>NC_047085.1:363021835-363658835 GCF_902459505.1 Geotrypetes seraphini
TATAGTTGTTTGAACAGGGTAGCTGTGATTATTTACTATCAAAGGTGTATCAATATCATATGGGCGTGGAGAGGCCACAAAGAACTTAGTTTTTTCTGAATTTAGTTTTAATTTAAATTCAGTCATCCACTGTTCCATTAATCCTAATGCTTTTGTTGCCATGGGAATTATTTCTGAAAGTGATTTAGCAAATGAGATGATGATTGTAAAATCATCCACATAGTTAAACAATTTTATCTCCAAGTGTGATAATTGGGCACCCAAAGAGGATATATAAACATTAAAGAGAAGTGGGGACAGAGATGAACCCTAAGGAACACTGGACGGATTACACAAAATTTCTGATAGATCATCTTTGAAATGGACCTGATAGATACAAAATGTAAAAAAGCCTCGAAACCATTCCAATACCTCACCTCCGATGCCAATTGCATCCAAACATTCTAACAACTTCTCATGGTCCACCAAGTCGAAATCAGAACTCATATTGAATTGCTTAATCAAGGCATTGTGACCTATTCTAAATAAATTGCATAGATTGTGTGAAATAGCAGCAATTACTGTCTCTGTACTAAACCCCGATTGGGATCCATGTAAGAGAGAGACGTGATCAAGATAGTCCAATAGTTACCAGACCATCCATTATTTTCACAAAGAATGGAATAGATGTTGTCCGCTTAAGAGTAATTTTAACCTCTAGAGATTTCAGTATAATTGAATGCTTTTTCTAGAAAAGTTGTCATTAACATTTCATTGTAGCTTTGAATTTGTTCTTTTCTCGGTTAATTAGCTCAGATTTATCTAACTTGCTTCCTTACTTTTAAGTGTTTTCAGTTTTTGCTTTTTCTTTCCACTCAAGCATTGAAATAATACGAGGCTATAGACCTTTGTTGTTATTATCAAGAGCTTAAATATTAATTTCTCTTATCTGTTTGCCAGGACCTTCACACCACTGAGAAGACAAAACTAATCACCCAACTGCGTGATGCAAAGAATTTGGTTGAGCAGCTGGAGCAAGACAAGGTAATCAAAAAAAGAATGCGCCTGTGGATAAGGACAGTGGGACTAGAAAACAAACATTTGCAAGAATGACTGCTGGAGATCTTTGCTTTTTTGCAGCAACCGTAACCCATGAGAGTTGCTCCAGCTTATATTTGGAATTGTGTGTGTTGTAGTCTTAGCTTTGTTGCTTCCTGTTTGACCTTATCTCTAGCTCTTCTTTTATAAAACATTTGGAGGAAACCACTGCTTGCCCTGGATTGATGGCATGGAATGCTGCTACTATTTGGGTGTTTGTCAGGTACTTGTGTCTTAGATTGACCTCCGTGAGGATGGGATACTGGGCTAGATGGACCATTGGTCTGACCCAGTAAGGCTATTCTTATTTTCTTATGTCTTACACATTTTGGGAACAAAAGGTATGCATTATTATCATTTTTACTGTTTATATGTATGTAAGGCACCTTTATCTCCTCATCTGCATAAAACAGAACATTTTTAGGACCCTTAATTTTTTTAATAATATGCACCACACGTTTCCCCTGCAAATATTATGCTAAAAAGGACACAGATTTATTGCTATATTCAAAAAACCTATGTTTTAACTGCTGTTGTTGAAAATCCAACTTAGCTATATGTAAAGCACTCAAGTTAGCTTGGGTTTGTTGCAGTTGTTGCCACAACTTTGCAGAAGGCCTGCGTTTATATTGTTGTTCCAGAAACACCAAGTGCTCCAACAAAGCCAAGTGTTTCTGCTCCCGTTCACGTTTCTTCCTAGCACCCCACTTAATAATATGCCCCACAAGACGGCTTTCAAAGCATCCCTAAGATAACTATCAGACACCTTGTCCTTATCATTATCCTCCAGATAATGCTGTAGTACCTCTTTAAGATCAGTACAAATAGTCTGGTTCCCCAAAAGATAATCATTCAATTTCCAAAAACGCAAGTGGGGAGGAAAACCACACAACTTAACCACTATCCGTATAGGGGAATGGTCAGAGATTTGAATAGGTTCTATAGGAGTGTTCCTAAAAGAACCCCAATGCTGTCGTGAACACCATAACAAATCAATCCTGTTGTATGTTTTCTTTGCATGTGAGTAAAAAGTAAAATCTTTCTGAGTGGGGTGTTGCAATTGCCAAGCATCTACAAGTTCTAAACTATTAATCAAGTGGAGTAAAATCTTCCTATGGGAACAGCTATGTTCTCCCCCACCCTTAGAATGGGCCCATGTTGGATCAGGTACCATGTTAAAGTCCACCCCCCCACCACAAGAAAATAGCTCTGCTAGCAAATGAATCCAGGGGATCCTGCAGGGCTTGAAAGAAGTCCCCTTGGTGCGTATTGGGAGCTTAGACATTAATGACAGTAATTTGTTGTCCATTAAATTTTCCCTTGCTAAGCAATGCCCCTGCACAACTCTATAAAAATCCTCCAAAATAAAGGGGCAAGTGGAACGAATCAAGATCGCAATACCTCCCGTTTGCCCCCTTCCCTCCAGACCCGGAACCCCTTGTACCTAAAAGAAGAAGATTGCAACAAATGGAGCTCCCTAGGACCCATATACGTTTCCTGTAACAGAGCTATATCCCACTTTAAGCGTTTAAGATAATTAAGTACAATACTATGTTTACCTTTATCACTGAGACCATTAACATTCCAGGATCTCAACAAAAAAGTCAGAACCAACCTCTGCTGACTATGACTGTCCGAAATCCCCTTTTGCCGAACCCCTCCCCCTCCCCCACACCTCCCCTCCCTCTCATCCCCCCTCTGGCTAAATCACCCCACTCGCAGCCAGGATAAATCCCAGGAGGAAGATCCACCCCAGCAAGAGAATGAACAGTCTATCTTACTCCCACAACTGAACTATTGGAGTTCTTTATATAGTTTGGTCCCATTAAAACTACAGAGGAGATTGCAGTTAATAAAATACTGATGCAAGACTGATTTTTAAACTGGGAAAATTTGAAAGAGCAACACCACTTATAAATAGATTCATTGGCTTACAGTGAATTCATGAATATATTTAAAACTAACATGTTTGAGTAGCAGAAATCTGCTGCTTAATCTCAATGCTCCAAATATCTTTCAAACTTGTTTTTGGTTTCTTATTCAAATAGCCAGATATTAATTTTCTGCTACTCAATGGCCATGGATTTGGTCTTGGAGGATGAGGTGTACAGCGTCGGAATCTATGAGACAAATCTGGAGTTTTTTTGTTGCATAGAAGTTTTTAGATCCCCTGTTCGTTTGCAGAAATTAGATAGTTCTAAATCAAATAGATGCTGGCACTGTCATCTCAATATAGGGACACTGGATCATTTATTATTCTATTGTCCTTTGATACTCAATTTTTGGAGATCTATTTAGGAACATATTACTCTGATTCTGGAGGCTGGTTCCACTGACATATGAAGCGGTACTATGTGGAACGTTGTTATCTCCTACATCTCCAGTAGACAGATATTAAAACAGGTTGGGTATAATGACTGTGGTAGGCATGCAAATGATTATGAAAAATTGTAAGAATTGTGACCAATTAAATTTCACTTTTTGGTGGAATTCGTTATGCCTATGTTATAGATATGAGAAAATGCTTTCTGAGCAAGGGGGTTACAAATGGTTTAAACTGACGTGGGGTCCATTGACTAATTTTATTGATTCTAATTGAATGGTTTATCCAGGGGAGGGGGTAGGTGGGAGGGAGAAGGATAGTGTACAGGGAATGGGTTATTAATGATTTGTAAATGCTATTATATGGTTATTTTGAATATATTGAAATCGGGGGGGGGGGTGAAAATTATTCTGAATTAATTTATTGGTGGATGTAAGTGCTGTTTTTTCAAATAACTTGTATGAATTCTTGAATGCATTGTTTTTAGATTGAAAATGAATAAAGAAATATAAAAAAATAGAGCAATGCAAAGGTATTTATAACAAAAAAAATAGCATGTTTGGTTTTTAAATGTTTTCACAGTCAAAATGCTGAAGATTTAGGGTCTTTAGTTATATTTCCTACTAATTGATTGAATTCAAGACAAATAGAGATTTGATTTAGATTTTCCCTCTGTGAAGAACATTCAGCTAAAATCTATTGGAAGGCACAATTTTTTTTGTAGTAAAGTGTGGCAATTTGAAATCATATTCCCTCTTAATTTAGAAGATTGCCATCTTAATTGCATTTTAGGAAGGCTTTTAAAACATTTTTGTTTTCTAGGACTAATATTGAATTTAAAAGATTTTTTTAAAGGAAAATTTAATTCCCTTCATTGAGAATGTTTTTCTTACTGTAATCTTCTTTGAGTTCTTTGGGATAAAAACAGAATACAGTAGTACCTTGGATTACGAGTATAATCCGTTCCAGGAGCATGCTCTTAATCCAAAATGCTCGTTTATCAAAGCGAGTTTCCCCATAGAAAATAATGGAAACTCGCTTTGATGCGTTTCCCCCCCCCCCCGAGAACCGTCATTGCTCCCCTCGAAGGCCCCCCCCTGCGATCAGGCCCCCCCCCTTGCAATCAGGCACCCCCCTGCCTCGAACCGGCACCCCCGCCATGATCCGATCCCCCCCGACACGATTGGGCACGTTCAGAACGTGAACTCGCAGGCCTTGAGCATGCTCAGATGCTCAAGGCCCAGCAGACGAGGAGGCCGAGC
This sequence comes from Geotrypetes seraphini, assembly GCF_902459505.1. Taxonomy (NCBI): domain Eukaryota; kingdom Metazoa; phylum Chordata; class Amphibia; order Gymnophiona; family Dermophiidae; genus Geotrypetes; species Geotrypetes seraphini. The sequence continues at coordinate 363,026,498 of NC_047085.1, forward strand.
TTCAAGAGTGCCCAGATGAGGGTAAGAAGCGGCGGGGGGGGGTGCGCAATTGTGTCGGGGGGATGTTGGATCATGGCGGAGGGGTGCCCAATCGTGTCGGGGGGGGTGCCCAATCGTGTCGGGGGGTCGGATCATGGCGGGGGGGTGCTGGTTCGAGGCAGGGGGGGCCGGATTGCGGGGGGGGGGGTGCTCGTAAATCGAGCCATGCTTGGTTTCCGAGGCACCGATTTTGCAAATGTTTTGCTCGTCTTGCAAAACACTCGCAAACCGGTGCACTCGTAAACCGAGGTACCACTGTATAAGATTTGGTATAGTATAAAAGGCAACAGGAGGCAAAGGACAGTTTTTGTCAGAGGCAGGGAAAGAGTGGTTATCCCAGGCAAGCAGGCAGCTATTCTTGACTGATGGGTGACGGCACCGACGGAGCCCCGGTACGGACACTTTTAGAGTGATTGCACTCTAAGAACTTGGAAAGTTCTGGTAGGCCGCACCGCGCACGCGCGAATGCCTTCCCGCCCGACAGAGGCGCGCGGTCCCCAGTTTTCTTGTTTCCGCGGAGCCAAGAAGACGCACGTTTCAACGGCTGTTGAACTTTTTCTAATTTTTTCGCCTTCCCGCTCGCGTAAACTTCTTGGGAAATATTGTTTCCCTCTTTTTATTTATTTTCTTTAAAAAAAAAAAAAAAAACCGAATTTTGGTTTTTCTTCTTATTTTTTTCGTTTTGCCCGGCGGGGCCTGCTGCCACCATCGAGGCCTCGGCCTTCGATTTGGCAGAAGCCGTGTTTACGTTCATGCCCCCCCAACCCGGCTTTAAAAAGTGCCAGCGGTGCGCGAGGCCTATTTCTAACTCTGACCCGCACAACTGGTGTTTGCAGTGCCTCGGACCTGACCATCGGGCATCCACCTGCACACGCTGTGCCACTCTCCAGAAAAGAACCCTTAAAAACCGTCAAATTCAGCAACGGTTATTATTCGGTACCGACATGTCGGACACGGCGGCACCGGTCCCTACTTCGACTCCGACACAGTCGGCACCCGTCTCGTCGACGCTGCGCGATACCGCGTCGGCGTCGCACCAGTCAGGTAAGCCGGCTAAGAAGCCTTCCCCGCTGGAGCGTCCTCCGGTCAAAGTAGCAGAGAGCCCAATCCTGCCGACCGCGAGGCGCCCACGGAAGCGCTCCGCACCGATAGAGGTAAGCCCCTCGACATCGGGTTCCTCTTCGGAGTGTAGAGCGGCACCCAAGGTACCGCAGAAGAGAAAAGCGGTACCGGTGCCTTCTTTAGACGAGCGCATTGCTGCCGTCTTACAAGTGCAATTGGAGACTAAGTTAAAGCAACTCCTTCCTGCACTACTGGTACCGAACCTTCCGGTACCGGTCCGGTCTGAGCCATCGGTGCCGATAGTTCCACAGCCCATGCTCTCGGCTTCCTCTTTGTCGGCACCGACACAGTCTACTTCCATGCCAGTCCTAGCACCGGAGTCGACTGCTCAGCATCAGGCTGTTCAAACGGCGGCACCGGTGCAACGGCAATCTCCCGGTACCGTCTCTATGAGATCAGGAAAATCGGTACGCAAGTCCCGACACCTAGATCCCTCCACTCCGGAATCTCGACGCAGTTTTCAAATTCGAGATCCTGATCTGTGGGGTGATTCAGAGGACCCTATGCTCTCTGAAGGGGAATGTTCATCTGGTGATGAGGATCCTTCTACTTTAGATCCATCCTCTAGACCAGATGTAACTTCATTCTCATCCTTTTTAAAAGAGATGTGTGACTCTCTCTCTATCCCCTTGGAGGCTGAGTCGAAAAAATCCAAAGCTTTTCTTGAAGCACTGGATTTTGACCAACCTCCAAGGGAATATCTCAAGCTACCTCTCCATGATATTACATTACATTACATTAGGGATTTCTATTCCGCCATTACCTTGCGGTTCAAGGCGGATTACAAAAGGTTAATTTACAAAAAACAGAGTTACAATGATTAGCTAGAGAGGTAAGTTGTAGATCTTATAAACATTTAGCGGGTTGTTGAGGGTGAGGTGGTTTGTAAAAGAGTTAATAGGTGGTCATAGTGGAGGTTCTTTTGTTATTATTAGTGCAGTAATGGGTAGATCATATGTCAGTTTTAGAGTTACTAAGAGGTCGTGGTGTTATTGCTGCTTCAGGAATTTCTTGAAAAGTGTGGTTTTTATTTCTTTTCTGAACGTCCTATAGTCTGGGGTGGTCATCAGAAGGTTGGAGATCTGGTTGTCCAGCCTTGCGGCTTGAGTGGCTAGGAGGCCGTCGTGTAGTTTTGTTCTTTTTACTTCCTTGATTGGGGGGGTATGAATGGGGAGTGCGTTTTTCTGTGTCTGGTAGTGGGTGCTTGGATGAGGCGATTGTTCAAGTATGATGGGCTGTCTCCGTGTAGGGTTTTAAATAATATGCAGTAGAATTTGAATTGGATTCTTTCTTGGATTGGAAGCCAATGTGAGTTGATGAAGGCTTCAGTGATGTGGTCATGTTTTTTCAATGAGTAGATGAGTCTCAGAGCTGTATTTTGGATTGTTTGGAGTTGTCTTATCGTAGTTGCAGGGCAAGGAAGGAAGAGGATGTTGCAGTAGTCCAATATACCTAGTATTAGGGATTGTACTATAAGTTGGAATTGTGTTCTTTCAAAGAATTTTCGGACTTGTCTCAGATTTCTCATGATTGCGAATGATTTCTGAATTGTTTTATTTATTTGCGGTTGCATAGTGCAGCATCTGTCTATGGTCATGCCAAGTAGTTTTATGGTGGTTTGGATGGGATATTTGATTGCGTTTATATCTAAGTTGGTTGTGGTTTGGACCTTGTCATTTTCGAGGAGGATGAATTTGGTTTTGTCTTGGTTGAGTTTAAGTTTGTGATTTTTCATCCAGGTTGTGACTGTTTCAAGTGTTTGGTGAAGTTTGTCTGTCATGGTAGGTTTAGAATGATCGTATGGGATGAGGATGGTGATGTCATCAGCATAACTATAGGTGGTTATGCCCAGATTGTCCAGATGCGTTCCTAGAGAAGCAGTGTAGAGATTGAAGAGGGTAGGGGATAGTGGAGATCCTTGTGGTACGCCGCAGGGGTTTGACCAGGATTCTGACTTTTCTTTGTTTGATTTTACACTGTAGGTTCTGAGTTTTAGGAATCCTTCAAACCAAGAGTATGCTTTATCTGAGATGCCTATTGCGTCTAAGATCTGTAGAAGGATGTTGTGGTCCACTAAGTCGAATGCCGCAGTTAGGTCCAGTTGTATGAGAAGCATTTTTTCCCCTGTACTAAGGTGTTGTCTGACGGTATCCATAAGGGAGCCTAGTAGTGTCTCTGTACTGAAGTTTGTTCTGAAGCCTGATTGCATGGGGTGGAGTAGGTTGTGGTCATCTATGTAATCGGTGAGGAGTTTGGCTACTAGGCCTTCTATAATTTTGACATATAGCGGAATTGAGGCTATAGGTCTAAAGTTAGATGGGTGGTTTTGTGGTGCTTTTGGGTCTTTTTGGATTGGGGTGATGACGATTTCGCTGAGGTCAGCAGGGAATGTGCCTTCTGTGAGCGTGAATTGAATCCATTGTAGAATCCATTGAGAGAAACCTTTTACAAGAATTTGGAGACACCCTTGACTATTCCTGGAGCACCTCGCAAATTGGACTCCTTATACAAAGTCATCCCAATTCCTGGGTTTGACAAACCACAGCTCCCACATGAGTCCCTATTGGTTGAATCCACTCTAAAAAAATCCACGGGAGCTAGTGTGTACGCCTCAGTCCCTCCTGGCAGAGAGGGAAAGGCCATGGACAAATTTGGCAAACGGCTATACCAAAATGCCATGTTAGCCAACAGGTCAGGGAATTATGCATTCCACTTCTCCTTTTATCTTAAACATCTAGTTCAAGATCTCACTACTTTTGAGAAGTACCTCCCTGACCGTAAAAAATCTGCTTTTCGCCACACTACTTCGTCACTGTTGCAGCTTAGAAAGTTCATGGTCAGGTCGATATATGACACCTTTGAGCTGACCTCTCGGGCTACAGCTATGTCGGTGGCTATGCGTCGACTGGCGTGGCTCAGAGTGTCAGAACTAGATGTCAATCATCAAGATCGACTAGCTAATACACCGTGCCTGGGGGATGAGCTGTTTGGAGAATCCATGGTCTCCACCACTCAAAAGTTGTCGGCACATGAAACTAGGTGGGATACTCTCCTCAAAACCAAAAAGAAAACCCCACCTTCCAGGCCTTTTCGCCAACAGTCGGCCTACCAACGTCGATTTGTTGCTCGTCCTTTGCCACAAGCCCAGCAACAACCCAGACGTCAGCGACAACAACAGAGGCCAGCTGCTAGACCAGCACAGCAGCAACAACAGGTGAAGCCTCCCCCTTCACAAAAATCCACTCAACCCTTTTGACTTAGTTCTCCAGGACATAGCCAGTCTCCATCCTGCTACCCATCTTCCACAGCCCATAGGAGGACGCCTTACTCTCTTCATCAGCCGTTGGGAATCCATCACCTCGGACCAGTGGGTCCTCAACATCATCCGCCACGGCTACTCTCTCAACTTTCAGACTCTTCCGGGCCAAAGTATTCCAAAAGAGTCTGCTTTGAATTCTCCTCAGTCCTCCCTCCTTCTTCAGGAAGTTCAATCCCTCCTCCTTCTGAACGCCATAGAGGAAGTTCCTCTAGATCAAAAGGGGCAGGGTTTCTACTCACGTTATTTCCTAGTCCCCAAAAAAACAGGAGATCTCAGACCTATTCTAGATCTTCGGGACCTCAACAAATGCTTGGTCAAAGAGAAATTCAAAATGTTGTCTCTGGCCACTCTTTACCCCCTTCTCAATCAAGGCGACTGGCTATGCTCCCTCGATCTCAAAGAAGCATACACTCACATACCGATCGATCTAGCATCCAGGAAGTATCTCCGCTTCATGATCAATCGTTGTCACTACCAGTACAAGGTTCTGCCCTTCGGTCTTGCCTCCTCTCCAAGAGTGTTCACCAAATGCCTGATTGTAGTGGCTGCTTTTCTTCGTACCCACCACCTTCAGGTGTTTCCTTATCTGGACGATTGGTTGATCAAGGCCAATGCACCTCAGACAGTTCTCACGGCCACCAACCAGACCATTCTATTTCTCCGTTTGCTGGGATTCGAGATCAATCTACCCAAATCTCATCTCATTCCCTCTCAGAGACTTCAATTCATTGGAGCAGTCTTAGACACAGTCCTAATGAGAGCGTTCCTACCCTCCAACCGTCTTCTCATGCTTCAATTTCTATGTCAACAGGTACTTCTGCAGACGTCCATCTCTGCCAAGCGCATGATGGTTCTCTTGGGTCACATGGCGTCTACAGTTCATGTCACCCCTTTTGCACGTCTTCACCTACGCACCCCTCAATGGACCCTAGCCAACCAGTGGTCCCAAGCGATGGATCCCTGCTCACAACACATATCTGTAACATCATCTCTTCGTCAGTCTCTACAATGGTGGTTGATATCCTCAAATCTATCCAGAGGTCTTCTATTCCATCTACCTCCCCATCAACTGGTTATCACCACCGACGCCTCCCCTTATGCCTGGGGGGCTCATTTGAACGAGTTCCAAACTCAGGGACTTTGGACACCCCAGGAAAAGAAACATCAAATCAATTTCCTGGAACTCAGAGCGATGTTTTATGCCCTCAAGGCCTTCCAACATCTCCTCTTTCCTCAAGTTCTCTTGCTGTGCACAGACAATCAGGTGGCGATGTACTACATCAACAAACAAGGTGGGACGGGCTCTCGCCTCTTGTGCCAGGAAGCCCAGAAGATCTGGACTTGGGCCATAAATCACCATCTATTCCTGAAAGCTATCTACATTCAGGGAAAACAGAATTGTTTGGCGGACAAGCTCAGCAGAGTTCTCCAGCCTCACGAGTGGACACTCGATCCTCTCACTCTACAGTCCATCTTCACTCAGTGGGGCACTCCTCAGATAGACCTCTTTGCAGCCCCTCTCAATCACCAGCTGCCCCTCTTCTGCTCCAGACTCTACACTCCTCACCGTCTGGCAGCGGATGCATTTCTCCTCGACTGGTCCAATCTGTTTCTGTATGCTTTCCCTCCTCTGCCTCTCATGCTGAGAACCTTGTTCAAGCTCAAGAGAGAGCGAGCCACCATGATTCTGATTGCTCCACGGTGGCCCAGGCAACATTGGTTCTCCCTTCTACTTCAACTCAGTTCCAGGGAGCCTTTTCTTCTTCCTCTGTTTCCTTCTCTGCTTACACAACAGCAGGGGACCCTTCTGCATCCCAACCTCCAGTCTCTGCACCTGACAGCTTGGTATCTCTCGGGCTGACTTCTCATGATACACTTTTATCTCAGCCTGTTCGTTCAATTCTGGATGCCTCCAGGAAACCTGCCACTCTGCAATGTTACCATCAGAAGTGGACACGTTTCTCTTCCTGGTGCTTCCTCCATCAACATAATCCCACTTCCCTTGCAGTGGAAACTTTATTGGATTATCTCCTTTCTTTGTCTGACTCTGGCCTCAAGTCTTCTTCTGTCAGAGTCCACTTAAGTGCTATTGCGGCGTTTCATGAGCCAGTCCATGGAAAGCTCCTCTCAGCTCATCCCCTGGTGTCCAGGTTCATGCGGGGTCTTTTCAATCTTAAACCACCTCTTAAAGCCCCTCCTGTTATCTGGGATCTTAATGTGGTTCTTTCCATCTTAATGAAACCTCCATTTGAACCTTTAGCTACTACCACTTTCAAGTTTCTCACTTGGAAGGTACTTTTCCTCATCGCCCTTACCTCTGCCAGGAGGGTCAGTGAGCTACATGCACTGGTTGCAGATCCACCTTTTACGGTCTTTCATCATGACAAGGTGGTCCTGCGTACACATCCAAAGTTTCTCCCTATGGTTGTCTCCGACTTCCATCTCAACCAATCTATTGTTCTGCCTGTCTTCTTTCCAAAACCTCATTCTCATTCTGGGGAACAGGCTCTGCATACTTTGGACTGCAAGAGGGCTCTCGCTTACTATCTTCAGCGTACTAAGCCCCACAGATCAGCTCCTCAACTCTTTCTGTCCTTTGATCCGAATAAATTGGGACGTCCTGTTTCTAAACGTACGTTGTCCAATTGGCTGGCAGCGTGCATTTCATTCTGTTATGCTCAGACCGGACTGACACTGGAAGGTTCTGTCACAGCCCATAAAGTCCGAGCTATGGCAGCGTCTGTAGCTTTCCTCCGGTCCACGCCCATTGAGGAAATCTGCAAGGCTGCCACTTGGTCCTCAGTTCATACTTTTACATCTCATTATTGTCTGGACGTATTTTCCAGACGGGATGGACACTTCGGCCAATCTGTTTTGCAAAATTTGTTTTCCTAATGGCCAACCTTCCCTCCATCCCTCTTTTTTGTTAGCTTGGAGGTCACCCATCAGTCAAGAATAGCTGCCTGCTTGTCCTGGGATAAAGCACAGTTACTTACCGTAACAGGTGTTATCCAGGGACAGCAGGCAGATATTCTTGCGTCCCTCCCACCTCCCCGGGTTGGCTTCTTAGCTGGCTTATCATAACTGGGGACCGCGCGCCTCTGTCGGGCGGGAAGGCACTCGCGCGTGCGCGGTGCGGCCTACCAGAACTTTCCAAGTTCTTAGAGTGCAATCACTCTAAAAGTGTCCGTACCGGGGCTCCGTCGGTGCCGTCACCCATCAGTCAAGAATATCTGCCTGCTGTCCCTGGATAACACCTGTTACGGTAAGTAACTGTGCTTAACACTCTGGGAGATAATAAGCTGGTTGGCTTTATTCACTAGAATTCACAAGAATGTATAAAAACTGTTCTAGAATAATCCAAAAATTAGTTCCTAAAACATACCAAGTGTTTGTAAATTAAATATCTTAATGTGTTCACACCAGAGGAAGCATTACCAATTTCTGGAAATATCATTTAGTTCCTGTATCACTAAATGTTTCTGAGTTCTGGAGTCTCTACTTTACATTCTTCCTTCAAAGTTCCTGTTCCTTTATTTTTATGCCTGTCATCTTCAACTAACCATTTTTTAAATCTTTGTAGTGGCCTTTTTGTTGTTTCATTGTTTTATTGTTTCATTTGCTTGTAATTATGCAAAAGACTTTTGTTTTCTTCTCTATAGGTTTACTTCATGATTTTTTTCTCTCTCTCTTTCATATATGCAGGGTATGGTAATAGCAGAGACTAAACGACAGATGCATGAAACCTTGGAAATGAAAGAGGAGGAAATTTCACAGCTCTGCAGCCGGATCAAGCAAATGAGTGTGCAGTGTGATGAGCTCCGTGAGCAAAAGGAGAAGTCTGAGAAGGCTGGTAATTTCCTAAGACTTGTAGTATTCTGTGGCTTTGATGATAGTAATATAGTGGCATCTACTTGTTTACGCTCATTCATTTTAAGACAGTTTGGTAATGTACCTCACCACATGGTAGATCTGAAAACTGATATCTCCCATTGGAAATCCTCTTCAAGATCTTCTTCTGTCAGATCTTCTTTAGACAGGTGTCTAAGGGGTGCTTTACTAAGCTATCATTTAAAAAAAAAACAAAACCAAACCACAAACTCTTAGCATGCCCTTTCATGAGTCTTTTCTGTGTGCCAAGGGCATTTAACCACAACCGTAAAAACCACGATTTTCTAATTTTCTGCATTAAAAGCCATGCCCTAATGTTGCCATTAGCGCATAACCGTTATTCAAAATTACCTCAGGATCACTTACAATTGTTTGGTTTGTATGCAGTAAGGACTTCTGTAATATCCATGTGCTAAACAGCTAATCTGTGGTAACATAGATGTGCTAACTAGTTGGCATAGGAATACCCACTCTCTGTTCCTGACATGCTCCCTCAAAAAGATTTTTAGCACATAGTATGCAAAGTTTGCAAATTTACCACAGGACACCTGAACACATCCTGCATTACTCCATTTTTGCTACATTAGTAAAAGGACCCCTGAATCAATTTAATTGTTCTTATTCTTTGTTGGCCATTTCAGACCAGTCCAGATTGAAATGGTTGGGTTATGCATGCCTACCAGAAGATGGAGATTGAGAACATCTAAACTTTGTCTAGTATATCTGTTCTGTGCAGTTTTCAAGGAGCCAGTATTCTCAGTCTCCAGTAGATGGTGGACATGCAGCCTGGGCAATCTGTGTCTGAGTCTGGTAAAACCTGCAAGGGGACAGTACATTGTTGTTGTTGTTGTAGAGCGGCCTTGTTGATTTGGTAATTGCTAAAATTGATTAAAAAAAAAAAGAGAGAGACTTGTGTACCAGCTGTTCTCTAGGTCTGAGCCTGCTAGCTGGGGTATTGGTCCACGAAGGTCACAAGTACCACAGAGGTGTTGAACCTGGGCAGTTGGGTCCCTTCCCCTCTCTCTCTCCCTGGTGTGGGAGGACTGCTGTGCCTTGGCTACTGTGTTTGACACAGGAACCTTAAGTTCCATTTTATTTCAGCCAGCAGCTCCAGCTTGTTTAAACCAGGGGTGCCCAAATGGTCGATTGCGATCGACCAGTAGATCGTAAAGACAACGCGAGTCGATTGCGTTGCCTTTGCAATCTTGTTTTTCCTGCCTCCCCAAGCCAAGCCAGGCGCATACAAGCGCCGGACCCACAAGCCTTCACCTCCGACGTCAATTCTGAGAGGAATTCGGAGAGGAAGTTCTGGGCCAGCCAATAGCAGTTTAGATAACTTTGGTAGGACATCTTGTTTTGCTGTAATGGTGCCTGGGCTTATCTTGTTCTTGTTTTGGGTTCGTCGTCTTCTGGAAAGTCCTAAAATATCCAAGGCTGCTACCGTCAGCAGATAACCAATGTTGTAATAGTCAGCAGATGCTTGCCAGTTTTTTGGGGCAAAGATGAATCTCTTACAGAGCATATTGTTTCTTGCTGACAGGGAAAGATATAATTGTTCAGAAACTAGAATTCAATATTCAATGTCTCTCTTCAAAATATAACTTTTTGGGGTCTCATAGAGGTCTTCACCTACATTTTCATGAAGGTCTTACTCCTGATTCTTCCTCAGGGGTCTGGAATCTTTATAGAGACAGGTTGGCTGAATTAATAGCTCAAGTATAGTCTGTGCTCAATTTTGGCAAGAAGTAACCTTCCCAGGACATGACCGGGAGAGATATGCCCTCACCTGGAATACTGTGTTCAACACTGGTCACCATACATGAAGAAGGACACAGTACTATTCGAAAGAGTCCAGAGAAGAGCGACTAAAATGGTTAAGGGGCTGGAGGAGTTGCCGTACAGTAAGAGATTAGAGAAACTGGGCCTCTTCTCCCTTGAAAAGAGGAGACTGAGAGGGGACATGATCGAAACATTCAAGATAATCAGGGAATAGACTTAGTAGATAAAGACAGGTTGTTCACCTTCTCCAAGGTAGAGAGAACGAGAGGGCACTCTAAAGTTAAAAGGGGATAGATTCTGTACAAACATAAGGAAGTTCTTCTTCACCAAGAGAGTGGTAAAAAACTGGAATGCTCAGCGGAGGCTGTTATAGGGGAAAACACCATCTTGGGATTCAAGACAAAGTTAGACAAGTTCCTGCTGAATCAGAATGTACGCAGGTAAGGCTAGTCTCAATTAGGGCACTGGTCTTTGACCTAAGGGCTGCCGCGTGAGCGGACTGCTGGGCACGATGGACCACTGGTCTGACCCAGCAGTGGTAATTCTTATGTTTTTATGTTCTTAATAAAGTGAATCCTTTGGTTAAGGTCATCTGGAAGCCGTCCAAGTCCTTCTCCATGAATGAGGATCTCAGGGAAATGATTCATATGGAATTGAATTGTCTGGACAGTCCATGCTAGGTGGCCAGGGCAATGGTTAAGCTTTATCCCAGTCCGCAGAAGGATAGGGACTCCTTTTAGACTACTTACTGTGGACACGACAGTAACTAAAAAAAACCTACAATTCCAGTGGATATTGGAATTGTCCTTAGGAATTCCTAGGACCGTACGATGGAGATATTGTTGAAGTGTAGTTTTGATCTTTCCGTGCTGGCTCTGCAAGCTTCCTGTGGGGGTCTCATAGCCAGGGCTTGATTTTAATAGGCTAAGTGGATTCTGGATGGTCCTCATTCCTATCCTATCCATGATCACGGCTGAAGTAGTGAAGCTTGAAATGGATTCTTCAATTTTAGTGGATGCCATGTATGATCTCTTGTGAGCTTTGGCTAAGAATATGTCCTTGGTGGTTGCAGCCCACAGGGCCCTTTGGCTTTGTGGGTGGGCAGCAAATGTAGTCTCCAAATCAAAGCTCTGTTCTTTTCTATTTTGAGGTTCAATGCTCTTCGGGCAAGAGTTAGGCAAACTAGTAAAGGGTGTAGGTGACACTAAGGTTCCCAATTTCTTGGAAGACAATCCCAATGGCTTGCATAGGAGGTCTTCTGCTAGAGGTAGCCCATCTGTACCAGCCAGGCAGGCCAGGAGAGTTGAACATAGCCATTTCTTTCATTGGTCCCAGGTCTTTCAAGGCAGTGGTCGAGGAGGCTGCAACTCTTCTTTTTTCTCATCTGGCCAGGGTTGTGGTTCTCAGTGAAGATGGTGTGGTGATATCTCTGATTGAGTTAGGGGGAGAGCTCGCAGAGTTTTACCAGAAGTGAACCCAAGTCACTTTGGACTGGTGGGTTCTGAAGGTCATTTGGAAAGGCTGCCCCTTGGAGTTCAAACTTCCTTTGCAGGGAAAGCAGAGGTGATCAGGGACACCTTGCAATGTATATGGCAGATACAAGAAGTGGATCCTATCTGGGCAGTTATTCCATATACTTTGTGGTGTCCAAAAGAGAGGGCACCTTCTGTCCTATCTTAGACCTCAAGTGAGCCAAAAGATCTTTGAAAGTCCTCAGTTTTCACATGGAAATTTCCATAATGATTGTAATGACATGGACCTCAGAGAAACTAACTTGCACATTCCAATCAGAAAGACCCATTAGTGTTTTCTATGTTTTGCTATCTTAGGGCAGCACTTTCAATTTTGCACTCTTCTGTTTGGACTGGCTACAGCTCCTCGGACTTTCTCCAAATTTATGGTAGTAGTGGCAGTGTCAGCATTATGGGAGGAAGGAATTTTGGTCCATATCTATCTTGACAATTGGTTAATTTGGGCAAAGTCCTTTTAGGAGAGTGAGAAAGTCACTTATAGAGTCGTCAAGTTTTTGCAACATCTAGGTTGGGTGGTGATCTCGGCCAAGAGTCATCTTGTTCAATCCTAGAGCCTTGTTTATCTTGGAGTTTGTTTTGACACAGGTGGGCAGAATGTATCTACCACTGGACAGAATCGATAAGCTTCAGGCATAAATTCATGATCTCTTGGTTTCTACAGTTCCTCAGGCCAAGGATTACCTGGAAGTTCTGGGGTTCATGGTGGCCTCACTGGAAATGGTGCAGTGGGCCAGGGTGAACATGTCCTCTGCAGTGCACATTGTTGTCCTGGCGGTCCCCTCAGCACCATCTAGATATACATCTTCCCCTGTAGGGTCAGAATGAGGGAGCGAGAAGCAGTCTTTGATGGTGGTTAGATTCAATATCCCTGCAACGGGGCATGAGTTTGGAGATACCTTCATGGACACTAGTGATTACAGATGCCAGTCAGAGCTGCTAGTGGATGCATTGTTTAGGTCAGGTGGCATAAGAGCACTGGTTCCTTGAAGAAGCCTTATGGTCAATCAACAGGTTGGAGACTCAGGCAATACATCTTACTCTGGAGGCCTTTCATTCAGTCATGTGGACCAGGGCAGTATGAGTACTCTCCAATAATGTGAAAGTAGTTGCTTGTGTGAAATCTTCAAGGAGGGACAATAAGTGTGCAGGTGTCATGGGAAACTGCCACACTTCTGTCACGGGTGGAGTTCCATCTAACAGCCCAACACCACCTCCACAACCAATTGGGTGATGCGTTATGGGAGAACAGGTAGCCTCCATGACACAGGGCAGCAGCAGAAGTAGAGTCATCAGAGCAAATCCATGTCTCAGTTAGTGCAAGCAGATGGAGAGATCAAGAGATGAAGAGATCATGGATGTAGGCAAGCTTGTTTAAGACAGAGTAGGGATTTCACAGGGCACATAGAGAAGGGAAGAGGGTGGGGGGGAGAAGAAGAACAGATATAAGATAAGTAACATTGTGGTATGACCTGTATGAGTAGGGTGGGAGTTGGTTGGGAAGATCAGGGTTGGGGTCGATATCCCGAGCAGAGAGCAAAAGAAAGAGCAAGAAGATACGGGTGAGCATGGGAGAGGCATTGTTTGGGAGGGAGGCTGCTACATTGCAGGTGAGATGCACACAGGGAGAGTAAGGATGGCTGAATGAGAGGAAGGTGATGTTGAAGCTTTAGGGCTGAGAAGAGTGTAATGGACAAAAGGGAGGGTGAGATAATGGATTCAAAAATTGAATGGTGTAGTGTTGAGGAGTTAGTGGATTGGGGTGAAGGGAGAGGTAGGGGAAAGTCAGTATTAGGAGGAAGAGGTGTACAGTAGCCATAGTGATGACAGAGGATAGAGGAACTCTGGGAGGAGACTCGCTATGGGCTAGTCTTACAGCATGAGGGCAAGGGGACGCATAGGAAGGTTTACCAGGAGGGTTCACTGATGATAGGCATGGTTATGTCAGTATCACAGGATGGCTGCAGGGTTTAGGTACGAGTGAAAATAAATCTGTAAAAGAAAAAGAAGCAATTTAAAGCAGTGATGTTCTTTTTAATCACATTGTCATGTGATCACTTAAACACAGAGCCCAAGAAAGAAAGAGAGAAATCAATTCAGTTCTGGTGGGCTGATCATCCTGGATCTGCTCTGATGACTCTACTTCTGCTGCCGCCTTGTGTCATGGAGACTACCTGTTCTCGCCAGGTTGGTCATGGAGGTGATGTTGGGATGCTACTCTCACACTCTTGTAGATTTCAACCTCTTCTTCCACCTCAGTCTCACAGTTATTCTTTCTATAAGTTCACTCCATCTGTTTATTTGCTTCTCTGCCCCTATACGTAGCTGCCATTTGCTGAACTCTTGATAAGTCCCTTTCTACCTTCCTCACTTACTTTGACTCATGCATTAAAGAAGATAAACAGATTGCTAATAGGTTAAATTTGTTCTTTGCCTCTGTCTTCACTATTGAGGACACTACAATAATACCAGAAACAGGGACATAGAGGAAAGTCTCGCAACAGTAAATGTGGAGCTGGATATGATATACTTTCAGATTCACAAAATAAAAAGTGACAAATCCTCTTGACCGGATGGAATTCACCCGAGAGTATTAAAGGAGCTTAAGGTAGAAATTGGAGAACTATTACAAACCTTAGCCAACATGTCAATTAGAACCGGGCAAATACCAGATGACTGGAAGATAGCAAATGTCATCCCAAATTTCAAAAAAGGATCAAGAGGAGAACCAGGTAACTACAGACCTGTGAGTCTCACATCAGTTCCTGGGAAGATGGTTGAAGCACTAATTAAAGATACCATTGTGAAACACCTGGAAAATCACAACCTAATAAGAGCTAGTCAACACGGCTTCAGGAAAGGGAAATCATGTTTGACAAATTTACTTCAGTTCTTTGAGAAGGTGAATAATCAAATTGACAATGGAGATCCAGTGGACATAATTTACTTGGACTTTCAGAAAGCGTTTGACAAGGTCCCGCACACAAGGCTTATGAGGAAACTACTGTCATGGAATAGGAGGTGACGTACACAGATGGATCGGCAATTGGCTTGACAACAGAATGAGCATAAATGGGAAATTCTCAGACTGGGAGAAAGTGACTAGCGGCGTGCCCCAGGGTTCAGTTCTTGGGCCCATCTTGTTCAATGTTTTTATAAATGACATGGAGGAGCAAACAACAAGCAATATAATCAAGTTTGCAGATGATACAAAACTATGTCGGGCGGTTGGCTCTCAAAGGGACTGCGAGGATCTTCAGAGGGACCTGAACCAGCTGGAGAAGTGGGCAAAAAAATGGCAGATGAACTTTAACTTAGGCAAATGCAAGGTGATGCATCTGGGTAAGAAAAACAAGGAACATGAATACAGGATATTGGGTATGACATTAGGAAAATGCGAACAAGAAAGGGACTTGGGGGTACTGATAGACAGGACCCTAAAGCCATCGGCTCAATGTGCGTCGGCGGCTAAAAAAGCAAACAGGATGTTGGGCATGATTAAGAAGGGGATCACGAGTAGATCGGAGGATGTCATAATGCCACTTTACAAAACAATGGTCAGACCACACCTAGAATACTGTGTCCAACACTGGTCTCCATACCTCAAGAAAGATATAACCCTACTGTAGAGGGTGCAGAGGCGAGCCACGAAACTAGTCAAAGGTATGGAGAATTTGAGCTACAAAGAATGCCTCGGAAAACTGGGACTGTTCACTCTCGAAAAGAGAAGACTGCGAGGGGATATGATTGAAACTTTTAAAATATTAAAAGGATTTGACAAAATAGGCCAGGAAGCAGAACTACTGACTTTTTCAGATGTGACACGGACAAGAGGTCATAGCCTGAAGCTGAGTGGCAGCAGGTTCAGGACAAATGTCAGGAAGTTCTGTTTCGCACAGAGAGTGGTGGACGCTTGGAATGCTCTTCTGGAGGAGGTTGTGACAGAGACTACTGTTTGGGGTTTTAAGCGCAAGTTGGATGCACACCTCCGTGCAAATCATATCGAGGGATAAGGGAAATCTGAGTCTCCAACAGGGAGCACCTAACTGGGCCTCCGTGTGTGCGGTTCGCCGGACTAGATGGACCAAGGTCTGATCCGGTGAAGGTGTTTCTTATGTTCTTATGTTCTCTCTCATTCTGATGATTTCAGTATTCATGCTAACAACCCCTCTGACTCTTACGCTCTAGGTTTCTAGCCCTAACATCCACATTTGATCTTCAGTTGTGTACCACCACCCTAACCCACCAAAATGACCACTACCTTGATCTTGTCTTCTTCTCCAACTGCTCTATCACAAATTTCTCCACCTCAGTCCTTCCCCTCTCTGACCATCATCTGAAAACTTTCACAACCCATTACTGCACCCCCTCCCCAATTCAGACCATTTAGGATTCTTCTGGCCATCAACCTCCACCCTTCCTCTGTTGTCTTGCTCCTCTTCTCAAACACTGTGCTACACATAGGTAGTATATAAATACCTAAAATAAAATAACTAAATATATTATAACACCACCCTCTCCTCTGTTCTAAATACCTTCAATCCCCCACACCACGCTTTGTAAAGCGTGCCAAACTCCAGCCCTGGCTAAACTCTAAAATCTGCTAATTGCGTTCCTGTGCCAGGTCTGCTGAACGTCTCTGGCTTCAGTCACTTCAGATTCCTCCTGACCTTCCAGTCTGCTATCTCACTAGTCAAAGAAGACTACTACACCCATCTGACTCTCTTGGCTCTAACATTTATTGCCTCTTTGCCACACTGAACTTCTTACTCAAGTTCCCCCCACCTTCAACCCCTCTGCAAATCTTCCCCCAAACTATGGCTGAGTTCTTCTGTGACAAGGTACACAAAATTAATTTTGGAGTTCTCAACCAATCTACCTTCCCCAGTCTGCTCTAATAACCCCCCCCCCCAGCCCTCAGCACCTTTTCTTCCTTTCCTGAAGTCATTGAGGAGGAAACCGCACATTTTCCTTCTTCCTCCAAACTCATCAAACTCTCTGATCTCATTCCCACCCATCTACTTACCACTATCTCTCCCACTGTCATTTTTCTATCTACCATATCCTCAACCTGTCACTCTTTACTGCAGTTGTACCCAACACCTTCAAACATGCCACCATTATGCCACTCCTCAAAAAGTCCTCACTGGACCCCCACCTGCCCTTCCAGCTATTGCCTTCTTATCCAGGCTACTTGAATGTGGTGTTCACCATAGTTTAGTTGTCTTGACTTTCTCTCTTCTTGAGCTATCCTTGACCCACTTCAATCGTGCTTTCGCCTTCTTCATTCTATAGAAACTGCCCGTACGAAAGTCTTCAATGATCTGCTTCAGTCCAAATCCAGAGGTCTCTGCTCCATCCTCCTCGATCTATCTGCAGCTTTTGACATGGTAAATCACACCTATTCATCGATACATTGTCCTTGCTTGGGTTTCAGGGCTCTATTATCTCATGGTTTTACTGTATGCTCTGGTAGATCCTCCTCCACCACCATCCAGCTATCTGTCAGTATACTTCTTTTTTATGTCTAAATGTCTTTCTTTGGTGCTCTGATCTCTTCACATGGGTTCTAGTATCACCTCTATATCTGTGAGTCATCACAGATATATCTCTCTACACCTGAAATCTCTGCAGACATTCAGGTCCGGCTGTCAGCCTGTCTGACTGACATTACTACCTAGATATCTCACCACCATCTAAAATTAAATATGTCAAAGACTGAGATCCTTATCTGTCCTTCTGTGGAGAACGTCCTCATCATCCCTGTCTCATTGTCTTTTAACCTTGGGGTAATCTTTGACTTATCTCTCTCTCTCTCTCTCTTCACATATCCAACAGACCACCAAAACCTTTCTCTACAACATCATAAGAACATAAGAATAGCCTTACTGGATAAGACCAATGCTTCATCTAGCCCAGTATCCTTTCTTCACTGAGGCCAATCCAAGTTACAAGTACCTGGTAAAAACCCAAAAGGTAGCATTATTCCATGCCACCAATCCAGGACAAGCAGTGGCTTCATCCATGTCTGTCTCGATAGCAGACTATGGACTTTTCCTCCAGGAACTTGTCCAAACCCTTTTTAAAACCAGCTACATTAACTGCTCTTACCACATCATCTGGCAACGTGTTACAGAGCTTAACTATTCTCTGAGTGAAAAAATATTTCCTCCAAATGGTTTTAAAAGTATTACTCTAACTTCATCAAATGTCCCCTAGTCTTTGTAAATCTTGATGCAGTAAAAAATCGATCCATTTGTACCCATTCTACATCACTCGGGATTTTGTAGACTTCAATCAAATATCCCCTCAGCCGTCTCTTTTCCAAGCTGAAGAGCCCTAACCTCTTTAGTGTTTCTTCATACGAGAGGCGCTCCATCCCCTTTATCATCATGGTCGCTCTTTTTTTCAACCTTTTCTAGTGCTGTTCTATCTTTTTTGAGATATGGAGACCAGAATTGAATGCAATACTCCAAGTTAAGGTTGCATCATTGTGCAATACAGAGACATTATAACATTCCTAATCTTGTTTACCATCCCTTTTCTAATAATTCCTATCATCTTGTATGCTTTTTTGGGTTGCTGCCGCACATTGGACGGAAGGTTTCAGCATATTGTCCACGATGACACCTAGACCTTTTTCTTGAGCGCTGACCCCCAAGGTGGACCCTAACATCTGGTAACTATAATTTGGATTATTCTTCTCAATGTGTATCACTTTGCATTTATCCACATTAAATTTCATCTGCTATTTTGATGCCTAGTCTTCCTGTTTCCTAAGGTCTTCCTGTAGTTTTTCACAGTCTGCGTGCGTTTTAACAACTTTGAACAGTTTAGTGTCATCTGCAAATTTAATCACCTCGCTTATAGTTCCAATTTCTAGTTCATTTATAAATAAGTTAAATAGCACCAGTCCCAGTACAGACCCCGTGGCACTCCACTATTTACCCTCCTCCATGGAGAAAAATGGCCAATTAACCCTATCTGTTGTTTTCTGTCCAATAACCAATTCTTAATCCACAATTGAACATTGCCTCCTATGCTATGACTCTTTAATTTTCTCAGAAGCCTCTCATGAGGAACTTTGTCAAAAGCTTTCTGGAAATCTAGATACACTACATCATTTGGCTCCCCTTTATCCCCATGTTTATTCACACCTTCAAAGAAGTCAAGCAAGTTGGTATGAGTCAAGACCTCCTTGGGCTGAACCCAGAGAGTGGTGGAAAATTAGAATGCTCTTCAGGAGTCTGTTATAGGGGACAACACCCTCCAGGATTTCAAGACAAAGTTGGATAAGTTTCTGCTAAACTGGAATGTACATAGGTAAGGCTGGACTCATTTAGAGCACTGGTCTGGGCAGGATGGACCACTGGTCTGACCCAGCAGCAGCAATTCTTATGTTCTTATGTTGACTCTGTCTCATTAAATCATGTTTATCTATATCAGGGCTGCCCAAGTCCGGTCCTCAAGAACTACTGGCAGGCCAGGTTTTCAGGATATCCACAATGAATATGCATGAGAGAGATTTGCCTGCATTGCCTTCTTGGGTTGCAAATTTCTCTCTCATGCATATTCGTTGTGGATATCCTGAAAACCTGGCCTGCCAGTAGATCTCGAGACCGGACTTGGGTAGCCTTGGTCTATATGTTTCACAGTTTTATTTTTTATAATTGTTTTCACTATTTTGTCAGATATTGAGGTCAGGCTTACCGGTTTGTAATTCCCCAGATTTCCCTGGAACCCTTTTTAAAAATCAGTATATATTAGCCACCCTTCAGTCTTCAAGTACTACAGATGATTTTAGTGACAGGTTACAGATCACTAACAATTTCAGCAATTTCATGTTTGAGTTCTTTCAGTACCCTAGGATGTATACCATCCTGTCCAGGTGATGTATCACTCTTTAACTTGTCGATTTGTCTTAGTACATCTTCCAGATTCATCAAGATTTCTTTTAATTCCTCTGCCTTATCACCCTTGAAAACCATTTCTGGTTCAAGTAGATTTCTTACATTCTCTTCCGTAATGACCAAAGCAAAGAATTCATTCATTCTCTCTGCTATGGCTTTATCCTCCCTGAGTGCACCTTTGATCATCCAACGGACACTCATCAGCTGTTTCCAGCGGTGTTCAATTCCCCAAACTGTGGACTCAAATGCAGAGATCCTACAGGGTCATCCCTGTTTCGCCAATCTGGCTTCCTCAGAAATCTTCTGCTGTGGAGTCCACGAGCCAGCTTGAGCAGCTCCCCAAAAATTTCAACTGCTGAGTGACTGAATTCTTTTAGGAGACCTCCCTCCTTCAAGGCAGCACAAGGGCTGCCAGACTGGAGGTGGGACATTTCTACAATGTCCCTGTAGGTCTCCTAGATGCACATCTATGTTTTTCTCAGCTCCTCCAAGTTTGCAACCCTAGCCTCAAGGAAATGGACTCATTCTCTGAGAGCCAGGAGCTCTTTGCAGCCAACACACACATATAATGTCTCGCCAACAGGGAGATAATCATACACGTGACACTCCCCTCTTGCTGTTGGCTTATTGTCTGCATCTTATTATTAAGCTGCTTAATTAAATCCTTTTAAGGTACTGGGAATGTTAGATTGGTATAGAGAGCCTTAAGATAATTTGAATGCTTTATTTAGTGTTTGAGTCTTGGCAAGTAATGAAATGTCATAAGAATATGTAATAATCAGTTCACATGTTGTCCTAAGTAGGATAGTTGACTATTTAAAATAAGACTATAAGTAAAGGAAATGAACTAGGAGTAGGTGGGTGTGGGTGGGTGGGAGGGAATGCTGACTAAGCCAGACACTGCCTGCCAGAGGATATCTCTAGCAGAAAGTTCAAGTTTAAAAACTATAGCAGGCTTTTACTCCTTTGCGCTTGTCAAGTCGGAGTGGGGAAGAGGACATTCCCGTAATGCATTTCAGCTTATACCTACCATCTTTTGCTGTGCAGTCATGACTTATCTCTCAGCAAAGTTCTGTTCATTGCAACTAACATTTCATCCACTCAGGTGCATTGATGAGGGACTCCCAACAAGCCCCTAAAGCTGCAGCTGTTAAACCACACGTGCATAAGCTGCGGCTAAAACACACATGCATAAGCTTCTGTTGCAGCTGTTTAAATACATCCTAGCCTAATTTCAGCTCTGAGCTAATGTTAGGTTTCTTGCAGTAGGGCAGAGTTTTTGTAAGGGCACTATTTCTGAGCATTGGGAGGGAATGGTTAAATATCTCATTTGATTCTATTTACATGCTATTTGTGCTGATCTTCAGCACCCGCAGTGTTCCCCATGCTCATACCCTTTGAGCATGTGTGCAGCCTAGCTCCAGTGCAAGGTTCTGAACATTGACCTGTGAGTATCTGAGTCAACTACTGTTTCAGTGTCACTGCATAAAGAGACTTCTGACACATACCCCCTCTTTTACAAAGACACATTAACTGATTTAGCGTGCGCTAAACGCTAACGCGCCCATTATAGTCTATGGACACATTAGCATTTAGCACGTGCTAAATCAACTAGCATGCACCAAATCAGTTTGCGCGTGCTAAATCTGCTACCGCACCTTAGTAAAAAGACCCGATAGTCTCTATATTCTGTGCCAGAACACCGATTGTCACTTGTACTGTCTTCTATTTTTGTTGCTTTCCTCCAAAATGTACTTTAAAGCATCTGCATCACTAAACTAACTCTTCTTGCCATATTGCTCATGAAGACTATGCAACAAGTGACCAGCAGCACAGGTAAAATTAAAAATTGTTATAACAAATGTTTTAAAAAAAAAATTCAAATAGCAATATGGGGTTTTTTGGGGACCCCAACAGAAATAAAATTATATTTAAATGTTTCTGCACCAAAATGCTTTCTACTGACAATTCTGCACTGAGTGATAACTAGACAACAAATTACTGAAATGTTATCTGATTATTTGTTATAGCTCAAAAATAGCTCAACATAAAAATATGTCATGGAGTCAGTTGGAGTTAAGCTTGTTTTGGATTTATAATATATTTTGCTTTGTCATCTTTCAAATATTTGATCAAGTTTTCATATTTTTATTTAATTATACACAATTGTGCTTTGGCTATAATGACTCTCTTATTGAAGCAGTATACGAGGAGTGACAATTAAGTTCTTGAACTGATCCTAGAAAAAGTGCTACATACCTCATTGCTGAATATCACTACGTTCACCTTTGAAGTACTCCTCTTGGGAAACTATGCACCGACACAAGCGCCTAATCTACCCTTCAAAGCAATTTTGGAACTCTTTTTCTGGAATGGCCATCAGAGCTGTCATCCTATTATCCTTGATGTCCTGAATGTCATCAAAATGTCTTCCTTTCAATATTTCCTTTATCTTCAGCTAAAGAAAAAAGTCATTTGGGGCCAGATCAGGTGAATAGGAAGGGTGTTACAATACAGTTATTTGTTTACTGGCTAAAAAATACGTCACAGACAGTGCCGTATGAGCTGGAACACTGTCATGATGCAAGAGCCATGAGTTGCTGTCAGAAAGTCTGGTTGTTTTCATTTAACTTTTTCATGCAGCCTTTTCAGCACTTCCAAATAGTAAACTTAGTTAACTGTGCAGTTGGTACAAATTCATAACAAATAATCCTTTTGATATCAAAAAAGGTTAGCAACATTGTTTTGTCTCTTGATTTGGACTGACAGAGCTTTTTTGGTTGTGGAGAATTGGCTGACTTCTATTGTGTACTTTGTCACTTTGTTTCAGGGTTTTATTGGCACACCCATGTTTCATCACAAGTGATGTGATATGGCTCAAAACATCGTCTTGCCTCTCCAAAAGGTCTTAGCAAACTTCGACTCTTTTTTGCTTTTGTTCATTGGTGAGCTCCTTCAGGACCATTTTTGCACACACCTTTCTCATTGCTAAGATTTTCAGTTAAGATTTTCCTGTTTCTCTATCGATGTTTACTTGGTCTGCTATGCTTCTCACAGTCAACCAACAATTTTGATGCACAATTCAATTTTTGCAATGCTTTCATCAGTTCTTTCTCGTTACTGGCTGCCCTGACCTCTCTTCATCAGTGATACTTTCTCTCCTCTCAGAAAAACATTTAATCTATTTATACCCTGCCGTTTTCTTCATGGCATTATCCCCATAAACTTGGACTAACATGCCCCTGATTTCACTTCCACTCTTGCCAAGTTTTAACAAGAAATTTAATGTTTGTTCGTTGCTCTAATTCATGCTCCAACAGTTTCGTGATGGCACACAAAAATATGCAACAACAATATTGAACGTCACTCAGCAAGATACCGCCACATGTCAACACAAACACAGCTGTGAGACACTGATATACCAAGGTTATGAAACCTTACCAAGCTGTTTGTACAGTGCTGCCAATGTAAGCGCATGGTGGCAAGTTCATGAACTTAATTGTCAGACCTCGTATCATAAGATTTCTTTGTGGTACTCATCCTTAAAACTTGTTTGGAAATCCTATCCCCATATTGTTTAGGAGCTGGGAAACTCTGAATCAAATCTAGATCCGAGGATCCTCCTTGAATGTGTCTCAAAAATATGTGAAGAAATTATTTGATTACTTATAAAGAAAGAGTATTTTTAAGTGTGTTTTTTTACAGTCGTGGGTTTAGGATATAGATGTCTCATTGAGCCTTTTGTTTTTTGTACATCCATGCATGCAAATAAGTGATTCATGATGCCTTTCCCAAGTTTTGTATGAGCAGGACTGGGGTAAGGGCCCTTCTTTATCTTACATCACACCTGGACTGCTTGGGATTTGTCTCTCCAAAGTGAACTCTATGCGCCTCAGGCAATCCACTCCAATCTGGTTTTCTCCCCTCTTTTACTGTTTGCACAAATGTACACTGTTAAACCTTGTGCTAGATATTGGACATGAATATATATGATCTGAACCCCTAAACTTCAGTATTTTAGCAGAAATATTTTTAAGAGTTCACATACTATATAGAAATAACTTTTCTATTGTTCATAGTGGAACAATTGTTGATCTGTAGCAGTTAATTTACTTGGATATTTATAGTCTGCTTTTACAAAAGAATCTAATGTTCAAGGTGGATTACAGGTAAACTTTAAAATAACCCATGTTTATATAATTAAAACAAAGAATGTCATAGGCCTCAACATGAACAAAACCTATTCACAGTTATATAAGGCAAAAGATAAAAAGACCTGTCCACAAATTGAAATTACCCATGTAATCTTAAATAAAATATTACGCAGACTGTTCACTTTTATAGGAATAAAATATCTGTAAGCATTCACACATTGCCTAAGATAGTGTGGTTAAATAATCCCATATTATGTAAGGATGTTAAAGGTCACAGTAAAACAGTACACTTCTCCCTCCGAATCTGCGGTTTCAGTATCCGTGGATTCGGTTATTTGTGATTTTTTTTTTGTAAACAAAACGATGCATCCTGGACTTCTCTGGAGCTTACCTGGTGGTCTAATGGGCTTTCGGGGCAGGAGCGATCTTCCTACACTCCTGCCCCATGCAGATCACTCATACAAAATGGCTGCCGTGTGTTCCCGTAGTCTCTCGAGACTACAATGGGAACTCTCTGCAGCCATTTTGTATGAGTGATCTGCACAGGGCAGAAGCATAGGAAAGCCCTGCCCCGAAAGCCCGCTAGACCACCAGGGTAAGCTCTGGGGAGATCTGGGACGGGTGGGATTTCTGTCCCCGCGCAACTTTCTACAGCGGAGGCAGCAGCAGAATTCAGGAGCAGGCCAGTCAGGAGGGGAAAAAAGAGAAGGGAAGAATGGAACCCGCTCTGCGATCGACTGGGGTCGCCTGAGCGAGCGACCTGTCGATCGCGATCGACGTGTTGGGCACCCCTGCACTATAACATCAGAAACACTCCCCCCATTCATAAGTACTGTCCAGTATGGCCCCGTCCCACATGGGTTCTAATACCAACTGCTGGAACCACTCTCCTGGTAGAGAATCCATGATCTCCCTACTTCTAGGAAACCCCACAATAGGGTTACCCTAATCAACATTCAGCATATTAAAATCACCTATTAGTATTACTTCCCCTTTTACAGCTATATTTTGAATGTCTTCAATTAAATTAGATCTCTGTCCACTTTTGTTTGTGAAGGAGGCCTGTATAAGAGATCGTGCAGTCATGCAATTTTGTGCATTCTTCTCAGTCTGAGTTCAGGAGTGCCCAGAGAGCAGAGATCCTGCTTGTAGCAATATTTCAAGAGATTAGGTTAGTGCTGGTATGGGAACAAGCTATATTGATGAAGATTGATCTGTCAACTGATTTTGACTTGATTGACCTTGACTTACTTCTGCTGAAGTTAAGTAGTATGGGAATTTCTGGTATGATCTTGCAGTGATTTGAGGTAATCGAACTTCAAGGGTTAAGTGGTGTGATAAAGTTAGAATACCTTGCAAGATTCACTGCTGTCTTCACTAAAGTTCAAGGTATTTTTGAGTTCTTTGTGAAAAATCTTGGGGATTTAGATATTTGTTTGTTACCCTTATGCTGAACACATTGTTTTATTAATATCATTTCAGTCAACCTGGGAACAAACTTATGAATGTGGATATTTGTTTTGACAGGGTGAATGCATGGATGACTTCTAACCATCTTAAATTAAATTCAGAGAAGACAAAATTATTATGGATTGGAGGGAGGGATAAAGATTTATCCTTCTCTCACCCTACTATTGCAGGTATTAGTGTCCCATTTGATTCTTCATTGCAACTATTGGGAATTATTATAGATTCATCTTGTTTTGTTTAAGATATATGTATTACCGTATTTTTCACTCCATAAGACGCACTTTTTCCACCCCCCAATTAGGGTGCGTCTTATGGAGCGAATACCCAAAGCGCCGCCCCCCCCCCGTTACCTTATTTCAATGCGACTGCCCTCCATCGCTGGATGTGGCGCACAAGGCAGGCCCTAGTCCTCTTCCTCCTCCCACGTGTACTTTTTTTTTTAAACTTCTGGATGTGGCTCTAGAGCGGTGCACTAGGCTGGCTGCCTGATTCCCGCCACTTCCTCACGGGAAGCAGCACGGGACCAGGCAGGCAGCCTGGTGTGCTGCTACGCGAAAGAACGGAAGAGGAGTCAGCCGGCAGTCGGAGGAAGCGGCGGGAATCAGGCAGCCATCCTGGTGTGCCGCTCTCAGTGAGACGCTGCTTCCAGAAGTAAAAAAAAAAAAAGGTATGCGTGGGGACTGCCTGCT
The DNA here is from genome assembly GCF_902459505.1 of Geotrypetes seraphini. Classification (NCBI taxonomy): domain Eukaryota; kingdom Metazoa; phylum Chordata; class Amphibia; order Gymnophiona; family Dermophiidae; genus Geotrypetes; species Geotrypetes seraphini. Next base: position 363,052,400 of record NC_047085.1, read on the forward strand.
GCCTATCTGAGGGGTAGGAAGGGAGGAGGGGAGAGGCTGGGACCTGCCTGTCTGCCCTGCCTAATTAAAAATAGGGAGCAGGGATAAGCTGGGCCTGCCTGCCTTCCTGGAGGGAGGCCTGCTTGCTTGCCAGGGGGGGCTGTCAGGGAGGGGGAGGCTGCCTGCCTGGGGGGAATGCCTGAGGGGGGCTGCTTGGGAGGGTGATGCTTGCCTGTCTGGGGGAGATGCCTGGGAGTGGGGGAGTACTGCCTGCATGCCTGGGAGGGATGCCTGGGAGGGGGGAGTACTGCCTGCATACCTGGGGGGGAATGCCTGGGAGGAGTACTGCCTGCCTGGGGGGATGCCTGAGAGGGGGAGGCCTGCCTGCATACCCTGTCCCTACCTGCCTGCTCTGTCTCTGTCTGCCGTGTTCTGGCCTACAACTAGGCCACTAGAGGGGGGACAGGGTACAGAGCCTGGCAGAGAGGGGAGACAAGGTGCAGAGCTTGGCAAGGAGTGTGGGGTTGGGTGCAGAGCCTGGCAGGAAGAATTTGGTTCAGAATGTTTCTTTTTTTCCCCTTGTTTTCCTCCTATAAATCTGGGTTGCATCTTATGGAGTGAAAAATACGGTACTTATACAAGATATGCATGCAAAGAGCAATTCTATAACTGTGCATTTATGGCTACATATGCCATTTGTGCATAAGTGCCGAGATAATTGGCACTTTACATAAGCATACTAGGATGCCCCACAACCCAAGAAACGCAAGGTCAAGTCACCTAAGGGTGACTCTTTTCTTCAGGGTCCAGAGGCTTTCTCAGATTTTATGAAATATTTGGGGAATGCCTAAGGTACAAAGATAATAAAATTAACAAAGAAAAATATTGATGCTGTCAGCAGATGAATCTATAGAAAATTCTGGAAGTGTACATTCCATGCTCAAAATTGACTTTCCAAAATCTCTAGTTCAAAATGGATAGATAAACTAGTCTATATACTGGAGGTTAGGGTGTTGTGTGAACAGTAGTTACACTAGAATGTCCTCTAAATCAGCCCTCGGTCTCTTCAAATTTCTCACAGATTCATTAGTGAATTCACAAAGAGAATAAATCAATGTTTTAAGCATAGTTTCTATTCAGATTAGCACTTGCCAGCTATCAAGTAGAGAAACTTCCTTTCCAAAGCAGGTGATACTGATACATCAAATACAAATGATAGACCACTGGTCAATGTATTGGCAGAGATTTAGGTTAAGAGGACAAATAAAGAGAACCTTCTTGTCTCCTTGACGCTCCATGGGCATCGAAGTACAGAAGATGCAGTAGGTTGTCCTTTGGACATTGACGAAACCCTGGAGAGATAGAAGGGAAATTTTGAATTGGAAAATCCTAATCGGTGCTCCAGAGAGATGACTAAATGTTTATCCATTGGACCACTAACTGAACTGGGCATTGACAATTATTTCCCCTTATTCTTTTTTACCCATTGTGTTTTGGTATAGACTCACTTAGTTCTGCTGATAGTTTGAATATCTCAGAGCTTTAAGAACCATCACATGACTACTTCTAAAAGAACTACTTTGCTGGTTTGTAAAGCAGAAGATGGCAGTAATAAAAGCATATTTTAAAAAGTAGCACAAGTTTTTTGTAAACAAGTTATTATGATGTTTCCTGACATGGCTAGACCTACTCAATCGAGAAGGAGGAAAGCCTTTCTGCAGCTGAAGTCTAGAACTTAATCTGTAGGGGCTACTTTTTTCCTTCAAATTTCCTTGTGTCTCGTCATATATGGAAACAGTCATTATCTGTTTCTGGAACCTATTTATCTCTGAGAAATTTCTCTCTGGTAAGTCAACAGTTCAAGACAATGTTAAGAATAAGGGTTCTTCAGGTGTGAATGAAAATAAAGGTTCTAAGTAGTAATTGGTGCCTGTTTTAGCTTATTTTTCTCTTTTGCATTGAACATTTTGGTTCTCAGGCTTTGTGTCTCCTCATAAAGTGTACTTGGTGTTTATATGATGATTTAGGGACAAATTCTTAAAACAAATCTGCCTTTAATGTACTCGCTAAACCGATTCCAGCCGGTTAGCGTACATGTATTTTAGCGGCTGATTATTAAAATGGCTTACTGTAATCTTTTCCAAGTTTTTTTTAACAGTCTCCGATACTGCCATGAGGTCAGTACTATTAAAATGATACTGCCATGAGGTCAGTACTATTAAAATGAACACTCCGAGCAATTTTCTATAATTGCCGAGTAATTCTGTAACCTCATTGTGCCACATTTGCAGCCAAAATTTGCTGACAAGTCTGAGCTGTCGTTGCCTTACTTTCTGATCAGTGCCTGAGCACTGATTGGTTCAGGTACTGACAGGAAAGTAAGGCTTGACAGCTCAGACCCCCCCCCCCGCCCATGCAAATAAAAAAAAAAAAAAAACTAAACTCCAATTCGAATATCGGCAGAGGAGATAACCACTCTCTCTTGCCACATCGCACAGTCACATGACACTGCTAACTTCCCTCTCCCTCCTGCAGTGAGAGAGAAGCTCACTCCCTCCCACTGCAAAACAATGCTTCCCTCCCCGACATCCTTCCGGCAGTGAGAGAGATGCCAACTCCCTCCCACCATCAAGCAATGTCCCCCAATACCTCCTCCGGCAGTGAGAGAGATGCCCACTCCTTTCTGCCACTATCCACCCCCCCCCCCCCACATCCCGATTGGCTGGTTAGGCAGTAGTTGGCTGCCTACAATCGGGACACCTTTTATAGAATTTGGCCCTTATGTCCAGGAGAGAGGATAGTGATCTAATCATTTAAAGAAGCACTGCCAAACAACCAAACTGATTTGTTTGCTGATGGAAAGCTTTTCATCAATGATCATGCCAAGAAGTTTCAGGGATGATTCAAAATTTTATTGGGGACAATTTTAATATAGATGGGGTCTCTAAAGAATTCATTGTTACTGGTTGGAAATAAGAGATCTTTAGTCTTCTCAATGTTTAGGGAGAGTTTGTTCTCTGTAAGCCAGTCATGAATTAAATGGAGTTTTTGATTGATTTGATATATTTTACTTGAACTCTGGGTATTAATTGGATGGAGGAGCTGGATGTCGTCCACGTATGTGAATTTGGTAAATCCAATATATTGTGCCATTGTTAAAAGTGGTGCTTGGAATAAATTAATCAACAGGGGGAAAGTATAGAGCCCTGAGGAATACCGAATGTTTGGTTGGAAGGATTGGAAGTTGAATCCTGGACTTTGACCTAATAAGAAGGGTCAGAGAAGTAAGATTGGAACCATTGTAAAGCCTTCCAATCTGTGATTTCCAGTGAATGAAGTCTGTTTAACAGCAGGGAGTGATCAATGGTATCAAACACTGCCGCAAGATTCAACGATAGTAGAAGAATAAATTTTCTTTGATCCAGGTATAATATCTGATAGAATTAACTAGACCTAACAGGGAAAGTTCGGTGAAGTGGTTTGGTCTAAAACCAGTTTGATTAGGATGTAATGCATTCATTTTTTCTAGGAAGTTAGACAATTGAGTAAAGATTACTTTCTCCGTTAATTTTGCCAGGAATGGAATATTGACGTGGGCTTTAACTTGCACAGTCGCTAGCATTAAGGGAGGGATGTTTGCTGTTTTGTGTGAGGGTAAGGCCCAAGATCCTCTAACTTGCCCTGCACAAAACCTGCTTGAATACCTCCTATACCGTTCTGAGACATCTTAAACCAACTCTTTAAGAGCCTCTCATCTCCTAGCACATTTGGCTCCCTTGGATTTCTACACCCCAAGTGTATTACTCTGCACTTCTTCACATTAAATTTTAAACTACCAAACATTAAACTATTCTCATTTTTACAGATCTCTTTTCATGTTGTCCATTCCTTCTGAGGAGACTGCATAATATGAACACCATTGATCTTTAATTTGTAGTAACTGCTCACATTCTCAAATTCTTCATTTTACCTCTTACATAAATAAAATGATCCTCACAGATGTATGCAAATGTTCCAGTTGTGTGCTTACTTGAATTTCTGGAAAAAGTGACCATTAAGGAGGATTATATAGCTGTAAGCAAGGTTGTTTGTTCATGGAAATAAGCAGTGATTGAATACTGATGTGTAAGGTGAGAAATAAACAAGCTGCTAAAAATGTGCTTGCGCACAGTCAAAAAAACAATCAGGGCTAATAATATAACACCAAGTCTACTCACTCCTGGAATGTAATGGCTGCCAAAAGATATTCATATAGTTCAGTGTTCTCCCTAGAGCCTTTTAGCTGGGCGCTCCACCTAGCTAACTTAGATGACCGCCCAGCTTTCATCTCGGTTGCGAATCCTGCTGCTGCCTCAGCTGCTCAAACATTTTTTTTTTTTGTTAAACACCCTCTCACCGGCTTGGAGATTCCCTGGGCTGACTCAGCACAGCTTGAAGAGCCGCCAAAAGTTTAATGTTTGACTCCCACCTCAGCCTGGCTTTTTTTTTTTTTTTAAAGCACCAGCAAGTGACTTGAACCCATGTTCTGGGGTTCTAATGGTAACACTGTGCATGCTGACTTCCCTTATTCCCCTCCGAAACCAAATGTTACGTCCCAAGGGGGGGAGGGAAGAGAAGGGAAGCCGGCACGCATAGTGTTACCTTTAGAGCCCTAAAGCATGGGTTTAATTTGCTACAGGCTAAGGCGGGAGCTAGGGCAGGGAGGGAAGCTTTCAACTTGCTGCTCTTGCTTGCTTCAGGCCTTCCTTGCAGCCGGGTCCTGCCTACTTTATGTTTCCGCAAAGGCAGGACCCAGCAGCGCGGAAGGCCCAAAGCAAGCAAGAGCAGCAAGTTGTAAGCTTCCCTCCCTGCCCTAGCTCCCACCTTAGCCTGTAGCGAATAGTGAATGCTTCACTGGGGGGGGGGGTGTATGAGAAATGATGCACTGTGGCCAATTGGAGGGGGGGAGAGAAATGCTGCTGCTGCTACACCCAATGGGGGGAGGGAAGAGAAATGCTGCTGCTGCACCCAATTGGGGAGAGAGAGGGAAGAAGGGAGAAGGAAGACAGAGAGAGAGGAAAGAGAGATGCCAAGACCAAGGAGGGAGAGAAAGGAAAGGAGATACCAGACCGTGGAGGGGGAGGGAGAGATGTCAGGGCATATGGGGGAAGAGGCAGATGCCAGACCAGGGGAAAGAAGGAAGGAGGGAGGGAGACAAAGGCAGGAGAGATGCCAGATAATGGAGGGGGAGATGGAAGGAGAGGAGAGAGATGCCAGGGCATGGGAGAGGGAAGGGAAACTAAGTAGACAAATGCCAGACCAGAGGGAAAGGAAGGAGGGAAAGATAGGAGAGGAGAGAGATGCCAGGGCATGGGAGAGGGAAGGGAATGGAAGGAGATAGAGATGCCAGACCATGGGGTGGAGTGGGAAGGAAGGAAGGAAAGGAGAAGAGAGATGCCAGAGCATAGGGGAAGGAGTTGAGACAGAAAAATGGAGAGGGGGTGAAGCTGTAATGAATCATGTACAAAGGAGAGAAAGGGCACAGGATATACAGTTTATTGAAGGGACATAAAAAGAGGGAAGATGCCGTATGGAAGAGAGGGCAGCCACTGGATGGAAAGGGCAGAGAGAGGGTGGGCATGGATGGAAGGGGCTCAAACCACTAAAGAACCGGCTTTTATTCATAAACTTCTCATTCCACATGAACCTTTAAGAGCTTTAAGATCCTCTTCTCAGTATCTACTTCATATTCTATTCTTGAAAATTATTAGCACACGTTGGGCTACCTCATTCGCAATTATGGCTCCTACAATATGGAATTCCTTACCTCTTCACATTAGGGCAGAAAACAACTTAGATAAATTCAAAGGAAATCTAAAGAACTACCTTTTCCAAAATGCATTTGACTGTTAAATAGATTTGGTTACAACCAGAGTTATTCTATAATCTTTACTCCCTATCTTGCCCATTGTGGTTTACCTTTAATGTATTCTTTACTTTTAATTTGTAGTTCTTCCCATTTTCCTATTGTTTCTAGTTGGTCATGTACTGTTTTGTGAGTATTTATTCATTTATTGTCTCCCCCTTTTTAATTATAAATTGTAAAACGCTTAGAAGTTTTGATTTGCGTTTTATCAAAATTTTAATAAACTTGGAAACTTGGACAGTAGATGGAAGGGGTAGAGAGAGAGAGAGAACAGAGGCTGGGTGGAAGGGGCTAAGATAGAGGGCAGATGTTGCATGGAAGGGAGAGAGGACAAACGCTGTATAGAAAGAAGAGAGCGAAGAGAAGATGATTAAAGCAGAAACGACAAAAGGTAGAAAGAAATTTTTTTGTTGCTTTACATAGAATCAAGTAGTATTGTAACTGTATTGATAAAAGTTTATAAATAGGAAATGGAAATAAGGCAATTTCTTTTGGACTAAACCCCTTTCCTCAGGTCAGGACAGGATACCATAACAGCAGTATACTGTACTATCTTGAAGAAAGATTTGGCCTCTGAAACCTAATTGAAAAATGGATTAGTCCAGTAAAATGGTATTTTCTTATCTCTCGTTATTTGTTTTACTTCTGTTTGTTAATTTGTAAAGTGGTGATTGTTATGTATCAGTTTTTTTCAAATTTACATCTGCTGCCTTTATATTTTGCACAGTATTAGGAGACATGTTGGTGTTTCTGTGGTGTTGCATTGTATGCAGAGTCTGGTTTCTTGGTTCAGTTTAACTTTTGTCTACATAGTTCTATTTTTAGTTTGTGATTATTCCATATTGGGCGAGGGTGTATCTGTCTGTGTGTATGAAAAGGACATGGCTTTCTGTTACCATTGACTGTACAAGATTAATTGACTGTGCAGGATCTGGCTTGTTTAGTTTTACAATGTGTGTGTTGCTGTTCTGGTGCTCACTGCAGTGTTTAAGATGCTGCCTTTTCCTAGGTGCACCCTTGTTGTGTGACTAATGGATTATTATTAAAAATAACTTTTTTATATATAGAGGAGGGGTTTGTTAAAAAATGATCAGCACTGGCTATCATATATACTAGGTACGCCACTGAATTTAATGACCCTATTCTAACCACCAAATTTCCCCATCCCACCCCACCCGGTTACTTTATCATACCACCCAGCTGGAAAAAGTTTCTGGAGAGAATACTGTAGTTTATACCATTTTGTGGTCAATAATATTTATTTATTTAAAAAATTTCTTTTCCACCTGCAATTTAGGCGGTTTATAATATAATGCAGAATATTTCATATAATCTTAACAACAAAACAAACTGCAACAAGTAATTCTACTACATCATTCCCTCTTCTAAAATTTCAAATCTAAAATCTCACAAAGACATTTCAATCACAAAGGAATATTTCACAACATTTCTAGAAAAAGATTGTGCAAATAAGTATGTTTTCAATTCCTTTTTAAAAGATTTTAACTCTTTACATAATCTCAAATGACCTGGCAACTGGCTCCACAATCATGGACTTCAACTGAAATTGCTGTTTGTGTTCTTTTATAATGAATCTCCCCAACTGACTCATTTGACAATCGCATTGCTGTAAAACTGTGTTTTATTATAGCTCATCTCCAAATGCAGGTAAAAATATATGTGCAACTCCTTCCGGTTATAAGCTAAATTTTATAGGTTCTATTCCAAACATGATTGCCTGAAATGCATACAGATCCACTTTGATCAGATGGTGGGTGTCTTTTATTCGCTTGTGCTTTTTTACCTTTCCTATGCCAATGATAATATGTATCTAGCTTTCCTGCTCTGCTGTGCTGTGCTATGAGTGGTGTCATGGGGCAATAGCTGCATGTTTAATGTATAATAAAGATTAATGCTTTGGAACGTCATCACCTTTTTTGGCTTACAGCAACAGAAGATTATTGAAGGATTCCTTAATACTAATATATGAAATGTTTTTGTGCATGAATAAGTTTATATTTGTTCATAGAGAAGTTTCTTAAAGAAACTTGATTTCAAGCCTAGAGCATTCAAAACTGGATTGAATCTTTACACCCTGGTAAAATTTTTATGTATACGCTCAAAGTTTAGAGGCAGTACATTTCAACACTGCATTAAAAAATAATCTAATACTTCACTGTAATATAACTTGAAAACTTTGGCTGAATTTAATGGTTCTCACTCTTACAATTCTGGAGACCGTCTCTTCAAAAAGATATAAAAAGGATGGTGTGTGGTCTTCATCATAAGGTGTATAAGGACAGACTTAAAGATAATAATAATAATAATAGAATGGTTCTAGGCAGTTTACAACAAATAAGCACTAGTCATACAGTGGAGAGTACAATTTAAAAGGAAAAAATAATTCTAAGCAATATACAATAAATAAGAACTGATCCTACAGTGGAGAATAGGATTTAAAAGAAAAGTACAATTTAAAAGAATGGTTCTAAGCGGATTACAACAAATAAGAACCGACCATACAGTAAAAATGCAATTAAAAGGTGATACATTACATAATGGAAACATAGAATTTTTAAACGAGACAACCAGTTAGGATACAAATTTTTCAAATAGTTGTGTCTTCAATAATTTTCTAAAATCAAGATAAGAAGAAGATCCTAACATAATTTTACCGAACCAATAATTCAATTTGGCAGCTTGAAAAGAGAGAGTTCTCTCAAGAAATCTTTTGTAACAATACAATTTAACAGAAGGAAATGTAAACAAACAAACTCTGCGTGTGACCTTATTTGGGTGGTTCAAAGAAAAATGGGAAGCAAGGTATCAAGGTGACAAGCCAAAAATTGATTTGTAACAGATACAAGCAAACTTAAACAAAACTCTGGCCTCAATCGGTAGCCAGTGAAGTTTCAAATAATATGGTGTAATATGCTCCTATTTTTTCAATCCAAAGATCAATCGAACTTAGGTGTTTTGAATCACTCTCAATTTTCTTAAAATTTTCTTAAAAGCACCCAAATAGATAACATTACAATAATCAAGAATACTTAAAATAGATGACTACACTAACAAACGGAATGAAGCTTCATCAAAGTATTTCATAGTTGGCCTTTAGAGGAAAGGCGGGAGAGGGGGAGATATGATAGAAACATTTAAATACCTATGTAATATAAATGTGCATGAGTCGAGTCTTTTTCATTTGAAAGGAAGCTCTAGATTAGAATGAGAGGGCAAATGATGAAGTTAAGAGGTGATAGGCTCCGGAGTAATCAAAGGAAATCATTTTTTACAGAAAGGGTGGTAGATGACGTGGTGGAGACAGAGACTGTGTCTGGATTCAAGAAGGTGTGGGATAGGCACGTGGGATCTCACAGAGAGAGAAAGAGATAATGGTTACTGCAGATGGGCAGACTAGATGGCCATTTGGCCTTTATCTGCCATCATGTAGGAAAAAGTCTCAGAACTCTGTCTACCCACAACTGTTTAAGCTGTCATGTATTCAGTCATAAGCTTAAAAACCTCCCCTTTTATTTCTGAATCCCATTATTGTTTAATAATTGTCTCTACTTCTTCAATTTATTTTTCAAAACTTCACAGCCTCCTTCCAATGTGACCATCGTTTCGTGACACTTCAAGCTGTTACATCAGGAACAAGTTGAGGACTATCATAGTTGGCATTGTTTTTTTGATAGTATTGTGCTTCAGCTCAGATAGCTTGATTAATAGCACAAAAATGGTGGTCAGAATTAAAAAGAATTAAATTCAACCTAGGTTATATAAGTTATATTACAGTAGATTGTTGAATTATTTTTATTTTCATGGAAAGCTAAAGTATATCACCTATGGATTCCATAGACAAATAGGGAAAGCCAAACAAAAAGCAAAACTTTGGAGTCATTGGTCTTGATGTCAAAGTTTATTAATAAAAGTCTTCACAATTAAAAGTGATGTAGATCAATAGATAAATGAAAGTGTTTTCCAGTATGAGTTTGATGTGGTCCTGACATGGTCCGTGTATCAGTTGTGAACAACTTTCCTCTGGGGTCCTTTGAGAGTGTACAGAATATATGAATATGTGAATAAGATAGAATGGATGACAATGAGATTGTGAAGGTGTACATGTGAAATATGAAAAGTGAACATACTTTTCTCTAGCTACGGTGCCTTGGATGTTTTGTCAGTATTTCTCTTTATGTAGACATCATATACCAGTATGACTCATCTTTTATATCTGCTTCCCCTCTCTTGCTTTGATCATTTAGTTGTCCTTTATCTCAATTCTCATTTTTATGTTTAAATCTGTTTTTATTAACAAGAAAAACCACACAGCAACGAATGCACGAACACAGTATGTTCACTTTTCATATTTCACATGTGCATCTCCACGATTTCATTATCATCCAGTCCATCTTTTTCACATACTCATATATTCTGTACACTCTCATAGGACCCCGAAACATGGACCATATCAGGTCCACATCATTAAACTCATATTGGGAAACACATTCATTTTATCTATTGATCTACATCACTTTTAATTGTGCAAACTTTTCATGGAGTCATTTTGTTGCTCCACAGTGGTGCATACAGCTGACTGGTTAGAGTTATATGATGGTAGTATCTAGATACTCCTTTTATTTGGGTAGGAGGGGAAAGGCTGTGGAAAACGTTCAACAGAAATATGAATGAATAGTATTACTTCTAAACATTATAAAAAAGGAAAAAATGTCTAATGTAGCACTTCAGGTTTACATATATTATCTGAGGACAAGCAGGGATGCTATATTCACACTAATGGGTGACATCACCAGTGGAGACCCAGTGTTATTTTTCAGAAGCCCTTGGTAGTGTGCTACTGCACTTGTGCATGTCTTCCCTCCTGCCATTGTTGACTGGGACCAAACCAGTTTCCCCACCTGGTGCATCATGCTACCATTTTGCAGATGATGATGTCACTGCTGTATGTGAAAAATTCCTAAAATCATCAACCACCACCAACACTGACCGGAAACTATTACAATGTTAATTTCATTCTAACGCACAACTATTTCCACTTTAATAATGATATCTATCTGCAAATCAAAGGCACAGCTGTGGACATGAGAATGGCACCACAATATGCAGACCTCTTCATGGCAGAACTAGAAGAGACATTTCTAAATACATTTCAGACAAAACCCCTGAAATACCACCGGTATGTTGTTGACATTTTGATGAGTTGGACTGAGAGACTCGAGACTCAAACAATTCTTTCAATACATACCATCCTACAATCAAATTCAAAATTGACTATTCCCCAGAAAACGTCAGTTTTCTAGACACTACCGTCTCTATCAACAATGGTTACATACAAACATCTATATGAAAGAAACCCACAAACAAATGCAGCTACCTCCATTATTCCAGCTTTCATCCTTCACTTATTAAAAAAAAAAAATCCATTATACACAACCAAGCCACATGATACCAACACATCTGCTCTGACCCCAGAGACAGAGATAAACACCTAAAGACCCTGACTGAATCCTTCAAACAAAAAGGATACAACCCTAAAATTGTCTCCAACAATACTGTCTCATCCCTTAAAACACCAAGTGAAAACTTACTACACTACAAGGACAAGAAAACCAAAGATAGGACCCCCTTGGTACTGATATACAATCCTGAGCTGAAGATGAATTACTAAAAGAAATATTCCCAGCTCCACCTGTGTTGGCCTTCCGTCAGTCACCTAATTTGAAACAAAACTTGGTAAAAAGCAAGCTCCAATTTTCAACTCCAATACCTTTCTCAAATTTGTATAAGAACTTTTAAAGTTGGCACAAACTCATTGAAAAACATCTTCCTGCACTGGATACTTTAAATCATGTTAATTATCTCCTAAGGAGAGAGCCTCAGATCCCTGTGTGCTGCTAGATTTTTACAACTGCACTAGAAAGGGAATGAATCCTCACTGGTTCTTGATTCCCCTCCTGTCCTGCTGAATAAGAATTTTTCTTCAGAGTACAATTTAGAACATCAAAAAAATCAAGCAACTTAGCTTCAACAGCAGGGTAGGGTAAATCGTTAATGATTATTAAATGTCACTGCATCCCCACCAGTCCTCGCCGACGTCAAGCTAGCTGTCGTTTCGCCCACAAGCTGCGTAAATAAAGATGGAAAAATAGTGGCAGGGAATGTATCATATAGCAGAAAAACATTCCAACAATACTGTGACTTACTGAGGTACATTCCAACAATACTGTGACTTACTGTCTTACACGCTCACTATAGCAGAGATGACCCCAAATGAAGCTGCTCCCAGCTAAATAACGTCTGACGTCACTCACATTATTCACATTTACTGCTGACTGACGAGTCAAGAGCCTCACTCTCACGCTGGATGCCAAATTCAAATTTGCGATCAGTGATGGTGATGCAAGTTTTCAAAACTAGAAGTTTTCAAAATACAGATTCTCAAAATGAAAGTTCTCAAAATGAAAGTTCTCCAGTCACCCAGTAATAGTTATTAAAAAAACAAGTGCAACTCAATTTTCTGATTTAATCCATCTGGTTCTTCCAAATACAGATGAAAATCCATTTTGTTCTTTCATTTGTAAAACCAATCTCCTGCCTCCTCCTCTGGGTATCGGTGGCACATGATCCCCATACAAACTCATGAAGAAGAGAATGGCACACATCCTTGTGGTGTGATAAACTGTGCAAGCACATCTCAAAAGATCTCATGGTCACTCATGGGAAAAAATATTTAGCATAAAGGGATTCTTCACATGTTCTTCTAATGTGGTATACATCATTCACTGCAAAAAGTGCAAAGAGGCATGTTACATCGGTGAAATAAACAAAATGCTAAAGACCAGAATCAATCTACATAGATATCATATTAACAATTACATTGAAATTTAATGGATATATTATTGCACACTTGTTTATGATTTAAAATGAATAAAGAATTTATAAACAAACAAACAAAAAAAAGAGTTACAATACAAACCAGGATGTCACCTCTCTCGGACAACACTTTGGAAAAACTGACCACTGCACCAATGATTTTATGATGAGAATACTAAAATGGAACTTTAAAACAATCCAAGAATGTAAAACCTTTGAAATCAAAATGATACCTACCAGACAGGACTTAATAGAGGTCTGGGCTTTCTTTCCCACTATAAAGACATTTAAAACTGCTCTGCCACCTTTCTGTCTCCTGCCCACCCACCCCTCCCTCTTGCTATCCCTGAAATGCTTTCATGTTTTCTTTCTATATACTGATATTTGTCAACATTTGCTTATTTCTGATCTGAAGAAGAAGGGTTAGCTTCAAAAGCTTATCATCAAATGCATTGAGTTAGTCCAAAGAAAAAGGTATCACCTTATTTCCTTTGTTTTTTGTTTGTTTTATTTCTTTACTAGTGTTTAAGCCCGTTACATTAACGGGTGCTAGAATATATGGCTGTCTGTCTTTCTTTCTTTATGTCTCTCTCCCTGCTCCTGTTTATTTCTTCCTTTCTTTCTGTCTTTCTCCCTCCTGCAATTTTTTTCTCTCTCTCCCTGGCACCCTTTGCCTGTCTGTCTTTATTTCTGTGTCTCTCTGGTCCCCTGTCTGTCTTTATTTCTGTCTGTCTCTCTCCCTAGCCTCCTTTGTCTGTCTGTATTTCTTTCTGTGTCTCCCCCCCCCCCACTTTCCTTTGCAGAAGCAGCAGTGCTATTTCCCTTCCCCTCCAGATCCCTGTGAAGTAGTAGCAGCATTTCCCCCCACCCACCCCCCATTCCCTTCCCTCCCCCCCCCACTTTCCTTTGCAGAAGCAGCAGTGCTATTTCCCTTCCCCTCCAGATCCCTGTGAAGTAGTAGCAGCATTTCCCCCCACCCACCCCCCCATTATCTTCTCTCCCCCCCCCCCACTTTCCTTTGCAGAAGCAGCAGCGGTATTTCTCTTTCCCTCCAGGTCCTTGCTGAAGCAGTAGCAGCATTTTCCCCCACCCCCCATTCCCTTCTCTCCCCCCCCACTTTATTTTGCAGAAGCAGCTGTGATATTTCCCTTCCCCTCCAGATCCCTGTGAAGTAGTAGCAGCATTTTCCCCCACCCACCCCCCATTCACTTCTCTCCCCTACCACCACTTTCCTTTGCAGAAGCAGCAGCGGTTTTCCCTTCCCCTCCAGGTCCCTGCTGAGTAGTAGAAACATTTTCCCCCACCCCCCATTCCCTTCTTACCTTGAGCTGCCCTGCTCCGTTCGGCCCCTCCCCCTTCCCTTCCCGTGTGCTGGCCTGCTGCGGCTGAAGGTTTTTTTCGGCGACTCCTCCTGTTAAAACTCCCCCCCCTCCTCCTCCCGCAACCGCTCCTGTTCAAAGCGGCCTGCTGAGGTTCGCGGCCGCTGTAACGAACCTCGCAGGACGCTCTCCAACTCGGTAGCATGTTCCCTCTGACGCGATTGCGTCAGAGGGAACGTGCTACCATGTGGAGAGCGGCCTGCGAGGTTCGTTACAGCGGCCGCGAACCTCAGCAGGCCGCTTTGAACAGGATCGGTAGCGGCTGTTGCAGGAGGATTGGGGGGGGGGGAATTCGTGAGCGGCGGCAGGACCATGAGGCAGGATTGAGTTTTTCGGCTTCCCCTATCTGGGGAAACCGCCGTGCCGAACTGAGCTGCGCGTGGGGCCGTAGTAAGCGCGGGGCATGCTGCAGTCTTGGCGGCCACGGACATACGGATCATGGAAGCACGCTGATAAGACTGCGCATGCGCCGCCTACGGTTTTATTATATAGATATTGCATAGATGATGTAATGTTATATGCTACTTGTATATCATAGGCAGCCAGATTCTTCTTACAGATGAATTCTGATCTAATTAGTTGGGGGATGGCAATTCTGCATAGTTTGATTGTGTCCCAAGACAGGGGTATGGATGGAGGGGTAGTATTCCTGGCAGTTGCACCGAAACACGGCCCATGTCAGGTCTGTCAATAAAGCAAATTTTAGTTGTCCCTTATTGCAAGACTCTTGGTGCTTTCTTCTACTATTGTGTAGTATGTACTTTGGTTCCCTCTCTTCATTGTTTAACTAAAGGTAGAAAGTTAGCATCAGTAGTATTGGCAAACTAGTGTCATCTTACTTTCGAATGGATACAACTAGTTTGCATTATTATTTACTTATTGATATATGTCTGTGGGATATTGTATGTTGAAAAGATAACTCAAAAGCAAGAAGAGCAGAGTTTGGGATATAATACTCTATATGGATTGGTAAGAAGAAATATTAATTGGCAAAACATATAAAAGGTTTGGGTTTATAACCACTTAAATTTGTTACATTTTTATTTGGGTGGAAAGATGTATCATATTTTTCGCTCTATTAGATGCACCTGACCATAAGACGCACCCACCTGTAGAGGAGGATAAACCAAGAAAAAAAATTCTGAACCAAATGGTGTATCCTGTACCCTGTCCCACCCCTCTGGTGGTCTAGTGGTAGACAGGGTACAGGACATACGTCTAGTGATGGGCACGTGCAGTTGCAGCCAGCCGCCAGCCAGCCTCAAACCAGCCAACCACGTACCTTTTTTTTTTTCCATCCCAGCTCACAGCGCGCTTTCCGCACTCCTGCCTCGGTTCCCCTGCTCTCTTCTGGGAGCGGCAGCAGCACAGCAGTGCACGAGGTAGGCGTGTGCTTTTTGCATGCCTGCCTGGTCCCGCATTGCACTCTGAATGGCTGCCGTCAATTCTGGCGGGACTCAGAGTGCAGTGCGGGACTAGGCAGGCACACAAAAAGCGTGCATCTTCCTCATGCACAGCTACAGGAAGAGATCAGGGGAACCAAGGCAAGAGTGTGGAAAGCGCGCTGGGAGCCAGGATGGAAAAAAAAGGTACGGAGGGGGTGGGTATTATATTTGCTCCTTAAGATACACCCTTATTTCCACCCCCTTTTTGGGGGTGGAAAAAGTGCATCTTATGGAACAAAAAATAAGGTAAGTGTGCATGGGAAGAAGGTTATGGAAAAATGCATGTTTATGAACATAAAGTACATTCACTGAATAAATTAATTTTAAAATTGTAAAGGTACTGTTCTGTATAAGCATGTTATAGAAACTTTATACTGTAATAACATTTTTAACACTTAATAGTGTTCTGTTCTCAAGCTTTACTGGCTGCTTAAGAATAGAACAGAATACTAAGTGGACCAGTTCTCCTGATGCAGGTCATCAAAACATGGACCATGTCCCTGATGTTTTTCAGATAAGTGTTCTGTTCTTATCATAAATACTAAGATACTGAAATAATTACAGAATTTAAACATATTTTTGAAACACAGTTTTTTTTTATTTACTGAGTGATACTTATTAGAAAGTAAATTATTTGACCAATGATGATTTATGTGTGAAGTGAGCCATACTGAAGATAATGTTCAAAACATTATGCTACCTCTGGTGTTCTAAAAAAAAATAAAATATATAAATAAATAAAATAATCGTACCAATTTATTGAACTATGTAGTAGGCTCTGAGGTGTTTGATAATTATCATATATACATTCTCAGTATGCTGCAATAACAGTGGGGCACCCAGATGCCATTATAGAATAGGCATTCCCCGTATTGGAGCACCCAAATATTTTAACTTTGTTGCACTGTTTTCAAAGGCGTATTCCTTTAAAGAATGCCCAAACAAGCCAGTTGAATAACAATAATTGGATTGTGGATGTCTGATTCATGCATAAACTTTCTGGCCCTAAATCCTTTGAGGAGTATGAGGATACAAATGCTGGCATCAGTAAACCTGATATGAAGGGATCTTTGTGTAAATCTTTCTTGTTGGAAATGGCCTTATGATGTTTCTGTAATGAATTTTAAGTGGTTAAAGCATTTAAAATGCCACCTATATTTTCTCCATTTCTGGCCTTTCCCTTTATTGTGTTTGTTTGATGATGTTTATTATGTTGTTTCTCACTTACAGGTCTATTATATAATTAAACAAATAACATATCTAAACAAAAATAAAATAATTTTGTAGAGTTCTTTCAATAGGCATGAACCATCCACTGTAAAGATATTTAGTTAAGCATTTTCAATTAATAAACAGTAATCAGACTTTTAGCATTCTGTATAGTCCTCTTAGCTTTGCTGCTGATGTCTTGAATCATTCACTGGACTTTTGTAAACTGGTTATGAAATTGGATTTCTATGTAAAACAACTTTTATATATTTTTTGTCTGCAGCATTTGAGGAGCTTGAGAAAGCTCTAGGTGCATCGCAAAAGGTAGAAGAAAAACAAAGAAGAGGGCAGTCAGAGATGGATGAACAGATCAAAGCTATAGAAAAAGCCAGTGAGGAAGACCGCAGAAGCCTTCAACAGGAGTTAACCAGGGTGAAGCAGGAGGTGGTCGACATCATGAAGGTTGGTGTCTCAAAGAGCAGTATTCAAAAGGAACAGTTTGATAGTGTATAAATACTGTTCCTTCATGGCTTAATAATTCTCCTTATATCTTCAGAATTGAGAATGGAGGCAATTTTAGAAAGATTGGGTGTTGTTTACATATTTAAACTCAAATCAATCACGGATTTGAAGGGAAGATGTTCTGGGCATGGTTTGAGCAGTGTTTAAAAGTCTACATATGCTTCTAAACTTTCCCTGTCTGCTTTTACAGTCGCTGCAAATTATGCCTTGAGTCAGTCCATAGGCTTCACAACCTATGCATACGGGGATGATATACAACTATTATACCAAGTAGACATTGAAAACCCAAATCAAATCTATGAGATAAATGAGAAGATTGAAAAAAAATCAATCATTGGCTAAAGAAAAATATGCTGGCATTAAAAATATAGATCTAAAACCATTCTATTTCCCTGGAAGGAAGGATTATCTCTGTCAACACAAGTCCAAATTAACAATACTCCACTGCAATTGGTTATTAGCATAAAAATTCTCAGTGTAATTTTAGATCAAAAACTTTCCTTTTTAAAAAAAATTATTTATCCCAGGACAAGCAGGCAGCATATTCTTAACGCATGGGTGACGTCACCGACGGAGCCCCGGTACGGACATTTTTCACTAGAAAGTTCTAGTTGGCCGCACCGCGCATGCGCGAGTGCCTTCCCGCCCGACGGTGGAGTGCGTGGTCCCCAGTTTCTTCGTTTCCACGGAGCGAAGAAGACGCATGTGGTTTCAACGGCCATTGAAAACTTCCTTTTTGCCTTCCCGCTCGCGTTATTTTCTTGTTTTTCTCTTTTTCCCTTCGGGTTTCTTGTTCCGTTCTAAATAGTAAAAAAAAACAACTTTGTTTTTTCTTTATTTTTCAGGCCGGCCCCGGCGGGGCCTGTTGCCATCATACAAGCCTCCGGCTTTGATTTTGCGGAGGCCGTGTTTCCCTTCATGCCCCCTCAACCGGGCTTTAAGAAGTGCCAGCGGTGTGCACGCCCAATCTCTCTCACTGACCCACACAATTGGTGCCTACAGTGTTTGGGTCCAGAGCGTCGGGCTGACACCTGCACCCGCTGTGCCACTCTTAAGAAACGCACCTTAAAAAATCGGCAGATCCAACAGAATATCCTTTTCGGTACCGGATCTGCTATGGAAACTGCCGCGACGTCGACGGTACCGCAAAAGACGGCACCGACCACTTCGACGACGCCCGATCCTTCCTCGGGGTCGCTGGCACCAGGTAAGCCGGCTAAGAAGCCTTCCACCTCCCTTGAGCGCCCACCTGCCACAGTGGCGACGCTGGTCCTCCCGGCCTCACGCCGACCCCGCAAACGCTCCGCCACGATCTCGGTGAGTGCCTCGTCATCGGCCTCCTCATCGCCGGGGCGTGGAGCAGCACCTATGGAACCGAAAAAGAAAAAAGCGGTACCGGTGCCACCCCTGGATGACCGCATCGCGGCCATACTCCAAGACAAATTGCAGGAACAGCTGCAGCAACAACTCCAGCACCTGCTACCGACCCTATTGGCACCACTTCTTTCGGTACCAGACCGGCCCGAGCCTCGCACCATCCCACCGTTGTCCACCCCCTCGGTGCCACTCAACACTTCCATACCAACCCTCTCGGCTGAACCTCTCCGTTCTCGTCCTGTGGTACAGACCCGCTCTGAGGTCGATCCTCCTCGGGACCAGGAAGGGCACCGGTCTCCCCGGGACCCAGAATGGCACCGCTCTTCCCGGGACCGGGGTCAACACCGGTCTTCCTCTCCCGGTACCGTCTCCATGCGCTCTGGCAAGTCTCTTTCTAAGACCTGCCACACCGAGCCTTCCACCCCGACATCTCGGCATGCGCACACTGATATCAGGGACCCGGACTTATGGGAAGAATCCCCACCCGGTACCGAGGAGGACGCATCATCCACAGTCGAGGAACCCTCAGTGCCCGATACCACTTCCAAGCCTGAGCAATCCTCTTTCACCAAATTCCTCAGGGAGATGTCGGCGGCTCTTTCTATTCCTTTAGAGTCCGACTCCAAAAAGTCCCAGGCCTTTCTGGATGCCTTAGACTTTGAACAACCTCCCAAAGAGTTCCTCAAGTTACCCGTCCATGACATACTGCGGGAAACTTTTTATAAAAATTGGGAAAATCCACTCACTGTCCCCGGAGCTCCTCGTAAGCTTGACAGCCTATACAGGGTCATCCCAATTCTGGGTTTTGACAAACCTCAATTGCCAAGTTTCCAAGTTTCCAAGTTTATCGATTTTTAATATCCTGACCATCAAACAATTGCCCCATGAGTCTCTCCTAGTTGAGTCTACATTAAAGAAAACTCAGGGCTCCAGTGTTTATGCCTCCAGCCCTCCTGGCAGAGAAGGCAAAACGATGGATAAGTTTGGCAAACGCCTTTATCAAAATGCCATGCTAGCCAACAGGGCGAATAATTACACATTTCACTTCTCATTTTATATGAAGTATCTCGTACAACAACTATCCGCCCTACAAAAATACATCCCTGAACGCAAAGTTCCACTCTTTCAACAACAAATTTCCAGCCTCCTTCAACTGCGGAAATTCATGGTGCGCTCTATTTATGATTCATTTGAGCTGACCTCCCGAGTGTCTGCCATAGCTGTTGCCATGCGACGTCTGGCCTGGTTGAGGGTATCTGATCTTGACATCAACCACCAAGACCGCCTAGCTAACGTACCCTGTCTTGGGGACGAACTTTTTGGGGAGTCCCTGGATTCGACCACCCAGAAGCTCTCAGCACATGAGACCAGATGGGACACTCTGGTAAAACCTAAAAAGAAGGCTCCACCTGCTTGTCCTTATAGACCACAGTCCTCTTACCAGCGCAGGTTCTCGGCCAGGCCTCTCAACCCGCCCCAACAGCAGCCTCGCAGACCTCGTCAACAACAACACACTCAGGCTCGCTCTCAATCTCACCAACCTGCCAAGCCTCTTCCTCCGTCAAAACCATCTTAGCCCTTTTGACTCCTTTCTCCAGGGCATAGCCAGTCTTCCACCATCATTACCTCTTCCTCAGCCAATCGGAGGACGTCTCCAACTCTTCCTCAACCGTTGGGAGTTCATCACATCAGACCTGTGGGTCCTCAACATCATCCGCCACGGCTACTCTCTCAACTTCCAGACTCTTCCACCAGACAACCCTCCTATAGAGTCTGCGTCCCACTCCTCCCAGTCCCTTCTCCTCCTAAGGGAGGTCCAATCCCTCCTTCTCCTCAATGCCATCGAAGAGGTTCCCTCAGACCAAAGGGGTCAGGGATTCTACTCCTGCTACTTCCTGGTTCCCAAGAAGACAGGAGACCTTCGTCCCATCCTCGATCTCCGGGACCTCAACAAGTGTCTGGTCAAGGAAAAGTTCAGAATGCTCTCCCTGGCCACGCTTTATCCTCTTCTCTCTCAACACGACTGGCTATGTTCCCTGGACCTCAAAGAGGCCTACACTCACATTCCAATCCATCTGAATTCACGTCGCTACCTCCGATTTCAGATACAGCACCACCACTATCAGTACAAGGTGCTACCCTTTGGCCTCGCATCATCGCCCAGGGTGTTCACCAAGTGCCTTATTGTGGTGGCGGCCTTTCTCAGGTCTCGCAACCTCCAGGTGTTCCCCTACTTGGACGATTGGTTGGTAAAAGCACCTACGTCTCCACTTGTGCTACAAGCCACTCAGTACACCATCTCCTTCCTCCATCTCCTGGGGTTCGAGATCAACTACCCCAAGTCGCATCTGCTTCCCACACAGCGACTTCAGTTCATTGGAGCCGTTCTCGACACCACTCTCATGAGGGCGTTTCTCCCCTCCGACCGCCAACGGACCCTGCTCCACCTCTGCCGCCAGGTGCTCCTTCATCACTCCATTCCAGCTCGGCAGATGATGGTCCTCCTGGGCCACATGGCCTCAACGGTCCATGTGCTTCCTCTGGCGCGACTCCACATCAGGACACCTCAATGGACACTAGCCAACCAATGGTCACAGACCACCGATCCTCTTTCTCATCCCATCTCTGTGACATCGTCTCTTCAGCAATCTCTTCAATGGTGGTTGAACTCATCCAATCTTTCCAGGGGTCTACTCTTTCATCTACCCCCTCACTCCATGATCATAACCACAGATGCCTCCCCCTATGCATGGGGAGCTCACCTGGGAGAACTTCGCACTCAGGGACTCTGGACCCCTCAGGAGCGTCAACATCACATCAATTTCCTGGAACTCAGGGCCATGTTCTATGCCCTCAAGGCCTTCCAGCACCTTCTCTACC
Source organism: Geotrypetes seraphini (assembly GCF_902459505.1). Taxonomy (NCBI): domain Eukaryota; kingdom Metazoa; phylum Chordata; class Amphibia; order Gymnophiona; family Dermophiidae; genus Geotrypetes; species Geotrypetes seraphini. The sequence continues at coordinate 363,073,990 of NC_047085.1, forward strand.
CTCAGGTTCTTCTCCTGTGCACAGACAACCAAGTCGCCATGTACTACATAAACAAGCAAGGCGGCACCAGATCTCCCCTCCTCTGTCAGGAGGCCATCCGCATATGGACCTGGGCCACGGCCCGCAGTCTCTTCCTCAAGGCTGTCTATATCCAGGGCGAACAGAACTCCCTGGCCGACAATCTCAGCCGCATCCTTCAACCTCACGAGTGGCCTCTGGATCCCCCCACACTCCGCTCCATCTTCGCTCAGTGGGGCACCCCTCAGGTGGACCTCTTTGCAGCTCCTCACAACCATCAGCTGCCCCAGTTCTGTTCCAGACTCTTCTCTCCTCATCGTCTGGCCCCGGATGCATTCCTGCTCGACTGGACGGATCGGTTCCTCTATGCCTTTCCTCCACTGCCTCTGATGTTGCGGACGTTATTCAAACTCCGCAGGGACAAAGCCACCATGATTCTCATCGCCCCTCGGTGGCCTCGCCAGCACTGGTTCTCCCTCCTACTCCAGCTCAGCTCCAGGGAGCCCATTCCTCTTCCTGTGTTTCCTACTCTACTTACACAGCAGCATCAGTCTCTACTGCATCCCAATCTGTCCTCGCTCCACCTGACAGCTTGGTTTCTCTCGGGCTGACCTCTCCAGAGAATCTATCTCAGCCTGTCCGTCGTATTCTGGATGCCTCAAGGAAACTGGCCACCCTCCAATGTTACCATCAGAAGTGGACCCGGTTCTCCTCTTGGTGTCGGCTTCATCATCACGATCCCACCTCATTGGCGGTGGAAACCGTACTGGACTATTTGCTCTCTCTCTCCGATGCTGGCCTCAAGTCGACCTCAATCAGAGTCCACCTCAGTGCCATCACTGCGTTCCATGAGCCTATCCTCGGAAAACCTCTTACGGCTCATCCCCTGGTTTCCCGGTTCATGAGAGGCCTCTTCAATGTCAAACCACCTCCAGTCGTCTGGGACCTGAATGTGGTTTTATCAGCACTCATGAAACCTCCGTTTGAGCCTCTTGCCACAACTTCACTCAAATTTCTTACATGGAAGGTGTTTTTCCTCATTGCCATCACCTCTGCCAGGAGGGTTAGTGAGCTGCATGCACTGGTTGCCGACCCACCTTTCACTGTTTTTCACCATGACAAGGTGGTTCTGCGTACCCATCCTAAATTCCTTCCCAAGGTGGTCTCGGACTTTCATCTCAACCAGTCCATTGTGTTGCCTGTCTTTTTCCCTAAGCCCCATTCTCATCCTGGGGAACAGGCGTTGCACACGCTGGACTGTAAGCGTGCCCTTGCTTACTACCTTGACCGTACCAGGGCTCACCGCTCATCTCCTCAGCTCCTTTTGTCCTTCGACCCTAACCGTCTAGGTCGTCCTGTCTCCAAACGGACGCTTTCCAACTGGCTTGCTGCCTGCATTGCGTTCTGTTATGCTCGGGCCGGTCTCTCACTGGAAGATGCTGTCACGGCCCACAGGGTCAGAGCTATGGCTGCTTCTGTGGCTTTCCTCCGTTCCACGCCCATCGAGGAAATCTGCAAGGCTGCCACTTGGTCCTCAGTTCACACATTCACTACTGTCTGGATACCTTCTCCAGACGGGATGGGTACTTCGGCCAATCTGTATTACACAATTTATTTTCCTAATGGCCAACCATCCCTCCTCCCTCTCTGTTAGCTTGGAGGTCACCCATGCGTTAAGAATATGCTGCCTGCTTGTCCTGGGATAAAGCACAGTTACTTACCGTAACAGGTGTTATCCAGGGACAGCAGGCAGATATTCTTACGACCCACCCTCCTCCCCGGGTTGGCTTCTTAGCTGGCTTATCTTAACTGGGGACCACGCACTCCTCCGTCGGGCGGGAAGGCACTCGCACATGCGCGGTGCGGCCAACTAGAACTTTCTAGTGAAAAATGTCTGTACCGGGGCTCCGTCGGTGACGTCATCCATGCGTTAAGAATATCTGCCTGCTGTCCCTGGATAACACCTGTTACAGTAAGTAACTGTGCTTTATTCATTTTCAAATCGTATACAAAGTACAAAGAATATACAATCAATTAATGCATTAAACAGCACTTACATTCAAACAACAGTATATTTCCCCCCTCCCAGGATGTGTGTAAAGGTCAATTAGGAATTAAAGGCTTATTCGATTATTCAGTTTTAACAAATTCCGCTAATGGACCCCATATTTCCTTAAATTTTTTATTATGTCCCATTTGTTCAGAATTCATTCTTTCAAATCTATAATGTTGACATAAAGTTTCCCACCACAACTTAAAGTTCAATCTGTCCCAGGTCTTCCAATTTCTTGTTATTAACTGCATAGCTACTACCCCCGTCATAATAAGAAGCAGTCTGTTTTTCTTTAAATAAATTGGACTCTTAGGTTGCAATAAAGACCCAAATAAAACAATGTGATATGAGAGTGGAATAGAAGCCTCCAATATCCTATTAATTTTACCCCAAATAGACTTCCAAAAGTTGAGTATCAAGGGACAATAAAACAAGTTATCCAGTGTCCCTACTTCAAGATGACAGTGCCAGCATCTATTAGACTTTGAATTATCCAACTTTTGTAAACGAACAGGGGTCCAAAAAATTCTATATAACAGAAAAAATCAAGATTGTCTCAAAGATTATGACGCTGTACATCTCATTCTCCAAGTCCAAATCCGTGGCCATTGAGTAACAGAAATCTGCTGCTTTGTCTCAAAGCTCAAAATATCTATTAAACTTGTTTTAGGTTTCTGATATTAATTTATACCACTTGGCAGCCTGATGCCCTTGCAAATCTGTCTGGAAAGATAGGCCAGGCATGCTATACTGATTTTTTAAGTTACGCCAACCAGGGAACCCTTTCTGAATGGCCTGTTTCAACTGCAATCATTTATAACTTTGAGATTTTGATATGCCGAAAGATTGTTGCAATTGTAATAAATTTACCATTTTCCCATTCTGAATTACATCATCTAGAGTTCGTATGCCTACCTGCAACCAATGTTTCCAGAGGATTTTAGACTCGCCTATTTGAATCTTGGAGTTCACCAATCAGGAGCTGCTTTGACACGCAGCTCCTGAATGATAAGGCCAAACTTTAGAACAGGAAGACGTAGTCGGAGCATACAGCGAGTGATTTCCTTCACTTGCCGGTGCTCTGGCTGCCCTCTCCTGTCTAAAAAACGTATTTGCTGTTTTTCGACACTCGCGGGGGTTCCTGGAACAGAACCCCCGCAAATATTGGGGGAGTATAGTATTAATAAATTATAATGTATTCCAGGTAGAAAGAAGAATACTGTTGTCCTTATATATTCTAGGAAGCTTGATACTCAAAATATGGTGAAGGCGTAATTGGGCCATAAGATGACTCTTTAATATCAGCCATTCCGGTAGATGCACCATAAGTTCAGGAAGGATCCATTACATAACCTGGCGCAAAATAAAGGCTTGGTGATACCTATAAAAATTTGGAAAATTTACCCCTCCCCTCCCCCCCCCCCCGAATTTGATTTTGGCAGAGATACTAAGGCTATTTTAGCAGTTTTACCCAGCCAAATAAATTTTATAAGAATCCCATTTAGTTTTTTATAAAAAAAACTTTGAAAATAAACCGATAACATACTCATTTGATAATAAACCACAGGCAAAATCATCATTTTGATGGTTTGGACTCTCCCCCACCAAGAAAGATGTAATGGATTCCAATACTCACACATTTCTTTGACTTTCAATAATAAGGATTTTTCATTTACTGTCATTGTGTCTTTCAATTTTTTTTGAATCATTATACCCAAATATTTTATTCCCTCTTCCTTCCAAAGGAATGGGAATGGATCAAATAAACCTTTAAACAATGTACATTCAATGGAAGAACCTCTGATTTACTCCAATTTATTTTATGTCCAGAAAATTTTCCAAAACGATCAATCAATTCCAGTAAATGAGGGATGGTTGATTCAGGATTTTTCAAATGAAGCAAAATATCATCTGCCTAGGCCAAGACTTTATAGTCCTGACCTGCATATGGAATTCCCTGTAACTCTTTTGCCTGCTGAATAGCCAATATCAAGGATTCCAAAACAATATTAAAAAACAAAGGCGATAAGGGACATCCTTGTCTAACTCTCCTCTTCAGACAAAAACACTCCAAGAATGCATTATTAATATATAATCTGGCTGAAGGGGAGCTATACAAAGTTTGAATTATTTGAATGAAACCGGAACCTATTCTAAACCAGTCCATTGCTTGGTACTTAAAAGTCCATTCTACACGATCAAAGGCCTTCTCTGCATCCAAAGAGACAGAGAAGGTCGGATCATCCATTGTTTTTGTTAAATTTAGCATATGAAGTGCCAATCTGGTGTTATTTGCAGAATGTCTTTGAGCAACGAAACCCATTTTGTGCATTCCAATCATATAAGAGAGAGCCTTAGCTAACCTCAGCGCCAATAGTTTAGCTAGAATTTTTTCATCCACATAAATTAAAGAAATAGGCCTGTAGTTTGAAACCAACATGGGATCTCCCTTTGGCTTTGGTAAAACTATTGTTAAAGCTTCAGCCATAGTACCTGATATTTGACCTTTCGTCAGTTGTGATTGGTATAATTTAAAAAGATGAGGTAACAATGTAGTTTGAAAAGATTTGAAAAACTCCACTGTAAAACCATAAGTACCCGGAGCGGATCCAGCTCTGAGATACCTCAATGCTGCCAGAAGTTCTGTAACTGATGATATAGGCACTTAAAGGTTTTTTTCAGGAATTTTTGGCCCCCTTATTAAATTTAAAAATTCTCTTCCTTCATTTTCTTTATCTGAATATAGCTCAGAAGAATATAAAGCTTTATAAAAACCAGAAATTACATTACATTACATTACTGACTTCTATTCCGCCTGTACCTTGCAGTTCTAAGCGGATTACATCAGAAGATAACTGGACATTTCCAGGAAAAAAGTTACAATTAAGATAACTGGGCGCTTCAGGAAAATAAAAAAAATTTACAATTAAGAAGCTGGCTACATTATACAATTAGGAGCTGGTTTCATAATAAAGTTTTGAGAAGAGGGTACAAGATAGGTAGAGAAATTAGGAAAACGTCAGATGGAGCAGGAAGATTACGAGGTAGTTAAAGAGTTGAAGCTGGTTACATTGTTAAGTCTTAGGGGGATAATACAGGTAGAGATGGTGAGGGGAGAGAGTTGCAAGGGGGGAGGGGAAGGGGGTTAGGCTATCTGGATAAATTTTTTGAATAGCAGGGTTTGATATCTTTTCGGAACGTTTTGAAGTCAGTTGTTGCTTTGAGCAGGTTGGAGATGTGGGGGGTCCAATTTTGCTGCCTGTGTTGCTAGTAGGTGGTCGTACATCTTTTTGTGCTGAGTTCCTTTGAGAGGGGGATAGGAGAAAGGGGACTGGGTTCTCCTTTGTCTGGATGAGAGGTTCCGATTTAGGCGGTTATTTAGGTGGGTGGGTGCAGTTTCATTTAGTGCTTTGAATAGTAGGTAGTATTGTTTGAATTGAATGCGGGCTTGTATGGGTAGCCAGTGTGAATCTAGGTAGGAGTTGGTGATGTGATCAAATTTTCCAAGTGAGTAGATCAATCTGAGGGCTGTGTTCTGTACAGTCTGTAGTTGTTTTATTAAGTATGTGGGGCATGGTAGGTAGGGGATGTTGCAATAGTCCACTAGACTCAGGACTAGGGATTGGACTATAAGTCTGTATTGATCTTTGTCGAAAAATTTTCTTATTTTTCGTAGGTTGCGCATAGTAAAGAATGCTTTTTGAGTAGTTTTGTTGATTTGGACCTGCAGGGTGCAGCATCTGTCTATTGTAACTCCGAGGAGTTTAAGAACGGGCTGTATGGAATATTTGGTGGCATTTATTTCTAATTCGTTATAGATGGGGTTTTTTCCTTTTCAAGCAATAGAAATTTTGTTTTGTCCGGGTTGAGCTTCAGTTTGTGGTCTAGCATCTATTTTTCCACTGCTTCTAATGTTTTTTTTCAGGTTGTCTATTGGGGTGGGGTCTTGTGAGTCGAAGGGGAGGAGTATGGTTATGTTGTCTGCGTAAGACATCCGCAATGTGGGTATGAAATTTACCTTTTTCATCCTTAATGGCTTTAAGATAATTAGCTAATACTCTTCCCGCTTTATTTGAGTTTCCATAATACATAACTTGCTGACAAGAATCTTTCCTAGCCAATTGTGAAGAAATCTCATTATATTTAGCTTTCAACAGGGCATTCAAAGTATCTTGTTTCCATTTGTGACTCTAAAATCAAAATAGTTTGTTCCAAATTAGAAAATTCTAATTTAAGTAGTTTCCTAATATGTGCCGAATATGAAATAATCTGCCCTCTTACAGTAGTCTTGAAAGCATCCCATAGTGTTTCCAAGGAGATTTCTTCTCAGGTGTTGAATTGAAAATATCCATTCATTTTTATTTGAATTTCCTCAAGAAATTTTGAGTCTGCAAGCAGTGCATTATTAAACCTCCAAACAGGTCTACTAAAATCTTCTTCAGTGCCAAGTTCCAAGTTTCCAAGTTTATTAGTTTTTAATATCCCGACCATCAAACAAATGTCTGGCCGGTTAACAATAAAATTAAAAAGGTAGGTTAAAAATAGTAGAAGGTGTATAAAAATAATTAAGTAGAACATAAATGACAAAGACTAGACAAACTAGAAGGTGAGGGTAATAGGGACGGAGGGGGAAAAGTTACATAATTTAGATGAAAAGGGAAAAGTGGGGTGGGGATAGAACGTAGGGGTAAGGGTACGTTGTAATAGCAAATACTTGCTTAAAGAAAGAAGGAGGAAATAAGAGAAAAAGAGAGAAAGAAAAAAGAAAGAAGAGAAATAAGGATCTAGGTATGGTGGAATGCGTCCCGGAATAAGAAAGTCTTTAGGTTAGTCTTGAATTTGACTAATTGTTGTTCGTCGCGGAGGTATTGTGGCAGTGAGTTCCATAATGTAGGGGCAATTACTGCAAAGGTTGTTTTACGGGTATAATAGAAGTCTTTTAGGGAGGGAATGAAGAGAAGTTTTTGGTCAGTTGATCTTAAAAGTGCGAGGGGAACATTGTGGTATAAGGAGTTTGTCAAGAAATGAAGGTTGGTGAGAGAGTTTAATTTTAAAAGAGAGTAAGATGATTTTGTAGGTGATGCGGTGGGTGATAGGGAGCCAATGAGCCTCTTTTAGAAGTGGAGTGACATGGTCAAATCTACCTTTTTTGTAAATAAGTTTTATTGCAGTATTTTGTATTAATTGTAGACGTCGTAGTTCTTTTTGGGGGAGGCCATTAAGAAGAGAGTTACAATAATCTAAGTGAGAAATTACTAAGGAATGAATCAGAATGTTAATTGAGTCGGTATCCAGGATAGAAATTAGTGATCGAATGATGCGAAGTTTAAAAAAGCAGACTTTTACGACTGAACTAATATGATCATGGAAAGCAAGATCTCTATCAAAGATGACACCTAGTAGGTTTATTTTAGATTCTATTTGAAGTGGAATAGATTTAATAGAAATTGTTCCCAATAAAGATTCAGATGTTTTGATTGGAAGTAGGAGCCCACGGGATTTATCAATATTGAGTGAGAGTTTGTTTAAGTAGAGCCAGTCATTTATGTTGTCCAATTTATTGTTTATGTCTTTTATGTCTGAGATGTTCGTAGTATTGATTGGGTGAAGAAGTTGTATATCGTCTGCATAGGCAAAGATTGTAAATCCTATAGATTGTGCTAATGTAAGAAGGGGAGATAGAAAAATATTAAATAGAAGTGGAGATAGAATTGAGCCTTGTGGGACTCCGAAGGTTTGTGATATGGTCGAAGAAGTTTCATTTTTTGCATGGACTTTAAAGCTACGTTCGTGAAAGTATGATATAAACCAAGAAAGTGCAGAGCCTGTAATACCACAGTCTTTTAGTCTGGTAATGAGAAGAGAGTGGTCAATCGTGTCAAAGGCTGCGGACAAGTCAAGAGAGATTAGAATAACGGATTTTTGGTGGTCATGGTAGTATTGTATAGTTGAGATAAGGCCTAGTAGTGATAGTTCTGTGGAATGTGAAGAGCGAAAGCCTGTTTGGCATGGAAGTAAAGCATGGTTTTTTTTGAAGAATTCTGTCAGTTGGGAATGAATGATTTTTTCTGTAAGTTTGGAGATTAAAGGTAGGTTGGCAATAGGGCGATAGTTTTTGGGTAAAGAAGAGTCTGAGTTATATTGTTTGAGTTTTGGAAAGACGAGAGCTGTTTTCCAGTGAACTGATATTCTATCCAAATTCCAGCATGATCCAACAAAAGGATCGGGTCTATGCTGGCCTTTGTAACCTATTGAATTAAATGATCAGAAACAAAAAGTAATCAATTCTTTGAAAATGATTTATGAACTTGGGAGCAAAATGTAAATTCTTGAGCATTAAAATGAAAAATCCGCTATATATCCTTTAACCTGCATGTATGTATAAGATTTTTAATTGTCTACTCGGTTGTTTATCCATCCATGACAGCATTGAAGTCTCCAGCTACAATTAAATTAGGCGTAGCCAGCGACATAATTATTTGTTGGAGTTTTTTTTTAAAGAAATCCGCCTGATTAGAGTTAGGTGCGTAAATATTAAGAAGCACCAGGGTATGTTTTCCTGAAGTCATATTAACATAGAGCTAACTACCCATTGGGTCAGCCCGAAAGTTATCAAATGTAGCAGAGATTTTCTTATTAATCAGGATTGCCACACCTGCTTTTTTCTCTATTGCTGGCGCGAAAATACAATGTTTTATCCACCCCCCTTCTAATTTGGCCACCTCGATTGCTGATAGATGGGTCTCCTGTATGAAATATATGTCTGCCTGTTGCTGTTTTAAAAAATGAAGTACCTTTTTCCTCTTGATGGGATGATTGAGTCCATTAACATTTAAAGAATATCTCTTTAAAGCCATTTTATTTGATTGTAAAATCTTAAAGAATAAAACATTACTATTGTGAAGATGCAATAATGGAAGTCCGCAGGGCCCACACGTATCCCTCTGACCAAATTTAAAATTAAATTTTCCACACACATCTAGGACCCCAAATTATAAATCTCCCCATTCACATCCCTACCCCATCCCTGTTAATTACACAAAAACCTGTATGCAAACATTTAGACTAGGAAATCACCATCTCCCCACCCAAGCACCCTAATTTATTCCAAATTAACACTCCATGCTCTGCTAAATATTAATAAAATCAAATATAAAATCCCAATAACTTAAAATTACCATACAATATTAATTCATCTTAAGTAATTAATAAACAGTATGCATTACCACTTATCATTGAGTATTTCATTTTAAAGAACAAGACAGATAGTACATTCTAGGACATGAATATCTGCATGAAGTTAGCAAAAATTCATGACATTCTATTAACTAACAACCATGAACCCAGAAATTATCCAATGATAAAATGATCAATTATAAATCATATTAAACACCCATAAAGAATCTACTATTAGATACCATCAAATGAAAGCTATAATGAATAATTGATACCATTACAATGGCTTTCTTAACCTTAAACATTATTAAACTCATAAGCATACACCAAATTTAATAAAATAAAATTTAAAATCCATAGAACTAATAAAATAAACAAAAAAATCTAGAGTTGAAGTTAATTTATATAATTCCTTATGATGAATTAAACCCAAACCTCACTGCTTATCAGTCTAATTACCCAAAATATAATCAAAATCATAGAGCTCCTTTTACTAAAGTGCGCTAGTGTTTTTAGCGCATGCAGGATATTACTGCTCGCTACACCGTGCGCTACGTGGCTAGAACTAACGCCAGCTCAATGCTGGTATTAAGGTCTAGCGCGCGTGGCAATTCAGCGCACACTATTCCATGCGTTAATGCCCTAGCACACCTTAGTAAAAGGAGTCCATAGAGATCAAGATTCCCTCTATGGAATAGCAAGACCATTGTAAAAACATATAATTTACTATCATTGTCAGATAATTAATTATGAAACCAGATATAAACTTTAACACAATAAGCCAATATGAAGGACTTTCAAAACTGACCATTATTAATCATACAGTAGTACTACTAATAATAAATGAATAAAATAAAAACAAAATCATTGAGTTCTAAGAACTATAGATCCTTTTAATAAAAGACAACTCATAAAGGGTAGATTGTATCACAAGGCCCTGGCAATAAGAATTGAAGCTAGAGTTAACAAGTTCTCATGTTAAAATCATGCCATTAGTAATCCTCCCTTCACTAATCAAAAAGCAGACCTTACCACAGGATAGACCTCTAAAATAGTCCCAGTCACCAAGCATAAGTCACTTTTTCCAACTAAATTGGGTAAATTATTCTAAAATTTTCCCTAAGAATTACTTCTAAATTTGTAAATTACCAATGCAAAAATCAATAATATTAAGAAAAACAAGTTAAAATATTTATATTAGTGGGAAATAATATTTTATAAAAGAACTAAATACAAAAGCCTGACTAACAATTGTAATGAACAAATCAAGATATTTCTCTGAATCTGTAAAGAATAAAGAACTCAGTTTACAAGAGTAATTTGCAGAACATAGTAACATACATAGTAGATGAAAGCAGATAAAGACCCGAATGGTCCATCCAGTCTGCCCAACCTGATTTAATTTTAATTTTTTAATTTTTTTTTTCTTAGCTATTTCTGGGCAAGAATCCAAAGCTCTACCGTGCTTGGGTTCCAACAAGTCGTTCTCCATCTTCTTGTATCGCTTGTCTTTATAGAATTCTGTTTCTGCTGTTTAATAAAACACTGCTTTTACACTCCATACATTGATCAAAGTCACGCCACATCTTAGCTTTTCTTCATGTTTGGCCTTGGCTCTTTATTTTTAGGTAGATTAGTGCTGTTGTGAGCAGTCACAGAGATCTTGTCTTTTGCAGCCAGATGAGCTGGGAGCGTAGAAATCCCGGGCCTCTTCCAGAACGCCGGCCTGTGGCGCATCACGGAAATGTTTCCTTTCTCATGCCGAACAGGGCTGCCTCGCCATGCGGATGGGAGGTGCTCCGTTACCAGAACAAGGAACCAGATTTACTTGTTGAACTCTTCTTGAGAATGACTGGGAATAAAAGATGGTCCCATCGTAGCAAGATTAATGAAGAAAATTGCTTAATTAGGATTCCAGCAACGGCTCCTTGAAGTGATAGTTTGGGGGGGGGGGGCCGGCCCAGAAATGGTATCTGTTTGCAGGAGGCTAAGATCGACTCCATTAGCCTGCTGAGTCTGCTGTGCTCTCTTGATATGTTTGGCGATAAGTGGCTTCCTTCTCCTTGCAGTATTGAGTCGGGACCCTGGGGGGAGGGGAGGAAATGGCACAACGGGCGGCTACTTTACTTGCTCAAGAGTTCCAGTCGATCCAGCCTGAGGATGTTAGTTATCCTATTGCCTACCGATTCTGCTGGTGTTTGTTTGGGTTTTTTTTTTAACTCTATTGGTTCGGCGGCTGATAGCTTCCCTCCTCTTACAATGCCCATGTTCCGTTCAGAGTTCTACCAGTTCTACTGCTTCATTTTGAACACTGTGAAGCCGAACACCACTGCAGCACCTCGTGGCCAAACAGGAAATCCTCACAGTTACTTTCACGCTATCGCAAACAATTTCTTTAACCTTTCCAGTGCCATTTTATCCAACGAATAACAGTAATAAAGTAAAGAACCTCCCCTTCAATTTATATCTCCTTCTCCATTGACTCTCACCAAAATTTTATTTTATTAATAAGGAACACTTACTTGTCCAGGCTATATGAAAAACAAAAAAATTCAAGTTGAAATAAAAATCCAAGTGAAAATAAAGAGTAATAGCAGGATCTTCCTTTAATATCACCTTATATGTCATCGGGTCTAAGTGCTGATTAATAAAGTCCTGTAACTTAGTAGGGTCCTCGTAATGACTGGTTTTATTATTAAATGTGATTTTCATTACTGCCGGATATAAAAGCCCATATTTTGCTCCCATTTGTCTCAGCTGAGGTCTGAGAAGCAGGAACTGCTTTCTTAAGTTAGCTGTGACTATGGCAAAGTCAGGCAGGAGATGGATTTTCGCCTCTTGCCACTTCAACAACCTCATTTGCTTAGCTGTAGACAAAATATCCAAAGCTTGTTTAAAACGCAGTACCCTAAATATCATAGGCCTGGGTCTAATTTGACTGTTGGAGGCTCTTGATAGAATTCGATATGCTCTTTCTATTTCCAGAGGGTATTTCAGGTTGAAAGAGAGCATCTTAGGCAATAAATCCTCAAGAAAAGAAATAGCATCTGATCCCTCTACCCCTTCTAGGAGCCCTAGTAATCTAATATTATTCCTCTGACTTCTGTTGTTAGGCCTCCTCCAATTCTTTAGTCAGGCGATTCACTGCTTTATGTTCAGATTGAAGCTTATTCAAACTGCCTTCCATAACTGATAGCTGGTGTTCCAACTGTACAGTTTTATCATCACTTATCTGTAACTTCTGGCTAAGATTTTAAGAATATAACATAAGAATTGCTGCTTCTGGGTCAGACCAGTGGTCCATCGTGCCCAGCAGTCCGCTCACGCGGCAGCCCTCTGGTCAAAGACCAGTGCCCTAACTGAGACTAGCCCTACCTGCGTACATTCCGGTTCAGCAGGAACTTGTCTAATTTTGTCTTGAATCCCTAGAGGGTGTTCTCCCCTATTACAGATTCCGGAAAAGCATTCCAGTTTTCTACCACTCTCTGGGTGAAGAAGAACTTCCTTATGTTTGTATGTAATCCATCCCCTTTCAATTTTAGAGCGTGCCCTCTCGTTCTTCCTACCTTGGAGAGGGTGAACAACCTGTCCTTATCTACCAAGTCTATTCCCTTTAGTACCTTGAATGTTTCGATTTCCTCTGTTCAAGGGAGAAGAGGCCCAGTTTCTCTAATCTTTCGCTGTATGGCAACTCCTCCAGCCCTTTAACCATCTTAGTCGCTCTTCTCTGGACCCTTTCGAATAATACTGTGTCCTTCTTCATGTACGGTGACCAGTACTCCAGGTGAGGGCATACCATAGCCCGGTACAGCGGCATGATAACCTTCTCCAATCTGTTCGTGATCCTCTTCTTTATCATTCCTAGCATTCTGTTCACACTTTTCGCCGCTGCCGCACATTGCGTGGACGGCTTCATCAACTTGTCGATCAGAACTCCCAAGTCTCTTTCCTGGGAGGTCTCTCCAAGTACCGCCCCGGACATCCTGTATTTGTGCATGAGATTTTTGCTACCTACATGCATCACTTTACACTTATCCACGTTGAACCTCATCTGCCATGTTGATGCCCATTCCTCGAGCCTGATTATGTCATGTTGCAGATCATCACAATCCCCCTGTGTCTTCACTACTCTGAATAACTTTACTTGCTCAAGAGTTCCATTCGATCCAGTTCCAGAGTTCCAGTCGCAAATTTAATCACCTCACTCATCGTACCACTGTTCAGATTGTTTATAAAGATGTTGAAGAGCACGGGTCCAAGCACCGAACCCTTCGGCACCCCACTGGTGATGCTCCTCCAGTCCGAGTATTGTTCATTTACTTCCATTCTCTGTTTCCTATGCTCCAGCAAGTTTTTAATCCACGTGAGTATTTCACCCTTGATTCCATGGCTCGCAATTTTATGAAGTAGTCGTTCATGTGGAACTTTGTTGAATACCTTCTGAAAATCCAGATATATAATGTCGACCTGGTCGCCCTTGTCTATCTACCTGTTTACTCCCTCGAAGAAGTGCAGCAAGTTCGTCAAACACAATCTGCCTTTGCTAAACCCGTGCAGCCCATGTCCGACAAGGTGATCAATGATGCGGTCCTTTATCAGCACCTCTACCATCTTTCCTGGTACCGGGGTCAGACTCACCGGTCTGTAGTTTCCCATATCTCCCCTCGAACCTTTCTTGAAGATTGGCGTAACATTCGCCACCTTCCAGTCTTCTGGAATCTTTAGTTCAGTGGTATTAACCTGCTATGTCTCACTTATAGCTTTCAGCTTAGATATAACTTTTTCCAACAATTCTGATGTGTCCTTAGGTAATGGCACCTTTAAAGGAGTGGGTGGATCTTGTTTAGCCCTTTTAGCTGAGGCTCCTGCAGCAAATGCTGTTTCCAATTTAGACTGTCTTCCTGATGCCATATCAGCTGCAGAAGATTTCACAAATCAGATTTTCCCTTTTGGAGTTTAAATTTGATCATTTGTGCTTTCAAATTAGCTGAATTGTGCTGATGAGGGAGGACCAGTAAAATCACCCAGCCATACTGTCTTGCAGCCAAGTTCCGGAATTGATCAAAAACTTTCCTATTGTGAACAAATAAGTGCTGTGGTAAGGAACTATTTCCTCAAACTTCACATGATTAGATCTATTGCAAAGGTTCTTGAACTGGCCACCCATAAAATCCTCATCCATTCTCTCATTATCTCTAAACTGGATTACTGCAATTCATTATATAAAGCCATTACTCAGAAATAACTAAAACGACTACAGTTAATCCAGAACGTATCGATATTGTGACTTTTTGTGCTGAGTTACATGTAATATCCCCAGAAAATAATTTGTAGTGCAGGGATGTGTATACCTTTGATTAAAGCACTACAGACTTGATGTAGCTGCAAGGGATGATATGATCTGTGATACCAAAGTACTCAGGGCCACAGTTGATCAGTCTCACCCATAGGGAGAGGTATGGCCAGTATGAAAAAGGAGGTATTGATGCCCCTGTATAAGACTTTGGTGAGACCTCATTTAGAATATTGTGTACAATTCTGGAGGCTGCACCTTCAAAAAGATATAAAAAGGATGGATTTGGTCCAGTGGAAGGCTACTAAAATGGTATGTAGTCTTTATCATAAGGCGTATGGGGACAGACTTAAAGATCTCAATCTGTATACTTTGGAGGAAAAGCGGGAGAGGGGAGATATGATAGAGATGTTTAAATACCTATGTAATGCAAATGCGCATGAGTTGATTTTCTTTCATTTGAAAGGAAACTCTGCAATGAGTGGGTATAGGATGAAGTTAAGAGGTGATAGGCTCCGGAATAACCTAAGGAAATACTTTTTTAAAGAAAGGGTGGTAGATGCATGGAGCAGTCTCTCAGAAGAGGTGGTGGAGACAGAGACTGTGTCTGAATTCAAGAGAGCCTGGGATAGGCATGTGGGATCTCTCAGAGAGAGAAAGAGATAATGGTTACTGTGAATGGGCAGACTAGATGGGCCATTATCTGCCATCATGTTTCTATCCCACGGGTTCTGTACTGGTTTGGTAGGGAAAGAAGAAATTGCCATAGCTGCTGATTTTCTTTCCTACAAAAAAAAAAGATTGAACAGAAATGGTGAAATTTAGCAGGGAAGTGTTCAATGTTCTTTTAGAATTAGAGGGGAGAAGCAGTTATTATTACATTGATATTGCAATACTGATGGAGCTGAATCTACAGGGTGCCCTTAAAGGGCAAGGCTTACAATACTTGTTCTTTGTCTCTGTAATGGTTAATGCAGTGGGCTGAGAATCTGGGGAATTGGGTTAATTTCCCACTGCTGCTCCGTGTGACCCTCCTTTGCCACAGGTAGAAAAAGGTGGTATATTATGCTTTACCCTTTATCCTCGAGAGCCGTATTCCAGTCGGGTTTTCAGGATTTCCCCAATGAATATGCATTGAAAGCAGTGCATGCAAATAGATCTCATGCATATTCATTGGGGAAATCCTGAAAACCCAACTGGAATACGGCTCTTGAGGACCGGAGTTCCCTACCCCTGCTTTAGACATATATTAATTGTAGCATTGAATAATGCAACCTCAGTATTTCTTGAAAATATATAAAGTGTGTAAAAATTATCAGTGAATTTCAATTCACTGTGTTCAGATGTTTTGTTTTGTATGTTTTGTCCTCTTAAAGAATGCGATTGTTCTTGAAATGTTGAGATAATTTGGCAAAGAGTCCTATCTTCAAAGAAAGTTATGCAGGTGATGAGTATGTAATTCACTATCCTTATATTTTCATGTATTATTCAAATAAAATCTGACCATTTAACTAGTATGATCTCTAGTTGTAACAAACTTCAGATCCTTAATAGAAGGGATTAATAAATGAACATAAGACTGAACAAAGAGATCTTTAAATGGGCATGTTTAATCATGAATCTACCGCATATACTCGAATATAAACCAAGATTTTTTGGCCAAAAAAATGGCCCAAAAATGGGGGTCTCTGTTTATATTCGGGTCAGCGCTGACCTGCTTCCCTCCTGAACTTGTTTGCAGGCCTCTGTTGGGCATGCCGTGAGACCTGGTGGTCCAGTAGTGGCTGGGACAGGAGGGATCCCTCTTGCCTCCTGTCCAGACGATTTTAAGAATTTTTATCTCCCTCCCGCCTCCTCTGTGTACCTTTAGTATCCCTGGTGGTCCAACAATGTATCATGGCAAAAGCGACCTTCCTTCGTTCCTGCCCATGCAGAACTTCTAGCTAATTGGCTGCTGCGAGTTCTCTTCATCCTCCACTCCCTAGCAAGCCCCAATGCACTTTTACCTGGCCAGCTGCTGTTCAATGCAGGTTGGCTCACCCATCCCTTTACTGATTCCCACTTCTCACTCTCCTCTACAGGTAACACTTTCAGATGTTTGTAGATTTAACTCATCTTCAATGTGTGACTCCCTGTTGATCACAGGCTTGGATTATTCCCCTGCTCTTCCTAGCTCTAAGCACATTCCTGTTTTCTGGGACTGGCTCCCCATCCTCCTTTGCAGTTCTGCAGCACTTCCCCTGGCACTCACAGATTCAAGGCATGCAGAGTCCATTTCAAGGCCTGCAGAGTCCATTTCAAATTGTTTGCCACATTCTCACCCTGAACTCTGGAAGCCCAGCAAGGATCACAGTTTGAAACTTTAAAGATTAAAATGCTGAGTGGTAGAACATGTTCTTGCAGCCCAGGGCATAGGAGCACACTCTCATACTAAGTCGCTATGTTCTGGGCAGCCTGCAGAATATTGCTCCAGTGGCCAAGGTGAAGGCATCCAGCTCAAGGAGCCGAGTTGAGACCTTGGAGGTGTTTGCAGAGTTTTATCAAGAGCAAAGAGGGGAGCAAGGATCCAGCGATTAAGCAAGAAAAAAAAACTAGGCAGCCAAACCAGGAAACACACAGACTTTGTGAGACAGCATATCTCTTCTCTCCATCCCCAATACTGCCAATGTTCTCCTGTCACTCTTCCTATTGCAGCTGCTGTGCTGCTTCTTTAGGCTTACATAGCCCAGTGCCCCACCATGTCTACCTCCTGTGAAATGTTAATTGGGAGAATAATATTTTTAATTTTTGTGAGGAATGGGGACAGTGCTAACTCCATTATTTCCACACTTCCTTGGTTTAATCTCTAACCATAGCTCTTCACAATAGTGGGACTCACGAGAACTGGTAGCAGCCATTCAGGGAGTGGTGCAGAGATGGGCAGGAGCTCGAAAAGCTCGCTCCTGTGTGCCAGCTGGCTGTGAGATCTGAGGGAGGGGCTCAGCGTGGGGCAGGAGTGCGGAAAGCTCGCTCCTGCCCCTACACCACTGGACCACCAGGGATGCATAAAAAGGTACACGGGGATAAAAAATATTGTTAAAGTTGGCTGGGATGGGAGACGAAAAGGATCCCTCCTGTCCCGGCCTACCACCAGAGGGGGAAGAGGGTACAGGGGAGGAAGGTGAGACAGGGTGTAGAGCCTGGCAGGGAATGATGGGGGGCAGGGTTCAGAGGCTGGTAGGGAGGGGGCTGGCTGCATAGCCTGGTAGGGCAGGAAGTGAAGGGTGCTGGGTGCAGAGCCTGGTAGGGAAGGGGACTGGTTTCAGAGCAGGGCAGGGAGGGGAGGGTGCTGGGTGCAGAACCTGTTAGGGAAGGGGACTGGGTTCAGAGCATTGCAGAGCAGGGAGGGAAGGGGGTTGGGTGCAGAACCTGTCAGGGAGGGGACACTGAGTGCAGATCCTGGCAGGGCAAGGTACTTGAATATTAAGCCCCTTTCTTATATTCGAGTCAGCCATTTTTCCTCCTTTTGGGGGGAAAAATGGGGGTCTCAACTTAAATTCAGATCGACTTATATTCGAGTATATGGTAATCAAGTTGCAAATGTACCCAAAATGAAAGTAAACTGAAAAAGCACTTGAATGAATTGAAAAAAATGTGACAACAATGCCTAAAAAAATGTGTGAAAGCGTGGTCAAACTTGTGAAAACGTGAATCATATCGAGTTATCTGTTTATTATATAATAGTCTCATCCATTTAAGTAAATTAATTTTACCAGCAATTTAGCCATCCTGACTTCTTGTCTCCACCACTGTTGTTTTTTGGTGCTTCTTAGTCTGTGGAGGATTTTGGTCTTCTGTTTTGGCATCTAAATAAATCCCAGCCCATTAAAGTGGAAATATGCTGCAGTGTAAATATTTGGAAAATATTTTCCTTTTTTTGTTTGGCCAGCAGAAATCTTCTGAAGAATATATAGCAGAGCTGGAGAAAAAACATGCCAATGCCTTGAGTTATAAAGAGCAGGAGCTTAAACACAGACTCCAGAATCAAGAGGAGGAGTTTCAGGAACGGTTGAAGGTAGCACTTGTAAGCATCAGCTTTCATAAAAAAAAGCACTTCTAAAGCATCAGAGCTTCTCTTTTTATTGCTATCCTTCCTCACCCAGAGTTTTTTGTATTGCAACAATTTATACTAGTAAGAGAACAGATTATAAAACTGACATTTCATTTGCACCTGCTAGGGGAGATTTCCCTCATTAAGCCCCATGCTCCTTCCTTTATCACCTAGTCATTGCACAAATCTTGGTCCTGTTTGGCACCAAAATCTAGCTCACTGTTTGGAAAAGCTGCTATTCTTCTCACCTCACCCAACTCAAACTATATGCCTCTCGACCACGGCATAGCCCCCATTCCTCTCCCACACTCACTCGTATTCTCTTTCTCCTCTTGCTCTCTACTGGGGACATCAATTCTAATCCTGGTCCTCCCAATCATCCCTCATGGAGATCATACAGCAATCTAACCAATCTTATTTCTGTTCCTCTCCTCCCGCATTCCTGCCTGCCCTTCTCATGAGCCCTATGGAATGCCGGCTCCATCTCCAACAAACTTGCCTTCATCCATGACCTCTTTATCTCTAAAAAGTTCCACCTGCTATCACTAACTGAAACCTGGATCTGCCCTGAAAACTCTGCTTCAGCTGCCACCTTGTGTCATAGAGGTTATCTTTTCTCACACATGCCTCGCCCAGATGGGCATGGAGGGAGTGTTGGATTCTTACTCTCACTATCTTGTAAATATTAACCCCTTCTTCTGCCTCAATCTCACTGTTCTCCTTCCTGTCACATACCTATACCCATTGTATCATTCCTTGTAACAGAATCTCCCCAACCCTGAGATGTCCAAATTAGATTGAAAGCTCTTCTGAGCAGGGACTGTCTATTGAAAGTTAAATGTACAGTGCTGCGCATGCCTTTTAGCATATGGAAATGATAAATAGTAGTAGTAGTACCTCCTAGTGCTGGCTTGTTCTGTTTCAATATAACATTACTGCTCTTTTTAGTTCCTTGTCATCGCAAAAACTTAAAATTTTAATTATGTAGCAATACTTTTGTTCAAAGCATTGCAATCTTACCTTGACTTTTATTCAATATTCCTTTTATTAGGAGAGGGCTAGAGCTGAACGTTTAAAAATCATACAGGAAAAAGAGCAGCAAAGTTCACTAGCCTTGGAGGAATTAGAATTACAGAAAAAAGCAATGCAGTCCCAGAATGAGAATCAACTTCAGGACTTTCAGCAAGAGCTAGAGACATTCAGAACGGTGAGTAGAAAAAGTAATGTCTTTAAGGTGATGGATCTGTTCACGGTATCTATATGCCTCCTTTAGGCAGCTAAAGCATGAGGCAGTATTCTATTTCTGTCTACATATTTCACAAGAGAAAGGAAAAAGCAACCCCACATAAAGTCAACCAAAACAGAGAAACAAGTGGGGAAGGGACGGTACACATCAGCCTTGGGAACAGTTAAGGTTTATTAAAAGTAATCATCTGTTAAAACATATCGCAAGTATGAATGCAAGCATAATATAAAGTCCTTTTTTTATTGTTGAACGCAACATGGCCCATGTTTCGGCTTCCAATTGAAAGCCTTCCTCAGGAGTGAGCTTGTAATCTAAGAAATATGTAAAAGAATATGGGGCTCATAATCGAAACTGAAATACGTCTAAAATCCTGCCTAAATCGACACTTGGACGATCAAAAAGACAAGTCCAAGTGTCAATAATTGAAATGGGTTTTAGACGTATCTAAAAGCAGCTTAGGCCTTTTCTCTGGTGCTGTACGCCCAGAGTAAAAAGGGGCATTTTAGGAGGAGTGGTGAGGGTGGGACGTGGACTGACCTAGACTTATTTGTACTGCAAGTATAACCGAAAGTTTAACGAGACTGCCTAGAGCTTGTACGTGGTGACTTAGGCATTCAAAAGAAGGTCTTAATGCCCAGAAGGTATCCAAAGTGACCAGATAACCACTTCAGACACAAAGTACAGACCCCCCCCACACAAGATACAGACTCCCCCAGTGATCACTGACCCCCATACCATAAAAATCAGAATAAAAATGTACATACCTACCTCCAGAACATCAACACCTGGCACAGAGGTGGCTTAAGTAGTCTTGGGGGTGGGTTAGTGAACCATAGAGATGAAGACCCAGGCCCATAAGCCATTCTAACCACTGCATTCATGGTGAAACATATGCACCCCCTAAAACCTCCCAAAACCCTATTCTACTGCCATATAGGTGTCACCTGCAGCCATAAGGACTATTGGGGTGGTACACATGTGGGTCTAGTAGGTTTTGGTGGTGTTTTGGGAGGCTCACCATGATCTATGAGAGTTGTGTGCGATGTTTATGCGGCACCCTTTTTGTAAAGGTCACAGCAGTGCCTTGTAAGTTGCCCCACTTCTCTGTTGCCATGTCTGGGTGTCTAGTCCATTACTTTGCTGACCTTGCCCACGTCCAAAAGGTCTTGTTCTATGCGTTTTTGACTTTGACAAATTTTGGCCAATAATGGGGTATAAAGATAGATGACTTAGAGGTTGAATGATCAAACGGCTGGATGTAGAAGTAGATGATTCTCAAAAAAAGAAATATTTTGGACGTATTTTTCGAGAATGGATTTTTAACATATCTAACTGGGTGACTAGCGACTTAGGCCCAAAATGGAGTTAGACTTATTTTTTGATTATGCCCCTCCATATGTATATACGTACAAATTACACAAACATAGAAAAATAAAATGAAACGATGGTCATGAATTTGCCAATCAAATTATAAGTGTATAACAAAATTTAATGTCATAAACAACAAAACTTAATATCATAAAAAATATATCATCATAAAAAGACATGTCATATGGCTACATATTTCACCATAATTTCTGGGTTTTCATGATTTCACTTACAAAGCAAAGGCTTTAGTGATCTGTTGTGCCTGTAAAGTAAAATATAGACACTGTAGAACTTGTTATGCTGCTTTTTTTATAAGATACCTACTATTTCCATAAAAATAGCCCCGAGTTTAGACATTTTATACACCCATCCACCCACCCATCCATATTACTTTTGCAGCATTTACGAAGCCTTACTATCTTGAAATTAAGAGCCTAAACCTAAATTTGGATTCCATATTGTCACAAAAGAATCAGTCCAGACTAATGGGATATGCCCATTTATTAGTAGATTGAGAAAGAGATCACTAATAAGCTGTGCTTTATAGAGTAGTGTACAGCTTGGCTCATCCAGCATTCTTTATCATCTAGCAGGCAGATGCTATGACTATTTCTTGGTGGTCTCCTAGCCTTTTCTAAAGTTTCAGTTGAGTCTGGGGTTGAGATACTAAGTTTAAAGTGTAAGCCTGGTGGTTCCATGTCCCTCTCTTCTCTCCCAATATCACCCCTCTGTTGATGTTTTATTCCCCAAATGTTTTCTCCTACCTCTTTAAAAAAAATCAATCAATCAATCTATCTATCTTATAAGTTCATGACAGATCTTTACCTCTGGCTATCTGACATGCTAATTAAAGGAATATTTACTGCAAATAGAGGATATATTATCATTTATCCCATTGTTAAAGATTTTTAAAAGATCATTTCTCAGCCCAATAATTACAGACCAGTTGCTTTAATCCCTCTTTTCATTAAACTTATGGAAGGTGTACTGCAAACTCAACTCATGAACCACTTTCATCACTTTCAACTACTTCACACCTCTCAATCAGGCTTTAGGCAATCATTATTGTATCACTAATCAACGACCTATATAAGATACTTAAAAAGAGTCAAAATGCCCTTGTTCTCCAATTTGACCTCAGCAACACTTGTGGACCACGATCTATTGCTTTTATGCCTAGATGCCTTCGGTCTATCTGTAAAAGTACTAAATTGGTTCAAAAGCTTCCTGAAATCACGAAGTTATCAAGTAAAGATTGGGGACACTTTATCAAGTCAAGACTGGGGACAATCTATCTTCAACATTGAACAGTGACTGTGGTGTCTCTCAAGGCTCCCCGTTTTCACCTTTACTCTTCAACGTCTACCTTGCTTCTTTAGGAGACCATTTCAATAACCTAAATGTCTCACATTACAGCTATGCCGATGACATCACAATCATCTTTCCTGTCACTAGTCTGACAACAGCCGAAATTCTCAGACTAGACACCATCCTCACTACTACATAAAATTGGATATCTTGTTTTAAACTAAAGCTAAATACTGAGAAAACAAAATTCTTTCTAGTGATAGCCTCTTAACTCTCCAATACACACTATAACCTTAAGGGGAACCAGCTTTCCTATATCACCTACTATCAAAATCCTGGGTGTGCACTTAGATAGACAATTGTCCATGTCTGCTCAAATCAACCATGTTACATTCAAAGGATTTTACACTCTTTGGAGACTCAGATCTATCAGGAAATTATTCAACTAAGCGCCTTTCATTCTCCTAGTCCAATCACTCCTTAGTATCTTAGACTATTGCAACATCATGTACTTAGCGGGACTATGTAAGCATTTCCAGAAACTAAGCATCATTCAAAACACCACTGTTAGGCTAATATTTAAACTGAAAAAATTAGATCGCACAACACCTTTCTATAACAAACTCCACTGACTGAAAATTGAAAACCGAATACTTCTTAAATTTGGTTGTCTCCTATATAAATCTCTAAACGGTTTACTTCCCAATTATCTTACCAACCAATTCTCATTCTCCAGACTTGGACGATCCACTTGACCTCAGTCATTTTTTGCCTTCCCTTCAATTAAAGGTTTCACCCACAAGAGATTCATCAATAAACTTTTACCCTACCAAGCAGCTTCCAAAAATTTGGAATGGAGTCAACTATTCCGATCTTCAACATCTTACATGTATTTCAGGAAGCTCCTAAAAACATTCCTCTTCCCCAAACAGGACGACCTAGTTTAAATTAAACACCATTCACATTGTTAATCTAAGTCTAGACTACCCCTTCTCATTATTTCACCCCTCACATATCTCTGCTGTATTCCCGCTAATTGTTATATGTGATTGCAAAACTTATATTATTCCTTAAATGTTGTAATTTGCTGTTTTCTCCCTGTTTTTTCATTCTGTAAACCGCTTTGAACCAAGAGGCTAAAGCGGTATATAAATAAAGATTTAAGTTATGTTTATGTTTATATATATATCTATATATATATATATCTATATATATATTTTTCAGCTTTCTAATAGATTTTTCTAAAGTTTTGGGGTAAGTTTAGGTCTTCAATGCCTTGGAACTAAACAGACTGGCAGGTTCTAAAAAGCAATTGTGAGTACTGCTCCTTTTTATTAAGGCTGAACTTTTATATTACTATTCCTGTTGTGGGAGTCAGGTTTCAATATCGAGGCAATGCACTGTTTGTATTAAGCATTCAGACAGCCAAATTCAGCTGCTGTTAGTTCTCTCTGTGGGCTCTAGTATTGTGCATGAGAGTTGGAATCCTAGCAGAGTTTTGGTGGGCTCACTGTGACTGCTGTGGATTGTGACACTGCTGTGGCCATCTTGAATTCTGTCTCAGTCGCGTCATTGGTAATTCTGGCAATTGCTGAGCCTTTGTCCACTGCATAGATTGCCCTTTTTGCATTAGTTATATTTTTGAGGCAATGCAAGAGCTTATTGTAGCTCAGTGAGAAATTGCAGATTCCAGTCTCAAGTACAGAGTTGAGCAGGGACAGAAATCAAGTCCATCCCCGCTGGAATCAAACCCGTCCTTGCTGGAAACCAAACTCATCCCTGCAAGGAATCAAATCTATCTCCGCCCATCCCTATAAACTTCAGAAGTAGTTATTTCATTTAATTATGCTACTGATTTAAAAACTCTGGTAGAAGACCCATTTACAAATAAGCAAAGACACTTTATTAATTTGGAAATATTAATTGGAAAGAATACATTCTTTCTAAACGGGTCTCTGCCAGAGCCTCTAATGTAAATATAAAATACAAATACTCAAGCTGATGAAGACTCCCAAGCTGTGTCAGTTGAGGACTTCCTCTGAAGGTGGCCGAGGGTCACTTTTGCCAAGCTTGGCAGGCAGCAGTAGTGTCACTGAATCACAGATGGCGGCTTCTCAGTGGCTCAGGGATGCTGCCAGCGACTGCTGCACTTGGTAGAGGAGTTCTTGCCATCTTTGGAGGAGGTCCTCAACTGGCGGTACTTGGGGATCCCCACCAACCACAAAAATGGCCAGCAAGTACTATAGCACTGGAGAAATAAAACCAGAAATGCATTTCCTTTGCTTTTGAACACAATACAGACATCTGCTATATACATTTCCCAAAGCTAACATATTTCAGTCAATAAATTCCTTTTTAACCTTTGTTGTCTGGAGATTTATTTTTCCATCAAGTTAGTCCCAGTTTCTCTTTTTTCCACTTTCCCGTCTTCTGCAAATTCTTCTGTTGCTGTCTATTGGTTCCTCCTACTATGGTCCAGCATTTCTCCCTCTCTCTTCCCTTTCTCCCATTGTACAGCATCTTCAAGTTTCAAGTTTCAAGTTTAATCTTTATTTGATAAATCGCTTATAATAATATCTAAGCGATGTACAATATAAAAACCATCAGATTGTGGTAATACATTTAGATAACAAAAGTCAATTAAAAGACAGACAATATTGGACTGACACGAGGGGTTGGGAAAAAAGGGAAAAAGTTACAATGTTGTTTTACAATAGAAATTAACATCAAAAGGAAAGCATATTAGGTAATAATGGGTTAAGAAAATCTAATAAGAATGTGAAAACTTGAAAAGTTATGTTCTATGAGTCGTATGCATCTTGAAATAGATATGTTTTTAAAATTTTCTTAAATGTGACAAGGTCTGTTTCGCTTTTAATATAGTTTGGAAGGGAATTCCATAATGTAGGGGCTTTCACAGAAAACATATCATTTCGTCTTGTACCTATGATTCTTAGCGAAGGGATTGAAAGTAATTGCAATGAGGAGGATCTTAACGGACGAGAGGATTTGTATGGGACAATCATTTTTGCAATGAATTGGGGTTCGTTAAAGGTCAGCGTTTTGTAAACCAAAAATAAAGTTTTAAAGGTAATTTGATGAGTTATGGGAAGCCAATGTGATTTGATTAATAAGGGGGTAACATGATCGAATTTCTTTGCTTTATGAATTAATTTGCATGATGTATTTTGGACGATTTGGAGACGTCTATTTTCTTTTTGAGTTATGTTGATTAGGAGAGAATTACAGTAGTCCAGTTTAGAGATGATAAGAGAGTGAACTAAAATATTGAGTGATTTATCATCCAAGAAAGTAGAAATTGAACGTAAGAGCCGTAATCTGTAAAAACATGATCTTACTATTTCACTAATATGATCATGAAAAGATAGATCTACATCTATTATTACGCCAAGGATTTTCAGCTTTGATACTGATTCTATGGGAGTGTTATTAAGTATGAAAGGTATGTTTTGAAATATATCTCCTTTCCAATTGAAGAGCATAGTTTTTGTTTTTTGGATGTTCAGGACCAGTTTGTTGTTGTTTAACCAGTTATTCATTTTTTCTAATTTATCTTCACGCTCTTCTATCCTGGATCAATCTCCCTCTTTTTCCCTTCCCCCACTCCTGAACAGCATTTCTTCCTCTCTCCTCCATCCCCATGTGCAACAAGTCTCCCTCTCTCTCGCACTGTCCACCATCTGTTTATCTCTCATTCACTTCCTTGCTGCAAAGGGAGTGGGGAAAGAGAGAGAGAGGAATCCAGGGAGCATCTCTCCCACCCCCTCTACTGCCACATCCAACATTTCTCCCTCTCTCATCCCCCGAATCATGTGCAGCATCTTTCACCCCTGCCCACCAAACCCCATGCCCAATATTTCTCCTTCTATCACCCCTCCCCAGCACCATGCCACATCTCTCCCTCCATTCCCTCTACCACTATGTCCAGAATTCCTCCCTCTTACATCCCTTTCAATCTGTCCCACTGTTCCCTCTCCACCACCATATCCAACATTTCTCCCTGTGCATCTGTACCTCACTCCTCTCCCTCCTTATGCACAAAAATTCTCCTCTTTCTTCCATTCCCCGTGTACACAATCTCTCTTTCACTCTCACTCACACACACATGCCCAACAATTCTCCCTTTCTATTTCCACCCGCACCTCAGCATCTTTCCTGCCCCCCATCCTATTTCCCAAGTTTGTGCCCCCTTCCTCTCTCCCTTTTCTTTCCGTAGTTCATGCTCCCCTTCATTCCTTATGTATCCCAATTTGCACCCCCCTCCTTCCAGCCTTTGTCCCAAGTTTGTTCCCCTCCCATGTTCCAACGCGTGCCCTCCTCTATCCCAAGTTCATGCCCCCTCTCTCTCCCTTCCTTGGTCTAGCGCGCATGCTCATGTTTTATGGCCCAACTACTTTGGTGCCTCCCTCCCTCAAGACTATACCGGAGCCATCCAGGTCATCCGCCTTCTTCCTGCCTTCTAGCCTCACTTCTTCGTAGGGCCATGGTCCCTGCACACTGCATGTGGCTGACCAGGAAGCCTTTTCTCTGACATTAGCTCTGACATCGGAAGGAAGGCTTCCGGGTCAGCTACTGACTGCGTACTTGGAGCGCTGCACACTGCATGGTGGCGAGGCGAATGCGGCTGGAGGGCAGGAAAAGGAAGTGCACAAGTATTGGAGCCTCTCGAAGTACCTCCAACCCCATGGGATCCCCACAACCCCAAGGGTCCCCACAGGATCTCCACAGCCCGAGGGGAAAACCCCGTGGGAACCCCACAGCTTCCGTGGGATTCCCATCATCCCCATTCCCATGCAGCTTTCTAGTCTCAAGGTGGCTAAAGCTGTGTCAAAGCTTTACTTGCTTCTTTATTCAGAGCTGGAACAGTTTAACTTACCTAAGATGGATGCATTTCTTACTGCCGTCACCAGAAAGACAACTATTCCAGTTGAAGGGGGCATAAATTGCTGCTATTGTTAAAGAGGCAGGAGTTTTTTTGCTTATGAGTTACTTTGTCCACTGCTTAGCTACCCTGTTTCCCTAAAAATAAGACCTACCCCCAAAATAAGCCCTAGCATGATTTTCAGGGTTGGTCCTAATAAAAACCCTACTCCCCAAATAAGCCCTAGTTAAGATCCCTCCCTCCCATTCCTTTGTGCACTAGAACAGCACCGACTGCCTTACATACCTCAGAAGCCTTAAAACTGGTAGCAGCACTCTTAACAGGCTGCTTTGCGGCCTTCCCCGCCGGGGGCTTCCCTCTGCCACATCAGTGATGATGTCATCAGTGATGTTGGTGGTGTTCTGGTGCACAAAGGTATGGGAAGGAGGGAAAGGTATAACACGGTGGGAGGGTCAGTGGTGTTCCGGTGCACAAAGGGATGGGAGGGATAGGTATAATACGGCAGATGTCAAGGAAAGATACCATGTTTCCCTGAAAATAAGCCCTAGTGCGCTTTTAGCACAAATTAATATAAGACCCTGTCTTATTTGGGGGGAAACATGGGGAAACAAATTAATATAAGACCCTGTCTTATTTGGGGGGAAACATGGCTGAGCTAGGCTGTACACTGCTCTATAAAGCACAGCTCATTAATTAGTGCTCTCTAGTTCTACTTGCTGGCAGATTGGCAAAAACCATTAGTCTGGACTGATCCTCTGGAACTAAAGGAAAGAAAATTACCACTAATTTTTCTATAATATCCCTAGGCTGGCAGTTGGTGCTACCAACATTTATCTTGTTTTACACATTTAGATAGAGAATAAGGTGCTAAGGTGAAAAAATGGATATCTGTTTTAATTACCTTTTTCAACAAACCGTTTCTCTGTTAGTTTTGATTAAATTTTTGACATTCGCCTAGTTGTGCAGCTTTGATTTTCCATTTTTCTCCAAGAGCAATAAATTTGAAACACTGTATTACATTACATTACATTACATTACAATCCTCACTTCACTCTGAATTGCACCAATAAGAAATCCCGCAGAATTCAGCTGTTCGCCTTCCCCTCCCTAAAACTATGTCATCTCAAAAGATTCCTCAACAAAACCTTTGCCTTCCAGGCGACTAAGCTGAACCCATGGCTAGCCCAAATGGTGCTCGAGGCCCCTACCTACCTTGGCTTCAGAAAATTACTTAAAACTCACCTATTCCGCGCACAGGACCCTTAACCCCCTTTCTCCCGCAATAAACCGACACCCGCCCCCACCCCCCTCCTACTGCTCTTCCCCTTCCCCCCGCCCCTTATTTGGTCTCTCTCTCTCACTCTTACCTTCCAACCTAACCTTCTTCGTTGCTTGAAACTCTGATAAAACTCTGATACAATGTTCCAACCTAACCTTCTTCGTTGCTTGAAACTCTGATAAAATGTTGTAAATCCGCGTGTCATCTCGGATCTTAATTAATTGATGTGAACCACCTAGAACTCCTTGGGTATGGCGGTATACAAGAATAAAATTATTATTATTATTATTCCCCATTACCTTGCGGTTTAAGGCGGATTACAAAAGGAGTTATCTAGCCATTTCCAGAGGAATTGAGGAGTAGAGTGAGTTGCTTCAGAGAATTGGGACGAGTCTTGCAGTGTTAGTTTGTCTTCAAGGATTTCTTGAATAGCATGGTTTTTATTTCTTTTCTGAATGATTTGTAGTCTGGGGTCATTATCAGTAAATTGGAGAGTTGGTAGTCTAGTATATCAAATGTACAGTAGAAACACTTCTAAATAATTTCAGAAAGTTTTTTTATACTGAGTTAAATTGTGGATTTCATATCTATGAGTGCTGTTGCCCTAGAAAGAGGTTTGTTATTATCAACTTACTTCAAAAGTATTAAAAGTATATTTAAAACCCTAAGGGAGCAAGTTATTAAAGTGGGCTAGTATTAAGACAGGTTATTTTACTGTTAACCCAGGTCATTAGTGACTAGGTCCTTTGCATAAAATTGGATCTGTGTTAAAACAGCACTAGTTAGGGGTAAAATAACCAACTTTAAGTTTAACCCATGTTAATATCTTCCTCTGTATGTGAAAAGATAGAACTTTCTTAAATCTACAAATAACACATTCAGTGAGTTTGTATAATATACAGCAGCATTGCCATAAGAGATGCAGAAAAAGTTATTTTGAAATAAGCTTTTGATAAGCTGTAACTATTCTAATTGTTTTATTTTCTTGTTAACAGAGAGTTCTTGAGTTGGAAAGTTCCCTTGCCAAGTGTTCACAAGATGGCAAAAATCTATCATTGGAAATGTCTACCCAAATCGAATCTTTAAAAAACCAGCATAATGTAGAGATTATCAACTTGGTTGCAAAGCACAAGGAAGAACTAGATTACATTCGAAAAGAACAGGAGCAGCTCAGGACAGAAAAGTTGCAGCTCTTAAAACAAGAGCACCGGTTACTTTTGGAGGAGATACAAGCGCAACACAAGCAGGAACTTGAAATGCAGTTAAAAGAAAAAGAAAATGCATTCCATGCACATGTTAAGCAAATGAATGAAAAAACATTAGAGAAGCTTGATGTAAAACAAACTGAGTTGGAAGCGCTATCTGCAGAGTTATCAGAAGCTGCACAGGTGCGTCTGAGCTTGGAACAGAAGCTCTCTATTTTGGAGAATACCAAAGAAACTTTAAGGCAAGAATTGGAGGCCAGGTTGGAACAAGAAAGAGACCAATACAAGATGCAGATCGAATCCATTGAAAAAGAGCATGGTACATCTGCTGAAGGGGTTGAGAAAGCACTCCGAGAAGAAATCAGTTGTCTAAAGCTTCTCATAGAGGAGAAAGAAAAACATCTGGAGGAATTGCTGACACAAGAGCAGAAATTAAAAGAAACAGCTGAAAAGGCTGAAACTGAACTCAAAGTAGCATCTGCTAAACTGGAAGATGCCTGTCAATGGCACCAGAAGTACTCCAATGGTCAGGAACAACTGAAGCTTAATGAGGCAGAGCTGACAACATTGCAACAGACATTAGCAATTATGGAAGCAGACAAAGATCACATTAAAGAACAGCTAACACTAACTGAATTCCAGCTGAATAATATTAGTACTGAACTAGAGTCTTACAAATCTCAAGTACAGGAATTAAAGCAGCATCTTGAAGAGCAGAGCAGTGAAGCAGCACAAAAACTTGCTTCCTTGACCCAGCAATATGAATATCACATCAAAGACCTCACTGAGGAGAAAGAGCAAGCAAACAAAAAAGTAACAGAAAAAGAAGAGGAGATTATCCAAATAAAAGAGCTACAAACTCAACAAGCTGAAGACCTGAAACAGCAGCTATCAAAGAGTGAGGAAAAAACGAGTTCTTTGCAAAGTGAGTTTGAAAACAAATTAAAGAGTCAAGAAAGCAAAATGGAAAAAATTAAACAAATAGCAAAGGACATGAATGAAACATTTAAAAACAAATTTTCAGAGCAGGAAATAAAGCATAAAAAGGAGCTTGAAGAAAAGCAGTTGCAATATAATGAAAAAGAAAAACAGTTCAACGAAAAAATACTTGAAATGGCTCATGCAAGCTCAGTTGGAATTGATGATGCCGTGTTAAAATTGGAGCTAAACCAAAAGGAGCAATTAGAGAGCCTCACTGAAACTCACAGGCAAAAAATGGAAGAGGTAGTAGAGTCCTGTAAAAAAAATGTTAACCTACGTATTGAGGAGCTTCAAGAAAAGCATGAGGTAGAGTTGCAAGAAAAAGAACAGGAACTTTCAGAGTTGAAACAGAAACTGCATTTGGAGGAAAAAGAGGCAAGCAAACTGATCATACATCTAAAGGAGGAGCAAGGCAAGAAAGATGACTCTTTGAATGAACTGCAAGAGCAGTTGAAGCAAACATCATCACAGGTGAGCACTTTGTCACAAAGAGGAGCAGACCTGATACAAGAACTGGAAAAACTGAAGGCAGACCTGAACCAAGCATTGCACGAAAAGACTATATTTCAGACTCAGCTGAGTGAAGCAAAGGTAACTGATGAAAAGTACAAGATTCGGGTTAATGAACTTCTTAACTTGTTAGAAGCAACAGAGGGAAAACTACAAACTCTGGAGACTTTGCACTGTAAAGAACATGATGATTATGAGAAGAAATTGGAGAACAGACTCTCAGAAATTCAGCAAAAAGAAACTGAACTTCAGAAGATATCAGAAAAAATAACAGCATGGATAGAAATATATGTCAGTGAAGCAGAAGTAAAAGGCAGTGAATTTAATAAAAAATGCAATGATAAAGTGAATGCTCTACTAGCCAGAATTTTATGTTTCCAGAAATGGACAGTTAAAGTTAAAGAAGCAATATTAATTCAGGCAGGTAGAATTTCTGAACTAGAATCACAGATTGAGCAAATAATGAGCCAGCATGCTTCACTAACATGTTCTTTACAGCAATCAGTGCAACATTTGCAAGAAAAAGAAAATCAAATTATAGCCATGAAAGATGATCTACAGTGTCTTATGATAGAAAAAGACACTTTAAAAAAAGAAGGGGAACACCAGCAGCAGAATGCATCTGAGAAAGAAGCAAGCATCACACAGCTCAATAAAGATTTATCAGAGAATATGAATGCTGTTACTTCAGTGAGGAAAGAGCTTGATGAAAAGCAATCCCAGATTTCATCACTTGATAATTTGGTAAAGGAACTCAAAGGTAAATTAGAAAATAGTGTGGATTTAGCAGAAAAGGAAGCAATCCTTTCCATTTTAAGAAAGCAACATGAAGAGGATCATCTGAAGTTGGTAAGTCAATTGCAAGATTTGTCATCCAGGCTCAACGTACTCAATCAAGAAAAGACATCTGCACTTGAACAGGTTGATCACTGGAAGAACAAATTTGCAGAATGGAAGAAAAAAGCTGAAATAAAGATTACTCAGAACCATAATACCATCAAAGAATTACAGGGAAAGCTTGAGATTCACAACAAAGAGAATGATGAGAAAGAACAACAGTTGCAGAGGCTGAAGGAAGACTTTGATGTACAGAGGACTAATTTAAATAGTTTGAAGGATGAGATGGGGCAAATGCAGACAGTGAAAGAAAAACATGAATTTGATTTATCCAGTGCACTTGAAACCCAAAAGGCACGTGTTGCTGAGATGGAGGAGCACGTTTCTAGGAAAACCACAGAAAATCTCTGTTTGATGGAAGATCTGAAGAGGCACAGTCAAGAAAAGGTCATAGAGCGAGAAGAACTGATCCAGCAACTTCGACATCTTCAGGATGCAGGTTTAGAAAAGGACAATCGTTTTTCAGAGACTGAACAGAAGGCAGCAGGTCTTGAGAAAGAAATAGTTTCTATAAAAACTGAACTGAAAATGAAAGAGCAAGAAATTGAACAGATGCATAAAGAAATGCTGAGAAGCAAAGAAGAGGAGCTGAAGATGCTGGAAGATCGGCTTAGCACAGAAAACGCAGTTAAGCTGGCAGAGCTCAAGAAGAAGGCTGAGCAAAGGATTGCGGCTATTAGGAAACAGCTGATGTCACAAATAGATGAGAAGGAGCAGTGCAAGAAAGATCTAGAAAATCAATTGCAAGATCTAAGAGGGAAAATGCTGGAAAGAGATGCAAGAGTAAAATCTTTTGAAGAAAAAATTAAATCCTTGGAAAATACCTTTGGATTGGAAAAACAAGAGATGGAAAGGGAAGTTCAGAATGTTAAAACAGTTGTGGAGCAAGAAAAAACTAATACATTAAGAAATTTACAGCAACAGTGTGAAGAAAAAATAAATATTTTACAGAAAGATTTAATGGAAAAAGATGAACTGTTGCAAAAGCACAGGGCAGAGCAAGAAGAAAAAAATGGTGTAACATCAGATATGCAAAAGAAATTTGAAGAGCTGCTTAAACAGCTAGAGCTATCTGAGAATAATCATCAACAGGACCAAAGTGTAATTTTTGGACTACAACAAGAACTTGATGAGCAGAATAAGAGATATTCCATGCTCTTAGATCAGCAGCAAGAGAAGGAGAAAGATTTAGCTGCTATTAAAGAAAAACTAAATGACACAGAGCAAAAACTTGAAGCACTAGAGAATACAATTAGAGAGAGACAAAAAATAATTCAAGAAAAGGAGATTATAGTAAAAGAGATGGATGGCTCTGCCACAAAAAAAGAGGAAGTGCATAGAGTAAAGATTGAAGCGTTAATGTCAGAAAATGAAGAAAAATTAAAGAATATCCAAAATCAACTCAGTGAAAAGGATGCCATTATAAAAACATTGGAAGAAAGGATGGAGGACAGGAAAAAATCTGATGCAGATCTTCAGAAGTTTCTTGATGATATTCAATTACAACAGAAGGAGTTGAAGTCAAAGTTGGAGGAAGCAGAAAGTGAGAAGCAAAAGATGCGTAAAGAAGTGGCCAGACTGCATAAGGACTTGCGAAGTTTACGGAAGGAACATCAGGAAGAGCTTGACATAATGAAAAAGGAGGTTGCAGATGAAATGGAAGAGAAATTGAAGTAAGTAGTAGTTGAAACCTTAATTTGATACACAAGTTACTTTTAGAAATGGTATATGTGTACTAAAGAATGCGTTTTTTTACATAAAAGAACAGAAAATTATGGCAAATTAAGACCACCCATACCTACTACTAATCTCAGCTATCCATTCTCTTCCTTAGAGATCTTTTTTGCATATCTTGTGCTTTCTCTAATTCAAATATTGTCCCCATCTCCACCACTTCTACTGGGAGTCTTTCTATGCATCCTCCACCCTTTCTATAAATAATTATTTTCTTAGATATTTGTGAGATGATTCCTTTTCACCTTTATCCTAAGCCCCTTCATTCCAGATCTTCTTGTTAATTGAAAGAGGCAGTTTTATAAATTGTACAATCTTTATAGACAGGTACACATTCCAATTTAGATTGATATTGTTGAATAAGTATGGATGACCATCTGCTCTTTTTTTAACAAAAAATATTTTGTGGACCATGTAGTGATATTAGATAAAATAGAAACTGGAAGACAGATAAAGGCCAAGTCTTCCCATTCAAAGCATCCACTATCTGTTCCTTTCCCTAAAAGATCCCATGTGCCTGTCCTACGCTTTCTTGAACTCAGACATAGTCTTGTCTCCACCACCTTTATATCAGGAGACTAACCAATGCACCTACCACCCTTTCTGTAAAAAAGTATTTCCTTAGATTACTATGCCAGCTCATCCTATGCCCTCTCATTCCAGAGCTTCCTTTCAAATGAAAGAGATTTGACTCATGTGCATTTATGTCACAAAGGTATTTAAATGTCTCTATCGTACCTCATTTCTTCCACCTTTTCTCCAAAGAATACATATTGATATCTTTAAGTCTGCCCCCATACATCTTATGATGAAGATTACCAACCATTTTAGTAGCCTTCCTTTGGATCAACTCCATCCTGTTTATATCTTTTTGAAGGTGCAGTCTCCAGAATTGTAAATGTAAATGAGGTCTCCATATTCTAAATGAGGTCTCACCAGAGTCTTATTCAGG
Source organism: Geotrypetes seraphini (assembly GCF_902459505.1). Lineage (NCBI taxonomy): Eukaryota > Metazoa > Chordata > Amphibia > Gymnophiona > Dermophiidae > Geotrypetes > Geotrypetes seraphini. The sequence goes on from NC_047085.1 coordinate 363,109,003, forward strand.
GGCATCAATACTTTTAACTTTCACTGTTGCTTTTTCAACTTGTTTGGCCACCTTAAGATCAACACTATCATACCCAAGTCCCACTCCTCTTTCGTGCACAAAACATAGTAAGATAGTAAATGACGGCAGAGGTTTGGTGCCCCTGCTGTCCAAAAGTATAATAGTATCATTCGTGATGGAGAATCCCTGACTTTTTCACACCCAGATTCTATAAACAGTGCCTACCAGTAAGTGCCTCTTAAATTTTTTTAATTGGTTAATTGGTGCTGATAATTGAAAGAACTATTAAAAAATGATTAAAAAAAAGTAAAACAAATTAACAACTTGTGCTTAATCAATTTTCCTAAGATTTTATCAATCTCTCCACAAGATATGATAAAGCATTACTTTCTGGAAATTCTTAAAATTCCTGAGAACTCTATCACCACTTACAAGGGTGTATTATCTACCTACAAAAACTCAGGACTCTCAAAAGAAAGAAGATGATGGAAAACCACAGGAAGATCTCATAGATGTTTCCGCTTTATTGGAACAATCAGATAGAGAAGTGGCTATTTCAGCCCCTTTCTTATTGACTGTAGCTTTAGCTCCAGACAAAGATGGGATCCTTAAACTTTTCTTTAAAAATAGATCTAAGGACTTCCTGGGTTTCCATATTCAAATATTTCCGGATATCTTGAGAAAGACTCAGAAGAGAAGAAGGGAATTTCTATTATTGAAACCAGGTGTGACTCAGATAGGTGGTTTCTTTTTTCTTAGATACCCCTGTAAATATGTAATCAGATACCGTTCCTTAAAATATGTTTTTGTAGAACTGGCTCATTTGACTGCTTTCCTTTTTCTGAAGACCCTTGAGAATGGAGAAACATCTGTACCTAAGTAATAATTCAGCAACAGATTATGGGATTTCGTTTGTTTGTTATCTTTAATTTAAATTACTCTTATTCTTAAGTCTTGGATCCTAATTTTGAGGACTAGTGTGTGATTAAGTTAAGATGTGATTGGGGGTCACGTGATGACGCTGAGCTGAACGGCGGCTCCTGGCTCGTGCTCCGACCCTCTCGCGCCTTAATCTCCGCTTTTTAAAGCCTTTCAGCTCTACTCTTCTGCCTTTCTCGGCGACCTGACCAGCGGACAGCAGTGGGAAGCGACCGGCTGCTTCGGCGGCTTTCTGTGCTGGTTTGCGGGCGAGTTATGCCAGTCAAGACCCCGCGGCCGATACGAGCCCAGCGACTGCACGGCGCATCCAAGATGGCTGCCGGATCTGCGACCCCGCCGAGAGTGCTGTTGCAGGAAGACGCGGTACAGGAGCTGACCCGAACTATATCGGCAGCAATTGATGAGCGGCTCACCAAACTCCAGGCAACTGTGGAGGATGTGCGGGACTGCCTGGAGCGGCATGGCCACCGCCTTCAGCAAGCGGAGTCTCGCATTGCCACCCAGGAAGATCGCTCCGGAGTGCTGGAGGAGCAGGTTCGTGGCCTGCAGGCTAAATGCGCTACCCTACATGAGCGATTGGAGGACCAAGAGAATCGTGGACGTCGCAATAATATCCGACTGGTGGGCCTGACAGAGAATATCCGCGACGCTGACCTGCGTGACCTGGTGGAGCGGTGGCTACCTGGCGCTGTGGGATTTACCCCAGCAGGATCACGCGCCTTGGTGGAGAGGGTGCATCGCCTGGGCCAGCGCCGTGAGGGCGCGGGTAGGCCCCGACCTGTCATCGCCAGGTATCTGAATTTTGCTGATAAGGCCCAGGTCATGGCTCTGTATAGGAAAAAGGGCGCGCTGGAGCGCGAGGGCGCTAAGATTCTACTTTTCAATGACTACTCTGCGGAAGTAGCTGCCCGCCGGCGTGCCCTGGCACCTCACTGCACCGAGCTCCGCAACAGAGGTCTACGCTTCGTGGTGCAATACCCTGCACGGGTCCGGGTGTTTGAAGCCGGGGGACCGAAGACTTGCGAGGATGTGGAGGCGTTACAGGCCTATATCAGATCTTTGGCGCCTGTACCTCCGGACCCATGAGTAGCACTGCTTTGCTTTGATGCCCTAAGACTATCTATGGTCTCTGCATATCTGGTACCTGAATCGGGGGCCTGACAGTCTTGAGCCTTTGCCTTGTGCTTCGCGTATGGAGGGGCTTCGGGGACTAAACTGGTTCCCCACTCTGCCGAGTTCCTGGCTGCCCTGCTGGATGCTTCAGGGGTGCGCTACCCTGCTGTACCTGACGCTTCCTCAGCTTTACCACCTGCTTAGGACATGCCTATCCGGATGCCTGGTTTTGGGTTGCTGCATTCTTATTTTACACGCAGGGATCCTGGACTCTGGACTTTGAGTGTCTGGTGTTTTCCTCTATGCCCCTTGTTTTCTTTCCTGTTCTGTTTGGCTTCTTTGTCGCCCTTGGACATGTTTGTGGGGGGCGGTTTTGTTACTGGGGGTGGGGTGGATTTTCGAGGTTATAGGGGTCTTTTTGCGCGAGGGGGTTGGGGGGGGCTTTCAGAAATATGTTTTTAGTTCGGGGGGGATGGTCGGGATGTTGGATGGGTAGGGGTGGGAGTGGCGGGTGGAAGAACGGAAGGGGTATTGCATGTATGGTGAGTTGTGGACTGTCTGTGTGGGGTATGCTTGGGTGTGTATGTTTGTGTGCTGTGGATACGGGACAGGGAGCCGGGGTTTGGTTGTGGGGGGGTGATTCCCTAGTTCAGTGGGGGGTTGGGGGCTTCATCGCTTGTACTTGGGGGTTCAGCTGGGAGACCCTCGGGGAATTTGGGCTGCTTCGCTGGGACGGTGCATTGGTGCTGGGTTCTTCCCACGGCTATGGCTGACTTGGTGTGTCTTACGCTGAATGTGGCAGGCATCAACTCGCCGGTAAAACGCACGAAGGTCCTATCGTTCTTGAAGAAGGAAAAGGTCTCTGTGGCTTTTCTACAAGAGACTCACCTCACGGCATGCGAACATCAGAAGTTGCAGCGTGATTGGGTGGGGGAAGTAGTGGCGTCCTCTTACTCATCTAGACAGAGGGGGGTGGCTATCCTCATACATAAGGCGGTGGTAGCGGTCACACACAGAGCTATCCGGGACCCTCAGGGCCGCTTTATCATCTGGGTGGGGACTCTGAATGGCAGGCCTGTGGTACTCTGCAATGTTTACGCTCCAAATGTCTACACTCCCTCTTTCTTCTCTACTCTAGTGGCCCAATTGATAGCACTACCGACTTACGAACTTCTGGTGGGAGGGGACTTCAATATCACCAGCGACCCTTCTATAGATTGTAAGCCTCCGAGACCAGTGGCGGCGGACAATGAGCGTCGGGGGGTGAATTTCCTGATGGGAGAATTGGACCTCCAGGATGTGTGGAGGGTGTACCACCCTGGGGAGGTGGATTTTACCTTTTTCTCAGGGGTTCACCACTGTCATTCTCGTCTGGACTATTTCTTACTTCCCTCTCGCACCATCGGGCAGGTGGTGCGCACCCACATATTGGACGTCCCTTTTAGCGATCACGCTGCTGTGACATTGACTTTTAAGTGGGGTAGTGGCTCTCAGGGCGATCGTGTGTGGCGTTTTAATCCCTCCCTGTACCTTGACGAGGAATTCCACACCTACCTCATCGAGGAATGGTCTAAGTATAAGCAGACAAATGAAGGGACTGAGGTCTCGGACACGATATTCTGGGAAGCGGCGAAGGCCTACCTCCGAGGCTGTATAATAGCCTACTCTATTCGTAAGCGTAAGCTCCGGGATGCTGAACTTACGTCACTGGCAAAACAGATGAGGGAATGCCGGTTATATCATTTGCGGCACAGCTCCGAGGCAGCTCGACAATCTTATCTCCGACTGCGCAAACAAATTGACGCCATCCTTTCTGCGCGGGCTTTGACCCACCTTGACGTGTACAAGTTTCAACTTTATAGGTGGGGTAACCGGGCGGGGAAGCTCCTGGCCAACCTGGTTCGTCCACACCGTCGCGCTGCGTGTATTTCCCATATTCGGGACTCCTCGAATGTATCACATCGGACTGAGACGGCTATCCAGACTCAATTTGTACGTTTTTATAGCGAGTTATATAGCGCGGGCGCGTACGATACTGAGGCTCGTGATCTTTTCTTTAGAGGCTTGAATCTTCCGACTGCCTCGGAGACGCACCGCGACCTGCTCAATGCTCCTATTACTTGTCAAGAGATCTCCGTAGCTATTGGCCGTCTGAAACTTGCTAAAGCTGCTGGACCGGACGGTATGGGGCCCGAGTTCTATAAGATTTTACAACATCATGTGGGCCCTGCTTTATGCGCCATGTTTGGTGATATGCAAGCCTCGGATAGAATTCTCCCGGAGCAGAACCATGCTCATGTCGTAGTGCTTCCTAAACCGGGCAAGGATCCCACTTTGGTGGGTTCATATAGACCCATATCCTTGCTTAATCAGGATATGAAACTCCTTACGGCCATCTTAGCTAAGCGCCTAGCGCAGGTCGTCCCTGTGCTTGTACACCCTAACCAGGTGGGTTTTGTGCCTGGCCGTTTTTCCTCGGCCAACATTCTTAAGGCTCTGGTGGCTTTGAGAGAGGGCAAGAAACGATCGGGAGACGACTTGTTGGCTAGTTTAGATGCCGAAAAAGCCTTCGATAAGGTTGTATGGCCTTACCTTTTCTGGGTCCTGCGCCGCTTTGGCATTACTGGATCTTTTCTCGAATGGGTGGTTCGTTTGTATACGGCTCCTACTGCTCAGCTCCTTATTAACCGCCAGCGCACGGCTCCTTTTCCTTTACGGAGAGGGACCCGGCAGGGGTGCCCCTTGTTGCCGCTGTTGTTTATACTTTCGCTTGAACCGCTGGCGGCTAAGATACGAGATGCCCCGGGGGTGGCGGGCATCCGAGTGGGGGCGGAGGTGTGCAAGATTACCATGTTTGCGGATGATATGTTACTCTTTGTCGGCAATGCCCGGACCTCTATCCCTTGCATTACTTCCTTCATTGATTCTTTTGGGGCCTTCTCCGGATTATGTATTAATTTCAGTAAGTCCGAGGCGCTCCCGGTTACTTTGCCTTGCGCATCGCGAGCTTTGCCCTCTTTCCCTTTTAGGTGGGCGGTGGGTGAGCTTAAATATCTTGGGATCTTTCTCAGTGCTGATTGGGCTGTGGTCTATCGAAGCAACATTGTGAATCGTCTTGCCCAACTTCGGGACGCTTGCCATCGATGGGGCGACCTCCCCCTGTCGCTTTTTGGTCGTATTGCCTTAGTAAAAATGGTTCTGTTGCCCAAGATCCTTTACCCTCTACAGATGATCCCCTTGTGGCTGCGAGCGTCTGAGGAGAGGGCCTACAGGTCCTTTGTTGGCTCTTTTATCTGGCGGAACCGGAGGGCCCGTGTGGGGTTTTGGAGACTTACGCAGAGCAGAGCTCGGGGTGGTTTAGCGCTCCCGGACATCCGGCTATACAATGTCGCAGCCCTGATGCGCTGGGTGCATGAACTATATACGCTGGGTTCCCGATTTGCCCCCCCGAGATTGTTTGATTCTTGGGTGGCCCCGTACTGTGCACTGGCTTGTCTTGATATCCCTAGATGGCGACGCCCCAGGACGGGTTGTAATTCTCTTTGGTTAGATCCGCTGAGGCGTGCGCTGCTCTGGTGGCGGCGCCGGATTGGGGGGGGATCGCGGGACAACTGGGCTTTTCAATTTGTGAGGGGCAACCCTGAGTTCCCACCGGGTGTCGGTGTGGCACGCGGCCTGGAGGCTAGTTTTGGCGCGCGCTTCTGCTTGGGGCATGTTGCGGCATCGACATCTGTGGCGGGGACATTCCCTCCCCTTGCTGACCTCCGCCGTCACTGGTCTCTCCCTGATATGCCTTTCTTTGCTTATTTGCAGTTACGGCATTTTTATGAGGCCTATCGAAAAGGCGCCCCTGCCGGCCATGGCTTCCTGAAGGTTGATCACATTTTTCTATCTCTTCCTACCTCTCTGAACTCTCTTTCTACTTGGTATAGGATGGCCCGGGAGGAACGACCGGATCCTCGGCTCCTTGGCTTGGCTTCTCAATGGGCTGAGGAGCTCGGGGAGCCGGTCGGGGTTGAGATGTTGGTTGCATGTTTTTCCAGCATCCCTCGAGGGGCACGGAATGTTTCCCTGCAGGAGATACAATTCAAAATACTACACCGCACATACTTTACTAGGGTGCGGGGCAGGAGGGCGGGCCTTTGGGGATCTGATCTATGTGTTAAATGTCAGCGTATGCGTGGCACCCTTGTACACATGTTATTGGAATGTCCGCAGCTGGCAATTTACTGGAATGGGGTGTTGGAATTTCTGGCTCGGGTTGTGCAGCTGCCTTTTCAGTGGTCCTACCTACTTATTCTACTGGGGTGTGAGGGAGAGGTGCTTTACCAGGGCCTTAGCTCAGAGCACTGGCGTTTTCTATACACCGCTCTTTTGGTGGCTAAACGTGGAGTGCTCCGTCTCTGGATGGATGTCAATGCACCCGAGGTGCTGGTTTGGAAGCGTTCCTTACTCGAGGTGGCTCGCTGGGAACTCCGCGTTCATCCAGAGCCGCTTTCAGCGTCCCGGCGCCTGTACCGTTCTCTATGGGATGCCACTATATTGGAAGTTGGCTCTTTGTGAGTGACTGTGCATGTCTTGCCCACACTCACTTTCACTGAACTGGGGGGGGGTGGGGGGTATATATCTGTTTACTTGCTGGATTGGATGGTTGTTGGTATGTGACTGTGTGGATTGGTGCGACTGGGGTGTGATTGGAGTATGGTGTGTATGAGCTGGATGACTATTGGGGTTTCTTTCTATGTACTTAACTTGGGGATTCTGTTAATTGCAAAACGTTGACTTGTACTGCTCAGCTTGTGTGTATTATATGCCTCTTGCCTATGCGGACTGAGTTGGGGTGGTTTTTGTTTGGCTTGCCCTCTTCGGGGCCTGGCGGGGTTGACTTTCCCCCTCATTTACGGGGGGGCTCCCCTGCCTGATTTGATTCGCTGTTTTGTTCACTCCCAATCCTGTCTGTAATGCAATGTTTTTTCTTGGCTGTGCAGTGCTTTTCTGTTTAATAAAAATTATTTCAAACAAAAAAAAAAAGTTAAGATGTGATTAAGTTAAGTGTAATTAAGTTAAGTTGTCCATGTCAGCCGGCACCAGTTAGACAATCGCACCTGCGTGATCACAAATATAGGTGGCTCAACCGCCTATCTTTGCTGAGGGATCTTTTGCCATTAGCTGATCGCAGCATGGGAATCCCCGATCAGCAGAGCCGACAGGACTCTATGAATCTGCAGCTTCGGGGAATCCTGCTGGCTCATCTGATCAGAGGGGGAAAATATCCCTGCCATGATCAGCTGAGCCGGCAGGATTCCCTGAAATTGCAGCTTTGTATCATGGACTTTGTATTTGGCCTATAGATGTCATTGCATAGTGATTGGGACTTCCTTCCACCATGAACTGTGAATGCTGTCTCTTTAGTATCCTCAGGTCCAGCCACCCTAGGGAATAAAAGTCAAGCTGTTCTTACTTTTGGCACAGCAGTATATTTGTTGATTCTTTATAGTAGAATTTATACGAAGAAGTGGCTTATAAAAATTACCATAAATTATGCAAACATTCATCAGCAATTTCTCAAAATAGTACTGAGTTGAATTGAGATTTTTCAGACCAGAAGCCGGACAAGCCGGACATTTGAACAGGCTGTAACTCACTTTTTAATCATTGCACATGTTTTGATTTATAAATTGCAAGTACAATTTTCAAAAAAACCCACTTATCTGATATTCTACTGCTGTTAGATAGCTATTAATAGAGTTCTGGGCTTGACGCATTTCGCCGTAGCTCCTTCACAAAGCCCATAATGCAAACTGCCCAAACTCAAAAAGATGGTCTGTAAAACACAAAAAGAAAACAAGAAATTACAAAATAATTGCTCATGAGTTCAGAAAACATTATGAAAAACAGATTAAAATACAAAATATCATGGCATCTTGGAGGTACCTGTCTTTCTCCACACCCATTTTTTGAACTGCAGACAGTGCACTCATCATTAACTTCCTACTTTCAAAGAGCTCCAAACCAGAAATGATATCACCCGTCTGGCAGGACTGATTGGAAAATGACACCAAAAATGTAAAAAATGCCAGAGAATGACAGTTCAGGAATGGTCTAAAAATGCCCACCATTCTATCTCCTTATTAAGCAACCCCGTGGTGCAACAGTTTCCCATCGGAGATCCATTTCTGTTCTTTCCTCCACAAGACTTCATCAGGTTTCCCCCCTCTGGTTAATGTAGGTGCTTCTAGTACAGTGTACGTTAGATAGATTGTGAGCCCACCGGGACAGATAGGGAAAATGCTTGAGTACCTGATTGTAAAACCGCTTAGAAAAAAAAACTTTGATAGGCGGTATATAAAATCCTAATAAACTTAAACTTCAAGAATGGAATGAGATTGCTCTTGCCAGTGTTCCATGAGTGGAGCTGTGACATCATCTCTCCGAATTTTGCTAAAATGTTCACTAATTCGGATCTTGATGCACCGAACTGTGTGACCAATATAGAAAAGACCACACGGGCATACAATCAGGTAGACCACTCCCACAGAATTGCAATTAGTCACTGACCTGGGTTGAAAAGTATATCCCAAACGTGGATCAATTATACTGTTCATATTAAAGAGTGAAGTTACAGCCTGTTCAAATGTCCGGCTTGTTGGGCGTCTGGTCTGAAAAATCTCAATTCAACTCTGAGCACTGTTTTGAGAAATAGCTGGTGAATGTTTGCATAATTTATGGTAATTTTTATAGGCCACTTCTTCATATACGTTCTATGTTGAGCCTTTGAAGTTGGCAGTCTAATTTGGTTTTTCCTTATCGTGTGGATTCTTTATCGTAAACAAGTACAGTACTGTGAAATGCCATGATGTATGTAAAATCACAAACAGAGTTTCTCTGTTACATAAAGGTTATCTGAGTACTTCTTATAGGCTTCTCCAGTGCCTTTTAAGTATACAGTAGTTTTATCATTAATGGTACATTTGAAGTTCTGTGGCAATCCATAGTTTTCATGCTATCTCTCTGCTGAAAATATGTGTATATATATTTTTATCTTGGATTTCTATTCACAGATTGGGTTAAATTTGAAAAGACAATGTTTTATTTCTTCTATAAGAAAAACAGGGTAGCGGTTTCTAATTTATACTTCTTAATCCAAGTTGTGCCTAAATAATTATTTAAAATACTTAAGTCTGTGATTTTTCCGCCACTATTCAGACATGAGCATGAAGATGCTGAACTGAAGCACAATTCTACCTTAAAGCAGCTAATGAGGGAGTTCAATACTCAGCTGGCTCAGAAAGAACATGAACTTGAAACGGTTGTTCAGGAAACCATCAGTAAGACAATTACTAATACTTTATTTTGTAGTGTGTATCTCTTATAAATCCACTGTGCAAGCTTGAATTTCAAGGCATTATACTGAAGATATAGATTTTGATAGTGATTTTGTTCAATATGGGGCTCATTTTCAAAACACTCAGAGGTCCAAAAAACGGCATAAATTAGCACTTGGACATTTTTCTCACTAAAACGTCCAAGTTCTGATTTTCGAAACTGACTTTCTGGACGTCTTGCTAGGCTTCTTAGCCACAGTGGAGGGAAATTCTATGCAAAAAATTGCATGTTGAGGCACTGGAATCGCACCTACATAGGCGCTTTAGGCCGCTAAATGCAAAAGTAAACCTGGACAACGCTGGAAGTGGCATTAGGTGCCCCTAAAATGCCTACGTAGGTGTGATTCACGCAAGGATAGATGGCTGAAATGTAGGCCTAGAAAACCCTGGCCTACATTTCAGCCACCTATCTTTTTTGGGGGTTCCTGAAACTATATTGCAGCTTACCATCAGCTGATCGCGGCAGGGGAACTTCTGATCCGCTGAGCCGGCAGGACTCACTGAAACTGTGGCTTTGGGGAGTCCTGCCAGCTCAGCTGATAGGAGGATAGCTCGATAGGAGGATAGCCGATCAGCTCGGCTGCTGCTGTGAGCAGAAGACCCCGATCAACAGGAGGGATGCCCACTCCCTCCTACCTGAAGACACTCCTCAACTCCCCGACACCTGATTTCGGCAAGAGGGATGCCCACTCCCTCCTGACTGAAGATACCCCCCCAAAACCAATAAGAGGGATGCTCACTCCTTCCTGACTGAAGACACCCCCCACCCAAAATTAGCAGGAGGGATGGCCACTTCCTCCTGCCCGAAGACACCCCCCCAAAACCAATAAGAGGGATGCTCACTCCTTCCTGCATGAATGATCCTCCATACCTTTACAGGAAGACTGGCAAGAGGTATGCCCACTCCCTCTTGCTGGCAGGCCTGCCTCTTCAAAATGGCAGGTCTTCCCCTTCCTAGTGCATCCTGATTGGCTCAGTTGCCTAAAGCCCTTCCTATGGGCATCCCTCCTATTGATTTTGGATGTGGGGGTGTGTTGGGGGGTGTCTTTGGGCAGGAGGGACTGGGTATCTCTCCTGCTGATTGGAGGGGTCTCCTTGATCAGCTGATGACAAGCTGTGGTGTCGTTTCAGGATCTCCCAGGAAATAGGCAGCTAAAATGTAGGCTAGGGTTTTCTGGCTTACATTTCAGCTGCCTATCTTTGCATGAATCAGGTGCAATTCTCTAATCAGCGCTGTCATGTAATTGACACACAATCTGCAGCTTCTTTGTATTAGATCCCTAGTATGTGTCAAATTAGGATAAATCCAGTGGAAAAGGTAACCTGTTAACTGTGTATTATGTATGTTTAACCTGTAACCCATTCTGAGTTCTTTGGGAAAAACGGGATAGAAAACAAATTAAATAAATAAATACCCTGGAGCGAAATGAGAAAGAGGGGTGATATGATACAAATAGTCATATATTCTGTTATAAAACCTTATTACTTTACATATTTAACATTTTTTAATTTTTACTAAATAAACATAAATATACCATTTTTACCTCTACTACAACTTCTTAACAACTTTTTTCACCTTTTTTTTCTTTTATTTTCAACTTTTATTTTCACAGCTAGTCAATATATTTCATTTTCAATTGAATTAAAGTGACCTACTTAAATCGTAACCATCTACTGCCTATATTGTACCGGTAATTAGTATAAAAACTGGGAGACACATAGTTACCAACAGTTAGTATAAAAAAGTGATGTGCTTAACCTTAATCTACTATATACTAAAGTTAAAATTAGTTCAGCACATATTAAAATGCCGAGCATACCTGTTTATTTCATTAGCCTTCCATAGCCGAGTGGCAGATCTGATTTAGAAAAGTCCGAGATGCCAAATTCAAAGACTAGGAAGGCATCTGACCTCGCATCCGGGCTTACTTTACCGGAAATGGTAACCGGAATGTACAGATGTTCCTATTTTAAAATACTTCGTCTTTGAGGTACCAAATTCGAAAACTAGGAAGGCGTCTGACATCACATCTGGGCTAATTTTACCGGAAATGGTAACCGGAATGTTCAAACATTCCTGTTTTAAATACTTCATCTTTGAGGTTGAATATATTACTACCAGAAATAACTGAACCGGAAGAGAAACGAATCTTAGATAATACCTGTTGATAACTATGTGTCTCCCGGTTTTTATACTAACTACCGGTACAATATAGGCAGTAGATGGTTACGATTTAAGTAGGTCACTTTAATTCAATTGAATATGAAATATATTGACTAGCTGTGAAAATAAAAGAAAAAAAGGTGAAAAAAGTTGTTAAGAAGTTGTAGTAAAGAGGTAAAAATGTTATATTTAAGTTTATTTAGTAAAAAATAAAAAATGTTAAATATGTAAAGTGTAATAAGGTTTTATAACCTTAGGCGGTTCCATGGTGCCTTTTTTAATTATGAGAGTTAGGAAACATAAGATATTCTTTTAAAACAGTAGATGATTATATTACATTATTGTGTGTTATGCTTTATTGATAGTGCCGATAATCTGCACTGTTCCTGATGAAGCTCTTTCACTGTTAGTGAGAGCGAAAGCCCGGATGTGAGGTCAGACGCCTTCCTAGTCTTTGAATTTGGCATCTCGTACTTTTCTAAATCAAGCCTGCCACTCAGCTTTGGAAGGCTGATGAAATAAACAGTGCCGATAATCTGCACTGTTCCTGATGAAGCTATTTCACTGTTAGTGAGAGAGAAACGGAGATCTTACGTCATGTTATGTTCTGTTTTCAGCGGGCCGGGTTAAGAATCTACAACCAAGCTAAGTATCTGAATAACTATAAATATAATAGTATAATAAATTAGTGTAACAAATTGCACAATAAGATTAAAATAATCGGAATAAAACAACAAGAGTTTAAAGGACCGATGATAGCTCACATGTTGCTTATTTGCCTATACTTGGTCATCTGGCATATAACTGTGAGCACTTGAGATCCTAATAATCTCTTAATTCAACCTTTTGGTTGTTATATAGGTTGTGTTTGGACTCATGTTATAGCCTGTTTTTCTGAGGATTCTACCCCTATATTAGGCCAGTTTTGCACTAGATGATCAACTGAGGAGCATCTGTGTCCTGCATGCCGTGAGGCTTGCAAGGGAAGGGCGGGAGCCTCAGGCTTAGCCTCCTCTGAGTCTTCTAGGGCTGAGGAACCGCAGGGAATCTGGTTGGCAGGGAAGAAATCTTTCCCAGAGCCCACAATCAGTGAAGGCACGCAACACAAGTGCATGGATATGGGAGATTGCAAGAGAAGCCAATCCGAGGTCCTACATGGGTCTATGGGGCCACCTGTTTAGGGGTTTAGCCTGGATTTTGTTAATCTCCTGTGGAGAGCCTATCCCATGGGTCCAGGATGCGCTGTGCTGCCTACGGGCACACCGGCTTTGTAACAGGGAGTGATGCTGGATTGGCTGATCAGAGCCCCGTCAAGGCCAGAAGGAGAGCAAGAAGTGCGGCAGATGGTAAATCTCCTGCAGGATCTGTGCTGGATAGTCAACTTCAAGAAGAGTAATTTATAAGCTGACCCAGTGCTTGGAGTATTTGGGAGTCTGCTTCAACACAATGAAAGGACCATACCATACCATATTGTTTCTTGTTCCCTGCAAATGTCAGCTAGGAATCATTGCGGCTTACATAAGATTAGTAAATCTATAGAGACATGGGCATTATGTAACTGACAAGATTGAGCGTAAGGTCTGATCAGGAGAGAAAATAGATGCATTTTTAGAGCTTTCCTCAATTGGAAGTATGTAGGTATCTAGCGCAAGCTGCCTGGGAGACATTTCCAGACTTTGGGGCCTTGGTACTCAAAGGTGGATTCAAAGAGTGCTTTCCTCCGGACTTGATGTGGGGAGGAAAGTGACAGTTATCCCAGGGTGATGTCATCCACGGAGCCCGGTGTATGGACAGTGCTAAAGTGTACTGTCACTTTAAGCTTTTAGTGAAGCTTTGAGACTGCCCACTGTGGGCCCTGCGGACTTCCATTATTGCATCTTCAATTTACCAGGACCTCCTCTTCAGTACCTACTCCATGGAACTTCCTAAGCTCGATGGCCAGCTCCTGATAATTGATAATGGCTTACCCTTGGCTGCTTGCTCATCAGACTGGTACATATGTACTTGGATCTATCCCAGCTCCTTTCTGCTACTGCTGGCCGATGGCGAACGCCTGGGAGCCCCTGTGTTCGACACTAGGGGTCGCCAAAAGTGGTTAGCACTCTCCACCCCTTACAGATTGGAAAATGGGGTGACAACTGGCCTGCTGAATGGATCATTGCTACTTATGGACCTGCTACGTGGGCTGAAGATGGCTCCTGGGGTTATCGGACCCCAATTTACCTGCTCAAACGCATACTTCACTTGCAGGCTGTTCTTGAACTTTTGCACTGCCATATACTAGAATCCCCTGTCTCTAGATTACTTGCTGGCTGCGGAAGGTGGCGTCTGTGGCAAGTTTCACCTTTCTAACTACTGCCTTGACCTTGATGATGATGGTACCGTGCTCGAGGAAGATGTGGACCACATCACTACAATGGCTCATGTTCCTCTCCGAACCCGGCGTGGCCTCCCTGCTGACTGACTCTTTCGCTCTTGGCTGCCTGCCTTGCCCGGTTCCTGTGATTCCATGATTTGTGCCAAAACTGATCCATGATAGCTATATATGTATTCCAACTGCCTGCCTTCACACCCACACCACACATGTGCGAGTGCCTTCCCCTCGATGTTGGCTCACGAGGTCATCAGTATTTTGTTTTCTGCATAGTGAAGAAGATGTATCTGGACTTTGTCCAGTCAAGTTTGCCTTCCCACTTCGATTTTTCTTTATTCTTACCGCTATTTCCTTTTTTAAAGTTTGTGTCTATACAATGTTGCTTCGTATCAAAATTTTTTAACCTGTTTTAACTTTGGGCCTATTGACATTTTTCTGCCTTTAGCCTCACTGAGGGCATTGGCAGGTTTCCGTCAGAACTTTCATTTGACCCTCGGTTCCCTTCTGGTCTTCAAGATTTCTTCCTGGCTGCGGTAGTTTTTCTCCGTTGTATTCTATTTCTGTCTGGAAATTCTTCTGATATTCCAGGGCTTACAAAAAAAATTGAATTAAATTACAATAGTAACAAATAACATCTCTATTAGGCCTAGACCTCAAGTGCCTTCTTCCAGCTGTTAAGGCTCATTATATTTCCCTCGGAACTGATCCTGTGGGCCAGCATCAACGTTGTTCTCGAGCATCACCAAACTCAACATGAGAAACCTTGGCAAGTATCACAGGCACTCATAGCATCGAGTCATTTGATGCATACCTTACATCAATACATTCTTTGATGCACGCTGTCATCTCTGAAGCCTGTCTCTCTCTTGGAGTTACCAACACTTCGACACCATGCTTGCACCTTATGTACCAGCTTCATAGCACATGGTACCGGTGCATCCACTCCAGCATGTGTGACCGTAGCTGCACTATGGAGGGGTAGCCACAAAGCTATAATGCTAATAGGCATCGATGCCCTTCCCATCTACGTCAGTACCGGCCCAGCTTGAATATAGCTTATCGAGGCCTTATGGTACCGGATCTCACTCTCTCTGTTATAAGTCAAGATCCATTGCTGCTTGGTACCCTGCTCAATACCGATGATTATTTCTCGGTGCCCATCGATACTTGGTAGCAATGATTATTTCTCGGTTCTGTCATTTCTCTCAACATTGATGTAGCAGTACTAAATAATAAAGAACTCTATCAGTACCACTTCTTCCATAAGATGTTATTTGGTACCATTCCTATTGATGCCTCACAGTCCTTCTTTCAGATGGCACCATAGGCATCCTAATATCAACCTTCACCACCTCTTGTCTATCAGTGGCCATATATGACTCGTCATGGCAAATTCTCCATCCATACATCTACTGTATGGTTTCAGCTTATGCCAGGTATCTTCAGCATCAAGTAAGACAATGCAGACCATCCATCAGCTACATTCATTGTAACCTGGCCGTCTGCATCACTGGCCTCAAATGGGAATTTCAGTGTCTTGGACCAGAACATTGGAACCAGATTATCCTACTTCTGCAATCCACACACCTATCCCACTGAACTTTCTATAGGATTTCTTCTCCACTGTGCACACTCTCCTTTAGCTTCAATTTCACCAAAGTTCTACTTTGTCAAAGGGAGCACTACAAGTGAAATCCACTCTTTGCGTTATGGGGATAAAGCATTTTTAGTTTGGATCATCTCTTCTTCTGCTGCATAACTTGCTACAGCTCCTTTGCCTGTCTTCTATATCAGTGTTTCTCAACACGCGGTACGCATACCCTTGGGGATACATGGGCCGCTTGTTGAGGGTATGCGGTCTGGCTGCCGCCGGGGATCCTTCCCTGCCCGCCTGCTGCTGAAGCAGCTGCTGGGGATCCCTCCCTGCCTCCCTGTCTGCTGGTTTGCTGCACCATCCCCTACCCCGACCCTGTTACTTTGTTGGAGCCAGACTGACTCTCTCCTTCCCCCAGCAGCACACTGTGCAGGGACGCAGGCAGTGACTCACATGCTGCGTAGCTGACCCAGAACCTTATCTCTGGTGTCAGAGGGAAGGCTTGTGGGTCAGCCATGTGCAGTATGTGAATCGCAGCACAGGCCGTCCCCGCACAGTGGCTGCTGGGGAGGATGGAGCAAGTCCGGCACCAATGAAGTAACAGGGTCGGCTTCGGGGAGGATGGAGCGATGTCCAGCTCCAATGAAGTAATAGGGTCGGCTTCGGGGGTAGGGGTTGGTGCAGCAAGGCTGGCAGACAGGGAGGGAGGGATCCCGGCAGCGGCTTCAGGGGGTGGGCAGGGATTCCCGGCATTGCCTGCGGCTTCTGTTAACGAGGCGGCTTTGGAGGAGGGGGGTCAGGCAGGGATCCCCAGCCTGTAACTTAATTTTGGGACAAATCTAGAAGGAGTTTGCAAGGAGGGAGCACGAATTCAACACAGAAGGAAGGGAAGGGGCATGAACATTGGACACAGAAGGGAAGGAATAGAAAGGGGGAATTGATGGGCATGAGTGTGTCAGTGAGATATGGTGCACATGGATAAAGGAAGAAAGGAAAATTTGGCATAGAGAGAGAGAGGAGTGAGGTAGACATGCATGGGGAATAGAAGTATGAGAGGGAGAAATGTTGGATATGGTGGTGGAGAGGGCAGATTGAAGGGGATGCAAGGGGAGGAATGTTGGACATAGTGATAGAAGGAGAAATGGGCATGAGAATATCTGCCTGCTGTCCCTGGATAACACCTGTTACAGGTAAGTAACTGTGCTTTGTAAGATATCACAGATGAATTTCCATACTGAAACTCAGAATTCAAAGACAATTGGACATTTTTAAACATCATATGGAATAAATCACCTAGTTGAGAATTACAATTCCAACGAGTATTTGAACTAATCAGACTAGCCTTATGGAGTTTGCAAGGTGTCCAGTAAGCCTTATGGAATAAAAAAATCACTGCATAAATGGGTCGAAGAGAGGAACAGGAAAAACTTGACCATTGTTCATCAGACCTATTCCAAGTAGTTTCTTCAGACCAAAGATGTTTGGTTCTAGATTGAAGTGGAAATAAATGTTTATTAAAAAACCTTATAAAATAAAGAAGTAGTATGACCCATGGAGAGTTTAATTTTACACAGATCATAAAATTTAGAAGAGATCTGGGTGCTATATGGAAGGGGCCATTTTATCTTAGACAAACACTGTCTCAACTGTATTCATTTGTAACCTTGTTTAGAAAATATGTTAAATGTTGTTTGCAGTTGTTTGCAGTTGAGAAAAGGGAATAATCGAGTGATTAGATATACTATCACTTAAACTCCATATACCTTTGTTTATCCATTGTGGCCAATAGATAGGCTTATTATTTATTTGAATTTCAGAATTATTCCAAATAGAAGCAGATAAAGATTTACTATTCTGATTAGGTAACAGACTTTCTATTTGTAGAATGGCATATCTGGAAGAGTGGGAATGCATTTTAAAACGGATTGGAAAATATAAATACCAAGCAGGGAAAAAAGAGTCATTATGTAGGTCCATCATCCATATAACTCCATATCTGAGTAATGCAGCCATATGATATGTGTAAAAGTCTAGGAACCCAATACCACCATGTTGTCTAGGAGGTTTTAAGGACTTTAGAGCAATTCTAAGTGGTTTATTACTCCATATAATCTTAGGGCTGCTTTTACTAAGGTGCGCTAGCGTTTTTAGCACATGCACAAGATTAGCGCGCGCTAGCTGAAAAATTACCGCCTGCTTAAAAGGAGACGGTAGTGGCTAGCACGCGCTAAAACCACTAGTGTGCCGTTGTAAAAGGAGCCCTTAGTGAGTCATGATGCCTCAGAAGTACAGCTACAACTTCTAATTATCTCCTCTACAGGCAAAGCACAAGAGGTGGAGGCTGAGTTAATGCAAACACACCAAATAGAAACGAGCCAATTACATCGAAGAATTACAGAAAAAGATGATGATCTAAAGAGAACTGTTAAAAAATATGAAGAAATTTTAGAGGTATTGTAATTGAACCTCAAGATAAAGTGTCTTTACATATTCTCATTTTATTTTAAAGATATGAAGTATCATATTGGTTGAAGGTGCTAAACTAACAAACCACAGCAGGGTTGACGGAAAAGACAAATCAATGGTGTTCCTTCAAAACTCTGTATTCCACCATCTCCATGAACAATTTGGCTTGTAACTCAACATGAGTCATGTTCCGGCTATAGAGTCTGCTTCAGGAGTCTAAATTTGATGACTTAAAGCTGAAATGCACCAGCAAGGAAATTCTATAAAGGACGCCTAACTTAATTAGCAAAATACGCTTAATAGGCTCAATAATTGGGGAAAAAAAATTAATTGTGCGAAAGGCACCTATCTGATTCTATAAAAAATATGTTGCTTAGTGGCAGCTAACGCTTAAGTGAGTGTTTTTATGGGTGGAGCCTGACTTAGTCTGCTAAATGTGATTTTCCAAAAACTTAGGCACCTGAAATGTAGGCCTTTAAACCCTTGCCTACATTTCAAGTGCCTAAGTTTTTACATAGGCGCTTAAGTGTGATTGGCACATGGCTGGCGCCGGCTGATTTAGGTACTGTTTATAGAATCAGCCCCAAATGAATAGTGTTTCTTCAAGGCAGAACTCATGTTGAGATAAAATTGCACATGGAGACGGCAAAATCACACGTAGACAAAAAATTGAGAGAGGTGCTTTTATTTGCTCACCTAAACTTGCTTCTGCTAAGTACCTGAGCCCTGCCTGCCTCTTTAAACTCAGTACATTGGCATAAGTCTCCTATACTGCAGTGCTACAGTCTGAACCACAAGGCCTTTTCCCAAAGAACACTTGACAGCAAAATGAAAATTAATTAAAGCTTATTATAGAATAGGATAAAGGTGAATGGGATAGATTCAGAAGTAACCTCAGAATATACTTTTTCACGGAATGGGTGGTGAATGCGTGGAACAGCCTTCCACGGAGATGGTGGAGACAAAAATTGTACCTAAATTCAAGAAAGCTTGGGACAAGTATGTTGGATCTGTAAGAGAGAGGAAGAGATAGTAGATGGCATAGTTAGGCAGACTTAGATAGGCCATATGGTCTTTATCTACCTTCATTTTTCTCTGTTTCTATATTAGTCTGTATCACACAATACAAAGGAAAAAAACAACCCCATGTGCAGAGTATAGTAACGGAAAAGGAGTCTGCCCAGTAACTGTTTTGTGCAGCTTATCTTTCATGACTTTTGCCAAGGACTGTAAAGTGAATGGAATCTATTACTGAGGGCTTACCGTATATTCAAGCATTATTACATAGTTATGGTCTGAATGCCTGCACTTTTTTTTTCCAAAGGCTCGGGAAGAAGAAATGACAGCAAAAGTAAATGAATTGCAAGCACAATTGGAGCAGCTGCAAACCAAATACACAGAAAAACTGGCAGAAGAGGAGAACAAGAGCAGTGAAGATGTGAGTGAGTTTATGTGCAATTTTTTTTCACTCAAATTTAGGGCAACATTTAATTCAGATGAATTTTGGATAAGCTGGTACTAGTTGAGCGTTCCTGCTGTTCTCCTGGGAATGCTTGTTTTGTAGGTTTTGTTCACTCATACTGTTGTGCTGTAGCTTATGATTCCTTGTTATGGTGTTGGCTGCTTTTCCAATAAAAATTATTTAAAAAGAAAAAAAAAAAAGAATGAGTTGCTTTTGGAACATCCGGAATACTTTGAAATGATGATCAGATTTATCTGTGTGAATGCAGCTTTAACCTGACATTAGCAATATTGGTTTTCATATAATTATCTTAAAGGTAAAAATTTGGAACAAAATGGTTGGCTAATGTAGGTGCTATTTTTATTCTTTTTTTAGCTATGAATTTTAAGGCTTGTTTGTATGTTTATTTTATCATGTTCTTAAAATTATGTATGTACATTCTGTTAACTGTTTAGTTGTAAACGGAATAGAAATTTTTTAAATAAATAATGAAAACATTTATTACATTGTCTGTAAATCTGGAGAGGAACCATGTATATTGTTTATAAATTCCCATACTACTCATTCTTCTGTAATATTTTGCTTATTGCTAGAACTGTGGTCACCATCATCAGACTTACTCTGAATCAGCAACTTATCTGCTTTCCTTTGTAAGAGCAGCTCCTCCACTTTTTCCATATATCTTTCAACAGCCATTTCTTTCTGATTTGTAGGACTAAAAAAGCCTTTAAACTTTTAGGAAACCAAACTGGTAGCACATTGATAGTTAATGTGTGAAATCATTTTTGTATGTAGAGGTAGGAGCCTGGAGTCAAGAATTAATATAACCATTCTGAGGAGGCATTTATAAGCTAATCTGATTATTGAAGATCCTACCTCTCCTAGAGCACCAAGAAAAATCTAATTTAGCCAAGAACTGCCGAGTTTATGTTAGAAAACATAAGCAATAATAGCATGCAAATAAACCCTGTAAACAGCTCTTTCATGGATTAACTCCCCATTCTTTCTTGTAACATAATGAAACCTACTCTCTGGTTGTTTTGTTATTAGTAAACAATCTTCCGCATTACTGAGAGTTTGTTCCATAAATGTACATTCTGTTGTATCAATGCAGGAAGTCTGTACCTTAGATGTTATCCATTTATAGTCATGAAATGTACAAAAGTATGTCATTCACTTCTTTTAGCTCCTCCCCTCATCCAGTGAAATAAAGTGCCTTCTTCAGTTTTTTCATTCTGCAAGCAAACTGAGAAGGTGTGTTCTTTGAGGAAAACTGGAATTGGACTTAATGTTTTCAGCCAAGAACACAAAGGTGAATCTAACCCATAAGGGTTATTCAGAGGTAACCTTCTCAACTCTCCTTCAAGCAAAGAAGCCTTCAACATTTATGGTTTATGCTAAGACTTGGAAGGCTTTCCAGATCTAGTATGCTGAGGAACAGGTAAAGCCTTTAGAGGTGCCAATTTCTACAATCCTTTCTTCCCAAGGTAGCATATGTTCAACTACCTTGATATGCCCTCATGCATAAATATTTGAATTGCTATTCTTAAGGATCCTCAGCGGCACCACTTGGGGCTCAATACCATCTCATTGCCCCAAGCTTTACGTGTCAAATCTTCATCGGGTCCTATCTTAACTTAATTCAATCACTTTTTTGTCTTTTTATACTTTTGTTTAAGTTTTTTTTATATTTATGTAAATATTTAAAAAGCTATACTTAGCTTTTGTCATGTGGTCTCTGGCCCAGGGATTGTCATACCGACATGTTTCGCTATGAACTAGCTTTATCAAGGATAATCTCCATACATTAAATCGCCAGCAGCACGACCATTCTACCTATAGAGATCTTTGACTCAAGCCTTCAATTCTCTGGGTTATTCTGGGCTGATTACTGCTCCTTGCACCCAGACTGATTATGCTAACCACTCCAGCCCTGGCCAGAGGAAACGAAAAATGCTTGTATCTAGGTGTAGTATACAGGCCCCCAAAACAGCAGGAAGACAGGGATATGGAACTAATCAAAGACATTGAGAACATCACTTTACGCGGGGACACGGTTCTGCTAGGGGACTTCAATATGCCCGATGCTGATTGGAAGACACTTTCCGCTACTACCAGCGGCAGCAGAAGGCTTTTAACCTCCATAAAAGGGGCGCGACTCAAACAAATGGTGCTGGAGCCCACCAGAGATCAGGCGACACTGGACCTGATACTCACCAACGGAGAAAGCGTTTCAGAAGTTTCGGTAGGCAATACACTAGCCTCCAGCGACCACAACATGGTATGGTTCAACATCAAGATAGGCTTCACTAGATCAAACACAGCAACAAAGGTCCTCGACTTTCGGGGCACTGACTTTAAACGCATGGGAGACTTCGTCCATCAGGCGCTACAAAACCAAGCTGAAACCAATAATGTAGAGGCTATGTGGTCAATCCTGAAATGCACCTTGCATGAGGCAACAAACCGCTATATAAAAACAGTAAGCAAACGACGGAGGAAGAACAAGCCCCAGTGGTTCTCTGCAGAGATCTCGGATCTTGTCAAGGAAAAAAAAAGCTTTTATTTCCTACAAGCATACAGGAAGCAGGGTGGCAAAAGAAGACTATCTGACCAGGTCTAAAGCAGTCAAAGTGGCAGTCAGAGAGGCCAAGATTCAAACAGAAGAACAACTAGCGAAAAACATTAAAAAAGGGGATAAATCCTTCTTCAGATACATTGGAGACAGGAAACGAAACACAGATGGGATAGTATGTCTCAGGAAAACAGACGGGACCTATGCAGAAACGGATTCTGATAAAGCCAAATTACTAAATGAATACTTTTGCTCAGTCTTTACTTGTGAGGTGCCGGGGACCAGTCCACAACTGCAGGCGAGGCAAACCTCGGAAGACCCGTTTCAAAATTTCAAGTTTACACCCAGCAGCATCCATGGCGAACTATCAAAACTCAAGGTGAACAAAGCCATGGGACCGGATAATCTACACCCCAGGATTCTTAGGGAGTTGTGTGATGTCCTGGCGGAACCGCTATCCGTGCTGTTCAATCTTTCCCTAATACCGGAAAAGTCCCCATGGACTGGAAAACAGCTAACGTCATTCCATTGCACAAAAAAGGTTGCAGAACGGAGGCTACGAATTACAGACCGGTCAGTCTCACCTCAATAGTGAGCAAACTCATGGAAAGACTTATTAAACAAGAATTAGATATGATCCTGACCGAGGAGAATCTACAGGATCCCCAGCAGCATGGATTCACAAAGGGAAAGTCCTGTCAATTCAATCTGATCAGCTTCTTTGACTGGGTTACAAGGAAACTGGATATGGGGAAGTCTCTAGACGTCATGTACTTGGACTTCAGCAAAGCTTTTGATAGCGTCCCGCACCGCAGATTGTTGAGCAAGATGACTTCAATGGGATTGGGAATGATATTGACGACATGGGTCAATGACTGGTTAAGCGGTAGAATCCAGAGGGTAGTGGTTAACGGTACCCCCTCCAATACATCGGAGGTGACCAGTGGAGTGCCACAGGGATCGGTCTTGGGACTGATCCTTTTCAACATATACATAAGAGACCTGACTCAAGGGCTTCAAGGTAAAATAACACTATTCGCCGACGACGCCAAACTATGCAACATAGTAGATGACAGCACCTTACCCGACAGTATGGAGCAGGACCTGCTCTTATTGGAACATTGGTCCTCGACTTGGCAGCTAGGCTTTAATGCCAAAAAATGTAAGGTCATGCACCTTGGCAGCAAAAACCCGTGCAGAACTTACACTCTGAATGGTGAGACCTTAGCTAGGACTAGGGCAGAACGTGATTTGGGAGTAATCATTAGTGAAGACATGAAAACTGCCAAGCAGGTGGAGAAAGCTGCATCCAAGGCTAGACAAATGGTGGGATGCATCCGTAGAGGTTTCATCAGCCGGAAGCCCGAAGTCATAATGCCCCTGTACAGATCCATGGTGAGACCTCCTCTTGAATATTGTGTTCAATTCTGGAGACCACATTATCAAAAAGATGTGCGGAGAATCGAGTCGGTTCAGCGAATGACCACCAGGATGGTCTCGGGACTCAAGAACCTCCCATATGAGGAAAGACTGAATAAACTGCAACTATACTCGCTCGAGGAACGTAGAGAGAAGGGGGACATGATTGAGACTTTTAAATATATCACGGGCCGCATCGAGGTGGAAGACGATATCTTCTTTCTTAAAGGGCCTTCAACCACAAGAGGTCATCCGCTGAAAATCAAAGGTGAGCAATTTCATGGCGACACCAGGAAGTATTTCTTTACCGAAAGGGTAGTCGATCATTGGAATGAACTTCCATTGCAGGTGATTAACGCCAGCAGCGTGCTCGATTTCAAAAAGAAATGGGATATGTATGTGGGATCTCTAGCCGGGTGAAGTCTGGGGGTGAGTCATTAGTGTAGGCAGACTTGATGGGCTACAGCCCTTTTCTGCCGTCATATTCTATGTTTCTATGTTTCTATGGTTTGCCTTGCTCCAACCCTGGAGCATGCTGGGACTGGAATTTCCTTCCCTTTCTCTGTTGTTTGCTGTTTAGGGAAATTAGAAGAGGCTTTGAATAACTTGCCAGTTTTAAAACTGGTCTGTAAAGGATTCTGCTGGTGCTGCAGTGCTCTGGATCTAACTCTGGGGACAGGTATCGCATCTCGTACAGTCTGGTCCATGACTCCATCCCTGTTTCTTGGGCACTGCAGGGTTTCCTTTACAGGCACAGGGGTGACACTGTGACAATATGTGACTCGAGAGGCTGCTGCTTTTGGATTCTCAGTTTTAAGGGCAGGCTCATCTGTTTCTCCCAAGACATCTGGCACTTCTTTGGTACATCACTTAGGGTACAGACTCCCATGTTGATGTTACAGAATGAAAGATTAGGTTCTTACCTGGATAATCTTTCTGTTAATCATATGTAGGAGTCTACACTGCCTGTCCTGTCAGCGTTGCACTTCGCCTGCTTTCTTCCTCAGACATTGTTGACATCCGACACTGGAGTTCTTCTCATGTCAGTTGGAGAACCAAGTAAGAATAAATTCCTAAGACAATTAATGAGTAGGTTGAGCTTCAGGGCTCTTTATATGTTAGTGCTACTTACACACAGCAGGTTTGTTCCTTGATACAGCTAAGTTGCAAATTCATGTTTATAATTGTTCTTTTTTTTTTCTCATAAGTTCCAGAGCAAAACAGAAATGTATGATATATCTGGGGAAGCTCCCTGTGCCCCTCCTTTTTTCTTCTGTTTCAGTGGAGTTCGATTGCTTTGGTACAAATTGAAGAGGGCACTTTACGCCACTGGATGAGGGGAGGAGCTGAAAGATGTGATTGACCTCTTCTGCACAGTTTGCGACTATAGATCGATAACACCTAAGGTACAGACTCCTGGGTATAATTAACAGAAAGAAGATTATCCAGGTGAGAACTCAATATTTCAGCTTAGTTGTAAATTTTAAAAAACATGACATATGATTTTGAATTGGTGGTGTTGTTGTCTGATACACCAAAAAAAGTGAGCGGTTAATTTTCTTGAGGAGAACTATTTATTAGAGAGGACACTATTCAGTTTTCTTTTATTTCTTCATTCCTGCCCTCTAGAAAGATTTATATTTTACCTTTTTTCAAATACACAAAGTAATATTAAGGACATTAATGGTAATCCATTTGTCCTCATGTAGTGGGGTCACATTTTTATGACTATCACCTTCTTTGTCTCCCATATGCAAGTTGCTTAATCTTTCAATAAACTGTAGGATCACAAATCACATAGTGAGTAATGTAACAGCATAAGGCACTTGTCCTTTATTATTCCAAGTCTCATCTAAAGATATCATCTTGCATTGGGATGGAATGCTGTGTCAGCAGACAAGCTGAGAATACTTGGTTTGATGACTCCATGAAATATCTGATTCCTGTGACATACCTCTGTATGAAACAGGCCTGATGGAGATTAAAATTGTAATGAAACCAGGTTATGTAGAGTTTTCAGGATCACATGTACGAAGTTTAATAATATCTTGTCCTGGTAGTTCTGCTACTACAAGTCAATGTTTGCTTTCCCCTTTCAAATTTTCCTTCACCAGGTTGGACTCAGATGCAATCAATCTGGAGATAAGGGCAGTACTGAATGATCTAATATATTTTAGAAATCAGATGCCCAACAAAATTGTCCTAGTTCAGATAGACAGCTAAGTACAGTGGTGCCTCACACAACGAACTTAATCCGTTCCAGGAGCAAGTTTGTTATGTGAAACGTTCGTTGTGTGAAACGCGTTTTCCCATAACAATACATGTTAAAAAAAATAATTCGTTCTGTAGCATAAAATATGCTAAGATGACATAAAAAAAGATAAATTTTTGGTTATTATTTTTATTTAGATACATCTAAAAACATAATTGTTTTTTAAAACAACACACATTTTTTAAATTTAAAGACAGACTAAGTAGAGTCTAATTTTACAGTGAGAGGGCAGAGTCTCAGCGGCAAAAACTGGGACTTAACTGTTCATTTTTTTTTTTTTCTACCGTGTTTCCCCGATGATAAGGCAGGGCCATCAAATAAGACAGCCCCCCCTTTTTAGAAAAAAATGTAAAATAAGGCACCCCCCCCGCAAATAAGCCACCCACCGATACCTGCGCTTACCCGAATCGGGTGGTACGGTGGGTGACTCCGTGTGGTCCCTGGCACCCCCGACACGATCGGGGCAAGAGGGAGCTCAAGCCCTCTTGCCCTCCCGACTCCCCGACACGATCGGGGCAAGAGGGAGCTCAAGCCCTCTTGCCCTCCCGACTCCCCGACACGATCGGGGCAAGAGGGAGCTCAAGCCCTCTTGCCCCCCCCGACTCCCCGACACGATCGGGGCAAGAGGGAGCTCAAGCCCTCTTGCCCCCCCCGACTCCCCGACACGATCGGGGCAAGAGGGAGCTCAAGCCCTCTTGCCCCCCCCGACTCCCCGACACGATCGGGGCAAGAGGGAGCTCAAGCCCTCTTGCCCCCCCGACTCCCCGACACGATCGGGGCAAAAGGGAGCCCAAGCCCTCTTGCCCCGCCGATTCCCCAACTCCCCGACAATATCGGGCCAGGAGGGAGCCCAAGTCCTCCTGGCCACGGCGACCCCCTAACCCCACCCTGCACTACATTACGGGCAGGAGGGATCCCAGGCCCTCCTGCCCTCGACGCAAACCCCCCCTCCCCCCAACGACCGCCCCCCCCCAAGAACCTCCGACCGCCCCCCCAGCCGACCCGCGACCCCCCTGGCCGACCCCCACGACACCCCCAACCCCCTTCCCCGTACCTTTCTGTAGTTGGCCGGACAGACGGGAGCCAAACCCGCCTGTCCGGCAGGCAGCCAACGACGGAATGAGGCCGGATTGGCCCATCCGTCCCAAAGCTCCGCCTACTGGTGGGGCCTAAGGCGCCTGGGCCAATCAGAATAGGCCCGGGAGCCTTAGGTCCCTCCTGGGGGCAGGGCCTGAGGCACATGGTCGGGTTGGGCCCATGTGCCTCAGGCCCCGCCCCCAGGAGGGACCTAAGGCACCCGGGCCTATTCTGATTGGCCCAGGCGCCTTAGGCCCCACCAGTAGGCGGAGCTTTGGGACGGATGGGCCAATCCGGCCTCATTCCGTCGTTGGCTGCCTGCCGGACAGGCGGGTTTGGCTCCCGTCTGTCCGGCCAACTACAGAAAGGTACGGGGAAGGGGGTTGGGGGTGTCGTGGGGGTCGGCCAGGGGGGTCGCGGGTCGGCTGGGGGGGCGGTCGGAGGTTCTTGGGGGGGGGCGGTCGTTGGGGGGAGGGGGGGTTTGCGTCGAGGGCAGGAGGGCCTGGGATCCCTCCTGCCCGTAATGTAGTGCAGGGTGGGGTTAGGGGGTCGCCGTGGCCAGGAGGACTTGGGCTCCCTCCTGGCCCGATATTGTGTGGGGAGTTGGGGAATCGGCGGGGCAAGAGGGCTTGGGCTCCTTTTTGCCCCGATCGTGTCGGGGAGTCGGGGGGGGGCAAGAGGGAACCAGGCGGAGAGAGGGCAGTTAAGCGCAGTGCCTGCGCGGAAGGATGCAGCTCGGGCGACTTCGTTGTGTGAAACGAAGTTCGTTGTACGGATCAAGACATAAAGTTCGTTGTGCGCAGCGTTCGCTGTGCGAGGCGTCCGTTATGCGAGGCACCACTGTAGTTATGCTCAGTGTGAGCAAACAGGGAAGAACAACCTCTCATGTCCTTTGTCAGACAGACTTGAAAGTACACTGTTCTACCAAGTACTTTTGACCTAGATTGGCCATTGTGGAAACAGTCCCTCTAGTCCAGTATCTTGTTTCCAACAGTGCCCAACCCAGATCCCAAGTAGTAAAACAAATGTATACTGCTTATCCTAGGAATAAGCAGTGGATTTTCTCAAGCCATCTCAATAATGGCCTATGGACTTATCTTTTAGGAAATTATCCAAACCTTTTTTAAACCCAACTAAGCTAATTGATTTCACCATATTCTTCGGCAATGCATTCCAGAGTTTAATTGTATGAAGAAATATTTTCTCCAGTTTGTTTTAAATCTATTACTTGGTATCTTCATCACATGCCCCCTAGTCCTAGTATTTTTGGAAAGAGTGAATAAGTGATTCACATCTACCCTTTCAACTCCACTCATTATTTTATAGACCTCTATCATATCACCCCTGAGCCATCTCTTCTCCAAGCTGAAGAGCCGTATTTGCTTTAGCCTTTCCTCAAAGGGAAGTCATCCCATCCCTTTTTCGTTGCCCTTCTCTGTGCCTTTTATAATTCTGCTATATCTTTTTTGAGATACGGCGACCAGAACTGCACCCAGTATTCTAGGTGCAGCCGTACCATAAAGCAATACAAAGGCGTTATAAAATTTTCATCTTTGTTTTCCATTCCTTTCCTGATAATTTGCTATCTTAGCTGCTGCCACACATTGAGCTGAGGGTTTCAATGTGTTCTCAACGATGATACCTGAATCATTTTCCTGGGCAGTGACTCCTAATGTGGAACCCTGTATCACGTAGCTATAGTTCGGGTTCCTCTTTCCCATATGCATCTGTTTGCACTTGCTCACATTAAATGTCATCTGCCATTTTGATGCCCAATCTCACAAAGCCCTCTTATGATTTAACAACTTTGTGTTATTAGCAAATTTAATTATCTCACTATTATTCCCTTCTCTAGATCATTGATAAATATGTTAAAAAGCAGCGGACCCAGCATAGACCCTTGGGGAATCCAACTATTTAAAACAGTCAAAATAATTTCCTTACAACAAACAAAATTATTCATAAACCATTTAACCAATTGCTGTATGTTTTTAATTGTGAGCAGAGGGTTTACAGTGGAGGAAAAGCCTCAGAACCCCATTGGAGAGGAAACCCTCGCCCAACTTGAGAGGGCAAATAATCTCATCGGCTGAAAAACCTCCAAGCCTCCAGTCAGTTAGATTCTGTTTAAATAAAGAATTTTAATAGCCACTGTTTAAATGCACAGTCCTGATATTGAAAGCAGTGTCTTTAGATTATTTTAAACTGGTGCACTTATCTTTATCCCGGTGATGGTAGAGCAAACAACCAGTCCTCCCACGCCAATGATGGCCAACCATTTCGCCTCACAGTGCTTCAGGGCTTTACCAGGATTCGACCTATAAAAATAAATGCAAGTTAGTAACACTCACCATTTTTAACATCGGCTTTTTGTGTGACCTCTTCTTGTAGTATAACTCTCTGCAACTCCCTTCTGAATGGCACTTTTATTGCTCAATGTTTGCCCATCCAAAGATGGCCACTGTATGTGGACCTGTTTATAGAACTTCCCCTTCTTAAAGTGCCTATCCAGATCATAAAAAAACCTCTGTGAACCGGGAGGATATAAGCTATTTAAAATGTTGTTATCAGTATCAAATTGGGTAAACACTACAAGTCTGATTTTCTATTAAAAGATCAACTTGGTCAAAAATTGTTTTCTTCTTTTAGGTTTAAACCTTATCATTCTGGTAAAAAAAAAGTGACACCATTCCACTTCAGCGTTTAAACCTACAGGCTTCAGTGTTTAGTTTGTAGATCCACTATTTACCCTTCTCCATTGACAATATTAACTATTTAAACCTACTCTCTGAGCTAGATGCACTAAACAGGATACGTAAGACCACGTAGGTCCGGTCCGCTTGATCCGACTTTTGGCCGATTCTAAAAGAGCTATTGATGCAATAAAAATTTTGCATGCAAATGATTTGCACAGAGGTTCGTCGTAATCCCTGTCCGATTGATTGTTGTGAGAGCAACTCACACGTGCGCAGAGCCAGCAGGGGAAGCCCAAATAGCTGAGAGACAGGGGATGCCCCAAAGCAGCCTCCTGCCACTCAGCTGTTTGGGGCAGGAAACCCTTTTTTTAGTGGGCACAATATTTACCCCATTAAACCTACTCACTCCTGCCTTGCCAATCTCCACCCCCTTGCATGAGAAAAAATTGGCAGGAGAAATGCCCACTTCCTCCTGCCAACAGAGGCACCCCAGTGCCAGGCGCCAACCTCCCAAACCATTCCCTACCCTTCCCCCCTCCGAAAAACTGCAGGAGGGATGCCCACTCCCTCCTGCCACCAAATGCTCCCCTGAACTGCCCCCCTCCCCCCACTGGTACCTTTTTCAGAAGTTGGAAGCAGGCGGGAAGCACGGTCCCTCCAGCTCCAAGGCCCGCCAATCCAAAATTGTGGGCCTTTCCTCCTTGATGCATCATATGTTGCACAGAGAGGAGCCCAAGGCCCTGATTGGCTCAGATGCCTAAGGTCCCTCACCAGTCCCCTCAGCCAAGGGTCTCTACTTCTTCTGGCTGTTTCCTATGGGTCTTTTGGCTGCTTCCAGTATCATTACCAGTCTCTCCACTGGTTGCCATCGGTCCCTTCGGTCCCTCCACTGGTCACTCACCAACTGCCTAGGACTACTAATTCTTTTGGATGCTTCCTCCAGTACCTCCGCCAGTCACTCATCAGTCACCATTAGCCAGGATACCACCGGTGCATAGGTCCCATGGACTTTCCTGCCACCGGTCACTCCCTGAGGACACTGGCCCTTCAGTCTCTGGGGACTCTTCTGGTCACTCAGACACTGTACCCGAGGACATTGGCCCCTCAGTCTACAGGGACTCTCCTGGTCACACAGTCTCCACTGGACACTGCTGGTCGTCAAGCTTGAACACTCTGGCCTCTTGGTCTTTGGGGACTCATCACTCCTAGCCCTACTAGGCATGGTCAGTCAAGGTTAGGCTTGAAGAGTTGCCGTACAGCGAGAGATTAGAGAAACTTGGCCTCTTCTCCCTTGAAAAGAGGAGACTGAAAGGGGACATGATCGAAACATTCAAGATACTGAAGGGAATAGACTTAGTGGATAAAGACAGGTTGTTCACCCTCTCCAAGGTAGGGAGAACGAGAGGGCACACTCTAAAGTTAAAAGGGGATAGATTCCGTATAAACATAAGATAGTTCTTCTTCACCCAGAGAGTGGTGGAAAACTGGAATGCTCTTCCGGAGGCTGTTATAGGGGGAAACACCCTCCAGGGATTCAAGACAAAATTAGACAAGTTCCTGCTAAACCGGAACGTACGCAGGTAGGGCTGACCTCAGTTAGGGCACTGGTCTTTGACCTAGGGGCCGCTGCGGGAGCAGACTGCTGGGCACGATGGACCCCTGGTCTGACCCAGCAGCGGCAATTCTTATGTTCTTATGCCAGTATTCCTCCCCTCGAGAGTTGCCTGAGCTACAGAAGGAGCACTAATTTTCCAAGATCTTTATTATGAAGGTCTTGTCTTCAAATCTCTTTTTTACTCAGGATATGTAGAGATCTCCCAGATGTCTTTGCAGCATCCATATGCAAATGAGATACTTCTTCTGATGCTGAGTGTTCCCTTTACTGGCTGGGGATGGGATATACACCCCGTCACATCATGGTTATTAATATTTTTCTGATGGTCCTGTGAGAACTAATTGAAAACAACCAAAAGCAAAGAAAAACTTTGGAAATAATGTTCGTGATAAAGGATTTTATTCCAAAGGCGGTAAGTACCACATCAATTATATACACATATGTATTGAAAGATATGAACCCAACGAACTACTAAAAAACTTCTGAGAAAATAAAAATAAACAATATAACAATCATAGCACATTGCAAAGTTTGTAAAGCTCAAAAATACTTTTTCACCATCGATCAGGTCCTTTTAAGTCCTGTGGACTTTTACAGGCTGACCGCTTGTTACATGGCTTGGCAGTATCATTTAACGGCTTCCTCTATTACGATCTCTACCTGTCACAAAAGACAGCCGTCCAGCATTGCAGGCGGGCATAGTTGAGATAGTTTAACTTATTTTATTTTTAATATTATTTTTTTAGTCCCATTTTCAATTCTTAATTAATTTTGCCTGTAAAACCACTAGTTTAGCTAGTGTAGCACTGACACTATCCTGCTACCAGCAGGGTTTATATTATAACTTTTAGATTATCTTGTATTTTTAGGCTTGCCTAAGGATGGTAATGAAAAGAGCTTTTACAAGCATTTCTGTTTTGCTTAAACATATACTATCATACTCCATACCGTTATGGCGTATCCGTACAGTCTCTCGTTTATTTTGCTACCAGGAGAATCCTACCATCAGTTAGTCTCTCTTCAATTTTTATCCTTCATTTTATTCCTTTTGTCACCATCGCTCATCATTTCACATTATTAATATATAGCCTTTCTACACAACAGTTATTTTATTCATATACATTTTAGGACCCTTGAGGAAGACGATTTAGTTGAAGTAAGGACTGTGTTGGGTCCCTATCTTTCAATACATATGTGGATATAATTGATGTGGTACTTACTGCCATTGGAATAAAATCCTTCATCATGAACTTTATTTCTGCAGTTTTTCTTTGCTTTTGGTTGTTATTCCTTTACTGCGGAGCGGTGAGTTTTGTTTTTGCTTTTGTGAACTAATTGAAGCCACCTTCATTGTTAATATATAAAACAGTTATGCCTTTTTAAAATAAGCACGTTTTTAAATTTCTCAATTAGCACCCTATTTATAAAGTTACCCTTCACATGGCTAGAATTGATTGCTCTATCTAGTTTCTGTTTCTGTTATTATAGTTTCCTCTCCAGAGAAATCTTTCTGTGTATGCAGGTGCTTGGAAGGTTGTTAATGTTATTTTTATATGCTTGCTTTGTGTTACAGATAACAGTAACAGAACTTCAGGTAAGGTTTACTTGTCATTTACTGCAAATTAAAAGGTCATTTTGATGGCCCCTTTCTCCCTCAACCAAAAAAAGATCTCAGTAGCAAGAAAGTTTGTTCATGGATTCCAGTGCAATAAATGAAGGCTAGAGGTCTCTTTTTTTTGCCTTTAGACGCAGCTGGCACAGAAGACAACTCTAGTCAATGAGGCCAAATTGAAGGAGCAGGAGTTCAGAGAGCAGGTAAGAGTCTAGTCTATGAACAGTGTGAAACAATGTGACTTGTGTTTCCTTGTTTATATGCTTGGTTTGTCAAGTTATGACTGCTTGCATTTCCTTAGGTGCATACCCTGGAAGACCAGTTGAAAAAGTATGAGAGAAATGTATTTGTCACACCACTTGGAATGCCATACCGAGGTGAGGAAGTTTTCTGCTTTGTAAGCATAACTATTGGACGCAAGTAATAGATTCCTATAAATAGCTTTTAATATGCTCTTTTTTATTTTGTTTTAGTACTGGTGCTATAATTGTACTCATAAGTCAGTCATCCACTATGAACAGTAATGTCTCTTAAATAACTCAAAAATATGATGGCCTATCAGTGTTGTAGAGAGAGAAATTAGTACACTGTATAATTTTCTCATCTTTAAGATCCACTGCAGTCATTTGGGTTTGCACTATATAGGTATTATGTGATTCTCATGTTCAGTTCTTGAGATCCCTAAACAGGTCTGGTTTGAAACATAATCAAAAATGCGAGGTAAGCATGCCAGACCATCTCCTCCAATCCACAAGAAAGTTTGTATTTTTGGTGGCCATTCCACAGTTGTTCAATACAAATTGCTTCAATAATTTAAGGAAGAAAGCTTGTTTATAGTGCTTCAAAGAATTTTTTAAAACCCTCTTATCCATAAGAGTTTTTACTTTTATTTTGGCCCTTTTTTTCTTAATATGGTGTGTTACTGATGTACTATCAGTTTATGTTTGTTGATCTATTACTATAATTTTAGGTGGTTTTCCTGTCATCTGCCCTCTGGGGGGGTTATTCCTAGATTGATGGAATAAAATTATGCTAAATAAATATGAATAATTGAATATATATATAAATACCATAATGGCTTGAGCAATCTCAAGGACATACCTTGAAAATCACTGCAAAAAATCATCATAAAAATAAAGGTCTTTGATATTACATAAACATATAATTTTACTTATATTTTTATTACTTTTGTGGTATACTCTTACCCCCTCTTTTACTAAGGTCTCCTTTTACGAAGGTGCACTAGCGGTTGTAACAGATGCACTGGATTAGTGCACGGTAGCCGAAAATCTACTGCCTGCTCAAAAGGAGGCGGTAGCGACTAACGCACGTGGCAATTTAGTGTGCACTATTCCACGCATTAAGGCCCTAGTGCACCTTTGTAAAAGGAACCCTAAGGCACGCTAGCCGTTTTAGCGCGCCTTATTAAAAAGACCCCTTAGTGTTCAAAGCTGGGTATCTCTCCTGTTAGATTATAGTTTAAGAGCTGAAAAGTTTGATTAATGAGCATTCTACATTCTTCTTAAAATGCAGACATAAAATCTTTGAATTCCATATAATTTATAGTACTGGGTTGAGTAACTAATTTTACCAAATAATTGTTTCTTTCCTTTCCTTCTTTCCTCAAAGTTATGAATAGCATGAAATGTGATAAGTTAAAATGTAAAATCATCAGGTTATTAGTAGGCACAATATTACCAAATGATCATCAAAATGGCTCATGTAGACTCATGTCATGCCATCATTCCCTTCCTACCTGCTAGATGATGCCTAATTATATGTGTGAAAATGGTCTAGCTCTTTAATCTCCTTCAAATCCTGTAACAGGGCCTAAATTTCTTCCTGGATCATAGTACTGAACATGGGTACTTGGGGGTCCTTTTATTAAGCCGCGGTAGGGGTTTAACGTGCGTAATACTGCTCATTAAACCGCCTGCCACGCTAGCCGCTAACGCCTGTATTGAGCAGGCGTTAGTTTTTTTAGCTAGCCACGGGGGTTCGCACATGATGAAATGTCCGACGTGCTAACCCCGCTAGCGCGGCTTGATAAAAGGACCCCTTGGATACTGAAGAGCCAGAGCATTCAGAATATTGAACACTTTAAAGACTTTGAAATTTGACCCCTTTAATAGTGGGAAATCAGTGTATAGCTTTAAGTAGTAGCTGAATTTGATCTCTGTTTGGCCCCTGATATTATGTAAGTAGCTATATTCTGTGCTAACTAAAGAACCTTCTGAGGTATGTCCCAGACAGACTTATATAAAAGGAATTGCTGTAATTGTTATAACATGGACCTGTGCAGTTTGCTCATCCATCCTAAAAGAATAAAAACATGACTTAATGACAGCACTGATTTGGGGTTTTTTTGCATAGGTAATCCTGAGTCACTTACTACCCCTAGAGATATTTTAAATTGAGGGTTTTTTTTTAATGAATGTATTTTAATTCCTGAGTGAATGTTTGGAGGTCTTTTCTATTGTTATTGGAGTTCTCTTTATATAGAATTTTTATTGTAAACTGCTTGGACCTGTCGTATGATCAGGCGGTGTAACAAGTTTTAATAAAACATAAACATTTTGAGAACAAGCTAGCTGGGTATGGGGTCTTCTTAAGTCAGAGAATTTCATCGTAGAAGCATTTAGATTTGATTTATTAGCTAACAACCAATTTTCTTACCTCCCCTAAACATTAGTTAAATTTATTAATTATCTACTAAATAACTCATATAAATTTGAATGTCACAGTACCATATACTGTATACTTGAATATAAATTGAAATTTTTGAGGAGAGTCACGTGATGCTGTGAAAGAGCTGATTTTAAGGACTCACATGCATAATACATATTCTGATGTTATTATATAATTTTTTATGTATGGACCTTCAGACCATCGTCAGGGTAGAGACCTCTGACTATAAAACTCTTCGTCGGTCCAACCTTTATTATTTTGTGAATTTTTTGTAAATATTTTGTAACTTATTTTAACTTATTTTGCTGCTAGATTTTAAAAGCCATCAGACTGTCACTTAGCTTTAGCTTAAAGTGATACCGCCCGGTCTTCACCTCTCCCGACATGCATGTTTCATAGACAGAAACTTTCTTCAGGGTCGAGGGAACTACAATAAAATAACTGCCGCCTCATTTTCTCATATTCATAAAGACAACCTTACACAACCATAATGCCCCTATTTCCACACACAAAAACTACAGAGAACTTTGCTTACCGAATACAGGAGCTAATTCAGCGATGTAACATGGCCGCGGTATGTAGAAATTGAAATTAAATACATCTGAGCCTTACGCACATCACTCAACGTAAGATGACACCACCGGCCAAAACGTACTGGACGTATGATGTCATCAGACATCCGTGCGGGGCTCAGCTCACAGAAAATACCTAACAATCTGGCATTTCATAAAATGGACAGCCATTCAATTTCTTCATTAAGTCCCGCTGGAACAAGGGACTTAAGCTTAAATATCCATTTCTGTTCCTTATATGCCAAGGCTTTATGAAAATTACCTCCCTCCCACCCTGCTGTCACAGAATCAATGATCCTCCATTTAATATCAACCCATTGATGTCCCATGAGTTGCCAATATCGCACCAAGGGGGCAGTGTCTCGTACAGTGCATACCCGAGATTTGTGCTCGTTTAACAGGACCTTGATGGAGCGTATCTAAGTGACAGTCTGATGGCTTTTAAAATCTAGCAGCAAAATAAATTAAAATTAAGTTAAAAAGTATTTGCAAAAAATTCACAAAATAATAAAGATTGGACCGACAAAGAGTTTTATAGTCAGAGGTCTACCCTGACGATGGTCTGAAGGTCCATACATAAAAAATTATATAATAACATCAGAATAAGTATTATGCACTGTGAGTCCTTAAAAACTATTGTAGACAATTTTAATACATGCTATAATTGGAGACACAACTGAGGCACATATTTATCTAACTATGTGAAAGAGCTGAGACACCAGGCGATTAAAATTTTATTTATCTGTGTGAAAAATCGCCACATAACCAACTCTACTTGTTTAAGAACCCTGCATAGACAGATTCTTGCAAAAATCGAGAGGAGAGATGGCAGGAAAATCATCAAAAAAGAGAGCGTTCTAAACAAACGGAGGACAAAATGGCAGAACTCATTGCTACATCAGTAATTGTTTTCTGAGGCATCCCTAGCCAAGATAACACAAGCAGTGGTGCAAGCTTTAGACTTACACTTACTACAACTGTCCTCGCAGTTAACCAATTTGGAAGCTATACTTACAGATACTACTCGTCATACTGCTGAAGTAGAAAACAGTGTGTCCACGGTGGAAGACCACACTTCCATGATGGCAAACCACTTGGAATCCCTGCAAACCCTGGTACAAGCCCACACCGAAAAATTAGAAGACTTGGAAAATAGATCGTGGAGAGGTAACTTGCGATTAATTGGAATTCCAGAGTCTGTGCCAGACCATCAGCTCATTGCAGAGTTAGAGCGCTGGATGTCGACAGAACCACCTATGCACCGGGGCTAGGCCCCGCACAGCTAGAGTGTGCACATCGCCTGGGCCCAAAAACTGCATTCAGCTCACACCCTAGAACTGTTAACATGAAATTCCACAACCTGTGTATATAAAGTGGAGCTCCTGCTCATGTACAGATCCAAACATGATATTCTTTCATATGAAAACAATCTCATAAGGATCTTTAAGGACTTCTCCCCGGCCTTGATGGAACATCGTAGACCCTTCCAGCTGCTTTGCTCCCTGCTAGTGAAAAAAAAGATCAGATTTTTGTTCCTTTATCCTGCCTTGTTGAAAATTCACCACAACGGTCAATGGAAAATCTTTGACGCAGTTTCTGCAGCAAGCGACTATGTTAACTCAATAGTGGAACCTGTGAACGCACCAGTTTGAACAATCATTCCATTCTATACACTCTGGGTCTCTGCCGGTTAACTTTTTAACCTGGCTTTTCAGTTCAACATGAACGTCATTCCTGATCCACTGAATTTCACCTACCCCATTTGGAAGGCAGTTGGATATGTGATGATACATCACTTCTGCCTGTCTTCTCAGGGGCGATGGCAGTTTTCTGGTTGAAGGACTGGAGAAAGAGAAGAGGAGGTTTGGGGATCGAGGTTTAGGGGATTTTCTGACAGAAGGTCTGACTGTTGAAGGTTGCATGTATCTTGATACGTGTTATTGCTTTTTTGTACAAGCTATGTTTTTCCATATTGTCTTTGTTCTCTGGAAGAGGCTGGGCTCCTGGAGTACCTGTTGTGCAAATTTCCTTGTGTTTAAGCATCTCACCCACTCTTACTATGATAGGGCCTGGGGTTAAATTGATATCCTGGAACGTCTACGGAATAACTTCTCCTGTAAAGTTTGCCAAAATTTGTCAGCTTTGAAATGCCATCAAGCAGACATAGTGTGCTTGCAGGAGATGAAGCTGGCCGATGCTGAACACCAGAAATTGCAGAGAACCTGAGTGGGAGAGGTCTTTTACTCTTCAGTTCCTTAAAAAAACAGGAGTGGGGGGTCATGAAGCACCTACTTTATAAACTTGATGGCATGGCATAATTTCCTCATTGCACTCGTCAGTAGAATAGCCCTTTACAACATGCTGGTGATCCCTCAATGGCTGTACACCTTGCAGGTCCTCCCTCTTGTATTGACTTCTAGGCACCTGCAGCTTTTGGATAAAACTCTCAAAATTTTGGGGCCAAACGGGCTAGGCTTCCCTTAAACATCTGATGTTACCTAAATCTAAAGGGGGAATGGGTCTACTGAGCCTCCAATGTTTTTCCTGGGCTTGTAGGATGCGGCACGTTGGGGACTGGTTTAGAGGCACCACTCACTTTTCAGTCCCCCCTTCTCTTTAGTCATTTTCTACATACTCAAGGTGAGCAGGCATCTCGATGGGCCTCGGGAACCGTCTTCCATTTTTACCTCCTAATACAGATGGTCTGGTGTCAGGTGGGGGAGTTGTTGGGTCACAGGGCTGATATCAAGTCTGAACTTTCAATTTGGGGCAATGGAGCATTTATTCCCAGCAATATGAGTCCCTTGTTTCTACAATGGGCTTGCTATGGTCTTTACTCTATTTTTCAGGTGATAGATGACCAAGGCAAAATGAAATCTTTTGCAGCATTGCAAAAAGAGTACAAATTTGGAGCCTTGTGATTTGTTTAGCTACATGCAGCTCTCTCATTATATAGCTTCTTTACCCTCTGCTGCCCTATCCTTGGATGTCCATAAACTTCTCACTGAACACTATTGGTTAGATGCCCAGTTATTGGTGCCTTTGAAATGCTATGATAACACTTTGCTGAGTATGACACCAGAATTGTCATATGATTGTAATTAAATAGGGATGTTGTGCCACATCTTTCACTGGAACAGTTTTGTAGATGTATTCACTCCATATGATCCTTTGCTAAAAATGTTTTACTTTAAGCAAATGCAATATAAATTTCAACTCTGGTTATATATTTCACCTCATAGAGCCTTCCTGGCTAAAATGAAACTGGATGACCTAAATGTCAGCAGCCTGGGGCTTCTTTGCGCTATATGGTTTGCTCACTCCCTGGCACCATACCATCAATCGACAAAAAATACATATAAAAAAAAATAATAAATAAAAAAAAAAAATATACCTGGAACCTAATTCACCCTACCGAAACCGATTACCTACCAAAGTATGGAAACAGAATATTTGATATGTATAGTAATGTAACCTGATTTATCTTCCATTGTTATTATGTCTACACCCTCACTCTGTCATTAAGTCTATACCCTCAATCTGTATACTCCAATGTCATGTACCCTCCTGGAAATGTCCAGCTCTCTTCTTATGTAATCCGCTTTGAACCGCAAGGCACAAGCGGAATAAAAATCACTAATGTAATGTAATGTAATAATGTTCTGGTCCTGTCCCTTGGTCTTGGACAAATGGACATCAGTCACCACTGCAGTGTTAGCCTACTGGCAAACCAACTGGCAACCCCCTCCCCTGATGCTTTATGGAACTTACAAGCTGCCTATACCTTCTCCAGCTGGTTTGTGACATTTCCTTCACTACACAGTACTATTGGGGACGAAATGCATCTTACAGTACTGGTTATCTGCTTCCCCTCCTATCCTGGAACAGTGGCATTCATTTATGATTTCTCAAGCCTCCATGGAGTGACGGGACTTCTCGGATTACAAATCTAAAATAGGGAGACAATTTGTTTTCACTTGGGAACCTTTTTGGAACACTTTATCCCCAACAGCCCACAGCCGACTACTGAACGGGTGATTAGCCCCTTATTAGTTTTCTATGTGACTTTCTTCCAGATTGTATATCAGTTATTGGGTGGATAATTGGAGGGTGGTGTTTTCTTGAATTGTTCATATTCTTGTTCTATATTTACTTTATTCTTGGCAATTAAGGCTCTTTCCTGATAGCTGTATTTATTTCCACTTAGGCTTTGTTTGTCTGTTTAATCTTCTGGTAGTTATCACCAAGAATCAGTAAAGATATTTCAAACAAAATAGAGATGTCTTGGTTTATATTCAAGTCTTCCCCCTCCACTCCTGCTGCAAGCCCCCATCCTCAAACCAGCAGACCTTTGCTGCCGCAGTTAGCGCATGCCCGTGCCCTCACCAGATCAGAGCGGGTGCTCCCTCCCAAGTGAGGGTAAATCCCCCCCCCCAGTCATATTGTGATTTCCTGGTGGTCTAGTGATGCGTTGGGGCAGCAGCGATTCCCATTCACTCCTGCCCGTTCTTTCTCCACAGTAAAAATGTCCGCAGAATCTTCCGGCTTTTAGTTAACACAATGTAGGTCAAAGCGGTTTACAGTCTAAGTACAATACAAACAGAACTCCAATAAAATTAATAGAAAAGTAGTATCCAAGCATTCCAAACCAAAAGAATCACAAACATATAGCAGGGAATGTCATCCATCCCCATCTTTACCAGCTAGCATCAATTTCCATAAGCCTATTAGAAAAGCTAGGAGACAATTATCCTCTAAAGGCAAATGAAAGTGAAATCCATAAAGCAGGAGCCATAAATTAAAATGCACTATGTCATGTATTCTCTAATCAGACTGAACAAGGGCCTGGAAGAACCAGCTGGTGATCATTAAAAAATCTAAGTACATAAGCGAATGAATAGGGAATTGTAAGGAATAACAAGTAAACAGGAGTGACTAAGTGATACAATTTGAAAGTCAGCAACAAAAGTTTAAATGTGATATGAAATTCAACAGGCAGCTAATGGTGCTGTTTCAAAGCAAGACTGATGTGGTCTGATTTTCCTAAATTGCACAACAGATGTGTAGCAGAATTTTATAATGTCTGTAGTTTCCTAAGGTCATGTTTAGATGTCCCAAGATAAATGATGTTACAGTAGTTTAATTTGATTGTGAAAAGAGAGAGAATCAATGAATGGAACACATTATGATAAAAAAAGGCCCTTATTAATTGTAATTGTCTCAAGACAAAAAAAATTCCCAGATTTACAAACTGTTGAAATTTGAAGAATAAAAGACAGTTTGAAGTCAAAGAGGACTCTGAGATACCAGAAAGTAGGTACAGAAATTATAAGGGTACCAAAGAAAGACAAATCGCTATCAGGACAACAAAGATGACCCGAAAGCCAACAGGCTGTAGGACTAAATGATGTTCAGTTAACAAAGTATCAACTAATGAGAGACAGTTTTGTAGTGGCCCAATACCAGGATTAATTGAGTCAGTATGGAATAGTAATAGCATATCATTGGCATAAATGTGGAAAGAGATCCTGGACCCCTATATAAGTGTAGCCAGGGGGCTTAAAAAAAGATTGAATAGAATGGATGACAAAATAGATTACTTTGTGATACTGCAGAATAAAGGCTTAATTCAGACTTTCCATAAAATCATGATGGCAGATAAAGGCCAAATAGCCCATCCAGTCTGCCCATCCACAGCATCCACTGTCTCCTCCTCTCCCTAACAGATCCAATGTATCTGTCTCATCCTTTCTTAAGAACATAAGTATAGCCTTACTGGATCAGACCAATGGTCCATCTAGTCCAGTATCCCGTCTTCACAGAGGCCAATCCAGGTCACAAGTACCTGGCAAAAAAACAAATAGTAGCAGCATTCCTTGCCACTGATCCAGGACAAGCAGTGGCTTCTCCTATGTCTACCTCATCAGCAGTTTATGGACTTTTCCTCCAGGAATTTGTCCAAACCTTTTTTAAAATCAGTTGCATTAACTGCTCTAACCACATCCTCTGGCAACGCATTCCAGAGCTTAACTATTATCTGAGTGAAAAAATATTTCCTCCTATTGATTTTAAAAGTATTACTGTGTAAAAGTATTACCATATTTTCACTCATATACCGCGCACCCTTGTAAAACGCGCACACGGGGTATAGTGCGTGGGAAACTGTAATTTATGTAAATAAATTTTTATATGCCGCCCCGTCTCTCCCGTCGCCGCCCGACTCTCCTTTCGCCCGCCCCGACTCTCCTCTGGCCACCCCGACTCTCCTTTCACCCGCCCCGACTCTCCTCTCCCCCTTGAAGTCCTGTCCCCACCCTGAAAGCCTGATGCCCCCCCCCCGATGTCCGATTCACCCCCCCGCAGGACCGCTCGTACCCCCACCCCGAAGGACCGCTCGCACGCACTTGCACCCGCACCCCCACCCCGAAGGACCGCTCACACGCACTCGCACCCGCACCCCCACCCCGAAGGACCGCTCGTACCCCCACAGCCTCCTGACCCTCCCCCATCATGTAGAAGCTCCTACCGTTGTCCTGCTGCTTCCTCTTGGCGGTCCCAGCCCTTCTGTAAGCCCTGCGTCTGCGCTGCTTCCTCTTCCGGTGGTCCTGCCCTTTCTCTGTCGTCTTTCCTCATACGAGAGGAGCTCCATCCCCTTTATCATCTTGGTCATTCTTCTGTGAACCTTTTCTAGTGCCACTATATCTTTTTGAGATAAGGAGACTAGAACTGAATGCAGTACTCAAGATGAAGTCACACCATTGAGAGATACAGAGACATTATAACCTTCTTAATCTTGTTTAC
Organism: Geotrypetes seraphini; assembly: GCF_902459505.1. Lineage (NCBI taxonomy): Eukaryota > Metazoa > Chordata > Amphibia > Gymnophiona > Dermophiidae > Geotrypetes > Geotrypetes seraphini. Next base: position 363,151,827 of record NC_047085.1, read on the forward strand.
CATCCCTTTTCTAATAATTCCTAGCAAATTGTTTGGTTTTTTGGCCACTGCCGCACATTGGGTAGAAGGATTTATTGTATTTTCTACAATGATGCCCAGATCTTTTTCTTGGGTGCTAACCCCCAAGGTGGACCTTAGCTTCTGGTAACTGTGATTTGGGTTATTCTTCCCAAAGTGCATCACTTTGAATTTGTCCACATTAAATTTCATGTGCCATTTGGATGCCCAGTCTTCTAATTTACTAAGGCCTTCCTGCAGTTTTTCACATCCCGCATGCATTTTAACAACTTTGAACAGTTTACAGTCATTTGTAAATTCACTCGTCCCAATTTCCAGATCATTTGTAAATAAGTTAAATAGCACTGGTCCCAGTACAGAACCCTGCAGCACTCCACTGTTTACTCCTCCATTGAGAAAAATAGCCATTTAACCATACCCTCTATTTTCTGTCTGATAACCATTTCTTATTTTATAAATTCTTTATTATTTTTCAAACTTTAACAGTGCATTACAAATAATATAACATTAGAAGATTACATAAAATGCACCACAATACACAAATAGAATAGCAAAAACAACCATTTCTCCACCCCCTCTCAATTATGAATACATTAAATCATATTATTTATATAGCATTATACTCAAATAATTAACTCCTAAAATATCCTTCCCTCCCCTCCCCCCACCCTGGATGTGGGGGGGAAGGCTCCATATTTTATTAAATGCATTACTAAAACCCCAGCATTCCGCGTTCATTCTTTCATATTTGTATGTGTTACACATGGATGCATGGATGGGAGAACATCGCAGGGGAGGAGACATAGGCATCCTGGGACTGTCTGCCAAGTCTCTTCCCTGAAGAAGCCCTTTCTGGAAACGTCAATCGCTCCTCCTAAACTTACTTGCTCCACTTCATCACTGACGCTGAAACCGTGGATTGAAGACAAAGTTTTATTTTATTTTTCTTTCCAGCTTATGATTTATCTTTAATCTTATCTATTGTTTTGCCTTTTGTCTTTGTTTTGTTCTATTTCTATCATTTAAATTTCTCCAGAATTTTTTATTTTATTTTTATTTTTCCTCTAACTCTACTTTTCACTTCTCTATTACCCTCCAGGTACTTTAGTTAGATTGTGAGCCTTCGGGACAGTAAGGGAATTTTTCAAGTACCTTTCTTATTTCTAATCTTAATGTATATTTTCTGTAAACCGCTTAGAACCTAACGGATGTAGCGGTATATAAGAAATAAATTACATTACATTACATTACATTACACTTGTCCACCAGAATGTGTAATTAAGTCTGTCATGACATTTCCAGTTTCTCGTGATCATTTGAATAGCTATTGCTGTCAGGATAAATAAAAGATGGCTTTTGTATTTATCTAACACAGGCTTTACCTGTAACAACGTACCACAAATAATGGCTTCATATGATAAAGGAATAGATGACTCTAATATAAGATTGATCTGTCCCCAAATTGACCTCCAGAAATTAAGCATCATTGGACAAAAATATAACATGATCCAACGTCCCTATATTAATATGACAATGCCAGCATCTATTAGATTTTGAATTATCAAGTTTTTGTAACTGAACTGGAGTCCAAAAAATCCTATGCAACAAAAATAACCATGTTTGTCTCATAGATGCTGACGCTGTATATCTTAACCTCCAAGACCAAATTCATGGACATCGAGATGCAGAAATATACTGTTTTATCTCGATGCTCCAAATGTCTCTAAGACTATTTTTTGGCTTCTTATTCAAAAATTCCGAAATTAATTTATACCACTGAGCGGCCTGGTGTCCTACTAAATCTGTCTGATAGCAAAGGATCTGCGAGCTATAATAAGTTTTAAAACTTTTCCATTCAGGGAACCCATTCTGAATAGCCTGCTTCAACTGCAACCACCTATACTGTTGAGATTTTAAAATTACAAATGATTGTTGCAGTCGTGAAAAATCCAGAAGTTTCTCATTAGATTTAACATCATCCAATGTTCGAATACTAGCCTGCATCCAATTCTTCCAGGTGATCCCAGCACCGCCCACTTGAATCTTGGAGTTTAACCATAAGAACTGTAAAGTAGATTTTATTATAGGAGCATCTGTTAGTTGATGAATAAATTTAATTGTTTTCCATGTATCCAGTAAAATTATATTGTCCTTGGCATATCTGGGTAGTCTGATACTTAATACATGAGACAATCGCATAGGGGACATAATTTTCCATTCAAGATATAACCAATCCGGCTGATGTTCCATGAGCTCAGGGAGGATCCAATACATTCCTTGACGCATAATATAGGCATGATGATATCTATAAAAATTGGGAAAATTTACCCCACCCTCCACAATTGGCTTTTGTAAAGATATCATAGCAATTCTAGCTTTTTTACCCAGCCAAATAAATTTAGTAAGAATATTATTCAGTTTTTTTTATAAAAAGACCCCTGAAAGTTCACTGGTAACATACCCATTTAGTAACAAATTACAGGCAGAATCATCATTTTTACAGTCTGAACTCTCCCTCAACAAGACAAATGTAGCGGGTTCCAATGCTCACATAACTCTGAAACCTTTAGCAATATGGATTTTTCATTTACCTGCATCATTTCTTCCAACGTTTTCTGGATCCAAATACCTAAATATTTTATACCTCCTTCTTTCCACAGGAAAGATAACTTTTCAAATAATCCCTTGGAACAGTGAACGTTTAAAGGAAGAACCTCAGATTTACTCCAATTTATCTTGTATCCTGAAAATTTCCCAAAATCTTTCAAGTCAGCTCAAGTAAATGTGGAGTGGTTGTTTCCGGATTCCTCAAATGAAGCAAAATATCATCTGCATAAGCAGAGACTTTATATTCCCGACCTGCATAAGGAATACCCTGAATCTCCTCTATCTGTTGGATAGCCAATAATAAGGGTTCCAAAACAATATCAAACAACAGAGGCGATAACACTCTGAAAAAGTATTATTAATATACAATCGGGCAAAGGGGGAGCTATACAAGGTTTGAATCATTTGAATAAATCCAGAACCAATACCAAATCAATCCATCGTTTGATACATAAAAGTCCATTCTACATGATCGAAGGCTTTCTCTGCATTCCAAAGATACAGAGAAGGCCGGATCATCCATAACTTTTGATAGATTTAACACATGTAATGCCAATATTGTATTAATAGAAGAATGTCTGAGCAAAAAACCCTGTTTGGTGCATTCCAATGATATAAGGGAGAGCCTTAGCTAAGCGTAAAGCCAATATCTTAGCCAATAGTTTACCATCTACATTAATCAAAGAAATAGGCCTGTAATTTGAAACCAACATAGGATCTTTATTTGGCTTCAGCAAAATGATAGTCAAGGATTCTGCCGTAGTACCTAATATGCAACCTTTAGTTAGTTGACCCTGATTATAGATTTAGCAAATAAGGTAATAGGGTAATTTGAAATGCTTTATACAATTCTACCGTGAAACCATCACCACCTGGAGCGGATCCAGCTCTAAGGGACTTCAATGCTGTTTGCAATTCCTTTATCGATATGGGCACTTCGAGACTACATTTTATATGCTCGGGAACCTTAGGACCCTTAATTAATTTAAAAAATTCTATACCATCCTTTTCTTTATTTGAATAAAGCTCAGAAGAATACAAAGTTTTGTAAAAATTCAAAAATTGTTTTAGAATATTTCCAATTTGTAAATGAGTGTCACCTTTTTCGTCTTTAATTGCAACAATTTTTACTTTCCTTTTTTTTGTTTTGAGGTAATTAGCCAGTAATCTTCCCGCTTTATTCAAGTTTCCATAATACAGAGCTTGTTGAGAAAACAATTCCTTCCTTGCCAACTGTGAGGAAATCTCATTATATTTATATTTAACTTTTAGTAGGGCTTGTAAAGTATCATATTCCCACTTTACTGTTAACTTTGCCTCCAACTCCTTAATCTCTTTTTCCAAAATAGCTAATTCCATATTAAGTTTTTTCCTAACATGTGCCGCAAATGAAATAATCTGCCCCTTATGGTTGCTTTAAATGCATCCCATAATATTTCCTCTGAAATTTCTTTTGATACATTTATTTGAAAATATTCCTCCATCTTTTGATGAATTTCTTCAAGAAATTTTGAATCTGCAAGCAATATACTATTGAATCTCCAAACAGGTCTTTCCATATCATCTTCATCAATCCTCAATTCAATCCAGAAACCACCATGATCTGATAAGATGATTGGATCTATGTTAGCTTTTATCACATTTTGTACTAATAAGTCTGAAACAAAAATATAGTCTATTCTTGAAAATGAATTATGAACATGGTAACAAAAAGAAAATTCCCAAGCATCAAAATGTAAGATCCTCCATATGTCTTTTAAAACACAAGATTGTACTGTATTATCTAACCCCATTGACTTAATTACCCTGCTAGGATTTTTATCCATCAGTGGATCCATGACAGCATTAAAGTCTCCAGCTACTACTATTTTAGAAGTAGCCAGTGGCAACAACAGTTTCTGAAGAGATATAAAAAAAATTCTGATTGATTAGAATTAGGGGGATAGATATTCAAGAGCGCCAAATAATTTTTCCCTTATCTCATTTCCAGGTCCTTCTTGAGGGATCTTTATCTTTTAAAGTGAATATAGCCGTACATCTCTTATGGACCAGAATAGCCACTCCTTCTTTTTTCCCTATTGCCGGAGCGTAAAAACAATGCTTTACCCAACCGTCCTCCAAATTTTTTGATTCTATCTCAGATAAATGTGTCTCTTGTATGAAACAAATATCTGCACCCTGCTGTTTCAAAAAATTAAGTGGGGGTTTGTTTTTTTTCGCTTAATAGGGTGATTTAGCCCATTGACATTTAATGAAAAGATTTTAAAATTCATTTTATAATTATTTTTAATCTGAGCTTTAAAGAAAAACCCCAGAAATTCATTTTTATATATTCTGTTTACTGTACCCTTACACATCCATAAACCCCTGTTAATAACCCCTTAAACCCCCCACCCTCCCACCCAAATAAATAATACGAATGTTTGAGAACACTCATATAGACAAGTGATTTTAAAACTTCCCCCAGGCTTATCCACACTATTCTCATATGTTATTAATGACCTTAGATGTTATAAAAATCCTAAATTTATTATATTTTCCAATCCACAAGGCACTTACATTAATGCAAAGCTAACTTTTGATTTAGACTAAATCATACACAAATATTTCATATACCCATATAAAACACAAGATCTCTCTACATAACTTATAGATGTTATAAATACATTTAAATCCTATATTTATCATAGTGCCCAAACCATTTTCAATTTTCCTCCATACTAGTAATAAAAATATTGAGTTTTTAATTGGATCTAATATAAGCCCATATACTTTCAGATTATCCAGTCAATTAGCTGAATCAATAATAATTAAACCTACCCAAATATATTTATTTTCAATTTATAAATTATATTACCATTTCATCTCTCAATATTCCCTATTATATTATAATCAAATGCTTTTCTTTTTACTTTTCTATTTCATTTCCACCTCTGACCCACATTAATCTATTATCTCCCTTAGATACTATTGCTATTAAGTTGTATCTATTAAAATTTTACATTATACATTTAATTTTATATTTTTATATATTACAAGTTTATAATGCCCCAAAATCATAAATTTCAATGAGAAGAGAAAGACTCCCCTAAATACTATAGTATGTAAATGATCACATTGTTATACCTGTTTATAATATTATAATAATATAAAATGGTTTTCTTTCCCCCCCCTTTTACTTTTTCCCTACAACAATACTGAACGGAAACTTTAAACTCTTAATAAATGTCAAATTAACGCAAGTATCACATATATAGTAATATTTTAATGACTAACTAGACCCCTAAAATCTTTATTTATTTGCTTGTATCTTTCATTTCATTTCTCCTGTATAAATTTAATTTTTAGGAAGTCAGGACTGAAACTAGAAATCGGAGGGTTATTCCCAGAAACAGTATGAAATCCTCAAACAAGCCCTTGATTTAAAGGTGAACTGCATGGATGATTATAACATTGTTAAATTGGAGTTCAAGACTCCTTTGACAATAGAGACCTGTCAGAAATTGGTGAGAATTTTCCTGAGCTCCTGATAGAAATGACCTGTTCTCACAGTATATCTCTGTAGATAGAACAGCAAAAGAGCTATAATGTTTGCTTCAACAGTGTATCTCAGACAGTCATGCCAGTTACATTGTGGAAAAGAAAGAAGAAAAATCCAGGAACACGGACATTGCAGGATCTCGGTGTCAGCCTCAGAACCCGTGTCCACTTCCATTCCTATTCCTACTCATGCCTTGAACATGACTATAGGAGCTGCGTAGAGAGCACATATAGGAAATGGGGGGAGGGGGACGAGCCCTGCAACCATGAGGAAATCTTCCACTTCTAGACATGGTGTGTTTTAAAGTTTGCTTGTGACAAATTTATGTCAGTGAGCTGACGTAGATGCTAACAATCTCTTCACACCACAATGTAGCTGAAAGTAAATCTGGACACAGACTGTCTTATCAAACAAATGCACTAAACCTCATCTTAAGTCTTGCTTAGCCACATAGGTGGAAGGTGTTACCCAACGTGTGCTGGACACCAGGAATGTGCTTCCAGAGGGAGTAATAGGGCAGAGTACGGTACTGGGGTTCAAGAAAGGATTGGACAATTTCCTGCTGGAAAAGGGGATAGAGGGGTATAGCTAGAGGATTACTGCACAGATCCTGGACCTGTTGGGCCCCTGCGTGAGCGGATTGCTGGGCATGATGGACCTCAGGTCTGACCCAGCGGAGGCATTGCTTATGTTCTTATGTTCATTTATTTCCACACTAAACTTACAGTTTGTAAACTCCAGGCATTCCACCACTTTGTTAAGGCTTGACACGGGTGGATAGAAGGAACCCCAGCATCAACCAGGAAATCCCTCCAATTGAAATGAACTGGTGTAAGCAGGCACTGCTAATCCATCCTCGTGCAAACCCTGGAAAGCAGCTCAACCAATAAGAGATCTGGATAAGATATCTTTTAAGCCCGCCTTCTTTCCTGTTCCGGTCTGATAGCCAGTTAAATTGGCAATCACCTCTGAACTAGTTTGTAGGCTCCACCTTCTTCTCTTCCTCTTCCGTTTTGAAAAGTCCAGTTATTTGTAGTCTTTATGGACAGGCATTTCATCCAACCAATTAAACGTTTTGTCTCCTCTTTTTTACATCTGTAAAACATTTCAATACTTTCAATTGAAGTTAGCATCTCTGTTCTCACCAGATCACCCCTTCTTCCTTTAATTTCATGCTCCAGCATTATATCATGAATAATCCATCTCTTTCATTCTCATAAATCCATACACCATAACTTTTTTTTTTTTTAACACAAATGTTGGTAGTCCCGCCCTCCTGTTTTCTTCCTCCAATGAAAGCTTTACTATTGTATTTAGTAATCACAATGACAAGTGATTCATTGAATCATCCATCTCCATCCACCTGTCCCATTGACAGTTGAACTGTTATATTGGAACTGTCTCATGTATCTAGTAACAGTTAAGAATTGAAAAAGGTATGTATTCTAAAACGCCCCATCTGACCTAAACTTGTTTACGTTTAATTGACTAAAATGACAAAATTGAAGATAAAGCAACTGTCAATAAAAACAATACATATATACTACATATTTCATGAAAGCAGTTACCATTCTTAGGACATCGGTTCTGCCTATAGGTTAATATAATCCTGTAACTTTGTTGGATCCTCGTATTGTAAAGTATTATTATTATGAGTTACCTTCATAATCTCTGGATAAAGGAGACCAAATTGTGCTCCAATCTGCCTAAGCTGAGGCTGTAAGGCTAAGAACTCCTTCCTGACACCAGCAGTCTTTTTTGCAAAGTTAGGGACAAAAATTAGTTTCCTTTTGTTGTATTTCAGATCTTTTTTCCCTTTTGCTAGATTGATTATCTCCAGGGCTTGTTGAAATCGCAGCACTTTAAAAATTAGTGGTCTAGGATAAGTTTGTGTAACAAATCTTTTACTTGGGATCCGATGAGCTGGATGCTTTTTTGAAATCGGGAGGAGCTTTGGAATTAATTGTTCCAGAAATGATACTGGATCATTTCCCTCTGCCCCCCTCCAATAAACCTAGAACTCTTACATTGCATTTTCTAGATTTATTCTCCATATCTTCCATCCTTTTAGAAAAGTTTTGTATCTCCATATGATCTTTTTTATATTGAGTCTGCTCTTGTTCCACTTTTTCCATTCGCTGCTCCACCTTCTCTAAGCATTTATTTCATATTTCCAGCTGCTTGGTTAAATTATAAACTTCATCTCTCAATTCAGACAATTTCTGAGAATTTCCATGCAACAACAAATGAATCTGTCTTAATTCATCAAGCCTCTCATCATTTTCTGATTCTCTTGTAGGAAGTTTAATCTTTGATGGAGTCAGCTGTTCTTTGTTTCTGTCTCTTTGATTTTGCTCCTCCAGTAAAAGCTGTTTCAAGGCTTGCCTGCTTCACATTAGCCATTAGGAAAGCTGATAATTTCTTCAGTGAGCTGAAATAATCTTTCAAATACAGCCTGGATGTGAGGAGCTCATTAATCACATGCCCATCTGTAGCACTCTCAAGTTCCGGAATCTCCAATAACCATTTCTTAATCCACAATTTAACATCATCTCCTATCCTTAATTTTCTCAGGATATTCTCATGAGGAACTTTGTCAAAAGCTTTTTGGAAATCTAGACACACTACATCCTCTGGCTCACCTTTATCCATATGTTTATTCACACCATCAAAGAAGTCAAGCAAATTGGTGAGGCAAAACCTCCCTCGACTGAACCCATCCTGACTCTGTCTCATTAAATCATGTTTGTCTACATGTTTCCTGGCACTGAGGTGAGGCTTTACAGGTCTGTAATTCCCCGGATCTCCCCTGGAATCCCAGATCACTAACAACAGATTAGTAATTTCACGTTTGAGTTCTTTCAGTACCCTGAGATGTATACCATCTGGTCCAGATGATTTTTCACTCTTTAACTTGTCAGTTTGGCTCAGTAAGTCTTCCAGATTCATTGAGATTTCTTTCAGTTCCTCTGCCTCATCACCCTTGAAAATCATTTCTGGTTCAGGTAGATTTCTTACATCCTTCTTCCATAAAAACCGAAGCAAAGATTTCATTCAGTCTTTCCACTATGGCCTTATCCTCCCTGAGCGCACCTTTTACTCCTTGATCATCCAATGGCCCACGGATTCCCTCCCAGGTTTTCTGCTTTTGATGTACCTAAAAAAAATTGTTACTATGAGTTTTTGCGTCTTTGGAAAATTATTCTTAATATTCTTTTTTAGCTTTCTTTATCATTGTTTTGCATCTAACTTGCAAGTGATTAAGAACATAAGTATCGCCTCTGCCGAGTCAGACCACAGGTCCATCATGCCCAGCAGTCCGCTCCCGCCCCCCAGAAAATTATTATTATTATTATTATCAATGACCTTTAAGTGATCTAATGCTCTAAAGCATTTTGTACTGTATAGTAACCCTCTAATTGTACCCTTCAATCCCCTTTTCCTTCAGGAACTCGTCCAATCCCATTTTGAAACCCAAAATCGTACTCTGCTCTACCACCTCTTCTGGAAGCGAATTCCAGGTGTCCACCAACCTCTGAGTAAAGAAGAACTTCCTAGCATTTGTTCTGAATCTGTCTCCCTTCAATTTTTTTGAGTGCTCTCTAGTTTTTGTTGCCTCCGCCAGTCTGAAGAATCTGTCCCTCTCTACTTTCTCTATACCCTTCATAATCTTGTAAGTTTCTATCTTATCCCCTCAAAGTTTCTGCTTTTCCAGGGAAAAGAGCCCCAGCTTCTCCAGCCTCTCAGCATATGGAAGGTTCTCCATGCCCTTTATCATTTTTGTTGCTCTTCTCTGGACCCTCTTGAGTGTCACCATATCCTTCTTAAGGTACGGCGACCAGTATTGAATGCAGTACTCCAGATGCGGTCGCACCATTGCCCTCTACAGTGGGAGGATAACCTCTTTGGTTCTGGTAGTGATACCTTTTTTGATAATGGCCAACATTCTGTTCGCCTTTTTTGAGGCCGCTGTGCATTGTGCCGCTGGTTTCATTGTTTTATCCACCAAAACCCCCAAGTCCTTTTCTAGGTTGCCTTCCCCCAATATCATCCCCCCATCGTGTATTTGTACATCGGGTTTCCTTTCCCTATGTGCATGACTTTACGTTTCTCTACATTGAAGCTCATCTGCCATTTATTTGCCCACTCACTCAGTTTCTTCAGGTCCCTTTGAAGTTCTTTACATTCCTCAACAGATCTAACTGTTCCAGAGAGTTTTGTGTCATCCGCAAATTTTATAACTTCACACTTCATCCCTGTGTCCAGGTCATTAATAAATATATTGAACAGCAGTGGTCCCAGCACTGACCCTTTCGGGACGCCACTCATGACTCCTTTCCAGTCAGAATAGTGTCCCTTTACTCCTACCCTCTGTTTCCTGTCTGCCAGCCAGTTTCTGATCCATCTGTGTATGTCCCCTTCGACCCTGTGATTCTACAGTTTCCTTAGTAGGCGCTCGTGAGGTTTGTCGAAGGCTTTCTGGAATTCCAGGTATACTATTCTGTGGGGGTCACCTTTGTCCAATTGTTCGCTTATCCCCTCAAAGAAGTACAGTAGGTTCATTTGGCATGATCTTCCATTACAGAAACCATGCTGGCTTGCTCTCATCAGCTTATTTCTTTCTATATGCTCATTGATACTGTCCTTGATTAATGATTTGGCCATCTTCCCCAGAACTGAGGTTAAGCTGATCGGTCTATAATTCCCTGGGTCACCTCTGGATCCTTTCTTGAAGATAGGTGCAACATTCACTATCTTCCAGTCTTCCGGGATTACCCCTGTTTTCAAGGATAGGTTGCAAATCTGCTGTAGTAACTCCGCTATTTCATCTCAAAGCTCTCTTAGTATTCTCGGGTGGATTCTGTCTGGGCCCGAAGATTTGTCAGTTTTTAGTCTGTCTATCTGTTTGAGTACGTCTTCGAGGCTTACCTCCATGCACGATAATTTTTCCTTTTGATCCCCCTTGGAGAATTTTTCCGGTTCCGGCACATTGGATGTGTCCTCTTTTCTGAAGACCAACGAGAAGAATGTATTTAATCTGTCCGCCACCTCCTTTTCCTCCATTACCACTCCCTTCCTGTTTCCCTCATCCAGGGGTCCCACCTCCTCCCTCGCCGTTTGTTTTCCTTTCACATATCGAAAGAATGGTTTAAAATTCCGTGCCTCCTTAGTAAGTCTCTCTTCATACTCTTTCTTTGCTGTTCTGACTACGTGGTGACATTCTTTTTGATGCTTCCTGAGTTCTATCCAATTTTCCTCGGTTTTATCCTGTCTCCTATTACCTTCTTAACTTCATTGGTTAACCATGCTGGGTCTTTTGCTCGATTCTTTCTGCACCCTTTTCTAAATCTGGGTATATACTGGTTTTGCGCTTCGTTTACCGTGTCCTTGAATAAGGTCCAGGCTTGCTTCACCGTCTGTGCCTTTCTGGAACTGTCCCTGAGTTTTCTCTTTACCATTTGTCTCATGGCATCATAGTTACCTTTCCTGAAATTGAACGTTGTTGCAATGATGGTTCTCCTCCCCTTTGGCATACCTATTTCCACTTTGAATTGGATCATGTTGTGATCACTGTTTCCTAATGGTCCCACTACTTCCACTTCTTGGGCAGGTCCTCTCAGCATGTTGAGGATTAAATCCAGAATAGCTGTCCCTCTCGTTGGTTCCTTGACAAGCTGTTCCAAGTAGCAGTCCCTTACAGCCTCTAGGAACTCTAATTCCTTTGAACACTTTGAAACTCCATGGCTCCAGTCTATCCCAGGATTGTCTCTCTTTATTTTTTTCATTGGGATCCTTTTTCCATTCTTTAAAGGATGTTTTCTTGGCTGTAAAATAGTCTCTTTCACAACACCTTTAAACCATGCCGGCTCTCATTTTCTCCTCTTTCCTCCTTTTTAAATACATGGGATAAATCTGGTCTGGGCTTCCACAATGTTATTTTTAAAAACATCCATGCCTGGGTTACACTTCTGACTTTTGCCACAGACCATTTTAGCTTCTTTTTAACCATTTTCCTCATTTTATCATAGTCACCCTTGTGAAAATTAAATGCTGCAACAGTAGATTTCTTTAGCAACATCACTCCAGTTATCAGCAGACCCAACACAGTTAGCCTCCCGTACTATGTCCTGCATTCCACTAAGGACCAAATCAAAAATAGCTCCCCCTTTTGTTAGTTCCTTGACCAGTTGCTCCATGAAGCAGCTGTTGTCAATATTTTCTGATGTGGTGGAATAGAAGGCCTCTGGAAAGATTGGTCGGTGATAGCCACCACGAAGGGTCTGACGAAGCTCTGAGGTTACTCACAACTATTGGGATACTTGTATTGTGACCATTGGGTCAAAAGTGTCCACTGAGTTTCTCTGAGATGTAGATGGGCAAATGGAGTTACATGAACTATAAATACCATGTGACCTAGGAGATGCATGTTTCAAGTTTCTTTATTTTTGATATACCATCTATCAAAACAAGTGTTTTAACAATGTACAATATAAAAAGATTGAAGAAAACAATTAAAATAGGTAAATAAAAGCAATATTTTATCAAATATTAAAAATACTAGACAGATTCACATTGACGTACATGGAACAAAAGGGAAGTTGGGGAGGGAAAAGTTTTTAAAGATACATTGAAGTAAAATTAGTAGAAAAGGAAAGTAAATGGGGAGTGATGTCCTGAAGAGAGGAAACCTTCTGACAGATATGAATCAGAGTGTGGAGCCTCTGTTATGGCAGAAAGGCACGAGTGTGTCCAGAAGTGCTCCTATGTATTTTAGAATTTGAGTGAGTTGTAAATGAGATTTCTCGTAATTGATTGCAAATCTGAGAAGTTTTGGTAGACAAATTGTTGAATTTTTCCTTCTTGATGTATTCTTTTTATTATTTTTTAAGATTATAAAATCTTTATATCAAATGTTGATGAGTTTTGATTAGTCTAATCCTTTCTCATTTTTGATATACCATATTTTTCACTCCATAAGATACATTTTTCCCCTCAAAAAAAGTGGGTGGAAATAAGAGTGCGTCTTATAGAGTGAATATCCCAATACATCCCCTCAGCGTCAGAGTGGAGCAAAAGGCACAGCTCCAGTCGTCGAAGCGGGGGGAAGGAGCCCTCTCAGATTCCTTGAGGAACAGCACTGACTGGCCAGCAGAGCCCATGGCAAGGCACGCCCAGCCCAATTCCCATCGCTTGTGACCCGCAACCCCTCCCCCCTCCCTCTCTCCATCTGCCTCCACTTGGCATTCATACCGGCGCACAGGCGGTTGTTGGGAGAGGCTTCTGCAGCCGATGCCAGGCCCACGCTAGCCCTCGCGGCTTTCTCGCTCAGCACATGAGGGAAGAAGAAGAGGTGATGGTAGTGGAGGGCGTGGCACTGGCCACAGACAGCACCAGTAGCCTAAGACTTGGAGGGGGGTGCGGCACCTCTGTGATAAAGTTTAAGCCGAACCAGACTTAAACTTACGACTGGGAAGGCTTCAAGAAATGGGTGGCCTGCCTGTGTTTCAGGAATGAGCTGGAGGATGAGGTGAGCACAGCTTAAAGAGGGGGCCAGGGTTTGTGTGCACAGCCATTGTCCGGGAGGGAGGGAGGTGGCAAATCTTGTCAGAGACACCGGCTGGGCTAGGCTGTTCACTCCCCAAGGGGGCTTTTTTTTTTTTTTTTTTTGCTGGTGGAAGGGGTGTGTAGCGTCAGCTGTCATCACCTCCCCCCCCTAGGAGTCACCCTGGATCGATGCCTAACATTCGAAGACCATACCAACGCCCAGATTAAAAAATGTTTTTGCACTCTATGGAAACTACGCACCATCAAACACTATTTTGACTTCCTCTCCTTCCGACTACTGGTTCAGTCACTTATTTTAAGCACCTTAGACTACTGTAATATCATATACCTGGGATCCTTTAAGAAAACCATAAAACATCTGAGAATCATACAGAATATTGCTGTATGTCTCATCTATGATCTAAAAAAGTCTGACCACGTTAGCCCGTTCTACAGAAAACTTCACTGGTTACCAATCGAGGCAAGGGTCATCTTCAAGTTTGTCTGCCTGTGCTTCAAAACCATAACTGGCTCATCCCCGATCTACCTCTCGAACCATTTTATATTTCCAGGCACCGCCCGCACATGTAATACTTATCTGTTTGCCTTCCCCTCCCCGAAGGGCTGCATCTACAAGAGGTTCCTAGATAGAACACTGTCATTTCAAGCTGGCAAATGGAATAAATGCCTAACCACCCTCATTTCAAATATGCCCTCTTACCAAGCCTTCAGGAAATCAATCAAAACCTATCTCTTTGACAAATTTCTCTAACTCCTCCCTGCCTTGTTGTATCTCTGATATACCTATTGCTTAACCTACCTATGTCCAGCCATACCCAACCATTCTCAACTCACTAATGGAATCAAATCATCCTTCCAATGTAATTGACATCATTCTCTGTAACTTCGCTGTATATGTACAGTCTCTTTCTCTGTAAACCGCTATGGACTGCTTCCGGTATTGCGGTATACAAAATAAAGTTATTATTATTATTATTCCTGCCCCCCACCCACTGGCTCTCTCCATGACCCTTGCTTTAGGGTGGTCAACTTTCAAAGGCTATTTTGAGGGGGGTTTTGAAGCATGTGAGGTCTGAAAGGAGAGAACAACTGAAACGAATCCCTGTGTGGATTTTTAAATTACCAGTATATCTTTTTGTTTTTCAAGATAAAGTAAGAAGTTTGTTAAAACACAGGGATGACTGCATCCAAATGTAAGATCACTGGATGGTACAGCTGAAAATCTAGTTAAATGTAATATTCTTACCACGCTTATACTAAAGCATAAAACAATGAATTTGAAGTGGGGGGGGGGGAGTTGGAGGTGTTTGGGAAGAGGAGCCACTCTTAATTGAACATCCTTTTTATCTCCATGTTCCCAGGATTATAAGTAACGAATATAACTTTCCTGAGGTGTCTTACTGATTTAGGACTAACTGCTCTGTTCTCAACCAAAGGAGTGTGTTTGCCCTATTTCAAGGCATGCAGGATAAATCGATTTAGCATACTTCCATATTGGGCTTTGAATTTTACAAACCATAAAAGGGCAGGTCCGCCGGAGGAACTAAAATTAGGTTCGGGGATGGGGGGACTGCCTGCCTGCCTGCATCTGTCACACCAGAGGGGGAGAAAGTGCAGAGCCTGGCAAGGAGTGTGGGGTTGGGTGCAGAGCCTTGCAGGGAGAATTTGGTTTAGAATGTTTTCCTCCTCTAAATCTAGGGTGCATCTTATGGTCAGGTGCGTCTTATGGAGCGAAAAATACGGTAATCATTTTTGTTCACTGCTCTGATGTCTGTAGTACTGACTGCAGTATATTAAATATTTTTAAATAAATAAATATACCCCTCTCATATGTGGCATGTCAGAATCTATATTGATGTTCCATTTTGTTCAGCTCCTATAGGTATCATGAATTACCTTTTTTTATGTTCCACATGGAATTAAAACAGCTGTTGCTAAGTTTTAAGAGTAATACTGCTGCATTAGAAACTGAGTTACAATGGAAGAACAATCATATTTTTTCTTTAACAATTCATATTTGTTTTCAGTGATTGATGATTTTTGAGGCCTGTTGGAAATTCTTTGCTGAAGTCTCATCTTTCTTGCTGAATTCTAATAGCCCTTTGTTCACATTTTTTAATATTCATGTAATCATACTGTGAAATTATTCTGCAAAGCAAAATAGTAGCTGTCAGGAAACAGAGTCAATGTATTTGGGATGGTGAAAGGAAAACACTTATTCTGTGTAGTTAATCTTGTTAAAGTCAAGAACAAAAGTCTGTCTTTGAATAATAGCAGATTGAATTTAAGTAATGAGTTAATAAACAGAAAAAAATGTGGGAGGGGTTGGGGGAAACTGTTGCGGAATCCACTTCTGAATAGTGATGGAGCATGCATAACAATCTGTGATAATCATTTAGCTGATCAAATATTTGTATATATTTAATGGATTTTGCAGTTTGGATTTTGTCCCAGGTGAGGTAATAGTTTAAAGATGCTGAATGTGCTGAATCTAGAGGTGGCTACTGAGAAGAGAGTTGAGAATTTTACTTATTATTTTTCTTTATGATAATTAGCTTATACTTCAATTTCCTCAATCAGGTAATAGTTGTTTATAAAATAAGGCAACCCTAGATATAAAAAAACTTATCTTCTCCTCTGCCACCACTTCTTCCTCCTCCCACCAAAAGAACAACAGTTTAGTAGTAATGCAGTTAGCATTGACTTTTTGTATATTGGTCAGCCACATTCCAAAACCATATTTGTGCTGACCTTTGTGGACATTTACTGATTGTTTTAATTTCCTTTGGGCCTTCTCTCACTATTTTACCTTGTTTCAAGAACCAATTTCAGCATGTTTATCAAGAAAACTAAAGTTTGTGAAACTTTGAAAACCCAACAATTGAAATCCTTTGGAAAGCACTTCCTTCTGATCACATTCCAAAGGGTCATTAAGCCTAAGTACCCTATTATGTTAAGTGCCTTTCACCAACTCTGCCTGCTTTGGCCCAAAGCAATCAGAGAAATTAGAAATAAAAGTATTTTTAACCCACTTCCAAAAACATCTGGAGAGAGTCAGTGGAATGCCCCCCTCCTCTCATTGGGAAGCAGGCAAGACATTTGAACAGCCCCTCACCCACCAGAAACTGCTAATTGAAGCCCCAAAATGACTGTGATGGCCCAAAAAGAATCAGATGGGTGTGGGAGAATTGCTCCACCCCCCAATGCTGATGTCACTCATGCGCCCGCAACAACCATCCTCCAGGACACTAGGAAGCAGGGAGAACATTGGGGCAGCCCTCACCCACCAGGAGCTGTCTGTAGAAGCTCCCAAACGACTGCAGAAGCCCAAAAAGCTTTAGAAGATCAGGGAGAACTGGAACCCGCCCCTGATGCTGATATCACTTGCTGGAGGATGAGGTGACGCCTATCTTACAGAGCACTGGGAAACAGACACAACATTGGAGTAGCCCCTCATCCATCAGGAGCTGGCTGTTGAAGCCTCCAAATGACTGCAGCGGCCCAAAAAAAACATCAGGAGCAGAGAGAGTAGGGGCCAGCATGGGAAAATCACTCCATCCCTCTGATGCTGATGTAACTTGTAGCGCCCATGGTAACCATCTTCCAGAGCACCGGGAAGCAGGCAGGACTTTGGGGCAGCCTCTCATCCACCAAGAGCTGCCCGACGAAGCACTCAAATGACTGCAGCGGTCCAAAAAGCATTGGAGGAGCAGAGAGAGTTAGGGTTAGCATGGGAGAATCGCTCCACCCCACCCCCACACACACTGATGTCACTCGCAGTGCCCGCTCAGACACAAAACAACCAATCATAAGGAAGCAACCTCTGAACATGAGTCTACTAAAATGCAATTACAGTGCCTAACCAAATTTACCTACTATAGGGTACTAATCTCAGAATGTGAGTTCACTCAAATATATCTACAACACACCTAATCTATCTTCTACATTGAACTAATCAAAATGTGTTGGTATCTCATAACAATTCTCTACTTATTGATCAACACCAGATGAACCAAAGCCTATGCCACCCCTCCTAACAGTAGATCAAATAACCCCTCAGAACATACAGTGCCATCATGGAATCACCCTATGATAACATGTACCGGCCACATGCACTGGGTATTCCCAATGCTAGTTGGACCCTCCAGACACCAAAAACCACACCACAATCATACCACTAAACCAAATTAGAGCAACCTAATAAGAATCCCAACCACTTACACTTTCTCTCTTCCCTGCTGCACTCTCCATGTGGATATGTTAACGCTCTCCATGTAGATATGGAAACGATTTTAAAATAGAGAACAGTTTCTGGAATCTGGTGGATTATAGGACTGGAGACAATATGGATTCACTAGAGGTAGGTCTTGTCAGACAAATCTGATTAATTTCTTTGACTGGTTGACCAGAAAATTGGGTAGTGTGGTGTATTTAGATTTTAGCAAAGCCGTTGACAGTGTTAAACATAAGAACATAAGAAGGTGCCTCCGCTGGGACAGACCAGAGGTCCATCCTGCCCAGCGGTCCGCTCCACACAGATGTCTAATAAATAAACTGAGTGCCCTCGGGATGGGCCCAAAAGTGACAGGCTGGTTCAGAAACTGGTTGAGTGGAAGACGACAAAGGGCAATAGTCAATGGAGATCACTCTGAGGAAAATGATGTTACTGGTGGTATGCCTCAAGGTTCTGTTCTTGGGCCTGTTCTTTTTAATATTTTTATAAGAGAGATTGCTGAAGGGCTGTCGGATAAGATTTGCCACTTTGTGGATGATGCCAAATTTTGCAGTAAAGTAGACTCCCCAGATGGTGTGAATAACATGATGAAAGACTAGCGAAGCTTGAAGAATGGTCTGAAATTTGGCAGCTAAAATTTAATGCTAAGAAATGCAAGGTCATGCATTTATGCTGCAAAAACCCAAAGGAATGGTATAGTTTAGGGGATGAAGAACTTATGTGCATGACAGAATATCGGGACTTGGATGTGATTGTATGTAATGATCTTAAGGTGGCCAAACAGGTTGAAAAGGTGACAGCAAAATCTAGAAGGGTGCTAGGGTGCATAGGAAGAGGTTTGGCCAGTAGGAACAAGGAGATATTGATGCCCCTGTATAAGACTCTGGTGAGACCTCATTTAGAATATTGTGTATAGTTCTGGAGACCGCACCTTCAAAAAGCTATAATAAAAGATGGAGTTGGTCCAGAGGAAGGCTACTAAAATGGGAAGGCTAATCACCTGAAGAATTAACTTCTTGATTGGGTTTCTCTCTATAAAATTGGGTTAAATTAACACAAAAATAAAACATTGTACAGTTTGACAAGCACAGAGGAAATGTGTGCAAGTCAGTTAGGTGCCATCTACTTGTGTTCGAGTTCTAGCGACTTAATGAATTACAGATTTAAAAAGAGATCCGTTTTATGCTAGTCTGGTAAGATCCTCCATTGTCACTCCCATGGTTGTTTTTTGCATGTCCAGCCATCTGATTGCTGGTTGTCCTCTTCACCTGGTTCCTTCAATCTTCCCTAACATGATGTCCTTCTCCCAATGATCATTCTCTTCTGACAGTGAGGCTCATTTTCAGAACACTTGACACACAAAGTACCATAGAAATCTTTGGTACTGTGTGTGTGCTTTGAAAATGAGCCTCATTGTGACCAAAATAAATCAGTTGTAAGAACATAAGAATAGCCTTACTAGGTCAGAGCAATGGTCCATCAAGCCCAGTAGACCGTTCTCATGGTGGCCAATCCAGGCCACTAGTACCTGGCCAAAACCCAAGGAGTAGCAATATTCTATGCTACTGATACAGGGCAAGCAGTGGCTTTCTCCATGTCTTTCTCAATAACAGACTATGGACTTTTCCTCCAGGAACTTGTCCAAACCTTTCTTAAAACCAGCTACGCTATCCATTCTTACCATATCCTCTGGCAATGCATTCCAGAGCTTAACTATTCTCTGAGTGAAAATTTTTTACCTCCTATTAGTTTTAAAAGTATTTTCCTGTAACTTCATCGAGTGTTCCCTAGTCTTTCTAATTTTTGACGGAGTGAAAAATCAATCTTCTTGTACCCATTCTACTCCACTCATGATTTTGTAGACATCAATCATGTCCCCCCTCAGCCGTCTCTTTTCCAAGCTGAGGAGCCCTAAACATTTTAGTCTTTCCTCATACAAGAGGAGTTCCATCCCCTTTACCATCTTGGTCGTTCTTCTTTGAACCTTTTCTAGCGCCACTATATCTTTCTTGAGATAAGGAGACCAGAATTGAATGCAATACTTCAGATGAGGTCGCACCATAGAGCATAGTTATTATGCGGTATATAATTTTTTAAATAAATAAATAAACTATCTGAATAATTAGTAGTGCAATGTCTTGGCATGATAAAGACTGATATTAATCACTGTAAATAATGTCTGTAGGATAAAACAACAAAGACAACTGTCGTTAACTCTCCTTATACATTTATCCTATATACGCATGATATATCACCTAATTAATGATTATAACTATATATAATGAGCCTCATCACAAAAATGTGACTTTCTAGTGAAAAACTAAACAAAGATTTGAAATCAGCATGAAAAATACTACAAAACCCGTCCAACATTAACTCTGATGAAAATAATGTGCTGACCTGTGTTATTGGTGAAGGTTAATCCAAAGCATATTACTAATATGAACAAAATATAAGTGATGACAAACATCAATAATGTCTTTAAAACAAACTCCAGTGTATGTAATCATAGTAGTAATGCTGGTATTACATACAGAAAATAAAATAGATTTTAAAAAAGGACCAATAAATAAATAACCCCCCCTTTTACAAAACCTCACAAGTGGTTTATAGCACGGATCGTCACACTGAATGCTCCGTGCTGCCTTGATGCTTATAGAGTTCGTATGAGCATCGGAGCAACGCAGACCATTCAGCATGCTGGCTGGCATTAAAAAAACACCTGCGCAGTTTTGTAAAAGGGGGTAAAACCAAACATTTGTAAAAAACAAAAAAGGATCATAAAAAGGCATAAGGTTGTAAAAATGTTTAAATGTCACATTGATAAGATAGTTGTCAAAGTACAACATGAAATATACGGCCATCTATATAAAACATCTATAAGCATGTATAAGCATAATGAAGCAAATTCTCAAAACACGCTGTTAGTTAATCAGGCCACTATTTTTTTAATGCTGTTTTAATTGTTTTTTAAACGGTAAGAGTAAATTACTGTGCCGAATTAACTAATTAAAATGATTAATTTAGGCCTATGCTGCCCTAACACCACCTAATTGTTTTAATTGGTTCAATTGGCACATTAATTGACTGCACCAATTAAAAATCAATTACAATGTTAAAAAAATGGAGTCATGGTTAATGTTGGTAGTAGGAGTGTAGACACAATTCACTTAGATCAGTGTCCCGCAAACTTTTCCGGCCGGCGGCACACTAAGGGCTCCTTTTATGAAGGTGCCCTAGCGTTTTTAACGCGTGTGCTAGCTGAAAAACTACCGCCCGCTCAAGTGGAGGCGGTAGCAGCTAGCGCTTGCAGCATTTTAGCGCGTGCTATTCCGCTCATTAAGGCCCTAACGCACCTTCGTAAAAGGAGCCCTAAATGTAGTGCTCTGGCTGGAAGGCACCTGAAGTCGATGCGATGACGTCACCAATAACAGCGCCGTTTACAGGATCCAGCCTGATATGCATATATACACACAATAAAAAGTTTGAAAGCTGTGCTGGTGGGGTGTATGTCATTGACATACACTGTTGTGACCCTGGAGGAGAATATATTTGGTGGCTGACCTTCAGCTCATTTGGATCCAAAATGGCCCTGACTTAAAAATTAGCAAAGACCACTGCCTTACTTTGTGATTTGCTCAACATTGGTATTCTATTTTATCTATTCTATTCTGTTTTATTTATTTTTATTTTATTTAAAAACATTTATATCCCGCATGTCCAAAGTTAAATGCAAGTTACAAATATGACACTGTTTATGTATTTCTAAGCAAAATAACATATTTGTTTAGATATAGCCAGGTCATCTCTTTGGTTGCAGCTCAACCTACTGCTTTTGCCAAAAACTCATGGCTACTGTAACTCCTAATGAGTTTCTTGCTGATTTTATAACAGGATGCCTCTGTATGTAGTCTGTTTTATAAAAGCACATATGTGCTTTTATAAAACAGATTCCCAGAACTAGCCTCTGTAGCATTTAAATGCTCTGAAGCAGATATAATTTTGTGCTTATACACTATGGGGTTCATAATAAAAAAACAAACAAACATCTAAAAAGTGTCCTAAATGGCTACTTGGACGATCAAAAAGCCTGATCGTCCAAGTACCCATAACTAAAGCTGGTTTTTAGACGTATCTAAAAACAGCTTAGGCCTTCCCCTGCCTCTAAACGCACAGAGAGAAAAGAGGCATGTTTAGAGGAGGGGAAAGGGCGGGCAGTGGGCGGGAGGTGGGCCGACCTATACCTAGGCATACAACAGGTATAACCAAAACCGTAGGCAGGTTGCCTAGTCGGCACTTAGACCTTTTTGACTTAGACGAAGTTAAACCAGGTCTAAGTGCCGAAAAAGGGGTCGCTGAGCTGATTGTGGCTGCTGCGATCAGCTCAGCGGCCCCAGCAACCTGCCTACCCCTCCACCGCAAGCATCGCAGCAGGAGAGGTGCCTCATCTCCCCTACCGCGATGCCAACACTCCTCTACCCGAACTGCCGCGACCCGCAGCAGGAGAGATGCCCTATCTCTCCTGTCGCGGGTCGCGGCAATTCAGGTAGAGGAGTAATGGCATTGCGGTAGGGGAGATGAGGCATCTCTCCTGCCGCGATGCATCACCCCCACACACACACACAACATTGGGGCAAGAGGGAGCCCAAGCCCTCTTGCCCCGACAATCGTGCCCCCCCCCCCCCCGGCCGAGTACGAGCAGGCCAGGAGGGAGCCCAAGCCCTCCTGGCCCTGGCAACCCCCCCTCCAACAGCAACGGGCCAGGAGAGAGCCCAAGCTCTCCTGGCCCCGGCAACCCCCCCCCCGACTGGATTGGGCCAGGAGGGAGCCCAAGCCCTCCTGGCCCTGGCGATCCCTTACCCCTCACCCCCCACTACAATACAGGCAGGAGGGACCCAGGCCCTCCTGCCCTCGACACAACCCCGCTCCCCCCAATGACAGGTCCCCCCAGAACCTCCGATCGTCCCCCCCGCAGACCCGTGACCCCCCCGGCCGACCCCACGACCCCCCCACCCCCCTTCCCCGTACCTTTCACGTTGGCCAGACGGATGGGTGCCAAGTCTGCCCATCCAACAGGCCAGCCGGGTCCAGAATGGGGCCGGATTGACCAAGGCGGCAGAAACCCCGCCCACAGGAGGCCATATCGAGTCGGGGGGGGCACGATCGCCGGGGCAAGAAGGCTTGGGCTCCCTCTTGCCCCGATATTGTCGGGGGTGCCGCGGCTGCCGCGGTGCAAGAGGGCTTGGGCTCCCTCTTGCCCCGATGTCGGGGGGAGGAGAGGGGTTCGCGGTTCGACATGGCAGGAGGGCTTGGGCACCCTCCTGCCTGGATCATTGGGGGGGGGATTCTGTAACCAGTGATGTTTTTGACAGACATCGGTTACAGAATCCAGCTTTTAGGCGAAGGACTGGCTCCTCCTTCACCTAAAAGCCCTTCTGTTGGACGTTTGGGTCTTAGGCGGTTTTTTGGTTCATTATGGCCAGAAAGTGTAGACATGGTGGGGGTGTACTTGTAGACGTAGTGGTGATCTGGGCGTTTAGTAGAGGCAGGCCATAATCAAAACAAGGACGTTTGTTTTGGTTATGGACACTTTCCCTGCTTCTGCTTTGAATGTTTAAGGACTTAGGCCAAAAAAGGACTTAGACAGTTTTTTTGATTATGCCCCTCCACGCATATACTTGTATACCATATAAAATATACATGTATATCGCAATTCTGCCACATGCTATATCAAGGGAAAATTTTGTAAATGACAAGGTCTCTTCCATGTGCAGAAGGTAATTTCATAATCTAATCTAATTCTTATATACCGAATCATCTAAAAATAGGAGCTCGATTTGGTTTACATAATTAGATCACAAAGAAAGATCTATTAACATTCATTGGCACTCTAGCCTAAAAAGCGATGAAACATAATGGTTTTTAAGGTTTTGCGAAAGATCTGAAGAGATAAACACAATCTAATTTGAGGAGGTAGTCCATTCCATATCACAGTTAGTAAGTATGGAAAGGAGTGTGAAATTTTACTAATGGACTTGATTCCTCTTAATGATGGAAAGAGAGCTTATACATATAAGTTGTTCTTGTGCCTGAAGATCTCATGGTGTTTAGAGATAAAGACATCAAAGGAACAAATAGTCCATGTAAAATTTTTTAAAGACTATACAGGCACATGTATATGGTCATAATTGTGCATAAATTGCCTCATATAAAATATCCACCAGCTTAAATGGCTCCACCTGCAATTGAGCAGGTGAAAATATTAAAACAAGTGTGATTTCTGATAATATTTTATGAAGACAAGTAGGCAAGTTGTTTATATAAAATACTATTTAGACACCTACTTACTCTTTTAAACTATGTGTCATGTTATAAAATTACCCATTATATGTACAAGAAGCATTTGTCCTTTCCTACTAGTGGATTTCCTAGTAGATTATTCTTAATTTACAGGTGATACGTATGTTGTTTGGGAACAGCATGCTGCTTTTCAGGACTTAATGTAGCTCATCTCTCCAGAGGTTTTAATTAGGTTTTTTAGAAGTTATGTCAGCCAGGAATTTTGTGCTCTTTTTTGGGTTGTAGCTTGCCTTGGTTTTGAGTTTGGAAAGAAAAGAAATTAAATCTAAAACCCAAATGAGCATACTTTGCAACTGCCCAGGGCTTTTCTGCTTATTCTTACATCCCCTTTGGGACTTGTATACTGCCTTTTTGTAGTTATACAACCACACTCAAAGCGGTTTACAAACAGGTACAGCAAACATTTTCCTTATCTGTCCCCACAGGCTCACAGTTTATCTAATGTACCTGGGGCAGTGGAGGATTAAGTGACTTGCCTAGGGTCACAGGTACAGCGCAGGGTTTGAACCCACAACCTCAGGATGCTGAGGCTGTAGCTCTAACCACTGCACCACACTCTCCTCCTGGCCATCTCAGCAGTAGTCATCAACTAGGACCTGCAAACCATAGCTCCTTGCAGAACTTGGACTAACTTAAACTCTTACGTTTGACCACTGGAGGTTGCTGTTGGATTATTAGACTCTCTTAATATTTCACCCCTTATGACATGTGAAGATTACTTCTTTTAAGTTGTCTCACTCTTTCTCTTGGGATGTTATATACTGTTAATTAGCCTGAGTAAGTGGGAGCATTGATCTTATTTAACAAATTAATCACTTTTTCTTTAGCTGATGGAAATCATCGGCATACCGATGTCTCTGTATCTGCCTTTGGTGAACCCACTGAATTTGAATACTTGCGAAAAGTGCTGTTTGAATATATGATGGGCCGAGAGACAAAGGTAGGAAATCCAAGATACTTCATGTGCTTCTGTTTACATCTAATATATGAAAAAAAGAGATTCATTTTTAGCATAGATCCTTTTCTTAGAACAGGGGTAGGGAACTCCGTTCCTCGAAAGCCATATTCCAGTCGGGGTTTCAGGATTTCCCCAATGAATATGCATGAGATCTATTTGCATGCACTGCTTTCAATGCATATTCATTGGGGAAATCCTGAAAACCCGACTGGAATACGGCTCTCAAGGACCGGAGCCCTGTCTTAAAACAATGTAACATTTTAAAAAGAAAGACACCTGCTTTCGTCTTTCCAGTATATTGCTGTGTAGCCAATTTGTTTACTTAAAATTAGACAATAAAGGAAGTCGCTGTTGAAGAAGAAGAGAAATTATGCAGATAAAATGGGTTAAAAATATTGCAGCATGAAAAGCTTAATGATGGTTAGGATTAGGGCATTTTTTTGCTGATAAATAATTAGGTTTCACAAAAAGCAATTTAAACAGTATTTTCATTTTTTTGTTCTTTTTCATTTTATTGTCTTAGATTTTCTTTCTTTTGATTATCTTTTATTTTGCAGTTTTGAAGCTTTCATGTTAATTGATGTCTGTATTTTTCTTACTGCAAGGCAATTCTGTAATCATACTGTATATGAAGGTGTTTAGTTTCCTGCACCAGACCTTCCTGAGATAGACTCTCACAATTATAACATATGTTCAAGAAATCATGGTGGTAATATAACATTTAATTTTTAAAAAGGAGACTATGATAACATGAGAAGAATGATTAAAAAAAGAAACTTAGAGGAGCAGCTGCAAAGGTCAAAAATTTACATGAGGCATGAATTTTATTTAAAAATATCATCCTGGAAGCCCAGACTAGATATATTCCATATATTAAAGAAGGAGGAAGGAAGACCAAACGGCAACCGGCATGGTTAACAAGTGAGATAAAGGAAGCTATTGGAGCCAAAAGAAAATCCTTCAGAAAGTGGAAGAAGTAACCGACTGAAAATAATTGTAAATAGCACAAGGAATGGCAAGTCAAGAGAGAGTGAAAAGAAAATTGCGCTGGTAGCAAAAGCAGTAAAAATAAATTTTAGCCTATTAAAAGCAAGAATGAGCTGGGGAAGACGTTAGTCAACCTTGCTCCCATGCTCCCAAGCCCTTTCATCTATTGTGGGACAGTCATCTATATTTTGTTTCATATATCGTTACAGTTACCTCGTTACTATTTCATGATCAAATTTCTGGCACGCTCTGGCGAAAGAATGTCCTCAAATCGACTAAGAAAAATCATGAGCAGTCACGAGCTTCTGAGGACAAAATGGTGATGGTAGTGGTTTCAGAGGTAAATCAGTTCTCAGAGGATGCCCTGCAAGAACTTATACAGGAAATCACCAAAGCGAAGCAACCTGGTATGGATCGCCTATCAGAGCAGATGCAGTGCCTTGAGTCTCTCATTACAGAGACAACTCGTCGCACTACCGAGTTGGAGAATCTTGTTTCCACCCTGGATGACGGACATATGGAGCACACGGCAGGCCCTAACATGTGCGCATACCGACTGTTTAGAAGATTTGGATAATCTTTCCAGATGAGCAAACTTACTTCTGCTGGGCATTCCAGAAACGGTAGCTGATTCTTCCCTGATCAAAACTTTAAAATCCTGGCTTACCAAGAACTTTCCACTCCAGGACAGTCTGGACCCATTCAGAAGATAAATACCATAATTAGCTCAAATAAGCCAGAAGATGTATCTGCGGTCTATGTGTATGAGGGGATTATCC
This sequence comes from Geotrypetes seraphini, assembly GCF_902459505.1. Lineage (NCBI taxonomy): Eukaryota > Metazoa > Chordata > Amphibia > Gymnophiona > Dermophiidae > Geotrypetes > Geotrypetes seraphini. Next base: position 363,178,877 of record NC_047085.1, read on the forward strand.
CATAAAAGAGTATCAAGAGTATTATTTATGGAACAGGGAAGGATACATTCTACTGTACATGCAGTGTCCATATACAATAAATGCAGTTACATCAAAGTAATACACAGAGTATCAAACTTCAAAACTTCAGTGCACATCTTCAACACTGCATTTCATGCTCCTGTTCCTGACAGGAGTCCTGTGTTGTGACCACCGGCTGCTGCCTCAGGGGAAGACTGCTTCAGTATTTCTCCAGCTCTTTACAAGCACTGACACATTAAGAATTGCATCCTTTTATTTTTTTAACTTTTGCATTCCCATGTCAATTCCTCTCAGTATCATGATGTCATCTTTTTGCTTACCGTAATATCATCATCCAGCGTCTCATCATGGAAATCACAAAAAGCTTCTTAAACACAGTCAATCAAAAAAGATCTCTTCATTCCACAGCCAAGTTAAGCCCTGCGGGAATCACTGTTTTAAAATTTTAAAAAATCCACTTCTGATTTTGCTTACAAAGCCAGCATCGAACATTACCCCGGCGCTTAGAACTTTGTATCTGCTCTAAGACCACAACACTGGAACAACTCAAAAGTATATCCAAGGTCCTTGCAATGGGCCACCAAAGGCTCTGTTAACTTTTCAGATTTAATACAGTGTTGATGTTCTATCATCCTAGTTTTCAATTGTCTGGACTTTTGCCCAATATACTATAACTTGCAGGGACATTTCAGCAAGTAAATCACAGTGCAAGTACATGTACTAACAGACTCTAGTCCAGGGGTGCCCAACACGTCGATCGCGATCGACCAGTAGCTCAGGAAGGCAACAAGAGTCGATCGCGGAGCCCATCCCGGGCTCCGTGAAAGATTCGTGTTGCCGCCCTGATCTACCGGGCCGATCAGCCTTCCTCTCCAGTGTTCTCTCTAGGGCCTTTAAGCTGGGCGTTCCGCCCAGCTGTCATCTGCTGCTGAACATTAAAAAAAAAACCGGCTTGGAGATTTCAGCCCGTAGCGAACTTATGCTCCGTGGCTCTAACGTGTGCGTGCCGCTTCCCTTCTCTTCCCTCCGAAACCGGAAGTTATGTCGGGGGGGGGGAGGAGAGAAGGGAAGCCGGCACGCACATGTTGAGAGCCCTGAAGCAAGCGTTCGCTATGGGCTAAGGCGGGAGACAGGTTAGTGAAGCATTTCCTCTTCTTGCTGCCGGGTCCTGCCTACTTTCTGTTTCCGCGAAGGCAGGACCCGGCAGCATTTCCCCCAACAGCTCGATCGCGATGCTGGTCGGCCGAAACAGGGAGAGAGGGAGAGGTTGGGGCGGCGGCGGCTTTCGGGCCTGTTATTGGTGGCGGTTTGGGGCCTGTTATTGGTGGCGGTTTGGGTCCTGGTCCCCGATGGCAGTGGCTTGGGGGAGGGCAGGGAGAAAGAAAGAAAAAGGGCAGGCAGGGAGACAGAAGGAAAGAAGAGAAACAGAAAAAAAAGAAAGGGAGGCAGAGAGAAAGAAAGGGCAGGGAGAGAGGAAGGAAAAGTTGGGGGAGGGAACGAGGTCTGGAGGAGAGGAAGCATACAGGCTAAAAGAAGGGAAGAAAGATTGTATGCACAGTCAGAAGAAAGTGCAACCAGAGACTCATGAAAACACCAGACAAGGTAGGAAAATGATTTTATTTTTAATTTAGTGATCAAAATATGTCTGAATTTATATCTGCTGTCTATATTTTACACTAAGGTCCCCTTTTACTAAACCGCAATAGAGTTTTTTAGCGCAGGGAGCCTATGAGCGTTGAGAGCAGCGCTGGGCATTCAGCGCAGCTCCCTGCGCTCTAAAAACTGCTATTGTGGTTTAGTAAAAAGGGAGGGGGTATATTTGTCTATTTTTGTATGGTTGTTACTGAGGTGACAGTGCATAGAGTCATCTGCTTTGACCTCTTTGAAAAACCCTGGAATAGGAATGATAATTAACCTTTTCTATGCGTACAGTGTGCGTTGTGTTTTTTTAAAATTTTATTGTTGGTAGATCATTTTGACTTGGTCATTTTAAAAGTAGCTCACAAGCCCAAAAAGTGTGGGCACCCCTGCTCTAGTCGATAACAGCACTTAGTAGAAGAATCAATCACATAGACTGTTTCCCACATAAAGAACCATCATTGATGCAAAAGGAGGCAATAAATGATATTAAGAACTAAGGGCTCCTTTTACTAAGATGTGCTAGTGTTATTAGCGTGCGCTAATCACGCGCTAAACGAAAAATACTAACGCAAGCTCTATGAAGGCGTTAGCATTTCCTTAGTAAAAGAAGCCCTATAAGATGTAGTCCCTTCCCCCCCAAGATAGGCAAGACCTGTGCTCAGACAATGTAAAGGTGGTATAAAATATGGATGCCTGCTCCTGATCTATCTTGCCACATATAGGACACAAACTGTAGAAGTCTTTTAAAAATAAAATAAATATGTTTTGTCTGGTCATGCTCATATTTTCTACAAATGGTACACATTGTCGACAAATTCTGCCAGATGCATGTAAACTTATGATCACAACATATATTTTTTAAACTAATTTAATGCATTTTAAGTATGTGCAAATTAGGTTCTCTATCCACTTTGTTTCTTATAGGCTACTTGCTTTTTTTCAGACCATGGCGAAAGTTATTACCACAGTGCTGAGGTTTCCAACTGACCAAACACAGAAGATTTTAGAGCGAGAAGAAACTCGAGCAACGGTAAACTCTTGTGAACTGTGGGCAAATACTATACTATTGGAGGGGAACAGAAGAATTTTATTTTTAGCGGTGCTTCTCGTCTTGTTGCAGTATAAAGGCGCTTAGCTGCCGAGTGTTCCTTAGAAACATATGGAGATATTTTAGAGTTTGTGGCAAAATTATTTTATTTGAATTTTTTTATATCACTTATTTAAATTTCTAGTCAATTTACGATGTACACAAGAAAAAATAGACACAAACATAAAAAAAAAATTACCCCCTCTTCTACAAAACTGCGCTAGCATTGATTAGCACGGGGAGCCATGCTGAATAGCCTGCGCTGCTCCCAACGCTCATAGGAACTCAATGAGCGTCGGGAGCAGCATGAGCCATTCAGCACAGCTCTCTGCGCTAAAAAACGCTAGCACGGTTTCGTATAAGAGGGGATTAGTATACACAACAACAAAAATCATAGCGATATTACAGTAAGTAATTATCTATATAATCCATATTGTGGGAAAAAAAATACAAAGATAAAATTATTATGGAAATGCCTGAAGAATCAAGTAGGTATTAAACTTCCTACAAAAGGCTAATAAATCATTTTCTAGCTGAAATTCATGTAGCAAACACTATACAGAAAAAGAACCTACTCACATAAGAAATCAGTAAATCCAAGCACTCTGAATGTAATAATAATAACAGTTTATATACCGCAGGACCGTAAGTTCTATGTGGTTTACAAAGATTAAAAGATGCTGCAAATTGAGTAGAATTAACAAAGTTAAAAGCTAGTGATTACCAGCTCAAGAGATCAGTCATTGTGGAGTAGTCAGTAAATAGCCGTGAACCAATCTCTGCGCTTGCAACAGCACAAGATAATGTACAACTTTAAACAATAAGGTCAAAAAAATCAATCATGCAGGTACTGAAACTAGGATAAATATGATCAAAACAATTGCACATGTTAGTATTTTGGGTTCTGAATTTTGTGCTACTTGTAGGGCTTTCATTAAAGACATTAGAAGACCCAAGTTTACTATGTGAGACTACAGTAATTGAGAGCTGAAATAACCAGAGTTTGCATAATTGTCCAAACAAAATTAGACTGCAAAAATTTAGTACTGGAAAAGATATTTTATTGCAAATTTCATGTAAGAGCTCCCTAGCCTAAAATGTTTACAGTCTGAGAGGGGTCTGATTTACTAAGCTTTTCTTCCATAGACACAAAATGGAGGGAAAAGCCTTACAAAATCAAATTCTAAGAGAGGAACTGAACCAACAGGAGATAAAGGCATGCCCATGTCCCAACAATGATAGAAGTAGGACTTTAATGTAGGACCCCCCAGTCCATTATTCTAGCCATTAGGTCCTGATCTATATTCTTGGAATGTTGCAAGACAAGTTGTCATGCCTTCCTCACATTAGCAAGCACAGTTTTTTTTGCAAATTTTTCCCATTATAGGGGTCACACTTATTTTTGGGGTCAATACAGAACTAAATTTTTTTGTTAGAGATGTCTGCAGATTCTATCTTACGGCTTTAGGTATATTTATGATAATGTCAGGAAATTTATCAAAAATGGATTACTACAACTAAACAAAATACATAGTTAACACATGGAGGGGCATAATTGAAAGGAACGTCTAAGTCCGTTTTCGTCTAAATCGCAAGTCGTCCAAAGTAAAAAAAATGTAATGTAATTTGTAATGTAATTTATTTCTTATATACCGCTAAACTCCGTTAGGATTCTAAGCGGTTTACAGAAAAATAGACAATAGGGTGCATTAAAATTATAAGTAAAATAGGTACTTAGAAATTCCCTTACTGTCCCGAAGGCTCACAATCTAACTAAAGTACCTGGAAAAATGACAATTAGTAGAGTAATGAAGAAATAAAATAGAGAATAGATGAGAAAAATAAGAAAATAAACATTCTAATAAGATTGCAATGATCTAAAGGACTTTGAAAGGTTGAAAAAAGAGGGGGGATAAGAATAGATGCAGAGGGAGAACCGTTGAAGCAATAGAAATTTAAATGAAATTTGAATGATAAAATAAAACAAAATAAGTGGTAAAACAATAAGTGAGATTAAAAAATATATCATAAACTAAAAAGAAGAAGTGAAAATAAAATCAAAACAGTCAAAACTGAAGTCCAGCTTGAACGGGCCCCCGAGCCAACCGTTGGTCCGATGGCTGGACTGCAGCTCTCCTCCGTCGGCTCTCCCCTGCTGGAATGGGGGAGGAGCGAAGACAGTGTCGGGTGCCCCGCTGGAATGGGCCCCCGAGCCGACCGTTGGTCCAATGGCCGGACTGCAGCCCTTCTCCATCGGCTCTCCCCTGCTGGAATGGGGGAGGAGCGAAGACCATGTCGGGTGCCCCGCTGGAACGGGCCCCCGAGCCAACCGTTGGTCCGATGGCCAGACTGCAGCCCTCCTCTGTTGGCTCTCCCCTGCTGGAATGGGGGAGGAGCGAAGACAGTGTCGGGTGCCCCGCTGGAACAGGCCCCTGAGCCGACCGTTGGTCCGATGGCCGGACTGCAGCCCTCCTCCGTCGGCTCTCCCCTGCTGGAATGGTCTAGGACACATTTTCAAAAAATACGTACAAAATTTTTTTGTTTTGAAAATCGTCTAACTGTATGTCCTGCTGATCTGATCATCCAAGTTGCTAAATCATCCATCTTTATACCACATTTTCGACTAACTTTTCATCCAAGTCAAAAACGCCTAGAACAAGTCCTGTTGGACGTGGGAGGGGTCTGCAAAGTGATGGACTGAACACTCAGACATGGCACCTAAATAGTGGGGTACCTTACAGGGCACTGCTGTGAACTTCACAAAAAGGATGCCATGTCTTCTCACTACAGCTCTCTTATAGGTCATGGTGAGTCCCCCAAACTATCTCCAGAATCCCCTAGACCCACTTATCTACCACCCCAATAGCCCTTATGGCTGCAGGAGCCACTTATATGCCAGTAAAAAAGGGGTTTTGGGGGTGTACAGGGGAGTGCACATATTTAAGTATCAATGCAGTGATTACAGGTGCTTATGGGCATGGGTCCTCCTCTGCATGGGTCCCTAACACAACCCCCAAGACGGCTTAAGCCGCCTCTGTGCTGGACGACTAGGCTTTCCTATGCCAGGCTGCCAGGTGATGATGGTCTGGAGGCTGAATTTTAAAGGTGTGATTACAATTTTTATGGGGTTGGGGGGTCAGTGATCACTGGGGTAGTGTGTGGGGGTCTGTATTATGTGTTTGCAGTGCTTATCTGGTGACTTTAAGTGGATTTTTGTGACTTAGATCATGTTTTACATGGTCTAAGTCACAACGTCCAAGTTCCATCGATCCTGGGCTGTATAACTTTCAGTTATACATGCTGTATGACTAAGTCTAAGCCGGCCCATGTCCCACCCAACTCCCTCCCTCGACACTCCTCCTGAAACGCCCCATTTAGCTTTGGTCATTCAGCGGCACTATGAAGGCCTAGGTCATTTAGAAATACGTCTAAAACCCGTTTTCATTATCGGCACTTGGATGTATTTGGACAGTGCTCGTCCAAGGCCGGTTTTTAGACATTTTTCTCTTTCGATTATGAGTCCCCTAGTGTATAGTGTTTAATTGAAACTACTGATGTAGAATTATGAGAAGAGAAAAACAGAAATTAGGTAGACATTCATGGAAGTAGCTTATAGCATTGGTTATACAAGGTAATGGTGATAATAAAATATTCTAGATTAGAGGACTATGGCTCAGGACATGGCATCAAGGCAGCCTCCCTGATAGGATTTAATTGTGCCCTGTGATGCATTTTCTACATAGAAACTCAGTGAAGGAGAGATAGATTTGTCATTAATAGTATATAAGGACCATCTGCAGCAGCGATTATACTTTCTGCTTGCAGTTGTTTGTGGAGAGAAATGGAATTAAACATTGATGCTCAAGATTGCAACAGATGCATATTACTTAGGATATTTTCCTGCTTCTGTTATGTCCCTTCCAAAGTTCAATCCCTTCCCACAATCTGGGAGTTGCAGAAAATCCAAACACTTTTCTGAGCACAAACCTCCCACCTCAGAGAGAGAGAGTTAGAGTCTCCAGTAGTTTTCAGTTTCTGCAAGCAATCCATGCAGAAGATATTTGGATTTGCTCTGCATCTTTTTCTTATTTTTTTGCTTAAAGTTCATTTTTTCGGTGGCATGAGTGTCTTTGAAAGCCCTTTGCGGTGGTCCGCTGTTGGAGAGAAGGATGCAGTCCCGCAGAGCCGAACTGCTGCTTTAGTGAGAAACTTTGGTGGATCTGTGGAGCCAGCCTGCTGTGTGCCACCCTTCCTGACTTGGGATCCATTCCCCTGGAAGCTCACCCACTGACCTCCCTACTTCTAGAAGGCCCTGCAATAGAGGTACCCCAATCAACATCCAGCATGTTAAAATCACCTCTTAATAAAACTTCCCCTTTTTTTAGATATATTCTGAATGTCTACTATTAAATCTCTGTCCACTTTTTCCGTCCGTGAAGGAGACCTGTATATCACACCAATGTAAATATATTCACCATTCCTTCTTTCCAAATTGATCTACACTGCCTCTTCCTTGCCCTGAAGATCCTGTAATTGTGTGTCATTAGTATGATCTTTAACATATAATGCTACTCCCCCTCCTTTTCTTCCTACCCTGTCTTTCCTGAACAGATTAAAGTCCAGTATAACTACATCCCAATCATGTTTCTCCGTGAACACCACTATATCCTAACCATCATCTTCCATCACATCTGCTCACGGCCGGCTCACAAGCCTTCCCTCTGATGGCAATTTTGACGTCGGAGAGAAAGTCCCAGGCCAGCCAGGCAGCGATTAGCTAGCCCGGAACCTTCTTTCTGATGTAAGAATTGACGGCTGGGGAAAGGCTTGTGGGCTGGCCGGTTGCTTTGGGGAGGAGGGGGAGAATGGATCGTGTTGGCTCCGGGTCGGCTTCAGGGGTGGGAGATTGTACAGCGGGCATGCAGACAGAGTCAGGGAGGCGGTGGGGGCTTCAGCAGGGGGCAGGCAGGGATCCTGACAGGAGGCAGGGAGGCATCTCTGGCAACGGCCAGGCCACGTGCGCATACCGCATGTTAAGAAACACTGTTCTATTTCACCACTACCTTCTCTTTTCAAGGCAGATTCCACAAACATGAAACTAGATCAATGTATCTGGGAGTTAAACGTTAAAAAAATAAAAACCAATGCTGACAAAGCATAACTAAAACATATTAATTAGAATCATAATCTGACAAACCAAATTTATGAAACTAAGCACTTTTCACATTTTTACAAAACTGCAAATAGTATCAACAAGCAATACTCTGGAATCTGCTGTTTTATTGTGCATTTTGTACATCTTACACTCTCGTTGTTTCAGCGTTTTTTTAAACAATAATTTTTAAGGATTGTAATGTTATCCCTTTTAGATAAATTGTTGTTAACCGAGTTTAACCCTATTTTGTTAGGGATGACTCGGTATATAAATCTAAGATTAGATTAGATATTTGCAGATCTGAAGAACCTCTTATTTGCTGACAAGATAGTTCACAGCCAGCATGGAAAAAATGGTAAAACAGACAAGTACATGTTTCTGGAGTTACTCTAAAATTCTATGAAGAAAAATAGGCATCTACTTTTCTTTCTAGAATAGGTTCTAAATAGGTGAGTTCATGGTACTTAGCTATAGGTGCTAGTTTGTGCAAGACCTATGCAAAACAACAAATATGTGGATTAGGTGATTAAAAATGGTCCTTTTTGCCAACATTTTCTGGTTTTCTCTGTTTCTGTCTTTGTGACCTAAAGAACTCATTGGAAATCAACTGAGAGGATGCATAGAATTTAATTTCTTTTGGTGTCCTATATCCATGGTGGCTTTAACATTTTATCAATAGTTGTACATAAAGCATGTTTACTAATTTATTTCCTTTCATATTTACTAACTTTCTTTCATGTAGTCATTACCATTCCTGAAACAAAACCTGCTTTGTTGGACTAACATTTTAATGAACTTGCTATAAGAGATAAATAAACAGGCATTTGGAATTAGACTGAACTTCCTAACCTTTCCCATTTAATAATAATCCCGGAAAGGCTTATTTTTCATGAAGTGATAATCACCTAGTTAAATGTCACTTCATCAAAAGATAAAAATATTTTGTATAACTTAAATTCTTACTGAGGACTATGGAGGTTCTCTTTATAATATTCCTAATACTATACATTTCATAAAATTTTAGTTCACATAAAATATTTCTAAAAGTTTCGATTGGCTGCTTACTCAAATTATTTTTCAGTGGACAAATAATTTTTACAGGAAGGCATAATATAACAATGATCACTTCAAGCACTACTACAGATCCAAGAATGTTTTGATCCTACTTTTTCATAAGCAGTGATCATATCTTAAATTTACCTTATGAATTGTATTTATACTTATATTTGGTCATTTTATTTTTATTAAGCTGTTAACAAAATAATACGTTTAATGCCAAGTAATACCTGGCGTACACCATCTTGGGTGAAAACTTCATAAAAAGGGGTTAATAAATCACAATAAATACATAAAAATAAATAAAATTTTTAAACATACTTAACATTTTTTAGTTGATATGATTCGTTCCTAGCTTATAGTTTCATAGAGGCCCCTTTGCTGTATTTCCTGGTTGTTCGGTTAGTCTTTTGGTCTGATTCCATGAGCTTCAAATATATTTATCAATTTTAACTTCCATATTGCCTAAACTCATATTATACTCTTTATAACTCAGTCCACTAAGCTGTTTTCTTCCTGGCTTTGTAGTTTACCGCACCTCGCAGTGGTATCTTCTGAATAACCATCAGTCTGTCCTTAGTTAGCATGTGGGTGAGTGAAGCATAATATGATATTTATATTTTTTATAGAGAAAATCTTTTGCATGAGATTAACCCTTTGGTTTAAATTTTCTTTAATGTTTTCTTGTCTATTTTTTAGTCATAATGCAACATTTACAGCAAGTATTTTGCACAATTTGAACAGCCATTTTGTTATATAATTCACTTATGTATGTACAGTATTAGACTTGATTAAAAAATGGCATAACAATTTAGTTTTGCTATTTTTTTGCTTAAGTCTTGGATAAAAGGAAATCATAATGCAAAACACTCACAAACCGGTGCACCTGACATGCACACTTCTTGCAACTCCCAGAAAGATCTTCTTTCATACCTGAAATGCAGATCATGGTAATCTTGTCTCCTATTTAAGATAGATCAAATGTAAGACGTTTACCGTACTTCCTTAGAGCAGGGATACATATGTTCCCCTTCTGAATCTAGTGCCAGAAGTACCAGCATAGGAGCATCACTGTGTAGCTCTCCATACTGATTTTAGGAGCCTGCAGAGTCTTTTCTTCAAATCCAGACTCCTTGAGGGAGGCAGGAAGTTAATCTTCTCCTTCTCTTGCCTTTAAGCCCTCTCACTAAAATCTCAGACTGCACTGACCAACACCTTGAACTGTACCATTGTAGCCCCTCTTGGAAGAGAGTACCATGGCAAATGGTTGAGTCTACTTTAGTACAGACAAGTTGTAGTTCCTTTTCTTTGTTTTATTTCTTGATGTTTTTGTTTTGTAAACTGCTTTGTACATTGTGAAAGAGCAGTATATCAAGTACCACTAAACATTCAGTCCCAGATTCTCAAAACTTTAACGCCATCGCTAAACTGTTTTCAAGCGGTTTAGACTGTACGCAGTTTAGCAGCAGATTATCAAAACGGATTATCTCTGTCTTTAGCGAGATTTCTAACAGTCTCTGACATGCAAATGTGCTCTTCAACATTGAAATGAGCCCTCCGGTGGATTCTTAAAAAATGGCGAGCTATTTTCAAAAAGCATTGTCGGCTTTTGGTGACAAAAATAAGCGACTGGTCCAGGGGTGCCGGTCAGTTTCAGAGACTGCTTGAAAGCCCCTGTGTTGTGATGTAGAGGGAGAGATACCCATTCTCTCTGCTGCATCACAACACCCCTTTCCTGCAGCAGTGGCAGCAACCCCCCCCCACCCTGGAACAGTGGCGACACTCTCCCCCCCCCACCCCCCGCAGCAAGAGAGGTGCCCACACTCTCCCGCTGGCCTAAAATCCCCAACCCAGCCCCCTCCCCCTGCAGTGGAAGAGATGCCCACACTCTCCTGCTGCCCTAAAATCTTCATCATGACCCGACCCACTCTCCCCCACTGGCAAGTGACTCCCCCTCCCTGTCTCCGCCGCTCCCTTCCCCTTACCTCAGATGACCTGGAGGGATGCCAACGCCCTCCTCCCTGCTACCTGCATCATCTAAAATGGGCCTTCCCCTTCCCGATGCACCGGTGAGGGGCCTGGGGCTCTGATTGACCCAAGTTTAAGGCTCCTCCCATGGGAGGGGCTTTATTCAACCTGAGCCAATCAGAGCCTTAGGCCCCTCCCCATATTTACCAGGAAGAGCCTAAGGATCTGATTGGCCTGGGCACCTAAGACCCCTCCTATGGAATGTTTGGGCAAATCAGAGCCTGATGCCCCTTCCCGGTGCCTGGGAGGAAGGGTAGGACAGATTCAGAGAGGCTACTGCTGGGGAGATGATCCCAAGGTTACTTCTGCAGTGGCTAGGTTAATGATTAAAAAAGACTAGGCTACAGCCACTAGGAACAGGTTGGCAAACAATGGGGAGAGGCTAAAACTGAGACTATTAGGGCTGTAGGTTCTGGGGCCAGGTGGGGGAGGTATACCTCCCCCCTCCACTCCTAGCAGCTGCAGATTATTCTCTCTACCATAGTCCCAGCAGCTGCAGCCTAAAGGTTCTTTCCACTGCCAGGCTATGAGTGGGTGGTATGGAGAGCAGTAGCCTCTTATTTACTCCTTCCCTGCTACTGTAGTAAAAATCCCCTTGAATGCATAATGAATTGGCAATTTATAAATCAGCATAAAGAAAATTCCAGTCATTCCAAGTCTGGCTTCTAGATTTTTGTGCTTGGCTCCTAGAGCCTAAGAAAATTTGTTGAGACCTGCTATAAGTGCAAAATAATAACCTGTAACCTGTTGCATTAGTGCTTTATGCAAATCTGTGCATATTTTGAAGAGAATTCTAGAAAAACAGTTATACATATGTATAGCAGAGTGTTTTCCAACCATAAAGAATGAATTCATTGCAGACCATTGTGTTAGCTTCTACCTGGTAAACCAAAAGCTAAAGGGAAGGAAGAAAAAGACGGGAGTCCAGCTCCATAAATAGGATGGTATTGCCATGTTAACTTTGATAATTGGAAACCCAGAAATATGCCTCAATAACCATAGCAAGATTAAAAAATACTATTGCCTTCTCTGTCATTACCATTTTTAGGGCTCTGAAAAATCATTTATAAAAAGATAGATTTTTTGAATTCTGACAACTGAAAAAAATCATGAACACTATGAGATCGTAAGTCAATCTCACCTGAACTGATAACAGTTTAGGTTAACTTCTTTTGGACTAATAGACTTGACAATTGTCCCTACTTATAATTAGCAAAAAATGATGACATGCATTGCAGGGAGGGAAGGCAATAAAATGGTTGAGTGCTGTTGTCAAGGGCAAAGGCTAATATCAGAAGTATAGCTCCCTCCATAGTCAGTTCATTCATTTCAAATGTTTCGGCCGTCTGCCCCTATATGATATTATACCATACAGTATCTTACACTGCTTATTAACTAAGCCACTTGTTCTTTCTCTTTGTACTTAAGCTTTTTTTGCCATGCACAATTTGTATAAAAAGTAATTTAAACAGAATTTAGTTATATGCAGTAAGTATATTATTTTTGTAGCACCAACTGCATAATTAACATTTTCTTGCTGTATTTTTATTTTCTCAGTCTTGGCTTCGACATTCATCTTGAAGACCATTTTTAAGTGCTGACAATTGTAGGACAATGCTGCTTAAAATCCATTTTTATCCCTGCTCTTCCAAGAAAGGGCACTAAAGGAAGACAATCTGTCATTCGGGGTCCCAGCAAGAGCCAAGATGCTTAAAAAATGTATTGGGCCACGAATACAGGAAAAACTGCCTTTAAACATGAGGATATTACTGCACTTTGAGACCATTTTGTTTTTATTTTCTTTTTTTTCAAGGACGTCTTCCCCTGGAGCTTTACAATGTACTGTTGTTTTAAAGAATTATATTTTTGAAATAAGGTAAAAGTAAAAAACTAGCTTCTAGGCTTGGAAGACTGATTGGGTAATTTTTGTTTGGTTAAGTTGACTGTGCAATAATTTTGTGGGGTACCAATTTAGTGAATATTTTATTTGTGTATTTTTCTTGTTTAATTTAATAGTTTAACTGTTTTTTCCCTCTCCCAGAACACTCATTTATTTTTGATTATTAGTTATGGACCTAATCAACAAGTTTTCACTTATGATGAAAATCCAAATTGCAGAACCTCATTTGTTTACTCTTAGATTTTGTACTTATATTTTCCAGAGATTAATTACACTACTGTAAATTGTAAATAGTTAATACATAACTGTATCATAAGCTGATCTGTGACTGTTGCAACATTGATCTGGGCAAAAGAGAAATAAATTTTATTTCCTATACAATACTTTGATTTGGCTTGTTTCGTAATTTTTTTTTTACTGTAATCTCTATTAAAACATTTTTAACAACTAATAAAACAAACTGTTATAACCGCTCTCTTATAGCCTTCATCCAACTAAAATACAAATGCAAATACAAATATCAGATGTAACTCCTCCCACCCAGCTCCTTCCCCACCCTTAAATCTCGCTACCTCTCTCTTTCTCCCCCCCTACCCATTATATCTAATACCACACCCAAAATAACTTACATAGCACCTAAAACAAGTATAGCACTTAATCTAAGTGTGGTCTACTTTAGGATCTACATTGGGACTATGGCCTAGGTTTTCTCAAATTTAGCATTCTTGACCCTGACCTTCAGAATGCTGGTAATTTTCTCATACTGCCTCAACTCTACAAATTAGCTTCCAAGAGTTTGTGGTGAGGTTTTGTACATCTTTCCAGTGTTGCGCAAAAGCCATTTTGGCAGATAGTAATAATACCAACACCAGCCTTTCAATCCCCCTGGGTTGAGTGTTATGCTCAGATAGTCCCAACAGACATGCTTCAGAAGATGTCCTCTAATTAACCTCAGTCTATGCTGAAATATCATTCCAAACCTGTTCCCCAAAAGGTCTGAGTCTGGGCATTCTCACCACACATGCTTATATTTCCTTTACCACCACCGTTTCTCCAATAGCCTCCTCCTATTTGTTCTCTTCCACCTATACTGTATATGTCTGTCTTTCTGGAGTTCCATATTAGCTAGCATGTACTGCATTTGTTTAAAAGCTGTACCTGCCGAGTACTTGTGTGGATTAGAGGCTGACCAAATTTCGGCCAGCTGACCACAACCAGCTCAAAATCTGTATTCAGCCTCATTTTGGTTTCAGCTGAAATTGGAACTTTGGGTGGTATCCTTCCCCCCTGCCCAGAGAAGGCATAAACCTGGTGGCCTAGTGTCCTAATCAGGGCAGAGCAATCCTTAGTTGCTCTTGCCTCTGCCATCAAAATGTCTGCTTAAACTAACCCAACCCCTGCTACTAATCCCAAAAGCATTTAAAGTAATTAAAAGAGGACAAAAGATAGTTTACTGAAAGGATAAAGATTCTCGCAAACTCCTCACTTAAAAAGTCATCACACTTTCCTTAAGAGCGGATAGCGTAGCTGGTTTTAATAAAGGTTTGGACAATTTCTTGGAGGAAAAGTCCATAGTCTGTTATTGAGAAAGACATGGGGGAAGTCACTGCTTGCCCTGGATCGGTAGCATGGAATATTGCTACTCCTTGGGTTTTGGCCAGGTACCAGTGACCTGGATTGGTCACCATGAGAATGGGCTACTGGGCTTGATGGACTATTGGTTTGACCCAGTAAGGCTATTCTTATGTTCTTATGTTAAGGAATCGAGAAATGGATATGTGACAATATAGCCCTTGGCCTCATTGTATTCCCCCCTCTAAAAATAATAATAACTTTATTCTTGTATACTGCCATAAGCTGGACAATCAGCGAAATACAATAATACAGTAAAAAATACAAATATTTGTAAAATAGAATTTCAATAATAAAACTTACTAAGGTGTCTTGCAGATCAAAAATGGAAATGTAAGCCAAAAATACTCTCTCTATTCATACCAAATGTACATTATCTTGTTTGCCTAGAAATTTTTTTTAATGCTTTAAATACTGCAGTTTGGTAATATTTATTTATATATTTAGATGTATTAATTGCCTTTTTCATGAAGAGATTCACCCAAAGTGGTGTACAATATACTGAATAGTAATCAGATACTCTTAAGTATTTACCCTACCTGTCCTGGCAGGATCACAATCTTAACTGTGGTACCTAGGGCAATGGAGGGATTAGGTGACTTGCCCAGAATCACAAGGAGCAGGCTGGGATTGAACTCACAATTTCAGGGTGCTGAGGCAGCAGTTCTAACCAGCAGGCCACACATATTTCTCATGTTGGGAAGGCCCATACCTCCCTTTCCTTTAGGTTGCAAGAGGCAATGCCCATTGACTTTCACCCCCTTTCCTTGCCTTAAAAAGATTGTCATCATACAACCCCAATGTTTAAAAAAAATCCATGGCAGACTAAGCTTGGCATCTGAACAAACGTAAATAAAAGTGGGAAGAATCATCATGTAGATTGTGGTCACTCTCCCTGCCCTCACCAAAATTAACTTAATCACCCCTCTAAATATTTCTGAATATTCTCTAACAAAGGCAAATAATTAAGCCTGTAAACCTTCTCCAGCCATACTGTAAGATTAATGGCCAAATTTTAAATCCCTGAGGGGCAAAATGCAGTGTTGAGCAGTAGGGCTTCAGCTTTCTCAGCATTTTGAAACCAGAACAAGAAAACAAAATTAGTTCCTCCAATAAGGGACTCAAATAATCTTTTGGATTTTTCACAAAAATCCACGTCATCAGCAAATAACAAAATTTTGTTACTCATTTCCTATTATAACTGGTTGAATCTGCATATTTGATCACTGAACAAATTATAATTCAATAAGATGCACCACTCACATAGCGTTATTCCCAAGCAACATGTTTTCACAATTCTCTCTTATTAAGCTAGGACATAATTTCTCTAAACAGTAAGCCAACACTTTCACAAAGATATTCATTTCTCCGGAGACAAGCTGGTGAAGTCCTCTACTGAGCCTGCGTGCCGGTGCTCTCCCATAGATACAGTAGGTTTGTTTGTTTTTTTACCTACTGAGCATGTGAAGGCACCTTGCTTCTCGAGCTCCACCCCTCAGCTGTCAGTTTTTTCTTTGACCGGTGCCGTTTCAGGTCGCAGCTCTCCCCTCTCTTTGCCTCTTCAGTCAGGTTTCCTGGGGGGGTGAGGGAGAAGGACGGACCTGAAGTAAATTTAATCTTCTTCATTGAAGTTTATTCTTATTCTAAAAACAAAAAAAGATACACTATTCTCTTCTTAAAAAAAAAAAAAAAAGTTACATAAGCTCGAGGCAACACCACCGGGACTTTTGTTTTTACAGCAACTGGCAGCCTCTTTAACCTGGCAATTGCTAGGACCGCAAAGACTTCTCTTCATGGACAGGATGGCCTCTTCAACGGCGCTTCGCACCTCTGGCACTGAGAAATTGCCTACACCCCACTCTTCAGCAATGGCTCCTCCCCCTCAGGGCCCAAGTCAGGTATCGCCGTGGGAGGGAAGCCCTTTGCTGCTGCTGCCATCGTAGAAAAAGAAAATGGCATCCACGGCTAGCATGAAAAAGAAGCAACCAGTTCTGGAGGCTTGCAGAACACCTCCCCCACTGGTTTACACGAAGCCAGCACAAGGCCAGCAGAAACAGTCCACGTTTTCTTCATCTTCTAAAAGCACCACAGGAAGGCCTCCTGCGGACACTATTACTGCCTCGCAGTCCTCATCTGAGACCACACAGGATACTGAAGGTAAAGCTTTAACTTCTTCCAACTGCACTTTCTGACAGCCCTATCGCTCCAAAACAGTTATGCTTCTCACAGGGACACCACAGGCTCAAAGCTCCATAGCTACAGTAGTGAATTTCTTCTCACTCTTACAAGGTTTCATGAGGGATAGTGCTGCTCTTCTACACCAGCCCTCCCCCTCTCCAGCTGCCTTTGTGGATATTCCACAGAGCCCTGACTAAATAGAACAGCGTCCACCTCCGGATCCTTTGTGCCCAGAGCATTTCTCCAATGCTCCATATATTGCGTGGTCTCTGCGCACATTGCTTTGCCCTTCGCCTCAACAGCAGATGTCTCCTACTCAAGATTGGTATGATACACCAGAGTCTGTCCTCTGGATACAGACCCTCCTTCCCAAATGCAGACATCACTGCAGCAAGATCAGTCGGAAGAATACTATTATCCTAAATGCAGTTCAAAAGGTTTCCAGTCAGTCACGCTACCTAATAAAAAAAAAGATTTTCAAAAGCAATCCTTCAGTCTTGCCAAACTCCTTCTAGAGGTTTCATTGTACAGGATCTACAGCTGGATAACTGGCAAAATCCACAATCGGTTTCCATGGTGTCCAGGAGGCTAGAACTGAAATACAGAGTTGAGAAAGCTCCGGGACATGATTTACAACAGCTACTGCATTATTCCATGGTTTCAGTGTCTGCTATTCATAAATCGAAATCCTCAAAGTCTCAATACAACTCACCTCCTGGGAAAAATCATCGTTTCTTGATTCCATCGGACGAAAGGTGTATCAAGGCTCCATGCTCCCATCAAAAATCATGGCCCATAAATTACAAATCCTATATTTCCTGCATTCCAGTCTACAACAATTAGAAGCTGCTTCTCCGGAGGAAATTCCAAACCTCCATATGGAATTACAAGAGTCTACTTTCCATTTAATAAAGACAAACTATGATGCCTATGATATGAGTACTCGAATTTCTGCAGTTGCCATTGCGGCTCATTGCACAGCCTGGTTCAAAGCCTCAGACTTTAGGATAGACCTTCATGATAGGCTAGCTGATGCCCCATGTTTGGGAGATAGCCTTTTTGGAAAAAATGTAAAAGCTACTGTATCGTAGCTCATGAAAGACTCTACAACCATGCATGAGCTTTCCACACATCCTCTGGATCAATCCCAACCTTATCACAGATCTTCTACTGCTTTGTCTTATCACAGATCATATCAGCAACAATTTTTTTCAACAGTTCTATCCTCGGAGGCACTTCACACCTTACTCCAGGGCCGCTCTTATGAGGTCCCAATCTTCTTCATTTGCTCAAAAGCAATGTC
Source organism: Geotrypetes seraphini (assembly GCF_902459505.1). Classification (NCBI taxonomy): domain Eukaryota; kingdom Metazoa; phylum Chordata; class Amphibia; order Gymnophiona; family Dermophiidae; genus Geotrypetes; species Geotrypetes seraphini. The sequence continues at coordinate 363,196,878 of NC_047085.1, forward strand.
CAAGAGACCATAAACAGTGATCAGCTACCCAACTTCCTCCGCTCAAACCGGCTCCTACTTTTTGACCCTCTACCTCTAGGGGGGGGGGGGGGTGGCTACCAATTTTTTTCTCAGCATGGCAAAACATCACAGCAGACTCTTGGGTTCTTACGATCATTTCTGAAGGATACTCCAATTTCCTTCCAAACCATCCCCATTCTTATCTTCCGCCACTATCCCAAATTCTGCATCATCACATTCCTCAATTGACAAAAGAGATTTCCTTGTTGCTTCAGAACAATGCTATAGAAGAAGTTCCCAAACAACAACATTACCAGGGATTCTACTCCAGATGTTTCCTCATTCCCAAGACGATCTGCATCTTATACTTGACCTCCATCCCCTAAATGCATACCTCAAGAAAGAAAAAGTTCACATGATTTCACTTCCAGCAATTCTTCCTCTTCTCAGACAACAGGATTGCTTAGTTGCCTTGGATCTCAAAGATGCATACACTCACATCCCCATTCATCCTTCCCATCCTTCCCACTGGAAATTTCTAAGATTTCAATTCCTCACTGGTCTGTAGTTTGCTGTCTCTATCTTTGAGCCTTTCTTGTGGAGTGGAATGAGGACGGCTAACGTCATTCCACTCCACAAGAAAGGCTCAAAGATAGAGACAGCAAACTACAGACCAGTGAGTCTAACATCGATAGTGAGCAAACTAATGGAAACTCTAATCAAACACCAATTAGATAAGATCCTGGATGAGGAGAATCTACGGGATCCCCGACAACATGGATTTACTAAGGGGAGATCCTGCCAATCCAACCTGATCAGCTTCTTTGACTGGGTGACGGGGAAGCTGGATATTGGGGAGTTCCTGGACATCGTGTACCTGGACTTTAGCAAAGCATTCGATAGCGTACCACACCGCAGGTTACTGAGCAAGATGAGTTCTATAGGATTAGGTAACACATTGACGAAATGGGTTGGGAGCTGGCTTGGAGGTAGGCTCCAAAGGGTGGTGGTGAACGGCACCCCCTCCGAAATGACGGAGGTGATTAGTGGAGTACCACAGGGCTCAGTCTTGGGCCCAATCCTATTCAACATCTTTATAAGAGACTTGGCAGAAGGGCTTCGAGGTAAAATAACATTATTCGCCGATGACGCCAAACTGAGTAATGTAGTGGGCAAATGCACAACAGACGAAGATTCAGTGCCCGACAACATGATGCACGACCTACTCCTACTGGAGCGATGGTCTAGGACACAGGTGTCGAAGTCGGTCCTCGAGGGCCGCAATCCAGTCGGGTTTTCAGAATTTCCCCAATGAATATGCATTGAAAGCAGTGCATGCACATAGATCTCATGCATATTCATTGGGGAAATCTTGAAAACCCGACTGGATTGCGGCCCTCGAGGACCGACTTCGACACCCCTGGTCTAGGACATGGCAACTCAACTTCAATGCCAAAAAATGCAAAGTTATGCACCTGGGCAGCCAGAATCCATGCAAGTCTTATACCCTTAATGGCGAGATCCTAGCAAAAACGGTAGCAGAACGAGACTTGGGGGTAATCGTCAGTGAGGACATGAAGTCTGCCAATCCAGTGGAGCAGGCTTCGTCCAAGGCAAGACAAATCATGGGCTGCATACGAAGGGGGTTTCGTCAGTCGTAAGGCGGAAGTCATTATGCCATTGTATAGATCCATGGTGAGGCCCCACCTGGAATACTGTGTGCAATTCTGGAGGCCGCATTATCGCAAGGATGTGCTGAGACTGGAGTCGGTGCAAAGAATGGCCACCCGGATGGTCTCGGGACTCAAGGATCTACCATACGAAAAACGGCTTGACAAATTACAGCTATACTCGCTCGAGGAGCGCAGAGAGAGGGGGGACATGATCGAGACGTTCAAGTATCTTACGGGCCGCATCGAGGCGGAGGAAGATATCTTCTTTTTCAAGGGTCCCACGACAACAAGAGGGCATCAGTGGAAAATCAGGGGCGGGAAACTACGAGGTGACACCAGGAAATTCTTTTTCACTGAAAGAGTGGTTGATCGCTGGAATAGTCTTCCACTACAGGTGATTGAGGCCAGCAGCGTGCCTGATTTTAAGGCCAAATGGGATCGGCACATGGGGTCTATTCACAGGGCAAAGGTAGGGGAGGGACATTAAGGTGGGCAGACTAGATGGGCCGTGGGCCCTTATCTGCCGTCTATTTCTATGTTTCCTCAACAAATATTACTAGTACAAAGTTCTACCTTTTGGCTTGTCATCAGCACCACGTGTGTTCACAAAGTGTTTGACGGTGGTAGCGATCTCAGAAGAAATCATCACATGATATTTCCTTACCTGGACGACTGGCTCCTAATACCACACACCAGGGAGCAGTTACTGCTTACCATTCAAGCCACAGTTTACTTTCTATAGGCGCTGGGTTTCATAATTAATTTCAATAAATCAAAACTCCAACTAGTCTCACATATATTGAGGCACAACTTGACACGGTCTCTGCAAGGGCCTGTCTGAAGTTACACGGAAATACTTTTAAAACCACTCAGAGAATAGTTAAGCTCTGGAATGCGTTGCCAGAGGATGTGGTAAGAGCGGATAGCGTAGCTGGTTTTAAGAAAAGTTTGGACAAGTTCCTGGAGGAAAAGTCCATAGTCTGTTATTGAGAAAGACATGGGGGAAGCCACTGCTTGCCCTGTATTGGTAGCATGGAATATTGCTATACCTTGGGTTTTGGCCAGGTACCTAGTGACCTGGATTGGCCACCGTGAGAACAGGCTACTACGCTTGATGGACCATTGGTCTGACCCAGTAAGGCTATTCTTATGTTCTTATGTCATCAAGCAATCATCGCCCTAGGAAACCAAATGGGACAGGCTTCCGCTATTCCAGCACGTGGAGTTTTGTGCCTCTTAAGTCGCATGGCTGTATCCCTTGCTCTAGTTCCACATGCCAGGCTGCACATGCGTCCCCCTGCAGTGGCACCTGAAGCTCAACTAGATTCAGAGCACTCAGTCACTGGCAACCTTGATTCCTCTACCATCCAAGGTCAAAGCTTCCCTTTCTTGGTGGATCCACTTTTTGTCCCTCAAACAAGGATGTCCCTTCCAATCTCCATCACCTCTACTTACCATTACCACAGATGCCTCAAACAAAGGTTGAGGAGTGCATCTCAATTACCTCCAGACTCAAGGTCAGTGGTCAAAAAAGAGAACTCCACTTTCACTTAAATCTTCTGGAACTTTGAGCAATTTACTATGCGCTTCGAGCATTCTGCCCTTGAATTCACAACACACGACTACTGATTCAAACGGACAACCAAGTAGCAATGTTCTATTTGAACAAGCAAGGGGGCTTGGGATCCTTACCCCTTTGCAGAGGAGCCTACCGTCTATGGACCTTTGCTCTCTCTCTTTCTACAGAAATGCAAGCAGTATACATGGAGAAGATGAACATAATTGCAGATTCCTTCAGCTGCAAACTTGATCCTCATGAGTGGACTTTAAATCCAGGAGTGGTACAACAAATTTTTCAACATGGGGCACTCCCATGATAGAAATGCCACCAATGCTCAGTGTACTGGTCGCAAGAGATGCTTTTCCAATTCCATAGAATCTCAATCTGCTCTACGCATTCTCACCAATTCCATTAATCTCCAAGGTTCTTCAAAAGACCATTAGGGACAGCGCCCAGCTGATTCTCATTGTTTTTAGAAGTGTCATTGCATAGCTGCCGTGATGGTTAGCTAATACCTTTAAATCCACAGATGGTTCCACTGTAAAACATTCATCACTCTGGGCTATGGCACAGGAATTAAGTGAGAAATTTCAGAGTGCACTTAAAGTGAAAACTCGCAAAAATAAAGGCACTTTAGTAAAGGGAAGCATACTAGCTGACTCACTAGCCAAAGACGTGTGCCATGTGGCCCCATATGACCCTGGTATGAGTAGACTCATATGGTTGCCATTGCCACCCATTCCACAGATTATGATCATGTGATACTGCCAGACTATTTCATAACTGCAGAAAAATGACCCTAAGCTTTTCAGTCTGAGGATGCACGTGTAAGACACCTCAGATAACATATAACAGCGTACATCCTTTATCACACTCACTATACAGAAAGACATTCTATGTGTGAAAAGGGAAGCAGACTTAGTTATAGCTCTCCCCAGAGCTCAAGGTAAAGATTGGATGAATTGGGTTCATAGAGCAGGCCCTATGAGACACCCCAAAACTTATGAAATACTGTCTATCCTGGATATGTTGGTATGGTGGCCAGAAATGAAACATGATATACAGGATCATGTTTCCTTCTGTATAATCTGTGCCTCATTTGGGAGACAACCTAAAAAGAAAAGGGGACAGTTAATGAGAGCGCCTCCATGTGGCCCATTTGAGAGACTGCAGGTTTATCATATGGGTCCTCTTCCCTTAACTCACTGTGGTTGATTTATTTTCTCACTGGGTAGAAGCATTTCCGATACCAGATCACACTGCCAGAACCATAGCTGAAAGTTCTTACTATGCAATTTTTTACACGCTGGAGGATTCCTAAAACCATTGATTCTGACATTGGTCCTGTTTTTGTTTTCAGCTGAAAAAGGAATTGTTTGAGTTTCTAGGCACAGAACAGCAATTGCACATCCTGTATCACCCTCAGGCAGCAGGGCAGATAGAATGAACCAAAATATTAAGGTCCATCTTAGCCCTATGCTGAATCTGACTGGAAAAAACTGGGATGAGGTACTCTCTTTGGTCCTTATGCATATCAGAGCTAATGTTTGTAAGTCCACAGGTTTTGCACCTTATGAAGCCTTGATAGGAAGGCCATGGCAGGAAAATCTACTGTATCCTTTTCTTCCAGAGGACCAGACAGTAATTCTTTCCAATGAATGGATGAAATCTCTGCAAGAACATCTAAAAGAAATACAGACCACTGTGCTGGCTATCACAGAAAAGTCTAGAGATTATTTACAGGAAGTACATGCAAAAAGTTTTGATTTAAGGCTTGTCAAGGTTAGGAGTAAAGTAATGCTGCTGAACCCCAGACCTAACCTCCCTTTGGAACAACAAAGTGAGTGGACCATACTTAGTAACTGATGCCCTTTACGATATGTAAGCAATTTAACAATTATTCCAATTTACAAATCTACAAATCAATCTATATGGGTAAACTCCAAGATTCAAATTGGCGGAGAAAGGCTAGTCTGGAAGCATTGGATGGTAGCAGGAATACGTATATTGGATGATGTTATTTCTAATGGTGCTATGCTTGAATTTTCACAATTGCAACATAAGTTTGGACTTAATAAATCAGAAAATTTTAGATGGTTGCAATTGAAGCATGCCATTCAGGCGCGGGGTTCCCTGATTGGAAAAACCTTAATAATTACATTACATTACATTAGGGATTTCTATTCCGCCATTACCTTGCGGTTCAAGGCGGATTACAAAAGGTTAATTTAAAAAAAACAGAGTTACAATGATAAGCAAGAGAGGTAAGTTGTAGATCTTATAAACATTTAGCGGGTTGTTGAGGGTGAGGTGGTTTGTAAAAGAGTTAATAGGTGGTCATAGTGGAAGTTCTTTTGTTATTATTAGTGCAGTAATGGGTAGATCAAATGTCAGTTTTAGAGTTACTAAACGGTCGTGATGTTATTGCTGCTTCAGGAATTTCTTGAAAAGTGTGGTTTTTATTTCTTTTCTGAACGTCCTATAGTCTGGGGTGGTCATCAAGAGGTTGGAGATCTGGTTGTCCAGCCTTGCGGCTTGGGTGGCTAGGAGGCCGTCGTGTAGTTTTGTTCTTTTTACTTCCTTGATTGGGGGGGGTATGAATGGGGAGTGCGTTTTTCTGTGTCTTGTAGTGGGTGCTTGGATGAGGCGATTGTTCAAGTATGATGGGCTGTCTCCGTGTAGGGTTTTAAATAATATGCAGTAGAATTTGAATTGGATTCTTTTTTGGATTGGAAGCCAATGTGAGTTGATGAAGGCTTCAGTGATGTGGTCATGTTTTTTCAATGAGTAGATGAGTCTCAAAGCTGTATTTTGGATTGTTTGGAGTTGTCTGATCGTAGTTGCAGGGCAAGGAAGGAAGAGGATGTTGCAGTAGTCCAATATACCTAGTATTAGGGATTGTACTATAAGTTGGAATTGTGTTCTTTCAAAGAATTTTCGGACTTGTCTCAGATTTCTCATGATTGCGAATGATTTCTGAATTGTTTTATTTATTTGCGGTTGCATAGTGCAGCATCTGTCTATGGTCATGCCAAGTAGTTTTATGGTGGTTTGGATGGGATATTTGATTGCGTTTATGTCTAAGTTGGTTGTGGTTTGGATCTTGTCATTTTCGAGAAGGATTATAGTATGGAGTTACTTTGTTTTCAGACAGACTTCTAGGGTCACCAGGCCGCCCATTGGTATAAAGTATTAAGTGGATTTACAAAGAAGAAATTAAAAACTGATTTAAGAGATATTTGGAGCATTGAGATTAAGCATGAAATTACTGCATCTCAATGGCCATGAATTTGGTCATGGAGGATGAAATGTACGGTGTCTGCATCTATGAGACAAACTTGATTTTTTTCTGTTACATAGAGTGTTATGGACCCCTGTTAGGTTGCAAAAATTAGATAGTTCTTTGTCTAATAGATGCTGGCATTGTCATTTAGAAGCAGGAACTTTAGATCATTTATTGTTTCATTGCCCATATATTATGAATTTTTGGAAATCAATTTGGGACCAAATTAATAATTTATTAGATAACCCAGTGGCATTATCCTATGATACTGTGATATTTGGTATGGATATGAGAGCAAAAAGTCAGATTTCTGCGAATAACAATAAATTATTACTAACAATGACTGGGGTTGCCATTCAGCAAATCACATATAATTGGAAGGACTGGAGGAGATTAAATTATAATTTTTGGTGGAATTCTTTATGCCATATCTATAAAATGGAAAGATTTATTGCTTTACAAAGGGGATATTTTAAGAAATTTCAGGATGTGTGGAAACCATTAACAAAATATTGTCAGGATTAAGTAAAACTATTTCCCTTATGTTTATCAGTTTATGAGGTAGGGAGGGGGTATTTTATTATTACATATATCATACAATAATGGAGTATATGGTTGGGAGGGATGGGAGAGGGGTAGGGATAAGAATTTATGTAATGTACCAATGATTGTTTATAAGTGATGTATTTATTGTTACTGTGAATGAAAATATTTAACACTTAATGTAATTTTTGAAAATGAATAAAGAATTATAAAAAAAAAAAAGTATCTGATGCCTTATACCCAAGCCAATATCAAATCCTAATGCCAGTCAACCAGCAGTGTTGGAAGCACATCACTCAGTTGAAATCATATGGGTGATATGTATTTATCAGTCTCTGTTTTCAAATATCATTTGAAGACACCACAGACAGCTGCTTCTGCAGACAGCACAGACAGCTCCTTTCTGAATAAAAGTCACTATTTGATGGTAACGATATTATTTACTCCTGTTGTATAGTTGATGAATCCTATGTACAGGACAGGTGTGTAATAGTTATGTAAATAAATTGTAAACATTGTTTCTGTTATTGCTTTATATTATGCAAGTAGTAAGCACTAGTTAATTTATTTTATTCTAATAGTGAGTTAGCTTTTTATGATGTCACAGCTCCCTTTTGCTCTTGTATCTGCTCTGCTATATCCAGGTCTCATAAGAAGATAAGAATTGCTGCTGCTGGATCAGACGAGTGGTCCATCGTGCCCAGCTCTAAATGAGTCCAACCACCTGCATATGTTCCAGTTTAGCAGGAACTTGTCCAACTTTGTCTTGAATCCCTGGAAGGTGTTTTCCCCTATAACGGACTCCGGAAGAGTGTTCCAGTTTTCTACCACTCTCCGGGTGAAGAACTATCATCTGAATATGCATGATTGGTTGGTCTAAGTCCACAGATAGGGTATTTCACTATCAAGAAATACCCCCACATGTTCCTGAAGGAAAAGACCTTGTCATTTTGAGTTTCTGTTCTGTACAGGACAAGCTGGTGTTCTACTCCTTAAACATCACCCAAGTCCAACAGGCACCTCTGGTCCCCACTTCTCTAGAAAGAACACAAGAACTGAAAACACCCCCAGAGTAGTACTTTCTAGGTCCTCCTGCCTTGATTCTTTATAATATTTCCTGGAAGATTTCTTATACATGGATCCAGAGTAATCAACACTAAACAAGAGGAAGTGTAACTTACCTTGCAAAAACAACTAGTACAAAAGAAAAGCAAGTATGATGTCCTATAACAACCAAGGCAATATTTTATTGGATAAGCATAATAACATAAAGACCCAAAAAGGATCCAAGTTTTGTGACTCGCAAGAACTGATGGCAGCCATTCAGGGAGCGGCGTGGGACCAGACAGGTATAAACGACCCTTTACCAATGGAAAAGCAAACAAATTACAATTATGTCTTGGGTGTTATAAATTAATTAAAAAATGATCCACAAGATAATCAGGTTGTTCTTTTCATTCATCCCAAATTCCTCCCGAAGATTATATCCATCCCCTAGTTCAGAATGCACATCGCCAACTGGTAACCTACTCCATACACAAGAACAAGGACCCCCAACAACAATGTGGCTTTCAAGTTATCTCTTAAATGGAAAGTATTTACATCTAGCCTGGGAGTTCTTGTGTGTATGTATATATATGTATATATATATGTGTGTATATATTTATATATGAAAGATGGAAATAAAATATTTAAAAAAAGTTAACATTTTATACTTCATTATTCACAAGGGCTGTTTGAGAATTCACCAGAAACTCAGTGAGATCCAAGCAAGCCTTGAAAACACAGCCACACAAAGGTTGGAAGGGGAAAAAAAAAAAGTCAATTTATTTATGTATAAGGGAATGGGTGACCTCTGTTGCCTTTACAGGTCAGAGCAAAAAAAAAAACCCCACATATAAAGTCCCCCCCCCCCCTCTTTTCTCTCTGGCAAGCCCACAGCATGCATTGGTCTCTGAACTAGAATCCCAGAATTGCATGTTATGTCTTAACATTTAGCACTTTTAGGCACAGTTCAGCACCGTCCAGAAAAAAAATTGTGCCTACATGAGCAGGGCTTCTGTAGTAGTTTACAGTTCCAAATTGAAGGCATAAAGTAGAAGGCTTCTCCTCTCAGCTTTCTCTGACTGATCTAGGCTGAATCATTCACCCTATGCTCTATAGCTCACTTTTTAAGGTGACTGATAGTGAGGGAATGCTGTTAAGGGTAATGGTAATTTCTTATAGACTCTGTCACATCCTTAATATCCCCACTCCTTTCACTACTTATGTTTGTCGTAGTTTTTGAAAAATTTAATAAAACATTTTTGAACTTATAAAAGGGGAGGGGTGGGGGCAGTAGGTAAAGGACTCTTGTTAAAGGAGGTATAGACTGAGGGGTCTTCAATATTCCTAAGGGATGGGAGGGAGGGTTATCTGTAGAAGTGATGAAACAGGAAACAGAATTATTCTTTCCAGAGAAGGGAAAATGGTAAAACTACCATAGAGGGCAAGAATTGAGGTTGTGGGATGGTAGACTTAAGAGTAATGTTAGGAATTGTTTTTTGTACAGAGAGGGTGGTTGATACCTGGAATATGGATATGAAAATGGTGCCAGAATTCAAAAAGCTTAGGATGAACATAGAGGATCTCTAATTAGAAGATGAATGGGATAAAATGAAGAACTAAGGCTGGTACTAGGCAGACGTATATGGTGTATGTCCTGTATATGGCAATTAGGTATAGGATGGGCTGGGAACAGCTTCAATGGAAACTCCAGTAATTTAGAACATGAGGACAGTGCTGGATAAGGAGGGTGGGGTAAATTTTCCCAACTTCTATAGATATCATCAGTCATATATTATGCACCAAGGTATGTATTGGGTCCTCCCAGAGCTCGTGGAGCAGCTTCCAGATTGGTTATGGTTGGAAAAACAACTTATGTTTCCAATTAGGCTTGGTCGTCTTCTTAGTATCAAAATGCCTAGAATATGCAAAGATAATAGAATATTAATGGACACTTGGAAAACTATGAGATTTGTTGATAAATTAACACCTATTCCTATTGAAAAATCTACATATCAATCTATATGGTTGAACTCCAAGATTTAAATAGGCGGTTTCAGGATTGTCTGGAAGGATTGGATTAAAGCAGAGATACGTACCTTAGATGACGTTATATCTAATGGTAAATTGCTTGATTTTTCACAGTTGCAACATAAATTTGGCCTTAATAAAAAACAAAGTTATAAGTGGTTGCAATTGAAGCAGGCTATTCAGGCGGGGTTCCCTAAATGGAAATCTCTTAATACTCAATTTAGTCTAGAATTCCTATGCTTTCAGGCAGATTTTCTGGGTCACCAGGCCGCAAAGTGGTATAAATTATTAGTTGAATGTTTGAATAAGAAACCAAAAAATGGACTTAGGGATATTTGGAGCATTGAGATTAAGCATCAGATTAGTGCATCTCAATGGACACGTATTTGGTCTTGGAGGATGAGATGTACAATGTCGGCATCTATGAGGCAAACATGGTTTTTTTCCTGTTGCATAGAACATTCTGGACCCCTGTTCATTTAAAAAAATTGGATTGCTCTAAGTCTAATAGATGTTGGCATTGTCATATTGATGCTGGAACTTTAGATCATTTATTATTTCATTGTCCATATATTAAGGCATTTTGGTGTTCGATTTGGGATCAAGTCAATTGTATGATGGAAAATCATGTGGCATTGTCATATGATACGGTATTATTTGGAATGTCTATGAGGGCTAAATGTCAAATCTCTTCTGATAATAACAAACTGTTGATGATTCTTATGGGAGTTGCTATTCAAGAGATAACATACAATTGGAAGGATTATACAAAATTGAATTATAGTTTTTGGTGGAACTCAGTATGTCATGTATACAAAATGGAAAGAATGTTAGCAGTGCAAAAGGGATATTTTAATAAGTTTAAGGTTGTGTGGAGGCCATTAATAAGCTATTACAATGAATAATGAATAAATATTTTTCCCTATGGATTATTGTCAATTGAGGTGGGGGATGGGTTTTTGTATTTTATTATTAAGAGTAAAAATCTGTTATTACAGGTTATAATACATGATATATAGGTTTGGTTGGAAGGATGAGGGATAAAACTAATTTTGGTAATTGGGATAGAATTTCAAGTGATGTGATATCTTAATTGTGAAATATCTTATGTACACTTGTTGTTAAATGCAAAATGAGTAAAGATTAAAAAAAATAAAAATAAAATAAAAATATGGGGGGGGGGGGGAGGAGGGACAGTGCTGGATAGACTTTTACGGTTTATATCCTACAAATGCAAGATAGTTTGGATAGGATGGAGTGAGCTTCGACAACTGCAGTAGTTGGAACCCAAGGACAGTAGTGGGCGGATTTATATGGTCTATGTCCCAGAAATATCAAAGGAAAAAAGAATTTAATAATGAATTTATAATGTGTGAGGCTATTGGGCAGACTGGATGGACTGTTCAGGTCTTTATTTGCTGCTATTTACTTTGTTTAAACCTTTAAAAAAAAAAAATATCCTGATTATTGTCATTCATATTGTGGTCTGGCTCCACGCTAGCTGTTTTGAGCGTGCTCTCTGATGAACAGAGGTCTCTAGTGGCCTCCAGAGGGCGCCAGTGCTCTGGGATTCAGCCAGGGCTGGGCTGCCCTCCCTGCGCCTGGATTGGAACCGGAGTGAGAGAGCGCGGAAAAGTGTCTGCCCAAGTCACTAGTTAAGCAGAAAACATCACGGGCTCCGACCGCAGCTAACGCTTTCCTGCTGCACATTTTCTGTATTTTTACTTCCTCGAAGATCTACATTTGATTTGATTGCATTCGTGTTTGGTTGCTAGAGTGTAAACGTCCTTTTCTCCTCGGATCTTTGGGTCATTTTTGAGCAGGAAAGAAGTAGCATTTTGTTTCTCTAGGACACACAGAAGGAGGGGATGGCTGGAGCCGGGCGCCGGGGAGAGAAGGGTCTTTTCAAAGGGTTTCTGATGTTCATCTCAGCGGGGCTGGTTTATGCCTACAACATTGATCTGGATCATCCGGTGGTCTACCAGGGACCCAACGGCTCTTTTTTTGGATACTCAGTACTGGAGCATTATCACGACAACACCCGCTGGTGAGTGAGAGCAGGGGCTGATTGGGGGGGGGGGGGGAGCAGTGATGCTGCTGGGGTGTTTTTTGTTTTTTTTTGTAACTATCGGTTGAGTAAAGCAAATCTGAATCGCCCAGGAAAAAGGGGGGAGGGAGGGAGGGAGGGATAGTGTCAGTCGAGCCTAAGAGACACTTTAGAGAATAGGTAGACTTTGGGGCACCCTAGATCCTGGAGCATCCCAGGGAGCAGGGAAAATCCAGAGCCCAGGGAGAATCTGGGGGCATCCAAGAGAGTAGGGAGAGAGCAGTTTACTCAGGGCTTTCTGGAGTACTTCGGGGAGCGGAGAACGACCAGAGCATGTCGGGATGGGGGGTGCATGGAAACTAAGGACCAGAAAATTGATATCACCCAGGGAGCAGGGTGAGCAAAGGACACTTCCCAGTTCTTCTAAAAATTCCACAGCCAGCATCCACTCCCATTACACCCCAGGAACTCCTCCAGGATCCTTCTTTCCTTCCCTTGCTGAAGGCTAGTGCTTCTCTGCAGAGACACTTCGGAGCAGGAGGAGAAGGGGTTTTTAGTTCTTCCCTGAATGGTGTGAGGCTGAGACTGTTCAGACCGCTTCACCTTAGTTCCCTTTGGGCGAGTGCCTTACACTGATTTCTACCCCCCCCCCTGTTGAGCAAGAGGGAAATAAGTACCAAGAAGGGAGGGGGAGGACGCCAATGAGACTTAAACATTGCGAGCTTTAAACAGGGCGGTAGATGGGCGTAGAAAATGACACGGGGGCAAATTTTTCCCGGTTCCCATCCCTGCAAGTTTTGTCGCTGTCCTTGCCCCATCCCTGTAAGCTCTGCCTTAACTGCACAAGCCTGGGACACTTATGCTTTTAAAGTGTTTGAGGCTTGTGCGGGAATGGGGCAGGGACAGGAAAATGAATTCCCATGGGGACGGGGAAAAATGTGTCCCCGTGTCATTCTCTAATTGGGAGTTTCCCTTTATTCCATGCTTCAGACATGAGCTGAGACCCTGCCCTACTACAATTGCAGATTCTTCACGCTGCGTTAACTGGTTAACTTATCGTCAGCATGGGTATTCCAGTTTGGTTTACGTACAGAGCCTTAACGCCTCTCTCCTCCCATCACACAGATTACACATGATCCCAATCTAGGCCAAAAGCTTGAGAAAGGACCTCCTCACATCAAGGCTTGGACACCACACATGAACCAAAAGACTGCGAAGGGTCCCTGAGGCCAGAACGTGCGTGTGTTCTTTGACCCTTTAGCACAGTGGTTCTTAACCTTGTTGGAGATACTGAACCCCACCAGTTTCATATGCGTGTTCACCGAACCCTTCTTTATTGGAAAAATAAAATGATTTTTACAAATTCAAAACATAGGTATACAGTGAGGGAAAAAATAATATCAATTTTGAAAACAAAAAAGTTCTCCTATATTTCAAATAATAATGCAATTAGGACGCTGACTCCCATCACGTTCCGACCACTTTCGTATTTTGCTCGACATAGTTAGTAAGGGATTAAAATATTAAGATAGGTATCACACGAGGTACCATCACAACAGTTACAATTCGACTACTGTGCGCATCAAATCCCCTGCAGCACAGATAGGCCAAGCGATGTTGCGTGATGATCACTTGCAGCCAATTATGGACAAGCGGGGGCGTATCATCACGAATCATAAGCGCTTCGGTCACCTTCAATCATCTATCAGTTAAATCACAAATTTTGATCAGGAATTGATTGATGTATATAAGGCGTTAGTTACAGATTGATAGATCAAGAAACCGAGTACACGATCAGTCTTGATCAAAATCACTGAATAACTGATAGATGATTGAACGTGACCGAAGCGCTATATGAGTTGGAGGTGTGTTTTGACCTCCGCCGAACCCGCGATACTGACTCACCGAACCCCTGGGGTTCGGTCGAACCCAGGTTAAGAACCACTGCTTTAGCAGTTGTGTTAACTAAGATGCCCTGGTCTTTGAAAGGTTGGGAGGACTTCCTTTAACTGCTCAAATCCATTCCGGTTCATGGATAACTAAACTAATTAGAAACCCTTTGGAATCCAGATTCATTCTCATTTGCTATTCAAATTAGTTGAGGTATGGGGGAAATTCAGGGCCTGCACTAGCAGTGAGCCACTGCTTTCTGCACATGGTTTAGCTTTTCAGCATCTACAGTCATCTGCAGATGAGGTTTTGCAACAAGTTTCTGCACATGACCCTGTATCCCCACAGGCTGCCCCTGCTGTGAGTCTTTGAAGGTTTTCAGGATAAATAGAGCTGTATTATACACTCTGGGTCACAGGGCAGACGTTTGGAAGGGTCCAAAGACAGCAGGCTGTATGTTCTTCAAATTTAGTCAGGCATGAGGTCCTCTATGCCAGTGAAAATTTTTGCCAGTCCGCAGGGCCGGCACGTCCATCGGGCCCAAGACAGTGTTCTTCAGCCGCCGGTCCACGGTGCAATCAGTGCGGCGTCTTCGGGCCGGCTCCCTGGGTGCTGCAGTGCACAAAGCCGTGGGGAAAGGCTCCTACGCGCCGGAAGCCTTCTCTTTGACATCGTAACGTCAGAGGGAAGTCTTCCAGATGAGGCGTGGGACGTGCACGAGGAGCCGCTGTCAACAGCTTTGTGCAATGAAGCACTCAGGGAGCTGGCCCGAAGACGTTGCATTGACCAAAGATAACACCGGGGAGGGGGGGGGGGGGGCAGGCCAGAAGGCAAAGCACATGGAGGGAGAGAGAGACAACAACGATAGGGGAAATGCTTTTATTTTTTTTATTTCGTGATTGATTTGTCTGTTCAGGAAGAAATGCATTTGTTTCTTTTCCTCTGGGGTTGTGCTGCTTGCAGAATCTTGCATCTTAGGGTTTGTTTGTTTTTGGTCCTGCATTTGCATGGGGTTATCTGTTTTCTGGTAGGAATGAATGTTAAAAAGCATACAGTGTGCTTTGTGTATTTGAATTTTGTGGTTAACCATTATATGCTGTTAATACAATTATATTGTGTGTATATATGAAAAATGAATGGAAAAATGGTGTTACAATTAGTACTATTATGGGGGTGGGGTCTGGGGCGGAGATTGAGTTGAGATGGGCACGACTTAGCCCAGTGTTCTTCAACTGCTGGTCCGCGGACCAGTGCCGGTCCACAAAATAATTATTTTATTTCTGCCGGTCCATAGGTATCAAAAGTTTGAAGAACACTGCCCTATGACATGGGGCAATTGTCCTGTTTGTACCCCCCTAAAGCTGACCCTGAGCATAAAACAATAGTATTTTTACATCCAGATTAGATCAGAGTTGAGAACACAACAGAGATTCAAGTGAAACTGCATAAGGGACAGAAATTATCCAAACCAGTGATTTTAGACATAGTATGGTTTGTACTGCATCCTACTTCAGCTCAGATTATCTGAACTGGCTCTTGATTTGGATAAGGTATGAAGTCTAACTAGTCAGATACAGAGCTGCTGAATTGTACAGGTCCAGGAGGGAGACTTCAGGTTAATCCTGGATTTACTACTATCACTTATTTCAATGGTGCTGTTAGAGCACAGGTGTCAAAGTCCCTCCTCGAGGGCCGCAATCCAGTTGGGTTTTCAGGATTTCCCCAATGAATATGCAAGAGATCTATTAGTATACAATGAAAGCAGTGCATGCAAATAGATCTCATGCATATTCATTGGGGAAATCCTGAAAACCCAACTGGATTGCAGCCCTCGAGGAGGGACTTTGACACCCCTATATTAGAGATATGCATCACAAGAGAATCCTAGCTCCACTGAGCTTACAATCTATTTAAGTCAGACAAAACAGAACCAGCCACATCCTGTTGCTGTAGGAGACCTGTGACCCTGATTCCAATGGATAGAGTTGAGAACTACAAATCCTGCATTATTTTGGGATGCAAATTCAAAACCAACACCTGCCCAAAAGTCTTCCCCCTAGAACTGGGTAATGTACCGGTAATAGCTTTGTGGTCTGCCAATCTGTAGGAATTTTGATACCACTTCCTCCCAGTTTTAATTATTGCTGCTCATAATTTAAGCAATTAACAAAAATCAGCATCTTATTTAGGGGCAGCATTTTCTGTTACACATTCTTGTATACCAGTGGTCTCCAAGCTGCCCCTTAAGTCCTCATTGCATCCTTCAAACGGCCGAATTGCTCTTCAAATCCTGTAGGTGCGTTAATTTCAATCTTGCCCACTTGATATAGTAACTACGAAAATCTCTTAAGTATGTCAGGTGTCTCATTTATGGAACTGGTTACTGTTGGCAAAATAAAGCAAAGTAAAGCAAGTTTTAAAAATATATCCTTGAAGTATTGTAGAATCAATATTAGTATTAATTTTTACAAAATCTATTTCATTGAAAATCCAAGAATACAAATACAAGTGACAGCATAATACAGGACACATCATAGGATTCCAGTCATTGAAAATATAATAAAAGACAGTACTCGTATATCCCTGCTAACCCCTCAAAAGCTCCTACACCCATAAAGAACCCCCCAACCCACCCCATCTTCCCAAGTATTAATTTTTAATACTCAGTCTGAACAAGGAGGTCAGGGTGGTTTACAAAATTAGTAGTATATGTAAGCTTGAAAATTTTTGGTGTCTCTCAGAGCTTTCTCATATTCACACTACAGCTCTTTACATGAAACATAGTAACATAGTAGATGACGGCAGATAAAGACCCAAATGGTCCATCCAGTCTGCCCAATCTGATTCAATTTAAATTTTTTCTTCTTAGCTATTTCTGGGCAAGAATCCAAAGCTCTACCCGGTACTGTTCTTGGGTTCCAACTACTGAAGACTCCGTCAAAGCTCACTCCAGTCCATCTACACCAGGGGTGCCCACACTTTATGGGCTTGCGAGCTACTTTTATAATGACTAAGTCAAAATGATCTACCAACAATAAAATTTTTTAAAAAAACACAAAGCACACTGAAAGGCAGAGAAAATGTTAATTATTCATATTCCGGGTTTTTTCAAAGAGGTCACGGCAGATGACTCTATGCAATGTCACCTCAGTAACAAAATACAAAAATAGACAAATACACCCCCTCCCTTTTTACTAAACCACAATAGTAGGTTTTAGCACAGGGAGTTACGCTGAATGCCTCGTGCTGCTCTCAATGCTCATAGGCTCACTGCGCTAAAAAACGCTATTGCGGTTTAGTAAAAGGGAGCCATAGTGCAAAATATAGACAGCAGATATAAATTCTCAAAACCGAAACATTTTGATCACTAAATTGAAAATAAAATAATTTTTCCTACCTTTGCTGTTTGGTGGTTTCATGAGTCTCTGGTTGCACTTTCTTCTTCTGACTGTGCATTCAATCTTTCTTCCTTTCTTTCAGCCTCCTGTATGTTTCCTCTCCTCCAGACCTCATTCTCTCCCCCAACTTTTTCTTTCTGTCTCCCTGTTCCCCCTTCTTTCTGTCTCCTGGTCTGTCCCCTTTCTTTCTTTCTCCGTGCCCTCCCCCAAGCCACTTGATTTGCTGCCACCGCCATCGGGGAACAGCCCCCAAGCCACCGCCGTCCCAAGCTTTCCCTGCAGAAGCGTCGCGCTAACCAGCATTCCGCTCCCTGACGTCAATTCTGACGTAGGAGAGGAAGTTCCGGGCCAACAAGGCATTTCTCCTCATTCCATCCAGCCTGAGCCCCATCTCTCCTTGATCCAGCATTTCCCTTCTGTGTTTGTCAGAATTACCATTCCACCTATTTTCTAGCATCACCCTTCTTTGTGTCCATCTCATCTATATCCCTATCTCACCACTTTTTCAGAATCTTCATTTGTCTCTGTCCTTGTCTTTACCCCATGTTCACCATTTGCCCTTTCAATGTCTTTATCTCCCCCCCCCACACTTTTTCAGCATTACTTCTATGTCTCTATTTCACCTCCTCTTCATGTCCCCTCTGTATCTCTATCCTTATTCAGAAGGTCCTGCTTACTCTTTCTCTTCTTTGTGCCACTATCTCCATTTTCAGCTTTCCCTCCTTTTCCTTTGTTAATGCACCCTGTAGCCAGAATCTTTCCACCCTCCCTCCACTCCGGCCCAGCCAAGTAGGAAATATTTCCTTTTGTTTCCCTCCCCTCTCTCTCTCTTCTGCTCCCTCACCCACGAGTCCTGCATCTGGCCCTCTCCCTTCTACCTGCACCTGGCAAAACCCCCCTGCTCCGTGGCTCTCTTAAGCAACTCGTCAGCAGCGGTGATCAAGACAAGCTGCTGACATCGAGGCCTTCCCTCTACGAGTCCCGCCTTTGTGGAAAAAGGAAGTTGAAACAAGCGGGACTCGCAGAGGGTAGGCCCCGACGTCAGAAGCTTGTGTCGATCGCTGCTGCTGAGTTGCCGAAGAGAGCCGCGGAGCAGGGGGTGTGGCCAGAAGCAGGTAGAAGGGATGGGCTCTGCGATCGACTCACGTTGCCTTCCTGAGCTACCGGTCGATCGCGATCGACGCGTTGGGCACCCCTCATCTACACCCTCCCAGCCATTGAAGCCCTCCCCAGCCCATCCTCAACCAAATGGCCATATATAGACACAGACCGTGCAAGTCTGCCCAGTACTGGCTTTAGTTTTTCAATATTTACTATTATTTTCTGATTCTAGATCCTCTGTGTTCATCCCACGCTTCTTTGAACTCAGTCACCGTTTTCCTCTCTACCACCTCTCTCGGGAGCGCATTCCAGGCATTTACCACCCTCTCTGTAAAGTAGAATTTCCTAACATTGCTCTTGAATCTACCACCCCTCAACCTCTAGTTTTACCATTTTCCTTTCTCTGGAAAAGAGTTTGTTCTACGTTAACACCCTTCAAGTATTTGAATGTATGAATCATATCTTCCCTGTCCCTCCTTTCCTCTAACAGGTTGGAGACCGCTATTGCATCTGTCCACCATCAATGTTATGCCTCTTTAGCATGTTATGGCATTAGGCTTAGGCAGGGGGTTCTCAACCAATCCTTGGGACACACCAAGCCACAGTGGCGTAGTAAGGGGAGGGTGGATCGCCCCGGGTGTCATCTTGGTGGGGGCGTCCCCTATGCCTCTGCTCCCCTATGCTCCGCCCCCCTATGCCACACTCATGCCCTCCCTTTCCCGCCCCTCTGTATCTCTTTAAAATTGTCGCTAGCGCAAGCAACTACTCTAGCCTGCTGCTTGCGCCAGCCTGGCTCTCTCAGAAATCATTTCCAGGTTGCCGGGCCAGGAGGTGACATCAGAGGGAAAGCCAATGCCGGCGCAAGCAACAGGCTGGAGAAGCTACTCGCCCTGGCAAAGATTTAAAGAGGTATAGGGTTGGGAAGGGTTGGCACGAGTGTGTCTTGGGGATGCAGAAAGTGCAGGGTGTGTGGAGAGGAGGACGTTGGGGGGGGGCACCACCCATCCCCTCCTACGCTCGCTACGCCACTGCCAAGCCAGTCAGGTTTTCTGAATATGAATATGCATGATACTTGCATATAATGGAGGCAGTCTATGCAAATTTATCTCTTGCATATTCATTGTGGAAAAAAATCTGACCTACTTGGTATGTCCTGAAGACTGCCTTGAAATGGGCACTTAGGAGATAGTCTTAAATAGGATGGGTTTCTTTTACATTGGTGAACATGTTTTTTCTGGAAAATTACATCATAGACATTTGCAGACCCACCTGATGGCATTGTCATGCTGCTGCTTTTGTCTTGTTGCAGTTGTGCTCCGGTTGCTGTCTCCTCACAGCCTATACGGGTTGGGGATGCCACAGACAGCTGGATCACAGCAGTAGCAGGGACAGTGGCAGCAGAACAATTTAAATGGGAGTGGGATGTGAATAGCAGAGCTGCTTCAAGTGTTTTGTGATGTCTACAGGAGTCTCCTGATTCCGCCACTGCAGGAGATGGGGGTCCATCCTGCTTCTGTGGCAAAATACATTCAGACAACACATGAACAATTCTGACTTGCTGCCTGTTTGCATCTGGGCTGTAAATTAACTCTTCCGTTCCCAATCTGAGCAAAGATGCAGTTTGCCAGTTAAGATGCGGCTCTTGTACGAACTGCGCTGGTGGTACATACTGTACCTATTTTTTTCTTTCCGATATGTTGGTTTGAATATAACCGCAGTGCTTTATTTGTCTGCTGGTATCATATGGGATCTATTTCTGTACCTTTAAGAATTAGTGCCGAAGGTTGTCTAGATTTTTGTGTTCCCCAGATGCTCAGGCTGGTCTTTGGCCCTATCACACTATCTGAGACTCAACATTTTGAAACTGGGCAGCTGTTTCTGCTCTGGAATGCGACCTTGGCACTGGTAGAGGGAGGTGGATAAATCACTTGCAAGTGACAGTGAGAAGTATAGATAGATGCTTATAGAAATGGTCTGCCTTACATTGGGTTTTAGCTGCTACAGTGTCAGTGGCTATGGTCAGAATGTCATAGGGACAAATTAGGAAGCTTTTAGAAAACTTGTTTCCTTTACTTCCCTGAAAACTGACCATGGGTTTTGGTGTATTTGCTGTTTTCCACTTTACGGGAAATGAGTGGCTTGTCTTATCTACAGGAAATGTTATAAGCCCTTTCATGCTAGGACAGTTTATTCTGCCCAAGAGTTGGCCACTACCTCGCTCTTTAACTACTGTACCAAGATTAGGACAGACTCTTGCACACCTCTGGGAAATAAACGGTTTTTTGAGGTTATAGAACGTGAAACCCATGATCTAGGTGAACATCCCGTTTGTTAATAACTGTGCTTAACTTTTCCAGCTCTTCATTAGCTGTCGCCAACGTCCCTCTCATGTATTGAGGCTAAAAAGGAGCATGCTATAATGAGCAACACAGCAACAATTTAAACTCTGTGAGTGCTGGATAAAATCATTCACGTCCATTTGCATCACTGGTGTGTTAGGGAGATGAATGCATGATGTGCAGCTTGGAGTCCTGGGGTAATTTTGCATACCACACATTAAAGGGGTCAATATTCAAAGCAATTTAGCCAGCCAGAGACCAACTCCTAGCCGGTTAAATCACCTTGTTGGGGCTAACTGCTAATTTTTAGTGGCACGTAGCTGGTTAGTGCTACTGAAAATAGCCAGTTAGCGCTGAACTGAAAATCAGGTATTTTAGGGCGTTCCGGAGCAGAGTTAGTACCAAAGCTACCTCTAACGATTGGCTGGGTGCGTACAAATTCTCATGTGAGTGACAAGTTCTAAAAAAAATTTTTTTTGTGTGGATAAAAAGTTCTAAAAAACAATTTTTCAAGTATTTTTATGAGCAGCCATGTAAAATCAAATCGGTGACAACGCTCCTGGAATGTTTGAGCAATTGCTCACATGCTCAGCTTAGAGCAGTGGTCTCAAACTCATGGCCCGCCAGGTACTATTTTGAGGCCCACAGGGATGTTTATCATAATCCCAAAAGTAAAAACAGTTTCTTGATCATATGTTTCTTTAGCTATAAATGACAATATTATTATTAAGACTTAGCCAAAAGGAAAGATTTATAAACTATAAAGAGTATTACCTCATGCAAAATTGTCATTTCTTTAATAAGATATTAACTATTTTTTTCTGAGGCCCTTCAAGTACCTACAAATCCAAAAGGTGGCCCTGCAAAGGGTTTGAGTTTGAGACCACTGGCTTAGAGGGAACATAGGTTAGCACTTCGCTGGTTAAGTGCCAATATTCAGCACTTAACTGGCCAGGGTAACCACATAAATAGGACTTCATAAAAGTTAGTCCTATATTTATAAGGTAAACTCATTGCTGGTGCTGGAAACCCAGAAATTCGTTGCCAGTTCCTAGATAGGGTCCAACACTGAATTTCCGGGTTTAACACTGGTGGTGGTCAACCAAATGTTGATTGGCTGCCAGCTGAATATCTGAGCCCTAAAATTCTTCAGACTTTTATTTTGATCAAAATAACACTCCGTGGTCGTGTGACTGGGAACATGCATATATGAAGGGCAATTCTATAAGGGACACTCAGGTGCCAATAACACGCACATATGTAAAGAATAGCACTCAGGGCCTGATTCTATAAATGGCGCCTAGGGAAATGGCACTTACCGCATGTCCATCAAAGTTAGGCGCCATTTGTAGAATTGCACCTACCAGCACCTAAAACAACTTAAATGCCATCATAATGTTTGGCACTGGTATATTTTTCTTGGCCTAATATACTGGCACCTGAGATATTTATTTATTTATTTAATTCATTTGCGATCCCATTGTCCCCAAAGAGCTCAGTACGGGTTATAGGCTCAACATACATAATTTCGATACAAGTTTATATCCTAACTCGATACATTCTAGGGTCTAATATTAATATACATAATACCGTGTTTCCCCGAAAATAAGCCCTACCCCAAAAATAAGCCCTAGTCCTGGGATTCGCCGGCAGCAACTCTTCAACCTCACCCCCCGCTGCCACCGTGCCCCCCACCCCGTGCAGCCAAACCCCTGCTGACCCGCCATTCTTCCCTCCCCGCCGACCGCAAGCGAGCCCTACCTTCATCCAAAGCAAAGATGTCATCAGTAACGTGGCAGATTGAATTCCCCAACGGAGAGGGCCGAAGCAGCCTGTTTAGAGTGCTGCCGGCCTGACGCTGCTTTGGATGCAGGTAGGGCTCGCTCGCTGTCTGCGGGGAGGAAAGGATGGAGGGTCAGCAGGGGTTCGACTGTATGGGGGGGTGCTCAAGGGTTCTGCTGCTCAAGGGAGGGGGGGAGGGAGGGAAGGATAGAAGCTGGGCAAGGGTTCTGCTGCACAAGGGATGGGAGACAGGGAAGGATAGAAGCTGGACAAACTTCTGCTGCACAAAGGGATGGGAAGGAGGGAGGAGAGGAAAGATGCTGCACATGTGGGGGAGAGAAAGGAAAGAGGAAGAATTGGGGTGAAGGAAAGGAAGGGAGAGATCATGCGCATACCCGAAAAATAAGACCTAGTGTGTTTTTTGGGTCCAAAATTAATATGACACTGTCTTATTTTCGGGGAAACGAGACTACGACGGGAACTCCCCACAGCCATTTCCTATTGGCGATCTGCACGGGGCAGGAGTGTAGGAAGATAGCTTCTGTCCCGAAAGCCCACTAGACCACCAGGTAAGGCTGGGACGCTGGGGGGAAGGCTAAACTATGGGTTTTTTTTTCCTTTTTTCCCCCTCCCCAAAAAATAATGAATATATGACATCGCAATTGCCGAAACCGCGGATTGGGGAGGGGGAAGTGTATTCTGTAACAGCTCAGGTGTATCTTTGCGCTGTTACAGAATTGGTGCTGAAGCGCGGCTGTTTTTTTTTGGGTTTTTTTTTGCATCTAATTTATAGATTCACCACTTTAGGCACTATCTTGTAAAGGTACATAGACATGTAGGTGTCAGTACAAAATTCTAGTGCAAATCCAGCAGCAATACCATCTAGATCAGGGGTGTCCAACCTGCGGCCCTGTGAAGTATTTTGTGCGGCCCCAGTCGAGGGCGATGCAGTGTTTTCCTCTGCTGCCCCCGTGTGTTTACCATCTTGCCGGCTCCCTCCTCTGTCTTGCTGCTGTGTTTGCGCGGCCCCAGAAACATTTTTTTTTGGCCACTGCGGCCCAGGGATGCCAAAAGGTTGGACACCCCTGATCTAGATTGAAGGCACAGTATGTTGGTGTTAAATGCACACATGTGCATAGAGCAATGTTTCTCAACTCGGTCCTGGAGTACCCCGTTGCCAGTCAGGTCTTCAAGATATCCACAATGAATATGCATCAACTTAATTTGCATACATTGCCTCCATTATATGCAAATTTCTTTTGTGCATATTCATTGTGGATACCCTGAAAACCTGACTGGCAAGGGGGTACTCCAGGACTGAGTTGAGGAACACTGCTATAGAGTGTAGGCATGTAAATCATGAATCCATGCATGTTCTGCCCTGACTCCTTCCCTGAGCATACGTGCCTAGTTCAGGCGTGACCTGATTTTATCAGAGCCCATGCACACAACAGCATTCTAAGTGCAAAAATGATTTATAAAATGACCTTTCCCTTTGTCAGTCTATGAATAATTTAAAATGCAAAACAGGAAATTTGCTACTTAAAAATTCTGGATTGTTAATGTTTATTCAGAATACACTGTTAAGAGCTGATCATAAGTTTGTCCCTTCATCTTCTCTTGATTCTAGGCCTCTCCACATTTTCTTTTTATCCCTCATGCCCAAACATCTCTGCCCTTCACCCCTCCCCCCACCCATTAGGGCAGATTCCCGTGTATACCACCCACACACTGTCTCCTTCTCTCCTGATCCAGAGGCAAACCTTTTTTGGACTCTATTCCCTAGGGCTCGACGTGCTCTAGGCCTCATTTCACCCTTCCTCTCCCTCTCCCTCTCTCTCTCTCACTTCTTACACCTTTTTGCCTCCAACACCTGCACCCCACTCTGCTCTGTCTTCTTAACCAGTACCAGGCCTATCCCTTCTGCTCCCCCTCCCCCCCAAAGTTTTAAATCGATCACGTATGATCCAAATAGTCGGACATTTACTATGGAACTCAGTACCAGATTCTATCTGTCTGACCTCCGATTTTTTGGCATTTCAGAAAAGTTTGAAAGCCTATTTTTTTTTTACTTGCCTTTTCAAATTTGGTTACTTTGTAATCTTGTAATTGCTTGGCTTTTTATTTTAAGGCACATATGTACCGTCTTTTTTGCTCCATAAGACGCACTTTTTCCACCCTCAAAAAGGGGCTGGAAATAAGGGTGCGTCTTAAGGAGCGAATGTAAAAAAAACCCCAAACAAGACCCGTACCTCCTTATGGCATCCCGGTGGTCCAGCGTTCTTTCTGTGCTCCTACCTGGGTTCCGCTGCTCTCTTCTGGCAGCGACAGCGGCACAGCGGTGCATGAGGCAGGCACAAGCTTTTTCCGTGCCTGCTTGGTCCTTCCCTGTGCTCCGAATGGCTGCCTGCCAGTTCTCGCGGGACGACCGGGATATCAAAAAAAGGTACGGGGGGGGGGGGGGAGTGCCTGCCTGCCTGCCTTTGCCTTTGGGCTGGCTGGCTTGGGACTGGCTGGCCGAGTTGACTGAGTGCTGGCTGGCTGGCTTGGGACTGGCTACCTGGCTTGGGGTGGGTTGGCTGGCTGGCCTGGGACTGGCTGGCTGGCTGGCCGGGTTGACTGAGGGTTGGCTGGCTGGCTTGGTTCTGGTTAGCTGGCTTGGGAATGGCTGGCCGGCTGGTTTGACTGGGGGCTGGCTGGCTTGGGGGTGGGTTGGCTGGCTGCCACTAGACATGCCTACCATTAGATGTGCCCTGTACCCTGTCCCAGCCTACTACTAGACTACCAGAGGGGGGACAGGGTACAGGGCACACCATTTGGTTCAGAATTTTTTTTTCTTGATTTTTGCTCCTCTAGAGGTGGGTGCGTCTTATGGTCAGGTGCGTCTTATGGAGCAGAAAAATACGGTAAGTTGTTTATTGTATGCTGTTATTTTAATAATCTGCTATGTTCAGTTTTATTTTATATGTAATGTTTTTTTTAAATCAAGTTTATTAAAAAAATTTTATACCACTCAATCAGACTTCTGAGCGGTTAATTATGCATGTTTTGTTGTTATCTACATAGATGGTTGATATGCGGGCTACAAATGTATCTTCGCTGCTTTACATATTTGGGCTAGAACTAATATGGCCTACACAGTGCCAGGTGAATACTGCTTCCTTCCTGGCCACTTGAGCAGACATTGAGGCAGCCTACCTCTTTCATGTATATACAAGCCCAGGAAGGAGCCCTGTATCCTGATCAATAGTGGCACTGCCTGCCTCTTTTGCAGGCTGTAGCGGTATCTAGATGCTGAAACAGTTTCACTTGTCCATCTCTCCAAAGCCAAAGCTATACAAAATATGAAAACTTCACATAGGAGGGAAATTAATTCCTACAGGAGAAATCTTAGGCTGAATCATTTGATCACTTTTCTGCACTTTTTTTTCTCACAGAATTTCCTCCTGCTTCTTTCTTTCAGTTCAGTAAGAACCAGGGCTAGGATTTGGTATCGCTCCTGCTTTACAGTGTATCTCCCTGTCCCAAACATACTTGGTCTGGTGATTTCATGGATGGTCCTGAGCTGAGAGCAATACCTCAGGGTGCCTGAATCTGGCCACAAGGTATCATCCACAAGCAGTGACCCTAACTCCCTCCACCTATTGGGGCTGTGACTGTTGCCTCTGCTGCACCCATGGCTTCTGTGGACCTGGATAACAGAAAACTTGACATGAGGATTAAATCCTAGACACCGACTAGGGTGGGCTGTAGGCCCAGAAATGGCCACTACCAATTTTTCCTCTCAGCATCAACAATCAGGGAGGTTGGGGGAGAGGGCAGGGGCAGAGCTTGGTTTATTTGGCCTTCTCAAACAACAGGGATAAGTTGGGTATCTTTTGCATGGCAGTGCACAGCATTTAATACCCAAGTCACTGGGCCATCTCCTTCAGGTGAGAATGAACCTGGGTTCTATAAGACAAACTGGAATTCAGCAAGTGACAGCTGGCAAGACTCTGATATAAAGAAGAATTTTCAATGTCAGTGGAAATTTATAATGTGTGGCTGTATTTTACTTATTTAGTATATATCAATTACTCAGCTGCTGGTCCTGGAACTGTAACACAGTGTGATATAAATGAATGTATTTAGGCTGGTTGCCAGATCCAAAAATGAGTTGCTTTATACCCTCAAAGTCTGAAGTTCTTGTGTTTTTTGACTGTATGGCGACTTTGTCCGTGCATTCGCTGCCACTGGCTGATCAGTGAACAGGCTGAAGACCAGCTGTGACCTCTGAAAATAATGGCACTGCACTAGGTTTGCCTTGGCAGGTCTACTGCGTTGTTTTTACTTAATTCCGGATTTAGAGGTTGGGACTTCAGCAGATGTGCACACTGGGATTTGTCTATTCTGATAACCTTGTTTGTATGGTTTGAAGTGGATTCATAGGCGCAGTGGTATTTACAGCTTTTCACAATTTCCCAACACTGAGAAGCTTCATTTGGGCCTAGAGCCAGACAGGTTACCCGTTGCACTTCATACAAGCTCTGTATTTTCTTATCTTCTCAAATTTATTTCAAGTTAGCTAGACACAAGAGATTCTGACATTATGTATATCAGGCAACCATCACCATTGCATTAATACAATGAGTCTTCTTTTCAATCCACGCATCTTTGTCACTTTTCTTATCACACCTTATTAAGAAAACAAATAGAATGTTAGAAATTATCAGGAAAGGAATGGAAAACAAAGTTGAGAATGTTATTATACCCTTCTATCGCTCCATGGAGCGGCTGCACCTCTAATGCTATGTGCAATTCTGGTTGCTGCCTCTAAAAAAAGATTTAGCGGAATTAGAAAAGGTACAGAGAATATGGGTCATGCAGCCAAATTCAGGATGGATTGGAGGGGAGTGAGATGGCTAAGCGGGGAGGCCTGAGAGTAGCAAGTCATAGTTGTTTAAGCGTGAGGTGATGAGGGCGTGGATAAGGGTTTTGGTAGTGTTCTCAGAGGGTCAGGGTCAGATTTTGGTAATATTACAGCAGAAGAATTAGCAGGTTTTAGCGATATATTGTATCTGGGCGGTGAAGGAGAAAGAGGAGTCAAAAGATGACCCCAAGATTGTGAACAGACAAAACAGGGAAGATGAGAGTGTTGTCCAGAGACAGAGAATGGGGAAGTGGGGAGGTGGGTTTAGTTGGGAAGATGAGCAGCTCCGTTTTAGCTGTATTCTTTGAGCTAGAAAGAGATGAACATAATTGTTATGGGAGTACTTCTGTTGATCCCCCCTTCCCCAACTGGTGGCTTGACCTCATTGAGTCAGATTTATATATGGCAGCAGACTGGGGGGGCAGCAATTCTTTGAGCCTGGTTTTAGGATGTCTCTCTATAAGATGGTTTACAACTTGTTTAAGTATTGCAATCCTTTTTTTTTTCTTCAGAAGTCTGTAATGCTTTCTACTGTTACTGTTCTGCTTCTTATTATGAATCTACAGGATATTGAAGCTGAGTGATTTTTTAATATGCTTTTGGCTCATGCATGGACTGTTCCAGCTGATGTGTGTGTGTGGCTGTAAGGAAGTAAGGCCAGCAGATCAGTCTTCCCCCACAAAAACTATAGATCTAAGCATTTGGCTTTTTTCTCCCATGCCCCTGAACTTCTTATATTCACTCACAACTGAAAAGTCATTGTCCGACTTTGTGCCCATGACAAGCAATTTCCAGCTAGGCAGGGATAAGAACATAAGAAACGCCTTCACCGGATCAGACCTTATGTCCATCTAGTCCGGTGACCCGCACACACGGAGGCCAAGCTAGGTGCTCCCTAATGGAGACCTTGATTACCCATATCCCTCAATGTGATTTGCAAGAAGGTGTGCATCCAACTTGCGCTTGAATCCCAGAATAATAGTCTCCGTCACAACCTCCTCTGGGAGAGCATTCCAAGAGTTCACCACTCGATGTGCGAAACAGAACTTCCTGACATTTGTCCTGGACCTGCCGCCCCTCAGTTTCAGTCCATGACCTCTTGTTCGTGTCACATTTGACAATGTGAATAACGATGTTTCTTGCTCTATTTTGTCGAATCCTTTTAGTATTTTAAAATTTTCTATCATATCCCCTCACAGTCTCCTCTTTTCGAGGGTGAACAGTCCCAGCTTTCCGAGGCGCTCTTTGTAGCTCAAATTTTCCATTCCTTTTACTAGTTTCGTGGCTTGCCTCTGCACCCTCTCCAGCAGGGTTATATCCTTCTTTAGGTATGGAGACCAGTGTTGGATACAGTATTCCAAGTGTGGTCTGACCATTGCTCTATAAAGCAGCATTAGGACGCCCACTGATCTACTCGTAATCCCCTTCTTTATAAGAACATAAGAACATAAGAAGTTGCCTCCGCTGAGGCAGACCATAGGTCCATCCTGCCCAGCGGTCCGCTCCCGCGGCGGCCCATCAGGCCCATCGCCTGAGTAGTGGTCTATATCTATCTATACCCTTCAATCCCTTTTTCTTCTAGGAATCTATCCAAACTTTCTTTGAAACCATTTAATGTTTTCTTGTCTATAACAGCCTCTGGAAGCACGTTCCATGTATCCACCACCCTCTGAGTGAAAAAGAACTTCCTAGCGTTTGTTCTAAACCTGTCCCCTTTCAATTTCTCCGAGTGCCCCCTTGTACTTGTGGTGGTCCTTAATTTGAAAAATCTGTCCCTGTCTACTTTTTCTATGCCCTTCAGGATCTTGAAGGTTTCTATCATGTCTCCTCTAAGTCTCCGCTTTTCCAGTGAGAAAAGTCCCAACTGCTTCAACCTGTCGGTATATGGGAGATTTTCCATTCCCTTTATCAGTTTAGTTGCTCTTCTCTGTACTCCCTCAAGTACTGCCATGTCCTTCTTGAGGTACGGCGACCAGTACTGGACACAGTACTCCAAATGCGGCCGCACCATTGCACGATACAGCGGCATGATGACTTCCTTCGTCCTGGTCGTAATACCCTTCTTAATGATACCCAACATTCTGTTAGCTTTCTTTGAGGCTGTAGCGCACTGCGCCGATGTCTTCAGTGTTGCGTCTACCATCACTCCCAGGTCTCTCTCCAGGTTACTGACCCCTAGCGGTGTTCCCCCCATTCTGTATGTGAACATCGGGTTCTTTTTCCCCACGTGCATGACCTTGCATTTCCCTATGTTGAAGCTCATTTGCCATTTTTTCGGCCCACTTTTCCAGCTGCGTTAGATCCTTTTGGAGATTTTCGCAGTCTCCCCTGGTTTGAGCCCTGCTGTATAGTTTGGTGTCATCTGCAAATTTAATAACCTGTTTGCTTTCTTTGTCGCCGCCGCGCATTGAGCTGACAGTTTCAGGGTCCTGTCTATCAGTACCCCCAGGTCCCTTTCTTGTTCGCTTTTGCCCAATGTTACACCTAACATTTTATATTCATATTCCATGTTTTTCCTACCTAGGTGCATCACTTTGCCTATGTTAAACTTCATCTGCCACTTTTCCGCCCATTTCTCCAGCTGGTTCAGATCCTTCTGGAGATCCTCGCTATCCTTTTGTGCCCGACACAGTTTTGTGTCATCTGCAAACTTGATTATATTACTTGTTGTTTCCTCTTCCAGGTCATTTATGAAGATATTGAATAAGATGGGCCCAAGAACTGAGCCCTGGGGCACGCCGCTTGTCACTTTCTCCCAGTCCGAGAAATTCCCATTTATGCTTACCCTCTGCAATCTGTTCTCTAGCCATTTGACTATCCATCTGAATACGTCCCCTTCTATTCCGTGGCTTAGAAGTTTCCTCATAAGCCTTGCGTGCATATGGCTGCTAAGTGCAATTATGTACATGGTGCTTGCCTTTTAGAGCAGGGGTGTCAAAGTCACTTCTCAAGGGCAACAATCCAGTTGGGTTTTCAGGATTTCCCCAATGAATATGCATGAGATCTATTTGCATGCACTGCTTTCATTGTATGCTAATAGATCTCATGCATATTCATTGGAGAAATCCTGAAAACCCGACTGGATTGTGGCCCTCGAGGAGGGACTTTGACACCCCTGTTTCAGAGAATTGGGCTAAGCACCATTATGATTGGCAATGATTTTTTTTTAAGGCATTACATATATAGAATCAGGCTTTAAGTGAAGAAATATTTCCTTCAATTTATTTTAAATGTACTGCTTAGTTGTTTCATAGTGTGCCCCCTAGTTCCTGTATTTTCAGAAAGAGTAAACAAGTGATTCAAGCCTACCTAATTCCATTCCACTCCATATTTTATAGCCCTCTGTCATATCTTCCCTCAGTTGTGTCTCCTCCAAGCTGAATAGCCCTAGCCTTTTTAGCCTTTCCTCAGAGGAACATCATCCCATTCCCTCTATCATTGTTGTTGCCCTTTTGCTGCATTCCACCTCTGCTGATGCCACTTCGTTTCTGGGATGGTACGTGGCAGAGGAAAGATGCCGGGTCAGTCAGCAGCCGTATCTCTTAATTGTGGCTGACTGTTAGTGCTGAAGGTTAGAGGACCACAGTTGTGGGGGCAGCAGAGAAAGTGGGGGAAGGAAATTGAGAGAGAGAATTTCAGGGAGGAGAAAGGAAAGAATGCCAAAGTTGGTGAGGGGGAGAAGGAAAACTGCCAGGATAGAGGAGGGAGGGAAAAGAAGAGATGCTAAGACCTGCAGGGAAAAGGGAAAGAGGGAGAGGTGTTGGATCTGCAAAGGGGAGACATAGGAGCAAGAAAAGAGATGAATACAAGCGGGGTGGGGGGGTCAGAGGGAGATATGTTGGCTGAGTGGGGGAAACTGGAGGGAAGGAAAAGAGGGACAAATGTGGGCATTGGGGGGAAGTCATAGGGATATAGAAGTTATATCAGACTAAGCATGAATACGGATAATGAACATGGCAAGAAGATGGGGGCAAGGGCACGGGGTGATGCTTGGTACAATAGCTAGGGATGCAGAAAGAAGATGGATGGTGGATATGGAGAAACAAGAAGTGTCAAAAGGACAAGTACACTCTAGCAAGATAATTAGGAGAAAACAGAGGAAAGTAGAAACCAGAGACTGGGAACAACACCACTAGAAAAATAAAATGACCAGAAGACAAAGATAGAAAATACTGTATTTTTTTCTAATTTTTATTAGAATATGTTAGTTTTTGGAAGGTTTATCTCCCAGAACTGGTTTTAAACATGACTGGGGCCCATTAGAAAAACCTCACTCGATGTCCTTCAGTCTCCAGCATAGCAGTGGTAAATCTCCAGCTGTGGGATGGGCCACTCTTGGTGTCTCTGTGAATAATAGTGAAGACCTCTGACTAAGACATCCATAGGCTGTCATCTTAATATGGGGATGCCTCCCTCTTGGTGACTGGAGCAGTTTCTGATTTCTTAGAGCCTCACACTTAAGGTTATTCTATATGCTGCAGTGTGTCATCTAATTCCTTTTTTATTTGGTCTGACCCAGTAAGGCTCTTCTTATGGTCTTACATGGGAGGGGACATGAGAACGCTGGTGCTTTTTATGCACATGTTCCAGCTCGAACTGATGAAATCTGGAACATCTTGCTTTTTGCTTGAACTTAAAGAATTCTGAGTCTTTCAATACCTGCTGTTTCCGACACCCTCATATCAGAATCCTGGAGAAGATAAGACAGGGTGAAACATGTTCCTTGCTATAGATGCCCACAACCTGTGATTTCTGTGCAGATCAGGCCTGGTTGCTTTATTATTTGATGACCCAAACAAGAGTTTCATTTCATTCCTGCTGAAGTCTGGTACATGGAGGTTACATGACTTGGCCGATGAGATTGTAGGTATCACTTAAGATTAAACCCAGCTGTGCTGTCTAACCTATATGTAGGTTAATTTGTAAATGCTGATAAAATATTGTAGTGCTTCTAAATCTTTTTCCTAACAGGGCTAAACATGTGTTGCTAATCTTGAGTTGGCTAGATGCATTTCCAGTTTCTAGTTTCATTAGCTTCTCGTTACAGTAGCACTGGATGGACACTCACATTTTCACAGTGGGGCTCGGATGGTGCTCTTACCCAAAATGCTGCCAGGCTTGTAACATTTGCAGTAAGGGCCAGGTGTTAATATTCTCTTAAAGTGAGGGTAATTCTATAAGGCACACTCTTGGCACCTAAAAATATGCAGTGCCTATTTGGATCCTATTCGTTAAGGAAAACTAGATGCTTATTTTTAATTATAGAATACTAGCATAATATGTAAAAAAGGTGCCTGAAAAATTCTCAGTCCAACCAAGAAAAGAATGATGTGGAGCCATGAAACTTACAAGTTATTCCACACTTTTCTGGACACTTTCCATTTCAATTATATGAAATGAAATGAAAAGTGTCAAGAAAAGGGTGGAATAACTTTTCAGTGGCCCCTTGTATTTTAGGTGTAATCAATTGATACAGCTATTGAGCCTAGATGGTTAAAGAACTCATGTACATTATAATACTTCATAATTCCATGTACACATTTAAATGAGCATCCTGCCCAAACTCTGCCCATTTGAATGCCCACCTGCAAAATATAGAGCAGTGAATATTAGTGCATTCTTGCCAAATAGTGCAGAGTTGGAAAAAGGTCATAAATTCATCTGTGTGTCAACAGGATATTCTTGCCACTTAATCTAGGCAGTTCCTTATAGAATTTTACCCATAGTTTAGATTTGTGTGAGACCTTTCTTCAGCCTGGAACACCATCCCCATCCCTAACAACACTACACCATATAACAAAAAGGCCCAGGAGGTCAGCTGAATGCCAAGGCTACAGCGATGAGAGGTTATTAGAAGTATCTAGATAGACCAGTGGTTCTCAACCCAGTCCTCAGTATATAGCTAGCCAGTCTGGTTTTCAGGATCCTCACAATGATCTACATACGTTCTAGACATTACTTGCAAAGCTATCTCATGCATATTCATTGTGGGTATCCTGAAAACCCAACTGACTGGGCATGCCTCAGAACCACTGCCCTAGACTATAGGGCACTGTCTCTTAAATTGTGTGCCATGGCATAGTGGTGTGCCCCAAGGAAATTCTGGGTGTGCCATGAGAGATTCCAGAATTTTACTTTATTTTTAAAAATTCCTTTCATAAGTATACACTAGAATAGGTGAAGTATGTTGTGTACGCAAGAGTCTGTCAATGGTACGAGCATCTGTGTGCGTAAGGACATAACTGCCCAGACAAGCATCATTCTTTGACATAATTGATCCTTGAAAACTAACGGCAAGTATTTTTATTTTTTATGCGTTGTTTCAATTACCCATACATAGCATAAAGAATTTAAAATAAATAACTCTCAAATTTAATTTCTTGTTGGTTTTGCAATTTTATAATTTAAATTTTAATGTGTTGAGAAAAAATTTGCTACATTTATTGTGCCGCGAAAAACATTTGTTCTTCTTAGTGTGCCAGAGCTAAAAAAAAGTTTGAGAGACCCAGTCATAGGGTGACTGAGTAGAAATCAGTAGAAGCCTATAATTTCCCAAAAATCAACACGGTGGGTGTTGGCACATTGTGGGTGGAAGAGAACCAACCTGCAAAGTCATGAGGAATCTGTGTCCATCTGTTTGGGCAGGAATGCCATTAGTTTTACTAATTGTTTAGGAGATATGCATGTGCTAGTAAGATGTGTAGGGATTGAGGGGTGCAGGGTGTGTGTTTGTGTGTTATTCTAGGTGCGCAGCTCAATGTGGGAATTTCTATCTTCACCTTCACAGGATAGTTGAGAACCAACGAAGCAGACAGTTGCTTGGTTAAGGACTGATACTCTAGAACAGTGATTCCCAACCCTGTCCTGGAGGACCACCAGGCCAATCGGGTTTTCAGGCTAGCCCTAATGAATATGCATGAGAGAGATTTGCATATGATGGAAGTGATAGGCATGCAAATTTGCTTCATGCATATTCATTAGGGCTAGCCTGAAAACCCAATTGGCCTGGTGTTCCTCCAGGACAGGGTTGGGAACCACTGCTCTAGAAGCAGTCAAGTGTCTATGGCTGCCAGCTAGGTCTTATTCTTAGTATTATGGGCAGAATGAATTGGCCAGTTTACGTATCTGCCAGCATCCCCTATACTACATAGTTAGAGAGCTTCTGATGTTCAAATTCTTAGAAGTGCAGCAAAGTGGTGTTGAGATGTGTGAAGTTCAGCTGCTCAAGACTGGCCAACTGAACTGCTAATAAGCTCCTTGTATCAAATATCAAATACGACATTCCCCAAGGCGCCCTTCTATCCCCCCTCCTATTTAACCTCTACATTAGACCTGTCATTGATATAGCCCAAAAGTACAATGTTAAAATCCACTCTTATGCCAATGACATCCAGCTACTCCTCCCACTAGGCGAAACCCGATCATCCCAAATCGCCAACCTCCAACACTTCCTCTCTGACATGAAAACCTGGATGACAAACAACAAACTAGAGCTGAAATTTTATGGATCAGGAAAAAAAGTACCAAATACATACGCCCAACACTATCATGGGACTCCACCTTACTAACTGCAGCAGATCAAGTACGCAGTGTCCCTGTCCACCCACATATCTCAAGTAGTTTCTACCTTCTTCTACTACCTCCGCCAACTGAGAAGGATCAAACTCTACATCTCCACACCTGACCTATCCCAACTCATCTACATCTATGTCCTCTCCAGGATGGATTACTGCAACTCCTTATTTAATGGAGTAGCCAAAAAAGATCTCAAGCGCCTCCAGTGGGTACAAAATGCAGCAATTCGCCTCCTACACAGCCTCAACTACCACGATCCCATCTCCCCAGCCCGCTGTGCTGAACACTGGCTTCCAATTAACCAATGCTGCGCATTCAAGGCCCTAGTAATAGCGCATAAAGAATATACGCCACCACCCCTGCCTACATAAAATCCAAGCTAACCCTGTACACCCCCACCCGCCCCCTACGATTGGAAATGGAGAAACACATATGCATCCCCTCAGGAAGGTCCCTCCTGTCAGAAACTGCCCGCAAACGCTCCTACAGCCATTTCATCCCCCAACTCTGGAACCAACTGCCCCCGCAAATCAGATTACAGAACTCATTGATGACCTTCTGGAAAGCGGTAAAGACCCTCCTCTTCAACTAAAATTCATCCACAGTCTACACCTCACCCCCCTTAATCCACCCCCTCCCCTCTACCCTCTCTTCTCCTTTCTAAACTTCTACTTAAATTGCTGTATAGTCCTTTCTTAACCTGTACTAAAATTGCCATATAGTCCTTGTATTTAAACTACTGTATAATCTTTGTATTGTCCAAATGTACTCCACTGTCAATGTTTGCTGTAAGCCGTTCTGAGCTACTGGGAGGACGGGATAAAAATCTAAATAAATAAATAACATTTTAGAGTGGTCCATCTTTCTCTGTTTGCTTTAATTACGGTATCTTCAGAGCCAGATTTATTTATGTGCCCTGTAGGCACATATAGGGGAGCTCAAATAGAAATACGAGTACAAAGGATTTCTATTCTGTTACTTGCTCAAAGGCTTAATGTGGATTGCAAAAATCAAGAGACTAATCTCTGAATAATACAATAAATATTAGAAATTTATAATGTGGAGGGGCATAATCAAAACATATGTCCGATTTGGACGTATTGCACTAGATGCCCAAAGTCGGCAGTGGGGAAAATGCCCATTTTCAAAAAATACATCTAGAATATATATATTAATGTAGCCTCCGCACAGGCACCGGCACCAGCATGTCCTGTGCGTTGGTGCCGGTGGCCGAAGATCTGCCTCCTGTGCTGGGCCTTGAGCATGTGCGCTCTCAGGCAAGCGCACATGCTCAAGGCCCAGCACAAGAAGCAGATCTTTGGGCACCGGCACCAACGCACAGGACATGCTGGTGCCGGTGCCTGTGCGGAGGCTACATTAAAGTAAAAAGAGGGTTCGGGTGGGTTGGGGGAACCTCAGGTCGCGGCTGCGGGGGGGTGCCCAATGGCTGCGGGGGGTGCCCGATGGCGGCGGGGGGTGCCGGATCGCGGGGGGGAGGGTGCCGGTTCGCGGGGGAAGGCCTTCGGGGTGGAGCAATGCCGGTTCTTGTGGGGGGGGGGGAGCAGCGCTGCTGGCCTGGGGGGGGGGAGGTTGGGGGGTGGGAACATATCAAAATGAGTTTCCATTATTTCCTATGGGGAAACTCGCTTTGATAAATGAGCATTTTGGATTATGAGCATGCTCCTGGAACGGATTATGCTCGTAATCCAAGGTACCACTGTACACTGATCTACACCAAACAAAAGAGTGTGCAAAGCCTCCCCACCCTCTCCCCACTCCCCCTAACACACATAATCTAACAAGTGTGCTCCCACACAAAGCAGTATAAGAGCACAGGAGATCACTCTTGATGATTAAGGGCTGCCCACCCCCTCCTAATTCTAATGGCAGTGAACATCAAGCATAAGTACAGGGACACATATGCTCAATACTAGTGAAAACAAGGAAAATCAACGAGAACAGAACTAAAGGTAATCACCAGCATTCACGCACTACAAATGCACGCTTCTAGAGTCTTCTACCTACATCAAAGGAAGACAAAGGAAATAAAGACAGAATGTCAGATCAGGTGCTCTATATAGAATGTTCCAAGGTGCTATGCAGGAAATCCTGTGCAGTGTCCACAGAGTCAAAAGTGTTCCATATCCCGTTGTAGTGTACTTTAAGCAAAGTGAAGTAGAGAAGCATGTAGAGAAGTTTAGAGTCTGACAGAGATTTACATATTGGTGAGAATTTCCTGCATCTGTCTAATAGTGATGCTGAATAGACTTGGAATATATTAATAGGCACAGTTTCTTAAAGCACATCTGTTGTGCATGCTCTATATGCTCTCATCAAGTCTGCTTTATGCGTATAGTTAAAGATCTTAGCAATAACCATGTGGGGTCTGACTGATCCTTCTCATCTGCGGACGAGATGATGGACCCTCTCGATTTGAAACAGTTCCAGGTGCTCCTTTATGGGCAACTCCAACATCAACCAGCGTTCCAATACTCGAGAGAGTTGTTGGTCATGTACCGTTTCAGGAAAACCAATAAAGCGCAGGTTGTTGCGTCTCGACCTGTTCTCTAGGTCATCCAGTTTATTTGCGTATGTGGCGAGATGGACCAGAGTATCTGTGCGCTGTTTCTCCGCCGAAGTAGCCATGTCTTCCAATGTGGACATTTGTCCTTCAAGTAGCCATAGTCTAAAATTCAATCATATAAGTCTCCAGCATGTTAAGTTGCTCGGAGAGTTTATCCAGTCTCGGTTCTAAGACCTGAACCACAGTGCTGGTGAGTTATGCAATGTGTGCCACAGCCAAGGGCAGCATGGATTCTACGGCCTCCTCTATGATGGGGTCTTCATGCAGCCTTACCTTTTCTCTGTCTTTTTTCTGCTTTGAGGCCATCCCATTTGCCAATTTCAAAACAAATCTGTCCATAAAGTTGTGCCCGAAAGCACCGAAGGTCCAAATGCTGCCGATGGGTGAATTAAATTTGAAAATTCAATAGATGGGGCAGGGAGCCCTGGAACCAGACAGAAAGCAAGTACCTCGCTCAGCTCATCCCATAATCTCATTTTTAGTATTTATATACCACTTATAACCTAAGTAGTTTACATTCAGGTACTCAAGCATTTTCCCCTATCTGTCCTGATGAGCTCACACTCTATCACATGTATTTGGGACTATGGGGGATTAATGACTTGTGCAGGGTCACAAGGAGCAGCACGGGATTTAAGGGTGCTGAGGCTGTAGCTGTAACCACTGCGCCACATATTCCCCACTGTCTTGGTCCTTAGAAGGAACATTGTGCTGGGGATGTTGCTGATGTCACTAGGCGGCGGAGCTAACACTATACCGAAGACCCAGTTAGGGCCCAGCAATGAATATTTTTGTTTAATTTAGCTGGTGGCAGTGTTTCAGGCAGGTAAATTGCAATCTTGGCTTGGTGAATGTATTCGTCAAGCCATGTCTTATTGTTCTTTCTGAAAATTAGTTAAGTCTTCTCTGTTTGACAAATTTATTACTTAGTTGGATATTTTTAAGCTTGTAATTATAGTTTTAACTTTTATTGTAAGATTTTATTTTCATGCTATGAATGTATTTCGCTGATTGTTCAGTTTCTTATGCTGTAAACCGCCTAGAATTTTTGGTAATGGCAGTTTAAAAGAATAAATTTATTATTAATATTTAAAAAATATTGGCTGAATAAATATTGAGGTAAGTGACCTGGCATCCTGTTCTATGAAACTGACTTTCTTTCTTATTAAATTTCAGGGTACTGGTTGGTGCTCCAAAGGCAGAGTCAAAATTTAGCACCTCTATGAAGTCCCCAGGGGCCATTTTTAAATGTCGAGTTCACACCAACCCTGACAGAAGGTGCACAGAGCTGGACATGGGGAGAGGTGAGTAGTCTTACTAGGGAAAAAAATGTGCAACTAGAAAAAAAATCTCTATCAATGTTCTGTTGAGGAAAGGGTGGAAGACAAAGGCCCCCTTTTATCAAGCCGCATTGGGTTTTTTTATCGCCGACTGCTGCGGTAAAAACTCTGGCGCTCATAGGAATTCTATGAGCATCGGAGCTTTTACTGCAACGGCTGGCGATATAAAACAGTAATGCAACTTGCTAAAATGGGGGCAAAGTTTGTTCTTTGCTTTATGTATGGTTAGGGTTACCAGATTTTACAATCTTAAAATCTGGACCCATGGCCCCGGCCACAGGCCCGCTCACTTCCACCCATCCCTGTCCAGTTCCGTCCAAGTCATGCCCTGTTGAACCCCAGCCCCGACCCCCCCAACTCTTTTCGTGTTCAGAGCCATGTCGGAAGGGCATCTGCGCATTCATAGTTGTGACGTGATGATGTCAAACACATGTGTGCATGTGTGTGACATCACCACATTACATGCGCACATGCGCAGATGCCCGCCTGATGTGGTCCCGAGTTGGAAGCTTTTCAAAACCCGGACAAAGTTTTGAAAAGCCGTCTGGAGGCCCGGACGGTTCATAGTCTAAAGCGCGCGAGGACAAAGGTGCGCCGATAACCGAGCGTGGACAACTGAGCGCAGGGCTTAATCGCGCCAAAGAAAAACCGTATTTTAAAGGGCTCTGATGGGGGGTGTTGGTGGGGAACCCCCCCACTTTACTTAATAGAGATCATGCTGGCGTTGTGGGGGTTTGGGGGGTTGTAACCCCCTTCATTATACTGGAAACAACTTTTTCCCTGTTTTTTAGGGAAAAAGTTAAGTTTTCAGTTTAATGTGGGGGGTTACACCCCCACACCCCCCCAACATGGCAGCGTGAGGCAGCGCGATCCCTATTAAGTAGACCCCACACCCCTGTCAGAGCCCTTTAAAATACGGGTTTTCTTCGGTGCGATTAAGCCCTGCACTCAGTTGTCCAAGCTCGGTTGTCGGTGCACCTTTGTCCTCGCGCGCTTTTGACCCGTCACCGGCCCGGACAGTCCTCTAAAAAGAGGACATATCCGGGTAAATCTGGACGCCTGGTAACCCTGGTAACGCCTGGTATATTATTATCATTGTTTAATAGCAAAATTGTATGAAACATAAAAAACTGATTGTAAAGTTATTAAACAGATTGCTTAGCCACACTGAAAGTTTGACTTGGGCTAGTCTGAAGGCTCAGTGCTATGCCACTGCCATGAGGAAAGTCTCTGGTTCATTGTCCAGGCTAGGTTTCCCACTGCCTAGGTTGCTGTGGTTGGAGAAGTTGCAGAAATAGCGTTCACAGCCTCTGAGTAGGAAAGATCATGATCGTTGCTCAAGGGTGACACCTACTGGTTCAATTTGGAGCCCATGATTGCAGGGTTCTAGAAGGGCTCCTGATAAGTGTTTCTCAGCCCAGAATGTTGCAGTGTTCAGTCTAAAAAGGGTGAAATATAGGTAGTTGTGTGTGACGACCAGTGTTCCCGCTAAGGTGCGCTGGTGTGCGCTTGCGCACAAAATATTACCTGGCAGCGCACAAGTTTCTCGTCACAGCGCACACATTGTAGAGCACAGTTCTTCAACCGCCGGTCCGCAAACAAAATCTTGCCGGTCCGCGAAGGATTCGGTCCCCGCCGCAACGAAAGGCCGGCGTCAGCTGACTTGCAACTTCCTGTTGCAGTCGCTGTGCCGGGACTCCTGCCTTCGCCGGGACTCCTGCCTTCCACCGCGTTTGCCTCCTGCCTTGTCTCCGCACCTCCAGACCAGCAGCGGCAGCTCTGTATGTTTTTAACTTCGGCACAGAGCTGCCCCTAATCAATAGTTTAGCGCGGTTTCATAAGGCAGCCTCGGGGCCTTTGCTAGGCCGGCCCACATC
Organism: Geotrypetes seraphini; assembly: GCF_902459505.1. Classification (NCBI taxonomy): domain Eukaryota; kingdom Metazoa; phylum Chordata; class Amphibia; order Gymnophiona; family Dermophiidae; genus Geotrypetes; species Geotrypetes seraphini. The sequence goes on from NC_047085.1 coordinate 363,237,855, forward strand.
GCATCATCGAAGCGGGCCGGCTATCAAAGGCCCCGAGGCTGCCTCATGAAACCGCGCTAAACTATTGATTAGGGGCAGCTCTGTGCCGAAGTTAAAAGCATACAGAGCTGCCGCTGCTGGTCTGAACTCTTGGGCCGCTGAAGGAGGGCAAAAAGCAGCTATCCTGGAGGTTTCCCTTCCTCTCGCCTTACAGGTTCCTTTTTTCCACCTTTTTTTTTTTCCTTCAAACGGCAACGGGCCCCAGCATCGACATCAATCAAGTAAGTTCCACTGTCAATCAAGCGGTTCTGCTCGGCCAAAGCTTCCCCTGTGACATGAGCCACCCTCAGGGGAAAGAAAGTGACCCACAAAGGTGAGGGGAAGGGGGGCAGATGATGGAAGTTGGGGGGGGGAGAGAGAGAAGGGGCAGATGATGGAATGGAGGAGATGAGAGAGAGAGAGAAGGGGACAGATGATGGAAGTGAGAAGAAGGGAGAGAGAGCAGAAGGCAGATGGATGTCAGTTGAGAGGGGAGAGCAGATGCTGAATGGAAGTGGGGAAAGAACACATACTGGATGGAAGGAGGAGATAAATAAAGGGGGAAGAAAATAGTAAGATAATGGAGGGGTGAGGGAAAGGGGTGACAAGCTGTGTGTAGACACAGTGAAAAGAGGGAAACGGGACTAAATAGTAAGAAAGAATTTAATTTAGATGGAGGCAGAAAATAGAGAAGGAAGACCAGAGAAGAAAAGGGAAGAGAGCAGAGAATGATCAGATCTGAGTGGAGGAAATGAGAAGAGAGATATGCTAAAAACCACAGGGGGGAGGGAAGGATAGAGATGCCAGACCATGAGGGGAACAGAAGGAAGATGATGGATGCTAGACCAAATTGGAGGGTGGGGGGGGGCAGGAGGAGAGATGGCAGGGAAAGACAGACAGTGAATGGAAGGGGCAGATGCTGGACTGAAGAGACAGAGAAGGTTATCATGCTGCTGTACCGGGCCATGGTACGCCCTCACCTGGAGTACTGCGTCCAGCACTGGTACTTTAAGAAGGACACGGTACTACTCGAAAGGATCCAGAGAAGAGCAACTAAAATGGTTAAGGGGCTGGAGGAGTTGCCGTACAGCGAAAGATTAGAGAAACTGGGCCTCTTCTCCCTTGAGCAGAGGAGATTGAGAGGGGACATGATAGAAACATTCAAGGTACTGAAGGGAATAGACTTAGTAGCTAAGGCAGGGAGAACGAGAGGGCACTCTCTAAAGTTGAAAGGGGATAGATTCCATACAAACGTAAGGAAGTTCTGTGGTAGAAAGCAACATATTTATTTGGCTCATAACTTGCTGGCGCCCGATATTTTTAGCTCACAGTGAAAAAAGTTTGCTCACAACACCCGCCCGCTTAGAGGGAACACTGGTGACGACCCATGGTGTCAGGGCTCCAGCTCTTTCCTGTTAAGCTAGAAGTACAAAGGAGCAGGAGGAAAATGCTAGGTAAAAAAAAAAAAAAAAAAGCTTTTGCACCTGCCACAAATCATACAGGGTTTTTGGCCTGCAAAATTCTTGAGTCATGGAAATGGCCAGATGTTTGGCAATGGTTGGCCCATAGCATTTTTTCTTCTGAACAAATGTAACCCTCATTCAAGACTGCGGTGTGAAATATTGCAACTTTCAATAAAAGCAAACATGAACCTGCAAGTCATAGATCAAATGCACAGAGACATGTAGAAATCTGGCAAGGAAATGTCTGTGCTGCATGGGTCCCCCGATCTGTTGAATTGTTGTCAGAATGATGTTTGGAGGTTAGATACCGGTATTTCTTTTATTATTGGCAAACAAGGTGCATCTGTGATAACAGCAAACAATACAGAGCAGCAGAACAGAAAGCTCAGTGCTATGAAATTCTCACCAAGGATCCCTTGCCAATACCGAGTTTCTTCTCAATTCTACAGAGTTTGTCAGAACTTAGGTGGAAACATAGAGACATGATGGCAGAGGGGGTCATAGTCCCTCCTCGAGTGCCGCAATCCATTCGGGTTTTCAGGATTTCCCCAATGAATATGCATGAGATCTATTTGCATGCACTGCTTTCATTGTATGCTAATAGATCTCATGCATATTCATTGGGGAAATCCTGAAAACCCGACTGGATTGCGGCCCTCGAGGAGGGACTTTGACACCCCTGCCCTAAGAGATCCTACATGCCTGTCCCACACTTTCTTGAATTCAGCCACAGTCTTCGTCTCCATCACCTCTACTGAAGACTATTCCACGCATCTACCATCCTTTTCAGTAAAAAAAAAAAGAAAAAAAAAGGATTTCCTTGGATTACTCTTGAGCCTATCATCTCTTAACCTCATTCTATGCCCTTACTTTGGAGTTTCCTTTCAATTGAAAGAGATTTGTCTCATGTGTTTTTATGCCACATAGGTATTTAAATGTCTCTATCATATCTTCTCTCTCTCACCTTTCCTCCAAAGTATACATATTGAGATCTTTAAGTCTGTCCCTGTACAACTTATCCAATAAACGGGAAAATCTAAGTTGTTCAAAACACAATTCCAAACGTACAGAGAACAAAGTTGTATAATATCTAGCTGACCTCAAACACCCGAGGCATTACTTAAACATTTTTTCGTGCCCTTACAGGGGTGATGTGTTCTTCATCGGTCTTTGTTTAGGCATGTAAACAAAATAATGTTAATTTTTGTTAACAGACTCAAAATTATTAGTGTGTTAATAATTTATAAAGAAAGAACACTTAGCTTAGTTGCCTTCCTCTGGACCAGCTCCATCCTGTTTATATGTTTTTGAAAGTGTGGTCTCCAGAATTGTACACAGTATTTTCAGTGAGGTCTCACCAGTCTTATACTGGGGCATCAATACCTTCGTTTTCCTACTGGTCATTCCTCTTAGTAACATAACATAATAAATGACAGCAGATAAAGATCCTTATGCACCCAAGCATCCATCTAGCTTTTGCTGTTGCCTTTTTAACCTGATTGGCCACCTTAAGGTCATCATATCCTATCGCACCCAAGTCCTGCTCATCTTTCGTGTACAAAAGTTCTTCACCCTCTAAACTGTACTGTTCCCTCGGGCTCTGCAGCCCAAATGCATTTCATAGCATTAAATCTTGCTGCCAAATTTCAGACCGTTCCTCAAGCTTCGCTAGATCTTTCCTCATGTTTTCCACATCATCAGGTGTGTCTACTCTATTGCAGATTTTGGTGTCATCTGCAAAGAAGCAAATCTTACCTGACAGCACATCAGCAATATCGCTTACAAAATAGTTAAAAAGAACAGGCCCAAGAGCTGAACCTTGAGACACACCACAGATAAACATCCCTTTTCTCAAAGTGATCTCCAGTGCCTACTACCCTCTGTCGCCTTCCACTCAACCAGTTCCCGATCAAGTCCATCACTTTGGGGCTCATACCAAGGGCACTCGGTTTATTTATTAGATGCCTGGGTGGAACACTGTCAAAAGCTTTGCTAAAATCTAAATATACTACATCTAGCACTCTCCCTCTATCCAATTCTCTGGTCACCCAGAAATTGATCAGATTTGTCTGATAAGACCCGCCTTCTAGTCAATCCATGTTGCATTAGCTCCTGTAATCCACTGGATTCCAGAAACTGTACTATTCTCTGTTTTAAAAGTGTTTCCATTAATGTACTTACCACAGAATCAGACTTACTGGCCTGTAGTTCCCTACTTCTTCCTTACTTCCACTTTTGTGTAGAGGGACCATATCTTCCCTTCTCCATTCCTCCCAACTCCCAACTCTAGAGAAGCATTGAAAAGGGCAGACAGTGGAGCCGCTAGAACTTCCTTAGGTTCCCTCACTACCCTCGGATTTATTCCACCCAGCTCCATCACTTTATCCACCTTTAGTTTAGTGAGCTCCTCAAGAACACAATCCTCTGAAAATCAGTCAGGGTCTACCACACCTCCAGCCCTATTTGCTTTTGTTTTCTTCGGTCCTGCTCACTTCAGTTATGAACTCAGAACAGAAATATTTGTTAAGCTAAGTTAGCCTTATCTTTATCAGCTTCTACATATTCCTCCCCTTCACCTTTGAGTCTCACAGTGCCACTTTTGCACTTCCTCCTATCACTAGTATATCTACAAAATCTCATGTCCTCCCGTTTTACCATGTCGGTTATTTTTTTCTTCCATTTGCATCTTTGCTTTCCTGACTACTTGACCAGCCTCTCTTAACTTTTCCAAATATTTTTGTCTGTCTTCTTTCTGCGATCTTTACACTACACTAGTGTATGAAAGCTAATCTTTTTTTCCTTACTTTCTCAGCTACTACTTTTGAGAACCAAAGTGGCCATCTTTTCCTCTTACTTTTATTTACTTTTCTTACAAAATGGTTTGTTGCCCTTACAATATCTCCTTTCAGTTTTACCCACTGCTTTCCTACTTCTTCCAGATGTTCCCACCCAGACAACAATTCCTTGACATAATCCCCCGTCTGAACAAATTGTGATTATGTACCTTGCGCATAACTTTTATAAAATCGCGTTTAGCGCTGCACTACTAGTCGGCACCAATTTTGTAAGCATGATATATAGAACCAGGCTCTTTGTGCGTAACTTGCAGTACTCAGTAAGTTGTGTGCATAAATGTGGGTCCTGCTCATGCCCCGTCCATGTGCCTCCTGTTTTGTATTCATGCAGTATGCAAGTTCCGTGGTACTGTTATAAAACAGTTTTGTTGTGCATTTGATGCACCACCTTTCAGACAAAATCTAAGCGATTGACAACTGAAAGAAAAATCAGGAAAAATGAAAGAAACTACAAATTTTTGATAGGACAGATGGAAACTGCCAAAGAAAGAGGAGCTGAAAATCCCCCTCCCCCCCCACTGTGCACTGGCTGAAGGACAACCAATCATCAAGAACATAGGAAAGCTAGGGCGAAGAGATAGGTTTTCAAGGGAGCCTTAAATCTTGAAAGGACTGCTCAGTACGGTGCTCCAAAAGGAGGGAATTCTATAAGGAGGGGGCAACATAGAAAAAAGCTGCAGATGGGAGGTAGAGACAGACAGTGGATAGAAGCTGGAAATAGGGGCAGAGACAGATGGTGGGCAGCGGCTGAGCTTAAGGGACATATGGTAAAATAAGAGAGCAAAGATAAGAGGGTGTTCCAATGTGGAGGATCTTCTAGGTCAGTGTCCCTCAAACGTTTTGGCCCAGTGGCACACTAAACTCCATGCCCCAGCCGGAAGGCACCCAGAAGTGCGCAGACGTCAATGCGATGATGTCACGTGCCACGACCCTGAACCTTTCACTTCGCCAGTGGGGGATCCAGGAGGAGGGGAGGTATGGGGAGAGGTAGAGAGATGCCAGCAAGGAGGAGATTTATCGGCGCCGGCTGACTGCCTACAGAATGTGCCTCTCGCCACGAGCGTCCTGTAAGTAGTCAGCCGGCACCAGCGCCTCTCCTCCTTACTGGCGTCTCGTCGGGGCACACCTGGAATCTGCTGTGGCACACTAGTGTGCTGAGGCACATAGTTGGTGATACACTGTTCTAGGTCAAGGTGAAAATCTTTTTTTTTTTTTTTTTTAAATCTTTATTGATTTTCAAACTACAAATGCGCAATAAATGATTCACATATTTGTACATTATATAATAAGCGCAACAAACCTTACAAATATTATTGCACAAATAAATTTTCCCCCCCTCCCAGTTAATAAACAAATAAATCAAAACCTTCATGAAACTATTTATAAATTCCTATATCAATACCATTTCCATTCCCATTCCCCCACCCCCCCAGGATGTGTATGTTTACATGTCCACAAAATGAAAAATTATTCCTCTTTACAATATTTAACCAATGGCTCCAAACATCCATAAAATTCTTAAAGCGACCCTGTTGTATGGCCATGCAACGTTCCATTTTATAAGTATAACACAGGGCTTCCCACCAAAATGAGTAATTCAACCTATCCCAGTTTTTCCAATTTCTTAAAATGAGCTGCATGGCAATTGCTGTCATTACTAATAGAAGTTTGTTATTTCTCATTGATAATTGGTGAAAATCTTAAAGCAAAAATATTGAAGGTAATGGGTAGCCAGTGGTAGAAACACGGTCTGATCTGTGGGTATGGGTGAGGAACTGAACTGCTTTACAGTTTAGCTTCCAACTAGCCATTAGGCACATAACTGAAACAGTCTCACATCTGAGTTCTGGTATTTTATCATTTATATGCACAATTGCCTCCTGAGGAGAGTGTGTTTTCATCATCAAAATCATCTTTTATTTATAAACCTCTTTGGGGGTAATTTGATCAGCATTTTGCATACTCAGGTTTGTGCTTATAAAACTGCCCTGGGGTATATAAACATATAACTGGCCACTCAGAAAATTCCAAGAGCATCTATTCTCTAAAGAAAAGTGCACTATATATTAGGCAGGAACACATGCCAGTCATAGAGCTGGTGTAAAGACTTACACTTACTTTTGTGCATTTAACAATTCAGTGTTCTATAATTTCCATGTGTAATCGTGCCACAAGAAAACAGGAGATGGTTACTTCCCAAAACTTGGAAAGTAGAAAACAAACAGCAAAGGAAGACTCTGGTGCTCAGTGTTTTTTTATTGATACATCGTGACTTGACACGATCGTGTTTCGGTCCAACTGGGCCTGCCTCAGGAGTCTGAACAAATACATATAAAGAAATGCATATAAACAGATAATCAAAACTTTTTTTTATACAAATAGATATAAAAGTACATATAAAAAAATACATATAATCAGATCTTAGACTCTCACTGGCTACCCATACAAGCACGAATCCAATTCAAATTCTACTGCCTGATATTCAAAGCATTACACGGCTCTTCCCCCTCCTATCTAAATAACCGCTTAAACCAAATCTCCACCTCAAGACACAGAAGAACCTCGAACCCTTTCGCCTTCCCCCCACTCAAAGGCACACAACGCAAGAAAATGTTTGACAACCTTCTGGCAACACAAGCAGCAAAAATCAACCATTCCATCTCCAATCTTATGACAATATCAGACAACCTCAAAACATTCAGAAAAGAAATCAAAACCCTGCTTTTCAAAAAATTCATCCAAATATTTTAACCCCTCCTCTTTTACCTCCAGAAGATTCACCTACCTTCAGATAACCTTCCTCCAAATTACCCACCTTAACACCTTCCAATTAAACAAATACCATAAATAGATTATAACCTACCCTCTCTAACTGCATTCCATATGTATTTTTCATACAGTTCTTCACTGTCAGTTTAATTTCCATCCTATAAGTTCACATAGAATTTTTCTTTTTTCAACCATATTTATTTTCTCTTCTTTATTAATTTCCAGGTACTTTAGTTAGATTGTGAGCCTTCGGGACAGTAAGGGAATTTTTTAAGTACCTTCTTACTTCTCATTTATAATCTTAATGTATATTTTCTTCAAACCGCTTAGAACCTAAAGGATATAGCGGTATATAAGAAATAAATTACATTACATTACATTATAATCAAAACACTAAAAACATTTTTTTATTTATAAAAAAAATCTCATAAAAGCATAGAATATGAATGAAACAAAAAAACTGGACTAAAAATAGCTAAAACATATATACAGTCAAACTGCGGCTTGCGAGTGTTTTGCAAGATGAGCAAAACACTCGAGCAAGCTTTAACTCGCAAACGAGTGTTGACTCGATAAACAAGCACTTCATCCCCAAACCGAGCTGCCACCACACCACTCCACCACATCTCGGGAACCATATTCTCTCCCCCCGCGGCCCACCCCCAAACTCTTTTCTCCATCAGACACCGGCAAACAGCACGCACCAACCTACGCCGGCACCACCGCCTTATCCATGCCACATCCAGGAAACAGGAAGTGGAATCAGAAGAGGGTGGAGCTTGGCTGAGGGAATGTTGTGATGCCAGCGGGAGCCAATTCATCTGACCACAGCTGTTAAAGCAGGCTTGAAAGCGAACCAAGGAGGAGAGAAAGAAAAAAAGGGGGGGGGAATGAAGAGAGAAAGATGATGGATGGGGAATAAGAAAAGGAAAGATAGTCTGTGGGGATGAAAAGAGAAGGTAGTACAAATCTAGTTGGAGAGGGGAGAAGAGGGAGAAATGCCGAAACAGGAAGTGGGAGAAGAGTTGTACCATAAGAAGACAGAGAAGAAGGGATATGGGTCGGGGAGGAGAGATGAATTAAGTCACTGAAGTTGAGTGCAACATAGGCCTGATTTTGGGATGTGGAATGAATCATCCAAGTTTTCATTACTTCTTATAGGGCCCGGAACTTCCTCTCCGACGTCAGAATTGACATCGGGGGGGGAGGGGAGGAGGGGGAGGCTGGCTTGCTTGGCGCTTCTGAAGTCGCTGTAGACCTGTTGTGGCATTGGAGAACAGGGAGAACGCAAAGGCAATGTGAGTTGCAATCGATTTGTGTTGCCTTTGCGATCGACCTTTTGGGCACTCCTGCCTTTGAACATTAAATATCTAACATTTAACATCTAAAATCCTTACAGAATAGCAAACACCACAGACTATTCAGTAAGTAATTCCACTGGTTTGATCCCCCTTCCCACTATTGCCTTTTGAAGTTTGTATAGCCTGATTTGCTTAAAAGTTGGTATTTGCAGTCCAATTTTTGCCGCTGAGCCTAGCTATGATTGGGGAACATACAGTATTACACGGTGGCTTAGATGAACTGGTAAGCAGCAAACAAAACAAGAAAGGTAACCAATTGGTGCTGTCTCTTTTATTATGATGAACTCAACACGATCGTGTTGCGGCCCACAAGGGCCTGCCTCAGGAGTCCTGTGGTAATCAGATCGTACAAAATCCACAAAGTTTTCAAAACATTCTATAGAATACCTCTCCTTGGTGAACTAACATGTACAGCTGACTGCAGCTCGAATGAACAGAATCTGCTGCTGCCCGCGGTTAAATAAAAGAGGAACTGGTGCCAGTTTACAGTGTGTGTATGTCTTTTCTCTGGAGTTCTGCACAGCTTGCCTGTCCCTCACTATGAAAAATTTGATAGTGAAAGAGCACCCCCCCTACTGGAAGAACTGTATGTGGAGGACTCCTGCTCAGCTTAAAGGGAACAAGAGTGCCAAACCTGACAAGGATCATTACAAAATTAAAATAAGATGACCCTTGCAAATGGGTTCAGCTTATCCCTAACTTATGTTTGCCATATGAGAGATACTTCATTCATCTACACTTCTCCCCTCCATTTTAGCGGGAGTTAGGGGCTAAGCCAGTCCGCGAATATGGAAAAATCACGAATAACTTTTAGGGCCGACTCTGACCCTCCCCCAGCCCTCCTGCCTCCCAGACCTTTCCACGCCTTACCTGGTGATCTAGCGGTGAAGTGGGGCAGGAGCGATCTTCCTATGCTCCTGCCCCGTGCAGAGCCATCAACAAAAATGGCTGCCATGAGTTCCTGTGGTCTCACGAGACTACAGCAACTCACGGCAGCCATTTTTGTTGACGGCTCTGCATGGGACAGGAGCATAAGAAGATCACTCCTGCCCCGCTTCACTGCTAGGCTACCAGGTGCAGTGTGGAGAGGTGTAGGAGGCGGGGGTGGGTCAGGGTTTAGAAACTTGCAAATAACCGAAGTTGCAAGTACTAAACCTGTGAATTTGGAGGGAGAAGTGTAAAGGGTTTTCATCTTTCAAATTACTTTATGGGTGTCAACTTTCAAGGAATATAATTAAAAAATGTGATAAACATATAGATATGGGAACAGCTAACCCAAACGGAAGGGAAACCAAAGAACAACAAACTTAAGAAGTGTAGCTGAATGAAATGAACAAATGTAAAAATAAGGATAATTGAACCTTCGCATATTGTGGCAGTGGTATAATTGCAACCCTGACCACAGAGAAGAAGGTCAAACAGCTTGAATAAACTAGATAGTTATATTAGCTGAGGGGATTGCTCCTGTAACTTAGCAGTTGCATCTCTGTGAGGGGACCAGAAGGTTGGAAGTACAAATGCTAAGATCTAGGAAAAGGGGTGACGGCATGTTATACAGAGGTGTTTCTAAGTTAAAGTATACCACTTTTGCTTGCTCTCTAAATGTCATAGGAATGTTAGCTTAAGCTTTTATCTCTGATTGTCACATACTGAAATGTTTTATGTGTTACATGAATATTAATATGACTCTCTGGTATTTATAAGAGTTGTACATCAGGCTTCCTCCTTGTGAGAGTTGTAATGCAAAGCTGAATGGTTCGCGCATTGAGAAAATGCTGCACACTTGAGGCTCTTTTCATTAGCCTAAGTGAGTCTCTTAGTTGTCCAGGCAATAAAAAGCAAGGAAGTATTTTAAACATCGAAAAGCTATTTCTCTCTCTCATCGATGCGTGAAAGCCTTTTATACAAATCAGAGGGTCCCACTTGTGAGGCGATGAAGGCATTTAATACGCTGTCATAGCCTGTTAGAAACATAGAAAAATGACGGCAGAAAAGGGCCATAGCCCATCAAGTCTGCCCACTCTAATGGCCCACCCCTCTCGACTTTACCCCCCTAGAAATCCCACATGCGTGTCCTATTTACTTTTAAAATCTGGCACGCTGCTGGCTTCAATCACCTGCAGTGGAAGTTCATTCCAATGATCAACCACCCTTTCGGTGAAGAAATATTTCCTGGTGTCGCCATGAAATTTCCCACCCCTGATTTTTAGCGGATGCCCTCTTGTGGCCGAGAGTCCTTTAAGAAAGAAGATATCATCTTCCACCTTGATACGGCCCGTGATATATTTAAACGTCTCAATCATGTCATATTGTACTTCTGTCTGTTCATGTAGTTAAGGGGTAATTTTCCTTAAGGAGCTGCCTAGTTTAAGATGGCAAGAAAACACATAAATGGTGCTATTCTAGTCATCCTACAGAATATTTATTGATCTATTTAGATTTATATCCCATCCGCCCCAAAGAGCTCAGAACGGGTTAAAGTTTACATTCACAGTGTTAAAATGTAGGGTTTACATACAGTGTGTTGCAATATATTTTCATATAGGATGAAATACTGATGTTGGTGAAAGTTTGAGGGTGTGACTAGGCAAAAAGGTAGTTTTTTTTACAGCTTTTCTAAAGTTAAAAAGTCTTTTAAGGGCTCTAATATGAAGAGGTAGGCTGTTCCAGAGGTTTGGTAAGAAATGGGAATAGGATCATTTCCAAGCTGTCTGGAGTTGGAGGGAGTATGGTGGTGTATGTAGGCGTATTTTATCTTGGGAGCGTAGCGACAAATGGAAAAGTGTGCTTACTTCTCTTTAAAAAACAGGCTTAAAATAGGCGCCCTGTTATAGAATTACCCTCATAGAGCAGAAGAAAGATGGGGGGAATAGATTTATAACATGTGTAGGGAAAATGTTTGCAGCTGGTACCATACGATGATTCTCTATCATCCTTTTCCTCAGGCAATGATCGGGGCAGCCTGTGTGGGAAGACCTGCAAGGAGGACAGAGATGAAGAATGGATGGGTGTCAGCTTGGCAAGACAGCCAAAGGCTAATGGCAGTATTCTGGTAAGTCCTAGCTTTCCCTTCATTGAAATTCTGAAGATGCCTGCTAACACGTGGCAGAATTGGAGACATTACCAGAGACAAGAGTCCAGCCTGGGGGGGCTAATCTCCATTGTCCTTTGGCAGGAAGGAAATCTTTAGCAGACAGCTCATTTAGAGGCAATTCATCATTTTATCATATAACAACAGCAGCAGCATGATGTCTTTAGTGTGGAGGAGCAGAGAGTTGCTTCGGAGGTTTGGAACCTCATGCTGCTGTTGATAAAATGAACTATGATAAGAGGTGAAACAACTCAGTGAAGACCTGAAGTAGTCGTGGCTCCTGAAGACACTGATCCAGCGAAACACAGCCCTGTGTTGGGCCAACTGGCGATACTAGAAAATACAAACTATAATCATTGTGGTTGAGCAGCATGAGACTGTGGTAACAATTTGCAATACAGCAAGAGAACGTGGGATAATTAAAAAAAATGGGACAAAGTGGTTTTGAAAGGAACTGAAAAAGAAAAGGCTTTGTTCCAGTCCAGGTTTTCTGGCCCAATGGGGCATTCCCATTGAGCCATTTTATAAAGAAAAAAGGTTTGGAGTGTGATTTATTTAGAGTGTGTGGTTTGGTAACATGTTATTTAAATCAGTGTGATATAAATATATTTATTATGTAGTAATAAAATTAAAGCCTTGTTTGTATTAGATGCCTATTCATTAAGGATATTCTGAAAACCTGGCCTGTTTGTAGCCCTTCAGGCCTGAACTTAGTGGAATAGTAGTCGTTTCAACGAATAAGTGTATCATTCCTCTTATTACTGACATTGATGTCCTACAGTGTCCCTGGTGTTGGTCTGGTATTAATTGCCATTTCAGCCTATGTCTCTTGGATTCTTCTTCAGTCAGTTGTCTCACTGTCCAGAAGGCCTTGGACAAGATGGAGGCAAGGCATGGAAGCCAGTTCTTGGTTGATGTTTTCTGTGATTTCATAAATCCTTCAGGGCCAAAGTCTTTGCAGCTGGCGGAAGCTGTGATCAAAGAGCTGTTGTGCAGAAGTAAGCCCTTAGCCACTGTAGATTCCTTTTGAAAGCTGTTTTGATGTCATTTGAAAAAATAAAATACTGATTAAAGTTGTGGATTAGGGGGGATGAAGGCTTTCTTGGGACAAGATAGATCCTGGCCCAATCACTCTCATTTTCCTTCTCCTCAGAACCATTGGAGTAGATAGAAGAGATCCTTCTCAGTAGGAAGCCCTCAAGATTGAGGAGACCATTCAGGCAAAGAAGACCAAAGGGGCAGATTCTAATTCTTAAGGTCTTTTTACTAAAACAAAATCTGAAGTTACCGGGGCTTAATGCGGGAATACACCTTGCATTATCTGCAAATATTGCACAGAAAGTAGTGGTCGTAGAACCAGCATTTTCTAATGTAGGTCTTGCATTAAAGCAGCATCTCGCAAACCTCTGGAAGCACACTAAACCCTAGGGCATCTGAAATGTGCAGACGTTGACGCAATGACGTCGCGCACATGCGTGACATCATCACGTCGATGTCCGCGCACGTGAAGGCCCTCCAGACAGTGCCCTGAGCTGCCAGTGGGGGGGAGGGGAGGGGAGAGGTATTGCAATAGAAGAGGTGCGTAGAGGAGGAGAGGCACCAGTGAGGGTGCCAGTTGACAGCCTACAGAACGTGCTTCTCGCCGCAAGAGGCATGTCCTGTAGGCAGTCAACTGGCGCAAATGCTTCTCTTCCTCACTGGTGTTTCACAGCACACCCGGAATCTCGCTGCGGCACACAGTTTGCAATGCACTACATTAAAGTGCCAATTAGCGTATGGTAACGCCACAGTTCATGCAGGAGCACTTACAGCCTCCTAGTTAGGAGGTGCTAAGCACACCCATATTAACGGAGTGTTACCTAGTTAGGCCCTGATTCTATATATACCACCCCAAAAATCAGCGCTGACTAGAACAGTGCTTGATGCAATTCTACAAGATGCGCATACGTTTTGTAGAATTGCGTTAAGCACCAATGCGCCTTATAACTTTTAGGTGCACCCATTTAGGCCAGTTAAAATCAGGCCTCATAGTAACATAGTAACATAGTAGATGACGGCAGATAAAGACCCGAATGGTCCATCCAGTCTGCCCAACCTGATTCAATTTAAATTTTTTTTTTTTTTTTTTCTTCTTAGCTATTTCTGGGCGAGAATCCAAAGCTTTACCCGGTACTGTGCTTGAGTTCCAACTGCCAAAATCTCTGTTAAGACTTACTCCAGCCCATCCTCCTCCAAACGGCCATGCACAGACACAGACCGTACAAGTCTGCCCAGTAACTGGCCTAGTTCAATCAATGCCTGCACCTAAATTATGTGCAGATTGGACGTATTATATAACAATGTGCATAAGTTTTAGGAGCGCCCAAGCCCCTCCCCTGATTATGTCCCCTTTTAAAATTTGCATACTAGAACTGGAGTATACTTTTAATAGAATTGTAGTTTCCAAGTTGTGCACATAACTTAATTAGTGACAATTAATATCAGTTATTAGGTATTAATTGCCAATTACCGCCTCTGATAAGACCAATTAATCAATTAGGTTGTGTGTGCAGATTGGCTGTATTTACAACCTGTGACACCATATAAAGAATTTGGGGGTTTTTGTGCAGTAAGGAAAGTGTTCTTTGCCCATGCCACACCCACAGATAGAGACATTTTTTTAAAAAATTAGCACGGAGTTTACTGTGTGGTAACAGGCAAACTACTGCAGAATCCCTTAACATGGTCATATTGTCCCCTAGTTTCACTCGTTAACTGCATGTGTAGGGGGTAATTCTCTGCAGGTTGCCTAAAGATCTAAAAATTGGCTTTCCTTCCTGCAGCATACCAGCTCCTTTTGTTATTTGTTTTTCCAGCTGCACACTTCATACACCAGCTTTTTTGAGCAGTGCAATGCTCTCTAGTTCAAAAAGATTCTGTATGCTACCGCCCCATGTCTGTCTCAACAGCAGACTATGGACATTTCCTCCAGGAACTTCTCCAAACCTTTTTTAAAGCCAGCTACATTAACTGCTCTTACCACATCCTCTGGCAACACGTTCGAGTAGTTAAAGTAGCTGGTTTTAAAAAAGGTCTGGACAAGTTCCTGGAGGAAAAGTCCATAGTCTGCTGTTGAGACAGACATGGGACGGTAGCATGGAATGCTGCTACAGTTTGAGTTTTTATCAGATAACTTGTAACTTAGATTGGCCTCTGCGATGATGGGATACTGAGCTAGATGAACCATTGGTTTGACCCAATAAGGCTGTTCTTATGTTCTTAACTTGCATGTGAAGCTGTGCATGCTAAGTGCTAAATTGTGAATGCAATTTTATAGAATTAGGGGTAAGTGTTTAAAGCATTTTAGTAAAAGCAGTGGCATAGTAAGAAGAGGCGGATGGGTTGGACCGCCCCAAGCACTGTCTACACAGGAGGCACTTCCGCCTCTCCTCCTCTCCGCTCCCCCCTTCCCTGCTTACCTCTTTGAATGTTTGCTGGTGCAAATAACATCTTCCACTTGCTGATCCCGCCTGCCTTGGCTCCTTTCTGATATCACTTCCTGGTCGCGGGACCACAACATGACGTCAGAAGGGAGCCGAGACTGGCATGAGCAGCAGGCGGAAGATTTCAAGAGGTGTGCAGAGGGCGAGGGGATGCTCAAGCAGCGGAGAAGAGTGTTGGGGAGGGGGCACAGTGCAGCAATGCTGGGCGTCACTGCTCCTGGCGCCAACTTCCCTCGCTATGCCACTGAGTGAAAGGGCCCCCTAGAATGCTCTGCTGTAGCAAGTAAAAGGAAAGATGCAACATTGCATTCAAACCTGTGAGAATTCTCTTCAGATGAATGGGCATGCAATATTTTATCCACTTTCTTTATGACCGCAGTTCTTCCTAAGGATAAAAATGAAGGCATTGTTAGCTTTGTTCACATGAGGTCCATGCCTTGAATCCTGGACTTCCTGTCCTGGAGCTTTGTACGCTCCTGCTTTTCTTGTCCCCAGTTACCCTTCAACAACACTCCAATAGTCCCCTTCTCTTCTCACCTCCATGTCCAAGCCAGCACCAGTAAAATCTTCCCACCATATCCTTACGCCTTTCATTTGCCACACAGTTCATGCCACACCTTTCTGAACCAGCTGAACCTCCACGGCAAAAAAGCTGGAAGTGCAAATAACAAAAGGAGCTGACATTCTGCAGGGTGACGAGCTAAGTTTTAGCAGCTCTGGGCAAGACAGGAAAACAAAGAGCTCTAATAACACACCATTTTCCTTCTTCACAGCAGCCCCTGGGCTTGTTGAGGATGTGACCAAAGAACACGGTCCCCATATTATTGCTCATTGACACAGCCTCCCACATTCCTACAACCTCGCCACTAGACCAGTACCTACACAGAGCATCTGTAACTGCTCACAACTCCCTTCTTCTCCATAAGCTGCTGCTGATTGCCTCACTCTCTGGCCTACCTCTTCTTTTTTGCCCTTCATGCCTCAATTGTTCACTCAGGGCTGTGACTCTGTACCCTGGCTATAGCATTAACTGTTGTGGTGGTCTTTTTTCTGCAGGCCATGAACTTCAGAGCCTTGCCAGAAGCGGGAGGAGTTCAAAAAGTACTGTACTTCATTATATTCATTACATTAAAAAAGACTTCTAACCCGCAATTACCAATTACAGTTCAATGTGGCTTCCATCCAAATTTAACTAGACTGTGTCTAGGAATTCCATATTACAGTCCATATCAGATTAGAGATTTCTTAATGCAAACTCCCTCAAAAGTGTCTTCAACAATTGCCTAAATTTAAGATAATTAGATTTTGGTCTTAAGCTTAAAGGAAGGGAGTTCCATATCAATGCTGCTTGATAAATAATGTATTGTTGTGTAATTTGTAAATTCTAACTTCATTAACAGAAGGAAATCCCAATAAATCCCAATAAATTTTTTTGTCTTCTTGTCCAATGAGGGATACTCTTCAATGGTTGAAATAAATTTTGCATATATGAAGGTAGATCAACATTCAAAGATTTAAAAACAAAAATATAGTATTTAAAATATATCCGACAGTCCACTGACAACCAATGCAATTGCACCAAATAAGGTGAAATGGATTAAAATTTGGAAATAGAACAGATCAATCTAATGGTCACGTTCTGTATAAGTTGAAGTTTGGCCTTCTGTGACCTCAAACAACATATGTAAATGATATTACTATAATCTATCTGGGAAAGGAGCAACTATTGTACAAAGAGTCATAAGATCTGAGATTCAAAATACTTCTTGACAGTTCTTAATTTCCTCATAGTCAAAAAAGTATTTACTTATTAACCTGGTTATTCATATTAAGTTGACTGTCTATATCTATTCCCAGAATACAGTTGAATAAACTTATCCCATCTATATTTAAGATTAAATTCAGAAATGAAAAATTCAAGATTCTGTAATCTAGGAGATTCGATTGGAAGGAATTTGGTTTTACTTTTATTCAAATATAGTTGATGATTCATCACCCATTTTTCCACATCAAAGCCTTGTCTCAGAAGGATATTCATCTTAGAACCTTTCTCTAGGCACAGCAGAAGAACAGTAATATCATCAGCGTACATAAATGCCATCACACCAATTTCATCTAAATGTTGTCCTAGAGATCGCATCAGACCATTAAAGTGCTCCTTTTACAAAGGCGCGCTAGGGCTTAACGCGCGGAATAGCGTGCGCTAGCCGCTACCTCCTCCTTTTGAGCAGGCGGTAGATTTTGGGCTAGCGTGCGCTGATCCGGTGCGTGCGTTAAAAACACTAGTGCACCTTTGTAAAATGATCCCTTAATAAAATCGGTATCAGAGGCACCTCACAGTCAGCTCTCCAGTATTCTGATAGAACTCCTGCCATTTTCACTGCGTAGGTTTGTAATTCCAAAAAATCCCTTAAACCAACTTAAAAATTTATCTGGGATCCAGAGCTCTTGTAATATGTTCAGTAGTGCTTGATGATCATCTAACCCCCTGTTTTACTAAGGTGTGCTTGCGAAATCTACGCGTGCACTAATCGCTAACGCATCCACAGACTGACATGCACGCGTTACTGTTTAGCGCGTGGTTAAGCGTGCATTAAAATGCACAGCGCACCTTAGTGAAAGGAGCCCTAAATTAAAAAAGCTAGCTAAATCAAACAGTATTGTCACAAAATTATGTCTCTGATTCAATGACCCCCCTGCATACCTTTTGCTATATGGCCAGGTGCTCCAACAGCATCAAGCAAAGTGTCCCAAGTCTCTAAGTTTATTTCAGCTTGATATGCTGCATCGCTGCTCCTTTTGATCCTGGGCAAGTCACTTAATCCTCCATTGCCCCAGGTACATTAGACAGATTGTGGGGAGTATGTGGCGCAGTGGTTAAAGCTACAGCCTCAGCACCCTGAGGTTGTGGGTTCAAACCCACGCAGCTCCTTGTGACCCTGGGCAAGTCACTTAATCCCACTCCTATAACTTTCTCACTTATATTCAAGCAATGATTTACTTATGCCACAATTTCATTGAAAGTTTCATGCACATCACATCTGAATGAGGGGAGAGCCTCAGAACCCCGTGCGTAATAATGTCAATTACTGCACTAGAAAGGGAAAAGATCTTCACCGGCTCTTGACCCCCCCCCCTCCTACCTACAGCAGAGACATAACACATTTTCAATACATTGAACATTCTACCTACAAGCTAAGTAGTTTTGACTTTTCTGACATCATTTTGAAACATTTACTGTGTTTGCTGTAGGTTGGAAGGGGGTCAAGAGCCAGTGAAGATCTTTTCCCTTTCTAGTGCAGTAATTGACATTATTACGCACGGAGTTCTGAGGCTCTCCCCTCATTCAGATGTGATGTGCATGAAACTTTCAATGAAATTGTGGCATAAGGAAATCATTGCTTGAATATAAGTGAGAAAGTTATAGGAGTGGGATTTGATTTTCTTTCTCATTCCTGTGTAGAAGATTTTTGGGGGGTATACAAGTCACTTAATCCCCCCATTGCCCTAGGTACATCCAATAGATTGTGAGCCTGCTGGGACAGACAGGGAAAACTGCTTGAGTACCTGAATAAATTCATGTAAAAACGTTCTGAGCTCCCCTGGGAGAACGGTATAGAAAATTGAATGAATAAATAAATAAATTGTGAGCCCACTGGGAAAGACAAGGAAAATGCTTGTAGTACCTGTATGTAAACTGCTTTGAGCATGGTTGTAAAACTACAAAAAGGCAGTATATAAGTCTCAATCCAGTTCCCTTTTCTTACATAGTGTATTTATATGACTGCATCACTAAATGCAGTATCAAATTAGGTATTAAAATGTTATGTTTTTAATGAGGCTGGTGGCCCCCAATATAATTAGAACAATTTTGGGATCTTATCTACCACCTTTTCTTGGTCTCTGATTGCATTTGTTGGTATTTAAATATAATTTGAAATAGGATTTATATCCCACTTGTAATTCAGTAATTCAAAGCACTTATAATTTCAAAGCAAATTACAAAATGTTATAAACGCATTCCTATGCCTTTATAACATAAAGCTTCTATCTTTGTTAACCTACATCACCCAAATTCCAATCTTGGTGGATCCATATGTCCTACTATTACCCAGTATTCATTAATCTAGGAGTACCTCAAATGTTCATAAACAAGTTGGAAGTCATCAGTTAAAACCATCCAACCATTCTGTCATGCAGTCTAGAAAATAACTAAGTCTTTCATTTGCTTCTAAAAACGTTACGATTTCTCTCTCTTCTTAACTCATATGGTAATTTATTCCACTTCTATAGTCCCAAATGTAACCAGGGGTTAAAAGAATTCTGAGCTGTACGTGTCACCTTTAGAATTCTGCACAACATAGCTTTCTATCAGGAAGGATTCTAAAACTGCCAGTGTGACAGTTTGGGGTTGGTTTTAGAAATATAGAAACATGACGGCAGATAAAGGCCAAATGGCCCATCTAGTCTGCCCATCCGCAGTAACCATTATCAAGTTTCAAGTTTATGTAAAAATTTGATTTGATCGCAAAATCATTATCCAATGAGATTTACAAATAACGATAAAATTGGGGTAAAAAATAAAAATACATTGATTAAACCAGACAGTTAATACAACTTTTGACCAACCAAACACAACAGGGGGGGGGGGGGGAAAGGATTAAATACAATTTGTAAACAAAATAAAAAAGGGCATAGATAATGAAACAATAGGATGGGAAAAGATTACCCGCTAAATTTTCACTTAACAGTATTATTAGTCTGCTAAAGAGTATCCTGATTATATAGAATTCAAATAACTCAGTTAAAGGCGTCCTTTAACTCTGAGAGATCCCACATGCCTATCCTAGGTCCTTTTGAATTCAGACACAGTCTCTGTCTCCACCACCTCTTCTGGGAGACTGTTCCACGCATCTACCAACCTTTCGGTAAAAAAGTATTTCCTTAGATTACTCTGGAGCCTATCAGCTCTTAACTTCATCCTCTGCCATCTCATTGCAGAGTTTCTTTTTTTTTTTTTTTCTTTCATTTTTTTAATATAGTTTAATGTAAATTCAGGATAAATATATATTGCAAAGCTTTATTTGCAGTGCTTTATAATGTAAATTTGTTAACTGATCGTAGTGTTGTAGATCATTTTTCATTAAAAACATGAATTAGAAATTACCCCCCCCCTTTTATGAAACCGTGGTGATAAAAGCTCTGATGCTCATAGAATTCCTACGAACATTGGAGCTTTTACCACAGCAGCCAGCGATAAAAATACCTAATGCAGCTTTGCATTATAAGTTAGTGTTGGAAACTACAATGACTATCATCATCTTCATGATGAATAGAACTGTTCCTCATGGAAGATGTCATCATATCAATAATTTCCTTTTTTGGATTTTCTTCCAGGTCTGATTTAATTGCTCCCACTTCTGACAGAGTCCATTCAAGTTCTTCTAGTTTCAGATTTGTCCCTCCACATTCAACAATGCCAATAAACTGGCCTTTAATTTGGCCATTTTTGTATACAAATAATGTTGGTAAACATTTGTCAGGATAGTTTTTAATACAGTTAGTAGCAATGGCCATCAGGAACATTGCAGAGTTTCCTTTCAAATGAAAGAGACTCAACTCATGCAGGAAGGCAGTTGTGTGTTGAAGCTGTCTCTGTGTAAAAGGTGTAATTTGATGGTATTTTGTGAATATTAATTGCATAATTGGTTGGTTGGACCTTAGATGTGTGTTTTGGTTCTTTTGAGGTTTGTAATAAAATATTTTGGTGGCTCTGTGAGGGTATTTTTCTTTGATTCTGCATAAGGTAACTGGCTTCTACAAAATTTGCTGTAGGTTGGTTATTGACCACAGTCTGAACTACATTTTTGCTTACGTGAGAAGCCATTGCTTTTAATTAAAGAGTGTCTATTTATTGGAGCTGTACTGGTTGTGCTGTAATTTGGTGGCAGCTCTTTCAGTTTAGCTAAGGTATTCTATTTAAAATATCTTATTATCCTTCATTTGCTGTAAAGGTAAACATGTACTTGTCTGTGGCTGCTGACAAGTTAATTTTGGACTTTTAAAGTGGCTGAAATTTTCTTTAGCTTTGGTCTCTCATGCTGACTTAAAAGTTTTATGTTCTGTAGCAGTTTGTCTGAGGTTAATTTATCTTCTATCCAAAATATTGAAAGGTTTTGGGAAATGAAAAAAGATCTGAGAAGTATTTTTTTTATTCTGTCCTGAGTGTTGGGAGGGATTTAGTTAGGGCCACACTAATTCTTGTTTTCGTTGGTGTAGATAGGCTCACAAATTCGAATTGTATTTCCAAAATTTTGGGATAGTTTTAAGGTCTGGCCTTATTGGTTTTGTTAAGTTAGGTCAATAGGTTCATTGGATCCTTCAATCAAGAGCGCAGGTATCCAATGTAGCCACAAGAGAAAAAAAACAAGACTTACCGGTTCCTGGACCATTCACTGCTCTTGAAGACATCTTCTTCTGGAAGTCTGTAAGATTAAAAAAAAATACACAGACTCAGGGGTCCTTTTACTAAGGCCTGCTAGCCATTTTAGTTCACGCTAAACACTAACACATCCATTATAGTCTATGGATGCGTTAGTGTTTAGCATGTGCTAAAACTGCTAGCATGCCTTAGTATAATGACCCCTCAATTTCTTAAACTACCACTTTCCTACATTTCTGAGAATTAGATTACATTGATGAAATAATAAAAAATATACTTATCTGGAGGAGGAAGTGACATCATCTTGAAGAATGTCAGCTTAATTTTCGAGCTCCGTTGGGGCTCAAGCTTTGCAATAAAGAAATGGCCTTCCGAGGCAGTTGGGGACGCTTCAACGGCACTGCTTGATCATGAAGTGCATGGCGAGCAAGAAGAAACTTGAAAAGTTCACCAGGCACTGCGAGCGTGAAAACACGATTGCACGTGAGCAGCTCCCCGGTGGGCCTTGCCAAAATGGCGCAGCAAACCTCTGCGGCTCAGGCTGGACCATCTACAGCACTTTCATCAGAGGGTGAGTTGCTAGCTGCGGGGAATGTGGAGCAATGGTTCCAGGAATTGAAAGCCGAAATTGTGGGAGTGAAAGCGGATGTAAAGGCGGCCCTAGTTGAGATCCGGGCGGAGGTGGGTGTAAAGAATTTACATTTACAGTCGGCTGGCCACACCTTCCATAAAATGTACCTTCACTGTACAGTGGGCAAGCTGGGGGGTCGTGTGGCAGCCTCTGAAGATCGCATAGAACACATGGCGACAACTATGCAGGAGACCAAAACTGTGGCTGAATCGGCAGTGGCACAACTGGAGAATTTGCAACGCCAAGTGGAGGACTTAGAAAACAGATCGCGCAGAAACAACTTACGCTTCAAGGGCATTCCTGAGACTGATCATTATGAAGATGCCAGACAGGTGGTGCAAGACGATGCACTCCACCAAAAAAGTCCACAAAGACAAACAAAAAAGTGTGAAGAAGGTATATTAAAGTATTCAAAAATATATTCATTCATCCAATATGTGCAGATACGCTGACTGATTCAATATCATAAAACTGCTTGGTAGTTACCATTCAAATAATCATGTGTGAAGGCGCCATTATTGAAAACAGCATTCCAGGATAGCTAGTGTCCGATAAGCGGATGAATGTATCAAACACGTTTATTCATATAAAAAGCGGAATATGGCTAGAGAAAAAAATTATTTTCTGATCTTCTGACGAAGCCGTGCGAAACACATCCCGTTGAGATCTAGAATTATAGGTTGAACCCGCTATCTACAACTAAGTTATTAGTTTCCAGATTTTTGGATAAGTTAATGATTGAAAATAGAAGTCCTCTGGAGAGGTACCAGAGGACTGGAAATTGGCGAATGTCACACCTATCTTCAAGAAGGGATCGAGGGGTGACCCCGGGAACTACAGGCCGGTGAGCCTGACTTCAATTATAGGGAAGATGGTGGAAGCTATGATCAAGGCCGGCATTTGCAAGCATATCGAGAGAAATGGCCTACTGAGAACAAGCCAGCACGGATTCTGTAAGGGAAGGTCATGCTTAACGAACCTTCTATACTTCTTTGAGGGAATAAGCAGTCGGGTGGACAATGGGGAACCCGTAGACATCATTTACCTCGATTTTCAAAAGGCTTTCGACAAGGTGCCACATGAAAGGCTGCTTAGGAAGCTGTGGAACCACGGGGTGGGAGGGGATGTGCACAGATGGATCAAGCACTGGTTGTCGGGTAGACTGCAGAGGGTCGGAGTAAAGGGCCAATATTCTGACTGGCGGGGAGTCACGAGCGTTGTGCCACAGGGATCGGTGCTGGGGCCGTTACTCTTCAACATATTTATCAATGACCTGGAAAAGGAGACAAAGTGCGAGGTTATAAAATTTGCAGACGATACCAAACTGTGTGGCAGAGTTAGGTCCAGGGAGGAGTGTGAGGACCTGCAAAGGGACCTGGACAAACTGGAAGACTGGGCAAACAAATGGCAAATGCGCTTTAACGTGGAAAAATGCAAGGTCATGCATATAGGGAAAAAGAACCCGTTGTTCAACTACAAATTGGGGGGGGGCATTGTTGGGAGACAGCAGTCTTGAGAGAGACTTGGGTGTGCTGGTGGATGCATCACTGAAGCCATCTGCACAGTGCGCAGCAGCCTCGAAAAAAGCCAACAGGATGCTGGGCATCATAAAGAGGGGCATAACAACCAGGACGCGGGAAGTCATCATGCCATTGTATCGAGCGATGGTGCGTCCACATCTGGAATATTGCGTTCAATATTGGTCGCTGTACCTCAGGAAGGACATGGCAGTACTTGAGAGAGTCCAAAGGAGAGCAACGAAACTGGTAAGAGGGCTGGAACACTGCCCATACGCCGAGAGGTTGGATAGGCTGGGGCTCTTCTCTCTGGAAAAAAGGAGGCTCAGGGGAGATATGATAGAGACCTTCAAGATCATGAGGGGCATAGAGAGGGTGGATAGGGACAGATTCTTCAGGCTGAAAGGGACAACAGGTACGAGGGGGCATTCAGAGAAACTGAAGGGAGATAGGTTCAGAACAAATGCAAGGAAGTTTTTTTTCACCCAAAGGGTCGTGGACGCTTGGAATGTGCTACCGGAGGAAGTGATCGGGCAGAGTACGGTACAGGGATTCAAACAGGGATTGGACGGATTCTTGAGGGATAAAGGGATCGTGGGATACTGAGAGAGGTGCTGGGATGTAACACAGGTATAGAAAGCTAACCAGGTAATAAGTATAGAAACCCAACCAGGTCGTGCATGTGCAAGACCGGAGGGTTAGGACTTCGATGGGAAGATAGGACTCAATGGGAAACCAAGGTGGCAAAGGGGCCACTTCTGGTGATTCAGACAGGTCGTGACCTGTTTGGGCCGCCGCGGGAGCGGACTGCTGGGCAGGATGGACCTATGGTCTGACCCGGCGGAGGCACTGCTTATGTTCTTATGTTCTTAAGCACATATTTAACATTTATTCATGGAGGAAGTGGTCTGATCGATGATTATAAAAAGCCCTATGGAGTAGATTGGCTATATAATGAGTTTGGGCTGAAAACTCCTGAGGTCTCGCCACTCCTCACATATGATTATTTGAATGGTAGGGTCTGTCAGCATTACATTACGATGTATTGGCAGGTCCAGAGTGCAAGCAAAGGATTCTGGGATATTAATAAAATCTGACCCTGGGAATGTTAGTGCAGATAGACTGAATGGCTCCTGGCCATTCAGTCTAACAAGAGACATTAGAATGCCACTCAGTGACTTCTAACATACCAGTACTTGAGATTAACAAAGAACCCTTGGATAGTATTGAGGAGTATCCTGCACAGCCCTGGAATTTCAACAGTTGTGCTAAAGGCAGGTGCTTGAATGTTCTTAAAGACAGATGCTTAAAGAATGTTCTTAAAGATAGGTGCTTCTTGTCAATTGTGAGCCATTGTTTCAAACAGATACCAAATTATGACAGAAAAGATACTGGAAGTTACTATTTTTAGAACAATCTCAAACCTATAAATACAGGCTAAAACCCTCCCCCTCTCACTCACTCTCTCTCTGCCTCTGCCTCCTCTCTTCCCTCTTTAGCCCCTCCACACCTCCACATCTCATCTATTTAGACAATCCATTCATACAAACTATCTTTTCTCTCTCATTCTCCAAAAGAAGCAGTTCTGTAGCACATCTCTCTAAGCATTGTATCTTTGTAATATTAAGCTTATTTCTATACAAAATATACTTTTTATGTACCACCTGGCTCTTGTCTCAACTTACTTCCCACTGCCTCTGAGGCTGAACCCAGGACCCAAAAATAGAATAGAAAATACAAAAAACACAAAAGATTACAGGGTCCTTAGAAGAGAGAGACACCCTTGTTTATAAAGTAGAGGGTCAATCATCTGTTGCTGTAATAATTAAACTCATTCCTTAGAAACTTAATCTTAAATTAAGTGTTTATAGTATGTCAATAGAGAAGCTGTGAGACAGAGCACTGCATTAAATCTTGGAGGTGTGCCACATATTAATAATACCTTACTTATCCTAAGTGCTTGTGCTGTTTATCGTTTTATTTTGTCCTGTATTATGGGAACATCAGCAGCTACTTTTTTTTATTGTAGACAGTTTTGCTATCATACCTCAATTTTGCTATGTGAGCTCACTTAAAATATACTGCACATATACTATGTGCCAAGCTTCTCTTCCACACTGGAAAATGTCAAAACACTGTACAATTTTCTAGCAAGAATTACACGGGGTTAAGTTGACCTCTTTTTCATGAAGACTTAATGGATGTATGACTGGACTTAGTCTATATTTTTCTGTCTCTATGGTTTCTATGAAGGCAGATGAATTCACCAAGACTGACTGAATCTTCCTGCTTCTCTCTTCTTCAGAATCACAATTCTACTCAGTCATTGGCCAAAGATTCTTCCAGAATTCCTAAATTTTTCTTTGACACCTCTTTTGGGAATTGCTGTTCTGTCCATCCATCACCCCTTCAATGAAGAAATACTTTCTGGAGATATTCTAGAATCTACGCCTAAGCTGTGCATCATAGCTCTAGAACAAAGGATCCATCTTTCTTTGGAAAAATCATTGCGTTTATGCATTATTTGTATTTTAAGAGTTCTCTTGTTCCCTCTCCTTTCCTCTAAGGTAGTGGTTCTTAACCTAGCCATCAGGACACACTATGCTTACCGGGTTTTCAGCATATTTATATTCATTGTGAATATACTGAAAACCAACATGACTGGGTGCGTCCTGAAAATTAGATTCTTTAGTCTGATGTAGAATACAAACAGGCCAGGTTGGGTGGCCTAATTGATGCAGTCCTCACAACAAGACCTATAACAGGAGTACACTAGTTCAGTCCTTGTAGGTTGCAAACAGATCATGTTTTCAGAATATCCCTAATAAATATGCTTGAGCGAGGTCTCTATATAGGGGAAGCGATATGCATGTAGATCCATCTCGTGCTTATTCATTAGGGCTATCCTGAAAACTGGAGCTATTTGCAGGCATCAAGGACTGTGCTTCAAGCATAAAAGGGACGTTCTATTATTTTTTTAAATTGCACGTCGTGCATTATCATTTAGATGAATGAGCTAACCTGTTTTTGGTTAATGAGTTATAGAATGCTAACGCAGAACTAATGCAGAATTTAACTGGAGCGCACCAGCTGACAATGCTTCTACCCCATTTTCCACGTATGCCATGCCTCCTAACAGAAAAATTTGGCAAAACACATAAATACATGGCTTAACTTGTGGAAATAGCAAAATTATTGCAAAACCCTTTATGTGGGCACATTAGCCTATTTCTACATGTTAATCGCATGTTACATACTTATTGCCCTTTAGTACAAGGGTCCTTCTTTTAAGTCCTCTCATGCTGGCCTGTTTTCTATTTATATCATCTTGGAAATAGATTCTAAAAGTGAGCTCTAAGGGGGGAAATTATCAACTTGGCCTACTGTTAAGATGGGTTATTTTATGCAATGAAATGCTATTCTAAAATAGTATGATGTCTGGCAAATTAACCCATCTTTAATGGTAGCCCACATTGATAACATCCCCCTTAAATTTACATAGAATCGTTAAGGGGGAGTTGGAGATTTCAATTTATTTCCCCTAAAGGATTCAAGATTGTTTAGTGTATGAATGACTTCTAATATGGATACCAACACTGTATAGTAGGGATTTTTTTTTTCTTGCTGATTGTGCCTCTCCCTTTGCACTTTTTTAATCAATAAATTTTTATTAATTTTTTCAATAAACAATGATGACATCATTGACCAGAATACACAACTCTCTCCTTAATCACACAACAAACAATGTAGTCCCCCTTTCCACACCTTCCTTACTCATTCTCCCCTACCCTCCTATAGCCCCATCTCCCTTATACACACTTAAACCTTTTGTAGAGTACCCCGTTGTCTCTTCAGGCACTCTACCTTACACAGAAATATGACACACCCTCTTCTCCCAAGCTTCCACATTTAGCTTGGAACCGATGTTGTATTTTAACCCATTTTTTGCGGTACATCTCAAAAAGTAATTTTCTTCTATCAATAAGACACTCCATCTGAGTCAACAGGCACAATCAATCTTTCCAGTCCCTGAGTGTAGGGACCCAAACACTTTTCCAATAAAGGGTGATCAAGCAGTTCCCATATCGGCGGTTAGGGGAAGTCATGGGTTTGGTGGGGGTTTGGGGTGTCGGAGTGGGAGGTTCAGGGGGGTTTCATGGGTTTGGGGGGTAGCCTGCAGGCAGGAGGGAGTGGGCATCCCTCCTGCCTATCATGGTTCGGGGTACCCTGCCACACCCACTCAGCTGATTGCAGCAGGGATATTTCCCCTGATCAACTGAGCCGTCAGGACTCCCTAAAGCCATGACTTCGGGGAGCACTGTCGGCTCAGCTGATCGAGGATAATTTCCCCTTTCGCGATCAGCTGGCTGTTGCAGTCTGACTTTAGGATTCCGCTATAAGCCGTGGAATGCAAAAGTAGGCGTGGCCAACACAGGAAGTGACATTAGGCGAGCTAAAGTGGCTACCTAGCCGTGATTCACGGCATAGATAGCCGGTTGAAATGTAGGCTAGGGTTTTCTAGCCCTCCAGGGATTCAAGACAAAGTTAGACAAGTTCTTGCTGAACCAGAACGTATGCAAGTAGGGCTAGTCTCAGTTAGGGCCGCCACATGAGCGGACTGCTGGGTACAACGGACCACTGGTCTGACCCAGCAGCAGCAATTCTTATGTTCTTATGGTACATGATGCATCCTGCACTATACAGACACATATGAGAGACAGCCCCTGCCCCATAGAACTTACAACCTAGTGAACTGATTGTAGGAGGCCATAGAGACAAATCAAATATTTATGGGTTAAACTGATAACAATATTGGTCGCCGTACCTGAAGAAAGACATGGCGGTACTTGAGAGAGTCCAAAGGAGAGCAACAAAACTGGTAAGAGGGCTGGAACACTGCCCATACGCCGAGAGGTTGGACAGGCTGGGGCTCTTCTCTCTGGAAAAAAGGAGGCTCAGGGGTGATATGATAGAGACCTTCAAGATCATGAGGGGCATAGAGAGGGTGGATAGGGACAGATTCTTCAGGCTGAAGGGGACAACAGGTAAGAGGGGGCATTCGGAGAAACTGAAGGGAGATAGGTTTAAAACAAATGCAAGGAAGTTTTTCTTCACCCAAAGGGTCGTGGACACTTGGAATGCGCTACCGGAGGAAGTGATCAGGCAAAGTACGGTACAGGGATTCAAACAGAGACTGGACAGATTCCTGGGGGATAAAGGGATCGTGGGATACTGAGAAAGTATGGTGGGATACTGGGATACTGAGAAAATATAGAAACCCAACCAGGTCGTGCATGTGCAAGACCGGAGGGCTAGGACTTCGATGGGAAGATAGGACTCTTCAGGAAACCAAGGTGGCATGGGGGCCCCTTCTGGTGATTTAGACAGGTCATGACCTGTTTGGGCCGCCGCGGGAGCGGACTGCTGGGCGTGATGGACCTATGGTCTGACCCGGCGGAGGCACTGCTTATGTTCTTATGTTCTTAAGTAAACTAGGTGAACTTTGAGTTACAATTGAAAAAGGTTTGAGCCATATAACATATTTGTATATCTATATTGGATAGATGTCTATGTTTCTAGATAGATGAATTCATTGAGGAAGAGGGAGCTTTGACTGAGTGAGGCTTCTTAGGAGCCTTGTAAGAGGGTCCAGAGGGGTGGATGGGACTCTTACATTCTAGTTTAACACTATGGTCTGACATAAATTGACTTACCAGCATTTTAATCTAGCTTAATAGAGTTCTCTGCAATTTTAATCAGTCCACTTGGAAAGGAATGATTGGGTGGGAGTCACTTGAAGACAGGAATCATTTAAACTAAGTCTGTAAAGCTGGAAAAAAATGAAGATATCCCAGTCGTGGCTCAGAAGAAGTAAGTAGGTGGTTATAGATGGGATAACTTGAGTAAAGGGTAGGTTCAATTGAATAAAGTGACAAGGAAGGAAGCTTTTAAAAAGTCTGCCTGAAAAACAGCCAGTGGGTAGGTTGAGAACATTAACAGATGGAGGTTAATTGAAGACAGGGACCAATTTACTTAATGGATTCAGCAAGAACTTAAAAGGTTGCCTCAATAACAATCCATGTTCTGGAAATCAGAGAAAAGAGTTGGTGGGAGGACATAGTTTGTATAAATTAGTCCAACAAAGGCTGCCTCAGTATGAAGATCGCTGTTCTGAGGAGCAGCACTATTCCATAAATGGCGCATAAAGTTAGGCGTGGTTTATAGAGTAATGCTTATACCCGGGAGCTGTGCCTAACTTTTGGCACGTCTAGTTGCACCAGTGGAATCGTGGTGCAAATCATCGTGCCTAAAGATATCCATATTCTATAACTTGTGTAAACATGAGGAACTCCCTGATCTACCTTTGATCCTCACGTTTCTGTGCTATCTTTTTTTAGGGCTGCGCATAAAATCTAGGCGTGGATCCTGTGCTTAAATTTACACACATAAATTTAAATTAAATTAAATTAATTCTGATAATTGCTCGTTAAGAAGCCAATTATCAGTGCTAATTGTCTCGTTGTTCAATTAAATTGCATGTGCAAATTGGGTGCATGCCCAAATTTGAGCATGCAATTCAAAGCGCCATATATAAAATTTGAAAGTATACATTGGAAATGACCTGAGTGTTCTGGAGAATCCAATTCATGCTGTCTAATAGATATTAAGCAGCATGAGCTGCTTGTGTGTGTGTTTTTTTTTATTTTAATGGAGTTGTATAATCTTTAGCCCAGCTACGATTGATATATATTTTATAAAATTAATCTATACCCATATTTAGATGTGCCCTCATTTAGAATTGCTTGCAGAATAGAAATAATATTTTAATTCTTGGAAAGAGATTTAGATAACTCTTTCTAAATACTGTATATGGAGAGGGTTTCACATCAGAGGTCAGTGAATGATGTGTGAAAAGAGGATGATAATACATTTGTCCTTGCCATGACATTTTAATGTCCTGTTTTTACAAACATTTTATCATGCAAGGGAAGTGTGCATTGTACATCTTGGACATCTTTCAATGACTTTAAATATACATTCTCTATATTTCAGAATGGGTTATTCTGATTCATTACTTATGATATTCCTTTGTTACTTATGGTTTTCCTTACTCTTGCCTATGTGTTATAAAATTCTTCCACATACAATACAGGCTGGAAATGTACACCAGATAAATTTGCTTTCAGAATTTGCACAACTTTTTCCAGGAATCTGAGAGCTATTGCGTACAAAAGGAATTTACCACATATTAATTCTGATGCAGAACACATGGGAATTTTAAGTAATTTAAGATCAAACAATGCACTTTGCCTGGAATAGTAAGCTGAAAGGCCTCTCTGCGTGCATTTGGCTGTCAAACAGAATGGTATTTTACACACCCCTTTTTCTAATATATTCCCGACAATGACACAAAATTAAACACAAATGAATTTTCAGCAGTGGTGGTGACCACAAAATTTCATACACCAGCTGTGGTGTTTACATGGTACTATCTATATTCAGTGCTGCTATACAATATAGATTGCAGCACTGAACACACATATAACGCAGTCACCGCCACCACTACCCTTATCTGTTTATCTTATTAGATCAAAAATGTTAAAACATGATCCCACCAATAATAACTTTCAGGACGAAGACTCGAGCCCTCTCAACTCTACCTTCGCAAATTTCTCCATTCCTTCTGACAATGAATTAGAACGACTCATTCATTTCTTCAATCCCAAAGGGTCAAAAACTGATTCAGTTCCTCTGTTCATTTTTAAAAAAAATTCTTCCATAGTTTTGTTCCCTTTATCTCTAAATTTGTCATCCAAAGTCTAAATACATCTGCCATGCCTATGCTTGGAAACACTCTATCATTCACCCAATAATAAAAAATCATAAATTACCATTACAAGACTGTAATAATTTCCGTCCCATTGCTAACCTTCCATTTTTTTTCCAAATTGACAGAAAGAGTGGTCTACAATCAACTATCAAATTTCATGGAAAAAAACAGTATTTTACACCCCAATCAAACTGGCTTTCGACAGCATCATTCCACAGAACATTCCTAAAAAGGCCTGACCACCTCAATCATGTCTGTCATCCTAATCTCTTTGGATCTATCCGCAGCTTTTGATATCATCATCTTTTTGGCATTCCTCAAGGTTCAATACTCTCACCTTTGTTGTTTAACATCTACTTCTCTCCTCTCTTGATGCTTTGCCAATTGATAGGCTTTACATCTTTCGCATACGCAGATGATATCCAGCTCATTCATCCGATTGACCCTAATTTGAACAAAATTCAGGATATTAATGCAAAGCTAACGAACATCCATAATTGGCTCAGAGACAACATGCTTTCCCTTAGCATATCCAAGACCAACTGTCCCTTATTCCCATGGAAAGAAGGTATGCAAGTATCCACAGCTCTTATTATCGACAACTGCCCAATCGAAGAGGTTCATTCGACCAAAATTCTGGGTGTCATCATTGACAATAAATTAAATTATCATCACCAGATAAGCGCCGTGGTCAAAAATTGCTTTTACAAACTACAAATGATCCAATTTTTAGACAGCTTCTAGATCCATCTTCTCTCAATATTTTAGTTCATTCTCTAGTAATTTCAAAACTCAATTACTGCAACTCCTTGTACATTGGAATATATTTAAAAAAATAAAAAAATAAAAAATCAAACGGCTCCAACTAATCCAAAATACAGCTATTAAAATCATCACTAATCCTAAGAAATACGACCATGCTTCTCCGTTATTGAAAAATGCCCATTGGCTCCCTATCCGTCATAGAATCACTTTCAAAGTTGCATTACACATACATTTAAAGCACTTCAATCCAGAGAACTGTCCTTCATTGATAAGTTACTTATCCCTCATACCCCACTTAGAACACTCAGATCTTCTTCCCAAAACTTGCTTTTCATGCCAACTCTTAATACATTTGGCACTCGCCGGGACTCCTGTTTCGCCGTAACTGCTCCCCTTACTTGGAATGCTCCCCCTCCTTACATTAGAGAGGAAGCAAGCCTAGATAAATTTAAAGGAGCTTTTAAAGCTTTTTTATATAGAGACACCTTTGAACAATGATCTAATCTCCTACTCTCTCTCCATTCCGTGCGGATAATCAATAGTTTGAATAAAACTCCTATCCCCTCCCTTTTGTTCTATCCTTCTTTTTTTGTTTTCTCTCCTTTACTGTACCTTATTGTAGTTCACCCTTAGTCCTTTTGTGCTATGTTAGTCCATTCTGTCTTTGTATCTGACAATATGTTTTTTAGTTGGGTACCCCCTGATTTAAAATATTTTGTATAATCGCTTAGTATTATGATAGGCGATATATCAAATAACCATTAAGCTTGAAACTTAAGTCTGTTGTTCCCACAGGCCTAAAAGGACAATAATGTCAGCCAAAAAAAGGGGATGAAGACAGCAGCTTCATTAAGCAAGAACTGGAAACCTGTCATGGGCTGTTTTTCGGCAACTCTGCCTGCGTCAGGGGTTGTTCTTTTCAGATATGTATTGTAATCTGTGGGAGAACACTGTGTTTCCTTTAGTGAAATCCAACTATCATCCCAAATGGCAGAAGGTGAACCTTAATTGGTGACAATTTGTTGTCACCTGTGTAACTTCCCTTAGTTGCTATTCTATAAATTGCATGCTTTATTTCCAGAGCCATGATAAAATTTGCAGTTAGTGCATATTATCCCGGTATTAAATTTCAGAGATCTAATGAAAATTTACCCCAAGACAACTAAATATCACCATTACATGAATGGTTTTGGTTATTGTTCTGCCCTAACTTCACCCAGTTCAATTGATTTTCAGACTACTGGTATCCATGCAGGAGCTGAAAAATCTGTAGAGAAAGAAGTTTTTCTTTTTACTAGGTTCTGGTAAATATATTACTTTCCTCAAAACTGGTCAAAATATATTTTTGTAAAGGGATGGAAGCTTTATACTCATATACAAGATCTTGGTGGTCTGTGTTGTCCATGCAGCTCTTAATAGAATCATAGGGTACGATGCAATAGCATGCTAAGTGTTAAAACTGGAATGATTATGGATGTTATTCAATTAATTAAACAAATAAGACTGATTTGGGTTGGTGGTTCACAAAGAAACCTTGTGTGCTATTTGTGGCCTCTGGGGTCAGTAATATACTGGAGGGCCTGTATTCTTGGATTGAATTTGAGATTTCTTGGAACGTGTGTTTTTCCTTGTTCCGTTGAATTTGCTAAAGATGACACAGCTGGTGCTTGGATTTGAATATATTCTTAGGGGCTCTTTGTTTCTTAACAGTTTTGAAAACTGACCCTCGGTGTATAATCTCCAAATCTCAAAAGAAACAAGGCTAACCTTTCTCTACTGACTTTTGAATTAGCACTTCTATATTCACTTGAAATCTGCCAGTTCAGACTATACAAGGAGGATTCTGGTCTTAATTTTTTTTTGCTGTGATCATAATCTAAGCTTTTTATTTTTTATAATTAGGGCATTCTTTATTATCATCAACATGTGATCAACCTTGAAAATATATTTTAAGGAGCTTAAGTATTTAAGAGTAATGTTTTATGACCTCAAGTAAGTTATAGAATTGTCTGATGTTTACTCACTTAAAAATGTAAAAACAGAGAAGTCATTGTGGCTACATTTATGTGATATGTGTAGACATTCCTCTTTATGTGATATATGCATCGACCGGTGCTTCCCAATCTTTTTTGGTCTTTGAACCCATGATTATGGCCAATTGTGTGCAGGGCCGGATTAATCACTAGGCCAACTAGGCACGTGCCTAGGGCCCGAAACTGTGAGGGGTGCCCGGTGAAGGAGGGGACTCACCTTGCTATTTTTCAATGGCAACGGGCCCCCCATGCAGTAACGGCAACGTGCCCCCCCCCACGCAGTAACGGCAATGGTCCCCCCCCGACGCAGTAACGACAACGGACCGCCCGCCCTCAGCAACGGCAATGTGGCCGGATGTGTTACTGGAAGGTCCCGCGATGACTGCTTCTGCCGGTCCAGCCCCCACCAAAGTCACTTACTTGCTCTGGAAGAAGTGACGTCGGAGGGGGCTGGACCGGCAGAAGCAGTCATCGTGGGACTTTCCTGTAATACATTCAGCCGCGTTGGTGTTGCTGCGGGCAGGTAGGCCCGTTGCCGTTGCTGCGGGGGGGGCCTTGCCGCGGGGGAGGCCCGTTGCCGTTACTGCGGGGGGGGGGGCCTTTGCCGTTGCTGCAGAGGGGGGGGCATTGCCGCCGGGGGGCCCGTTGCCATTGCTGGGGGGGGGGGCGATGCTGTTGATGCGAGGGAGAGGCGTTGCCATGGAGGAGAGAGAAAGGAGGATGTAAGGGTGGTGAAGGGAGAGAAAGGGAGCAGGGTGGTATAGAAGGGTTGTGAGAAGGGTGGTGGAGGAAGAGAAAGGGAGCAGGGTGGTATGGAAGGGTGGTGGAAGGAGAGAAAGGGGCTGATGGAATTGGTGTGTAGGGGAACGGAAGAGATATAAGGGGAAGGATACTGGATGGAATTGGGTTGTAGGGAGAGAAAGGGGGCAGATGCTGATGGAAGTGGGAGGAAGGGAGAGAAGAGAGTGAAATGCCCGACCATGGGGATGTGGGAGAGGGAAGGAGAGGAGAGAGATGCCAGACCATTGGAGAAGGGAGAGAAGATGATGGATGCCACACCAATGGGGGGGAGGGAAGAAGAGATGGAAGGGAGAGGCAGACAATTTCTGGAAGAGGCACAGAAGGACAGAAGATGAAAAGAAGAGAGTGACAAGAAGATGAAGAGAGCAGAAACCAGAGAAGACAAAGGTAGAAAAAAAAAATTCTGTTTATTTATCTTTTTGCTTTAGGGGACATCACTATTGCTTTAGGGCAGTGATTCCCAACCCTGTCCTGGAGGAACACCAGGCCAATCGGGTTTTCAGGCTAGCCCTAATGAATATGCATGAGAGAGATTTGCATATGATGGAAGTGATAGGCATGCAAATTTGCTTCATGCATATTCATTAGGGCTAGCCTGAAAACCCAATTGGCCTGGTGTTCCTCCAGGACAGGGTTGGGAACCACTGCTTTAGGGGACATTGCTGTTTCTGTGGTGTTGCATTGTATGCAGAGTCCAGCTTCTTGGTGGTTTTATTTAACCTTTGTCTACGTATTTATATTTTATTCACCCTTTTACAAAACTGTAGAGCATTTTTTTGTGCTGGCTGTGGTTAAAAACCATACTACAGTTTTGTAAAAGGGGAAGAGGTTAGTTTGTGATTACATATTCCATACTAGGCAAAGGTGTTTTCTGTGTTCTGTTTGTATGAAAGACATGTTTTTTTTGTTAGAGTTGACTAGCCTTGTTTGGTGAAATGCATTAGGCATGGTTCTTGAATTAACCTGATTTGAATCTCCTTATTTTTCTGCCAATCTTCTTTTGTTCCATGTTGGATTCTTTGGTGGACTGCTTGCCTTGTTTCGTTGCATGTTAACATACATGGAATGGAACGTGCTAGAGGAGTTTCAGATTTGATTGTTTAAACATAGTAACATAGTAGATGACGGCAGATGAAGACCCGAATGGTCCATCTAGTCTGCCTAACCTGATTCAATTTAATTTTTTTTCTTTTTAGCTATTTCTGGGCAAGAATCCAAAGCTTTACCCGGTACTGTGCTTGGGTTCCACCTGCTGAAATCTCCGTCAAAACCTACTGCAGCCCATCTACACCCTCTCAGCCATTGAAGCCCTCTCTAGCCCATCCTCCCCCAAACTGCCATATACAGACCGTGCAAGTCTGCCCAGTACTGACCTTAGTTCAATATTTAATATTATTTTCTGATTCTAGATCCTCTGTGTTCATCCCACGCTTCTTTGAACATATGAGTTACAGTTGGTTGATGTAGATTGAGGCAGTTGAGAGGCGTTTTATAAATTGGTTATTAATATAGATATATTTCAGATAGTATTACTGCTGTACAAATATTTGAACACTTTTATATATGCATAGAAAGGGTTCAGAGTTAAAGTCCTGGGTAAGTAGGTGGGAAGGAAGGGAGATTTGTTCAGAGATGTTTGGAGGTTGCATAGAAGAAAAACTGTGCACTGGTATGCTAATCTTTGTTTTGAATTAAAAAAAAAAAAGAAATACAAGGGGAAATAAAGAAGTAAATAAGAAAACAGATAAATGGGGGCGGGACAGGGGCGGGGCATGGGCGGGGTAGGGGCAGGGCAGGGCCAGGGGGGCCCAGCATACTTTGGTGCCTAGGGGCCCTCAAAGAATCAATCATGCCCTTATTGTGTGACCTGCTTTAGGTGCAGAATAATGATGCACCTATGGAGAGTCCCCCCCCCCTTTCAGGTTGTGACCCCAAAGGTAGGTTCTGTGACCCTCATTTCGGGTCCTGACCTACAATTTGGGACGCTCTGGCATAGTCATTCCCTTAAATTTGCATTAAAAGTTTAAGCTCGTTAGAAGAAATTATGTATTACATTTTGCTCTTAGTTTCAAGTTTTTGTTTTGATTGCATTTTCTTAATTTTCCACCAATAGTTAATCTTGGATCTATGTGGACTTGAGTAAATTGAGTTTAAATGTAAAATGTCTTATATTTGATGGCTATAGCCAATGTATTTTCTTTTTGAGTATGACCTAAGCTCAATTTCTTTCTGTACAAGTTTGTATGCTTGATAAGTAATATGAAATTTATAAATAAATTAAAAAAAATAAAAATAAAAATTTGCATATAACTTTAAAGGGTTTTATCAAGGCTACCACTCCCTATCTGGCTTTAGGCACTCCGACCAGACGCCTTGATAAAACCCTTTAAAATTATATGGGTGAAACATGTTGGTGATTCTACCCCATATGAAGTACCTCCACACAGCTAAGTACTTTTAGTACATATTTATTCAAATAAGTTAAAGCTAAAAGGAAAATGCAAATTTAAGGGAGACGATCCAATGACGATTTGGAGCATAAAGCCAAGCACTGTGAAAGATATTTTGAGTGCCTGGTGGCCCTGCTGAGGATCGTGAAGACAGATATTTAACACATGAGGTGCAATATGAATATGTGATTACTTCCACTATTCTGAAAGTCTAGTTTATAATATAGAACAATACTTGGAATATACAGTACATAGCCAGCCTGGTTTTCAGGATATCCCAAGTGAATATGCATGAGCTTAATTTGCACCCACTGCCTTCAGAGCTTCTAAGTTACTCAGTTCCAGGAGGGAGATTTAAGAACAGTTCTGGATTTCTGACCACCTCATAGTGATGCAGTGATACAGTGCTTATCTGAAAGGATAAAATCAGAGAGTACAAATCCCATACTGCTTTGGGTTGTAGGTCTCTCCTGGAACTGGGTAACTTGGCAGCTCTGTGCCTTCATTATATGCACATCTGTCCAAGAGCAGGTCTATATATGCTCTCACTTTCTTCGGACTTGCTATTCCCTCCAAGCTGTATAGGAGTCCTCCATCTATAGTCCTGCCAGTGTGGTGCTATTTCACTATCACATTTTCAATAGTGAGGGATAGCAAGATCTGCAGGACTCCAAGGCACCTGCCTGTCTCTTGAGATTGAAAATACAATATTGAAGACCCCCCCCCCCCCAGCAGCAAAGCAGTTGGAGGATTCCTGCTCAGTCTTAGAAGGAACATGCCCAGGGTAATTTTATAAAGGCATATAGGGGCATTTGTTTCCATTATAAATAGGTGCAACAGATGTAATGTGCCCTGACAACCTGGGGTCCCCATTGTGAAATGACCCACAGCAAAAAGAACAAAATAAGGTCAAAAAGATGACTGCTCTCCTGGGTTCAGTATACGGTTACCAGATTTTACTTCTGTAAAATCTGGACCCATGGCCCTGCCCCCAGTTCCACCCAAGCCCCGCCCCCCTCAACCTGCTCTCGTCCTCGGGACCACATGATGTCCCTGCGTTGCAGCCGCGCATGCACAGATGCCCTCCTGACGCGGTCTCGAGGTGGAAGCTTTTTAAAACCCGGACAAAGTGCCGGGTTTTGAAAAGCCTTCTGGACATCTGGAAAAGCCTTCTGGACGCCCGGACATGTCCTCTAAAAAGAGGTCTTGTCTGGGTAAATCCAGACGTCTGGTAACCTTAGTTCAGTATCCAATAAATGAAGTTTATTACATCATCTTATGTAATTCCATATTATATACAACTGGTTATTTATTTAGATTTTAATAGGCCACCATCAGTGTTTGTATTTGGTATTTATTATTTTTAAATCTCTTTTGTAGATTTTAGTTTGTTAACCCCCCCAAAGAAGGTTGGGTCTTATAGATCTATATAAGATGATGCAATAAACTTGTCCCCTCTTTTGTTAAGCTGCACTAGAGGTTTTTATAGAGCGGGCCGACAAGGTAAATGCTCATAGGAATTCTATGAGCGTCAGAGCATTTATTGCGCCAGCCCGTGTTAAAAAACCCTAGCGCAACTTGATTAAGGGTGTGTGTGTGTGTTAATTTGTTGGATACTGAATCCAGGAGATAAATCATCAAAAATGACCCTTCTTTGTTCTTTTCGTTGTGGTGAATAATGTGATTGTTCTGTTGTTGCTTTTGGCTGTGAAATTACGCTCTACTTGTAAAAGATGCACAGTATACATTTTGGGCTCCTTTTACAAAGGTGCGCTAGCGTTTTTAACGCATGCACAAGATTAGCGCGTACTATAGTGTGCGCTAGCCGAAAAATTACCGCCTGCTTAAAAGGAGGCGGTAGCGGCTAGCGCGCAGAACAATTTAGCGCACGCTATTCCGCGTGTTAAGGCCCTAACGCACCTTTGTAAAAGGAGCCCTTTGTTTCATTGGGCGCTTGATGATTTGTTGTGGTTTTTTTGTGATGTGGTCATTGTTGCTGTGTTGTAGTGGTTGTAATGTTTTTGCTACCGTATTATTTCGGTTTGTATTTCTGTGGTCTATATTTGATGTTTATATTTTATTCTTCATAATATATTGTTTTAGCTTGTAACTTGCCTTGAGTGCTGGGGATTATAGGAATATGATCAAATATACGGTATAAATTGAATAAATAAACTGCAATCAAACCTGTTCCATTATTTAATAACCAATCTATGGATGC
This sequence comes from Geotrypetes seraphini, assembly GCF_902459505.1. Lineage (NCBI taxonomy): Eukaryota > Metazoa > Chordata > Amphibia > Gymnophiona > Dermophiidae > Geotrypetes > Geotrypetes seraphini. Next base: position 363,277,585 of record NC_047085.1, read on the forward strand.
TGTAAATACATCTAGTATAATAAGGCCACTTGCCTATTCTTTAGGGCAGGGGTAGGGAACTCCGGTCCTTGAGAGCCGTATTCCAGTCGGCTTTTCAGGATTTCCTCAATGAATATGCATTGAAAGCAGTGCATGCAAATAGATCTCATGCATATTCATTGGGGAAATCCTGAAAGCCGACTGGAATACGGCTCTCGAGGACCGGAGTTCCCTACCCCTGCTTTAGGGGATTCTGTATATTTACTCTAACTTTTAGATACCATGTTGCTCTTTACTTTGTCTTGAGTCTCTGATCCATCTTTTGCAATGCTCTGTAGTGGAGAGCATGTCAGCCGAGGTGCGTTCGTTTCTTCACTGTGATGCTGAGAGTAATGCTTTCCTGTGCTGCCGTTTGTAGGCCTGTGCACATCGCTGGAAAAATATCTACTATGAGACAGAGTACATCCTCCCCCACGGTTTCTGTGCCATCATCCCACCCACTCTGCAGTCCAACGACCGAAAGCTAATACCTTGCTATGAAGGTAAGAGAAAGACAGCAATAAATATTTCATTTTCATACCCCCTAATGTCTTTTTCTTGACAACTTGCTGGGGCAGGATTTCCTTATGTTTCCCTAGCGCTCTGTCGAGGGACTTCCTATATAGACACATGCAGTTGGTCTTCATCAGCAAACCTCTCACTGCGTAATGGCTGTTTCAGTGGGGAGAAGAGCAGTATTCTCATCCAGTACAATGCTTCTTTGTATGTGGGAGTGAAGTCTACTCATTCTAGGTTGCAACATGATGTTTACTTGATTTCTGATGTTTATGATTTACAGTTTATGATTTTGCTTTTAAAAATAAAGGACCCTTTTTTAAGGGCGCTAAGGGGTCCTTTTATTAAGGTGTGCTAACCGATTTAGAGCGCGCTAAATGCTAAGGCGCACATAGAATATAATGGATGCCTTAGCATTTAGCGGGTGCTAAATCGGTTATCGCACCTTAATATAAAGACCCCCAAGTCTTTAACGCATGGTTAGGGCACACTATCAGGCTGTTGCAAAAATCCTTTAATCTAATCTAATCTAATCCTTAGGTTTGTATACCGCATCATCTCCACGTTCGTAGAGCTCGACGCGGTTTACAGTAGGAGAAATAGGAAGGAACTACAACAGAGGGTTAGAGGTAGAAGTGTGAAGAAAATTTAGAGGACTTGGGATGCCAAGATAGAAGAGTTTCCTTGATTCCTTTAAAGCTTTTTGCGGCATTTTGCCTGTTTGCGTGACTAACTCACATGTTGTGGATTTTTAAAATATATATTTAGCAGGGGAGCATGTCATGGGCAAAGAGTGTACATTCCTGCGTTACCCAGCTAGCATGTTATAATTAGTGCACTAGCTGGATAATGCAGAGTTAGCACAGGAACACCAGGTTCTGCACACTAATGGGAACACTAGCACATGACCTGCCAAACCCCTCCCCCCAAAAAAAACAAAACAGATGCCCTACAAAGTGCTGCATTAAATCTGGGCTTACCACATGGCAAAATCCCTCTTTACTATGCATTAAGCCTAGATTTTACTGCAGTTTGGTAAAAGAGCCTCAAAGGTTGCTGTGTACTTTTTCCTTTCTTTCTGCTATACATTGCCTGCTGCCAGTCCTTTCTTTTTTTTTCTTAATGTAAGAGAGTGAGTTTGTCAGGAAGAAGAGGGCTTATCAGTAACGTAGGGCGGGGGGTGGGGTAGACTGCCCTAGGCGCCTTCTTAGCAGGGATCCTGACACTTCTCATTTTCGCCCACCCACCTACATCTTCAAATTTTCGCCAGCAGTTGGCAGCATTTCATATCTGCTGCTCGCACCAGCCTCAGCTCTCCTCCTGACATCACTTCCTGTTTGAATCCTTCTGTAAAGGTTCTTTGAGATTAAACTATTAGGCTTTGATTTTAAATAGAATGATGAGAAAGTTTTTTTTTCCCTCCTGATTCCCTCTATTATTGCATATATGTTGCATTGAATAGTTTTTTGACGAAAGGAACCTGAATAAACACAATACAGTTTTTAAATTATTATTTTCATTTATTTAAGGAACAAAATTATCCAATATCCTTATCAGTTATGTGAGAAAGTAACTGGTTGCAGCAATAATTGCAACCAAACACTTCCTATAATCTGATATCAGTCTTTCACATCACTGTTCAGGAATCTTAGCCTATGTTTTATAGAATGGCTCTAATTAAGCCACATTGATGTTTTTCTGTGCATGAACTGCTTGTTTCAGGACCTCTATTGGATTCAAGTCAGGACTTTGACTAGGCCAATCCAAAATTGAGGAGAAACTTTAGTTTCTCTTTCGTCAAAGACAGATGACCAGACATTCTCCTTAAGAATTTTCTAGTACAATGTACAATTCATGGTTTCTTCAGTAATGACAAATTTTCCAGTTCCTAAAACAGCAATGCATCCCCCACACCATACTACTACACCGTGTATTTGCCTACTGGTATGATGGTTCTAAGTGTGGGGCGCTTTACACTAGACATAGTGAGACCTGGGTTGTTCAGAGAATTTCACTTTTGACTCGTCTGTCCATAGAACATTATTCCAAAAGGCTTGGGGATCATTGTAAATGTGAAATGAGCATTGATGTTACTCTTGGATAGCACTAGTTTCTACCTTGCCACGATTGCATGAATCTCATTTTTGCCCAGTCTTTCTTTTATTGTGGAGTCATGAACACTGACTTAGCTGAGGCTAGAGAGGTCTGCAGTTCTTTGGATGTTCTGGGATGTTTTGTGACTTCCTGGAAGAACTGTTGCTATGACCCTGGAGTAATTTTGACAGGTTGGCTACTCCTGGAAATATTCACCACTGTTCCAAGTCTTTTCTGTTTAGAGATAATGGCTCTCATTATGGTTCAGTGGAGTCCCAGAACTTTAGAAATGACTTTATAACCCTTACCGGATTGATATATTTCAACAATTATTTTTCTCATCGCTTGTGGAATTTCCTGATTGAGGTTTAGCGTTTTTGTAAAACATTTGTATTGAATACACTCACTCATGGCAAGGTTCAGTATGTAGTGAGGTCTAGATTCAATAGGTCTGGCTGTGTTCAATCAGCTAAATCTAATTATTAATTTTGTCATTTGGTTGCTTGCGTAAGTAGGGGGCAGTTACTTTTGCACATGAGTGTTGAATAAATTCGGAGCTCTTTTACTAATGCAGCAAAAATGGAATTCGGCCAGGACACATTTAGGCATGCTGTGGTAACTTTGCAATCTGTGTGTGCTAAAATATTTTTCTTATTTATTTTTTGGGGGCGATGTGTCTGAGGTGGGGAGTGGATATTCGTGCACAGTGTACCAACTAGGTAGCGCATCGACATTAGTGCATGCTAACTAGTCAATGCATGGTTAACACAGGAGCCCATAATGCCCGAAGACTGGAGGGTGGCCAATGTAATACCAATTTTTAGAAAAGGGTTCCAGGGAGTATCCGGGAAATTACAGTCTGCTAAGCCTGACTTCAGTGCCGGGCCAGATAGTGGGAACTATTATAAAGAATAAAATTATGGAACACGTAGACAAGCATTGTTTAATGGGACAGAGTTAGCAAGGGTTCAGCGAAGGGAAGTCCTGCCTCACTAATTTGCTTTATTTCTTTGAAGGTGTGAATAAACATGTGGATAAAGGTTAGTTGGTTGATATACACTTCTCCCTCCATATTCACGGTGGATGCGGGCGGAACATAGCCGCGAATATGGAAAAACTGTGAATAACTTTTTATATGTTATTCGCGGTTTTTTGTAACAGCCAGCATTTTTATTATTCAAACTGCGAATAACTACATCTGAAGGGCCGGCAGAGAAGCCAAACCATCCCTATCAGGAATCACTCACCATGCAAACTGCCCCAGCTTGTCCAGGAAAGCACGCACCGAAACTCCGAGCTCCCCGAACCTCTGGTCCCCATAGAAAAGGAGGCAGCGGAGGATCAGGAGTTCAGTGTGGCTCATCCTGGCCCTGGCTTCTGCACTGGCACTCATCGGCCTACAGCCAGGGCCAAGGGGAGTCCATCCCAGAGACTGCCTTGTGCTTCTAAGCCCCGCCCACAAACACTGACGAGCACCTTTCTGTTCTGAGAGCTCTCCTAGCCTGCCCATAGTCTCCGCCCTGCATTTCCAGTCCCGCCCACAGGCACAGCCCTGCGCCGCCAGGCCATTTCTCCAAGACCCATGAGCTACAAATCCTATATCGCTGATAGAGCTGTGGAGCAGGCGAAACCAGAAGAGCGGCTTCGGCGTGCTTCTTTTGTAATTTCCAGTTTTGTTAATTTCCTTGCGCTAATCTGTCTTGTCAAACAAAAGGGGAGGTGGAGGGAAAATTAAATGTGCACGTACAATATGAAAAATCATGAATAAGCAAAACTGCGAGTGCTGAAACTGCGAATATGGAGGGAGAAGTGTAGTGTGTCTAGATTTTCAGAAAGCGTTTCACAAAGTTCTTCCTGAGAGATTCCTGAGAAAATAAAAAAAGTCATGAGATAGGAGGCAATGTTCTGTTGTGGATTAGGAATTGGTTATTGGACAGAAAACAGAAGGTAGGGTTAAATGGCCATTTTACTTAATAGAGGAGGGTGAATAAAATAACGTAACATGACATAAAATTTTATTTAGATACCGCTATTCACCTGTTAGTTCGATGTGGTGAATAGTATTATCTAAAGGGTGACCAAAAGTAGCACATCGTACAAGAACAGTGGTCTAAGGGCTGGGCATAATCGGAGAAGTATACGGAAATATAAATCGGTGTTCTATCAATAACTTATTGTACAAATGGGTTTTTAGGTTATGTCTGAGGTGGAGGACAACATAATGGGAAGTAGCTCCCAGTTTAGATGGGCTGCCTGGAAGGATAACAGTTTTTATGTTTTTTTGTGACCTTCCTTGCAGGGAGGGGAAGGAAAAGGTAGAGGTGGGGGTAGCAAATTCAAACACCTCCATCATGTAGCACGGTAGAAAGCTGTGGAGGGCCTTGTATATGAAGTAGTCAAATTTGAAGAGAGGGCAGGCCTCGATGGGTAGCCAGTGAAGTTGTTTATAACAGGGTGTGACATGGTTTGATTTCTTCAGGCCGAAGATGAGACATACAGCTGAGTGTTGAATCATTCAGTCTGTGGTAATGCTTTTGAGGCATGAGAGATGTACCGTGTTACAGTAGTCCTGGATGCTAAGGATCAGAGATTGAGAGAGGATCCAGAAGGGGAGAGGATCAAAATAGATTATAGTTTCCAAACAGTGGCAAAGCCTTTGGGGGTCTATAATAAAAAAGCATAAACGTCCAAAAAGCATCCTAAATTGAACGTCCTAATTGCCAGGAAGTCCAAGTGCCGATAATCAAAATAGTCTTTTTTGTCCATGTAGCAAGGTATTCCAGCTTCTGCGCATTCAGAGCACGAGATGGGCGTGGTAGAGGTGTGGTATGGGCATGCTTTGGGCAGGGTCAAGGGCGGGTTAGACATGTACATCTTGCAGCAATAATCAAACATTTTGCAAGATATCCCGAATGGAACTTATAGGTTTGGAACTAGATCTGTTTAGAAGGGTCTTAGTTCCATAGAGCTGCCCAAACTGACCAGATGACTACTGCATGCATCAAGATAAGACACCCCCACACACCCCCATTGCTCACTGACCCCCTTCCACCACACTAAAATGAGAACAAAAAGGTACATACCTGTCTCTAAAACAGCAGCATCTGGTATGGGGAAGCCTAGCACACAAGTGTCTTAAGTATCCTGGTGGGTGGGCTAGTGAGCCATAGAGAGGAGGACCCAGTCCCATAAGCCACTCTAACCACTGCATTTATGGTGAAAAATGTGCACCCACCAAACCCCCCAAAACCCTACTCTACTGCCATATAGGTGCCACCTGCAGCCATAAGGGCTATTGGGGTTGTACACAGATGGATATAGTGGGGTTTGGGGGTATTTTGATGGGCTCACCATAACTTATAAGGGAGTTCTGGTGAGATGTTTATCTGGCACCCTTTATGTGAAGTTCACAGCAGTGCTCGCAATCTTGGGGTAATCTTTGGCTCATCTCTCTCCTTCTCTTCACATATCCAACAGACTGCTAAAACCTGTTGTTTCTTTCTCTCCAATATTGCTGAAATCAGACTCTTCCTTTCTGAGCACACTGCCAAGACCCTCATCTACACCCTCATCACCTCTTACCTAGACTACTGCAACCTGCTTCTCACTGGCCTTCTACTAAACCCTCTCTCTCCCATTCAGTCTGTTCAGAACTCTCCTGCATGCCTCATCTTCCGTCAATGTCGCTATGCTCTCCTCAAGTCATTTAATTGTCTCCCTATCCATTTCCGTATACAGCTCAAATTCCTCTTACTGACCTTCAAGTGTATTCACTCGCAGCTCCTCAGTATCTCTCCTCTTCCCCCCCCCCCCCCCCCCCGGGCACTCCGCTCATCAGATAACATTCTCTTATCTGTACCCTTTTCCTCTGCAGCTGACTCCAGACTCTGTCCCTTCTACCTTACTACACCATATGCCTGGCACAAGCTGCCTGACTCAATACGTCAGACTCCAACTCTAGCAGTATTGAAATCCAGACTCAAAGTCCACTTCTTTGAAGATGCTTTCAATTCTAAACTCCAGTCCATAATATCTGTCTTATCATTCCCTCTGTAATTCTCCCCTCTGAGCACAGTATATTACATAAGAACATCCTGAGTGGTGTGGAACGGGTAAAAGTGAATCAATTTTTTTACTCTTTCAAAAGCTACAAAGACTAAGGACACTTAATGAAGTCATATGGCAATACATTTAAATAGAGGGAAAAAGGTTTTTCGCTCAAAGAATAGTTAAGCTCTGGAAATCGCTGTCAGAAGATATGGCAATAGTGGTTAGCATTTCTGGGTTTAAAAAAGTTTTGGACAAGTTCCTGGAGAACAAGTAAATAGTCTGCTATTGAGACAGATATGGGGGAAGCCATTGCTTGTCCTGGGACTGGTAGCATGGTTTGGACAAGTTCCCAGAGGAAAAGTCCATAGTCGGTTATTGAGAAAGACATGGGGGAAGCCATTGCTTACCCTTGAATGGTAGCATGGAATGTTGCTACTCCTTGGGTTTTAGCCAGGTACTAGGGACCTGGATTGGCCACCGTGAGAACGGGCTACTGGGCTAGATGGACCATTGGTCTTCCTCAGTTTGGCTATTCTTTTATTTTTAGGTTCTTTCTGCTTCTGTAAGTGCTCTCGTGCTAATTTTTAAATAGCTGCATGCTAATAGCAATATTAGTGTATAGCCATTAATGCAAAAAAATGCTGCAGTTTAAATGGCCCTAACATACAGTAAAGGGGCACGCTATGACCAATTTATTTATTTACCACAGCTTGTAAATGAGCCCATTTGTTTCCTAAAGAAATTAATTAACATTTCAAAACTGTGTTCTGTATTTTCTCGGGTTCCTTTTATCTAATATTACATTTTGTTTAAAGGTCATAAACAATTCAGTGTGACCTACTGTACAGTATATGCAGTGATAGGAGAAATCAGGAGGGGGGAGAAACTTTTGCTTCATTGTATGATTAGTATCTGTTCCAAATCTAAGTTCCTGGTGCGTTACAAATTTGGGTAGGGTTACCAGATTTCCTCTTTAATTTGTCAATTAAGTTACATGCATAATTATAATGTGCACAATCTGCATGCTAAGTGTAAAATTGTGCATGCAAGATTATAGAAAGAGGGGGGCTAGAGGTGAATGAGGCCCATTCATTTACCCCCTCTTTTATGAATGCATCGCGCGGATTTAAACGCCGGCAGCGGCGGTAACTGATCCGACACTCATAGGAATTCTATGAGCGTTGGAGCAGTTACCACCGCTGCCGGCGCTAAAACCCGTGCTATGCGTCCGTAAAAGAAGGGGGTTAATCTCTTCGCAATGGCCTTGTCTTCTAAATCCATACAAACAAAGAAAAATGAAGGCAGATAAAGACCGTATGGCCTATGTAATCTGTCCATCCATGGATTGATGTGGAAGTGTGATAATGGACATGCTTGAATAAGCTTTCAACTTACTTCCCACGGAGCAATTTTGTTCCTGCTTTCTAACCCCAGGACTACGTTTAAACAGCAATGTGTTCAGATAAGTGACTTTAATGAAAATATTAATGAAAATACTTTAAAAATATTTATAAAAATTGATTTGTGAGACTCTGAATTTGCTAGAGAGCTTTGAGGAGTTTTTTGACTGAGGATGTGTCTGCTGGTCTCAAACTTTGTCTGAAACCAGCTTGTCTAAGTGGGAAGCATTTTAGAGCCCCTATTGGACACTGAGGTATTTTCTCCTTTTTTGCTATAAGTCTGATGCGTAGCCCTGTGTTTTGGAGGGTGTTTTTGTGAATTTTGAATCTGTCCATCCATGCCATCTATTATCTATTCCTCTCCCTTAGAAATCCAATGTACTTATCCCAAGCTTTCTTGAATTCAGATACAATTTTTGCCTCTACCACCTGCTCTGGGAAGTAGTTCCACGCATTCACTACTCTTTCCATGAAAATGTATTTTCTGAGGTTTCTTTAGAGTGTTCCCGTTCACCTTCATCCTATGCCGCCTCATTACAGAGTTTCTTTTTTTATTGAAAGACACATGCCTCATTTGCCTTTATGCCACATAGGTATTTAAACATCTCTCGAGAAAAAAAAAACAGAGTAATAACTAAATCAAAAAAATTCAGAAGTAAGATATATTACTCGCCAGAGGTGGGTTAAACACTCCTGATAAGCATTTCACATAAAAGGTGGAGAAAAAGCCTCAAAATTCAAATTAACAGCAGTCCACAATCAAAACTCGATAAACATTCAATACTGCTTCATTTCTTATCATAGGCAAAAAACTCCACCACCACTGAAATGAATTTATCAAAGGGTTAAAAAACCCATCACTGTGCACAGGAAAAGAAAAAACAAAACAGTTTACTTAGCTTTGGAAACATGGTCGAGAACACGCCATAGATGAAAACGTCTGGCCAGAGAGAATATTGGTGGCGCTCACTAGACGAACCTTTCACAAACCATGTCCTCTTTTAGATTCCAACAAGTCCTTGTTTTGCCTCACACGAGGCTGCGTCAGGGAATATAATGCAGCTCAAAACTCTGTTCTCATTCCATGCAAATGAAGCAGTATTGAATGTTTATCGAGTTTTGATTGTGGACTGCTGTTAATTTGAATTTTGAGGCTTTTTCTCCACCTTTTATGTGAAATGCTTATCGGGAGTGTTTAGCCCACCTCTGGCGAGAAATATATATTACTTCTGAATTTTTTGATTTAAACGTCTCTATCATGTCTTTCCTCTCCTGCCTTTCCTCCAAAGTATACATATTGAGATCTTTAAGTCTGTCTCCATATGCCTTATGATGAAGACCACGTACCATTTTAATAGCCTTCCTTTGGACCGATTCAATCCTGTTTAAATCTTTTTGAAGGTGCGGCCTCCAGAATTGTACACAATATTCTAAATGAGGTCTCACTAGAGGGCATCAATTCCCTTTTTCCTACTGGCCATACCTCTCCCTCCTATGCACCCTAGCATCCTTCTAGCTTTTGCCGTCACCTTTTCAACCTGTTTGGCCGACTTAAGATCCTCACACACGATCACAGCCAAGTCCCGCTCCTCTTTTTATGCACAAAAGTTCTTCACCCCCTAAACTGTACTGTTCCCTCAGGTTTTTGCAGCCCAAATGCATTATCGTAGTGTTTTTGCTTCATATTCTCTTAACCTCCTCCTGAGAAGTGTGTGAGTTGAAATGTTGTCTGCAGAGGGTTTCCCACTCCCTTTTTTTCTTTCCCTTTAATTTCCATGTGTAGCTAATTATAAAACTTTTAAAAATGAGTTTCTTTTATATTGATATGTAGTGGTTAGGGTATATTTTATTGTGGTTGGTATGTAATTGTATCAGTGTAGGCTGTTTTCCTCTGGTATTGTTAATAAAGACTTCTTAAATAAAAATAATAAAAAAAAGCAAAGAAAGAAAGAGGGGGATAGTGCAATCAGCACTTGGCTATCCAGATAGTGACAATGTTTAATCTGCTGTTCAGATACCTGTCCAGATAAATTTAGGGCATCCTTTCACCCTACCTACAATTGTCTGAATACGTAGTTATCAGAGAATGGACTGAATATCACTGATATCTGGATAATTTCTGGGAATGCCCACAGGCTGTTCTGGTGAAAGGATTTTCAGAGGCAGGCTCTCTATAGTGCTGCTGAAAATCCAGGGATAGTGCTGGCCAGGACCAAATGCCACTATTGAGATATTTATTTTTTGAAAATTGACCTGTTTGTTTCTTTGCCAGCATTGTTTCTTCATGTTGATTTTCAGTTTTGTTAAATTTGAAATAACTGTTTGAAAAAGGCCTCTGGGATAGATGAAAGCTGCGTTTTGTGTTTGTCATCTCTTTTGCTGGGCTGCTGCTATCTGACGGGGATTTTGCCAAACATTGTTAAAAAATAGAAGTGTCTGGGGCTGGACGTTCAATGCAGGGGCTTGCCAATGGAAAATTGGCAATGGGAGAGGATTACAGCACTGGCTTCATTGCTTGAGAGCAAGTAGACTGGAGTCTTGGGCCTGCTTTTTGCTTTATTGTTTGGCACTGAGCCTGTGTTTGTAATAGCCAACACCGTGCAACCACATTATGTAATCTGTAAGAGACGTGTTTATTCGGAGTGGAAAGTCCGATTCACGTTGAGTAGGAGAAGAGGTTTGAATGCAGATCAGATCAAATCTAAGTCCACCATGATCATCTAATATAATAAAATGCTAGGCCGCGCATGCGCACTCCCATCGTGTGCGTCCGTTTTCCGTGAGCTGTAGGGCACCGCAGATAGGAGTGCGCATGCGCGCAAAGCTCTCTCTCTCCGTCCCCCCGAGGTGGATATCGGCCGCGGCGGCTGTTGGCGGCCCGAGGCGGATGTTGGCTGCGGTAGCTGCTGGCCGCCCGAAGCTCACTCTCTCTCTTCCTCTCCCCCCTCCGAGGCGGATGTCGACCGCGGCGGCCCGAGTCGGATGTCGGCCGCGGCTGCTGCAGGCCGTTAACATAAGTAGGGCATGGAGTTCAGGAGGAAGGTATGGGGGGAGGAAAATACTGCACAGGGAAGTGGGGTGGGAGGGAAATGCTGCAACACACGCAAATGGAGGGGCAGAAAAGGGGTTGATGGACAGGGGAAGAGCTGCTGATGAACAGGGAGGGGGTAGAAAAATGAAGACAGGCCTACTGCTGGACAGGGGGAGCAGGAAGGAGATGATGATGGACAGGGGGAGGTAAAACAAAGGGAGAAGGGCTTCTGCTGGATAAGGTGAGCAGTGATGGGGTGGTGGAGGACACAGGGGAGGTAAAAGGAAGGGAGAATGGACAGGGGGAGCAGGCAAGGGGTGATAGTGGACAGCCAAGGAAAAAAAAAAAAAAGACAGACAGAAATACAGAAAGCGGCTAAGGAGAGAGAAAAAAAAATAAAGACAGACACACACACATATATTCTAGCACCTGTTAATGTAACGGGCTATAAGACTAGTTATCTATATATTCAGTCACTTTTTTTTTTGTTAACATTACTGTACTTTCAGAAGTATTTCTTTGGGTATCTCTAGTGCGGGGAGGCTGTGGATAATTTATATGAAAATGCTGTACAGCACAGATCAGGGTGAAGCAGCAGATGCCTCTAGAAGGTGCCCCAGAGCATTACTCGAGAGTAGAGTAGAAACTGAAGCCTGGTGGATGCCAAAGCCAAGCTGGAAACATGAAGCATATACAAATGAAACTTGAGCTAATTTTTAGTTTCTCAGAGATATTAAGCCACTTGGCACTTATAAAGATAACAAACATAGTAAATTGGCTTTGCTGTTTTTAGATTCTCTTACTTTGAAGCTTAATAGGGCATTTTATTGTTTCGTGGTTGTGTATAGACGGCTCGTGGGATTTTGGAAGTCTTCCTCCTTCAGGGGACTGAGTCATCGAAAGAGGGAGGAAGAGGGACAGGCTTCATTATTTCCCAAACTTTAAATGGGACTTTGGGCTGCAAGCCAATTAAGACTAAGCTGAGTTTTTTTTTTTTTTTGAGGAGGGCTGCTTTTAGCTGTCTGCTCACATTTCTGGCCTGATGTGTGTTCCCAGTCCTGTTTTGGAATCTTGCCGTCTGTAGGATGACTTCGCTGGAGACTAACCTTCTCGTTGATTACTCTCTTCATTTTGTCCTCCACCAAAGAAGAAGTGAAAGTGGAGGAATGGTACGTGACTGGGCAGGAAAGAGCAGCCTTTGTGAGGATGGTGGTGTTGCAAACAATGGAATCCTGTTTCTTTTTTTTTCTTTTTCTTTAATGTACTGAGTGTATTTTTTTATATATATATCTTTATTGAATTTTCAAACTACAATTGTGCAACAAGCAATTCACATACATATAATATCCTTTTTCTTTCTGTATTCTTTGCCCAATCTTTTTTATTTTGTGCCCAGCAGTCTGCTTACACGGCGGCCTTTAGGTCAAAGACCAGTGCCCTATTTGAGTCTAGCCTTACCTGCGTACGTTCTGGTTGAGCAGGAACTTGTCTAACCTTGTCTTGAATCCCTGGTGGGTGCTTTCCCCTATAACAGCCTCTGGAAGAGCGTTCCAGATTTCTACCACTCTCTGGATGAAGAAGAACTTCCTTACGTTTGTATGGAATCTATCCTCTTTTAACTTTAGCGAGTGCCCTCGCGTTCTCTTCACCTTGGAGAGGGTGAACAATCTCTCTTTCTCAACTAAGTCAATTCCCTTCAATATCTTGAATGTTTTGATCATGTCTCCTTTCATTCTCCTCTTTTCAAGGGAGAAGAGGCCCAATTTCTCTAGCCTCTCATTGCCTCTCCCCTACTTTTGCAACAAGATGTCTGGTGACTTACTGGTGTATTGTACCTAATTGAATTACAGTTGCTATCTGGCTAGCCTTTTATGCTTAGACCTTTTGTGCTGTCCTTCAACAATTATGAAATAGTCTCTCAGCACTGACCATCTTCTCCTTAAGATACCAGATAGTCCTATTATACAAGAGACATGCAATAGGAAGCATCCAGAGCACCAATGCCAAGTGGCAGTGAGGTTCCCAGGTTGCATCCCTCCATAAATGAAAATATGGCTGGTATAGTGCAACAGGAGCCTACATTGTACCAAGAACAAAAAAAACAGAAACTGCAGTGATGATGTACATGACGCCAAGACTTTAATAAACAATCATAAAAAAACATAAAACAGTTTGTTTCCAAAAGGACTGATAAGACCGGAACCAACATGGTCCGTGTTTCGAAGAAACACTTCTTCCTCGGGGATCCTAACGCATATCAGAACAAAGTAACCTGATGGATAACAACTGAATAAAGACTAGAAACAGCAGCGAATAGCCGTTAGTGCTTTTCGCTGCTGTTTCTAATCTTTATTCAGTTGTTATCCATCAGGTTACTTTGTTCTGATATGCGTTAGAACCCCCGAGGAAGGAGTGTTTCTTCAAAACACGGACCATGTTGGGTCCGGTCTTATCAGTCCTTTTGGAAACAAACTGTTTTATGTTTTTTATGATTGTTTAATAAAGTCTCGGCGGCCTGTACATCATCACTGCAGTTTCTGAGTTTTTTTGTTCTTTGTTTCGATATTTGACTGCAGTCAAGTTGGATTTTCTGTTTGTTGTTTCCTACACTGTACCAGCCATATTTATTATAAAGAATAAAAATTACTGAACACATAGGCAAATATGGCTTAGTGGGACAGAGTCAGCACAGGTTCATCCAAGGGAAGTCTTGCCTCATCCCTTACCTCGAGTTCTTCATTAGCACAACAGCAACTCCAACCTCCTGGAGACCAGGAAGTGATGTCAGAGGGAGAGTTGAGGCCAGTGCGGGCAGCAAGTTAGAGATGCTTCTCTCACCGGGGAAGTTAGAGGTAAGGTGGAATGGAAGGGGTGCTTGCGCATGGCAGGGCAGGGGGGGGGGGGGCAACACCATCCCGGGCACCCTCTAGCCTTGCTACACCACTGATAGAATGCAATATTCTGTTGTGGATTAAGAACTGGCTAATGGATAGAAGATAGAGAGTAGGGTTAAATGGCTATTTCGCTCAGTAGAAGAGAGTGAATAGTGGAGCATCTCAGGAATCTGTACTAGATCCAGTAGTATTTAACATATTTATAATTGGTCTTGAATCAGGAATGACAATGTGATTAAATTTGCAGATAACACAAAACTATCAGTTTTTAAAACTAGGGCTGCATATTTAGAGTGTTAATAATGCAATTAATGTGCAAAATATTTAATGTGCATGAAAAATTTAATTGCAATTAATGCGATTACCTGCTCCTAAAAGTGGTGTCAGCATCATCGTCAGTATGTGCATGCTGCCGCTTGCTCTGTCAGACCAGAAACAGGAAGTTACATCAGACCTTGATGTAACTTCCTATTTGGGGGGTCAGGCAGAGCCAGCGACAGTAAACAAACGCTAACGCAGACACCACAACCACTTTCAGAATGGAGAAGCACATTTCTGCCTCTTTCCTTTCCTCCCTGCTCTATTCCTGGCCTTGGCCTCTCTTCATCAGAGGAAAGGCCCGGGCTGGCAAGACCCTGCGTCAGAGGGATGGCCTGGGTTGACAAGAGGCAGCATGTATGCAGTGCTGCTGGCTGCAAAATGAAGTGTAAAGAAACGCCAGGGGAAGGGGAGAAAGAGACACTGGGATGATGGGGAAAGGAAGGCAAGAGATGCTCATCTAGGGGATGGGGTAGAGGGAGGGAAGAGAGAGGGATATATGCCAGACATTTGGGGCAGGGGGGCTGGAATGAGAAAATGATACTGAGACAATGGGGAGAGAAGATAAGAAATGCTGGAAAAAGGTGGAGGGGAAAAGGGAGAAAATATGGAGGAAATAAAGAGGAATACATGTTGGACCCCTTGGAGGGCAGGTGGAAGGGAAGAGAACAGGAAGAGATGATAGGACCTGGGGAGGAGGGCAGGAAGGAGGAAGGAGAGGGAGCGAGATGACCTCTGGGGAGCAGGCAGATGGAAGGGAAGAGATGCTCCACTGGGCATGTAGGAGGAAGGGAATACATGGTGATCAAGAAGAAAAACTGTCAGCAATAGAGGTGAGCCATGAGGATGTCCTCCAACAGATAGATAGATTGAAAAGCGACAAATCACCAGGCCCGGACGGAATCCACCCTAGGGTACTAAAAGAACTAAGAAATGAGATAGCGGGAATACTCCAACGAGTTTGCAACCTATCCTTGAAAACTGGAGAGATTCCAGAGGACTGGAAGATAGCAAATGTTACACCTATCTTTAAAAAGGGGTCAAGAGGAGACCCGGGAAACTATAGGCCGGTAAGTTTGACATCGGTTCCAGGCAAGATGGTAGAAGCACTGATAAAGGACAGCATCTGTGAGCACATCGAAAAAAATGGGCTGATGAAAGCGAGCCAACATGGCTTCTGCAAGGGAAGATCGTGCCAAACAAACTTACTGCACTTCTTTGAGGGGGTAAACAGCCAGTTGGACAAAGGGGAACCTGTAGACATCATTTACCTTGACTTCCAAAAGGCCTTTGACAAGGTACCCCATGAGCGGTTACTTAGGAAGCTGTGGAACCACGGGGTGGAAGGGGACGTACACAGATGGGTCAAACACTGGTTGGCAGGCAGGAGACAGAGGGTTGGAGTGAAGGGTCACTACTCGGGCTGGAGGAAAGTCACGAGCGGAGTTCCGCAGGGGTCTGTACTTGGACCGCTGCTGTTCAATGTATTTATTAATGACCTGGAAACGGGGACGAAATGTGAAGTTATAAAATTTGCGGATGACACTAAACTCTGTAGAAGGGTTAGAACTACGGAAGAGTGTGAGGACCTACAAAGGGACCTAAGCAAACTGGAGGAGTGGGCGAATAAATGGCAGATGAAATTCAATGTAGGGAAATGCAAGGTCATGCATATAGGGAGAAAGAACCCGATGTTCAGCTACCAAATGGGGGGATTAGTATTAGAGGGAAGTAACCTTGAAAGAGATTTGGGTGTACTGGTGGATACAACAATGAAGTCAACGGCGCAATGCGCATCAGCCGAGAAGAAGGCAAACAGAATGTTGGGTATTATTAAAAATGGTATTACGACCAGAACAAAAGAAGTCATCCTGCCATTGTATCGGGCAATGGTGCACCCGCACCTGGAGTACTGTGTTCAGTATTGGTCACCGTACCTTAAGAAGGATATGGCAATACTTGAGAGGGTCCAGAGGAGAGTGACACGAATGATTAAGGGCATGGAAAACCTTTCATACACTGAAAGATTGGAGAAGCTGGAGCTCTTCTCCCTGGAAAAGCGGAGACTCAGAAGAGACATGATAGAGACCTACAAGATCATGAAGGGCATAGAGAAAGTAGAGAGAGATAGATTCTTCAAATTTTCAAAACATATAAGAACAAGAGGGCATTCGGAAAAATTGGAAGGGGATAGATTCAAAACAAATGCTAGGAAGTTTTTCTTTACTCAGCGGGTGGTGGACACCTGGAATGCGCTTCCAGAGGATGTAATAGGGCAGAGTACGGTACTGGGGTTTAAGAAAGGATTGGACAATTTCCTGTTGGAAAAGGGGATAGAGGGGTATAGATAGAGGATTACTGCGCAGGTCCTGGACCTGTTGGGCTGCCGCGTGAGCGGACTGCTGGGCACGATGGACCTCAGGTCTGACCCAGCAGAGGCATTGCTTATGTTCTTATGTTCTTAAGGGGTGAAGCTGGAAATGGGAACACATGGAGGGGATAAGGACACAGGAGGGTCATGATGGACATATGTTGGGATAGCGACAGAGGTGGAGAGATGCTGAATAGAGATACAGATGGGGGAGCTGATAGGGCAGATAGGGACACAGAGATAAGATGGACGTTGGATGTGGAGAGAGATGAAATGCCTGATGGATAAGGAGACTCTGGCAAGAGAGTTATGAGAAGGTGGAGGAAAGAAAAAAAATTAGAAAAATAAAATGACCAGACAACAAGGTAGAAAAATTTTTTATTTTCTGTTTATGGATTAGATCAGGGGTTCTCAACATACCTAGCTAGTCAGGTTTTCAGAATACCCACAATGAATATGTATTTGAGAGATTTGCATAGAATGGAAGTAGTGCAAGCAAATTGATCTCATACATATTCATTGTGGGTATTCTGAAATCCTGACTGGCTAGGTGTAATCTGCTAGGTTGAGAACCCCTGAATGATTAGATTGTCAGTTTTTGGAATGTACACCATAGCTGGTATTAAACATGGCTGAGGTCCCTGGGAAAACCTCATTCTTTGTAGTAGTAAATCTTACTGTTTGGGATGGGCCATCCTTGGCGTCAGCAATAGTTACCTTCCTTATTCCTTGATGCAACAGCTTCAGCAGTTCCCTTGTGTAGGGTAAGTTATGCAGACTTGAAGATGTGATATTGTAGATATGCTGACAGCCTGGTGCAGCAATGTAACTTCTCCAACATGGGCATGTTGACGAGATTGCATAGATGATTTCATATTGTGGAAAAGTCAACAGACAGTGGAGGTAGTGGAGCATGTAGGATCTGTAAGGGGGAGGAAGGGATAGTGTAAGATATGGCTGGGGAGACTTGATGGGTCATTTGATCGTAATCTGCTGTCATTTTTCTCTTTTACTTATTGTGGAGAAAGCTAAAGTTTTACAGAGAAGGTATGGCTTTAAAAGTTTATCCTAGGTCAATGTGTACTTTTTTCATTGGATGGTCTTTATGTTGTTAATAATCTTTCTGTTGTATCTAATGAAGGGTGATATATCAAATTTAATAAACTAAACTGGTTGAAATTCACTGTGGCCTAGTGGTGGAGCTGCTGCCTCTGCACCCAGAGGTTGTGGGATTGAATCCCAGCACTACCCCTTGTGACCCGGGGTAAGTCACTTAATCCTCCATTACCCCAGGTATAAAATAAGTACCTGTATATACGTAAACTGCTTAGAATGTGTAGCCACAAAAAGGTGGCATATAAGTCCCTTTCCCTGAGGATTAAAAGGCTATCAGGTGGGCCATTATAGAATAAGGTGCATCCAATGAAACTTGTCTACTTGTCACTTAATTGGTGATAAGTACCAATAATTGGCCTTAATCATTAATTGGCATTTTTGGGGAGAGTGTGGCGCAATGGTTAAAGCTACAGCCTCAGCACCCTGGGATTGTGGGTTCAAACCCACACTGCTCCTTGTGACCCTGGGCAAGTCACTTAATCCCCCCATTGCCCCAGGTACATTAGATAGATTGTGAGCCCACTGGGACAGACAGGGGAAAATGCTTGAGTACCTGAATAAATTTATGTAAACCATTCTAAGCTCCCCTGGGAGAATGGTATAGAAAACTGAATAAATAAATAGTGTGAAAACTTTCAACCTCTGATAACCAGAGCTGATATTGTGACATCATATTGCCTCATTCCACCAATGCCTAAGAGTCAGCCTCATCAGTGATGTCACTCCCAATGGCTTGATTGTCCTATACTTGGCTCATCCAATGAAACTTGTCTACTTGTCACTTAATTGATGATAAGTACCAATAATTGGCCTTAATCATTAATTGGCATTTTTGGGGAGAGTGTGGTGCAATGGTTAAAGCTACAGCCTCAGCACCCTGGGGTTGTGGGTTCAAACCCACACTGCTCCTTGTGACCCTGGGCAAGTCACTTAATCCCCCCATTGCCCCAGGTACATTAGATAGATTGTGAACCCACCGGGACAGACAGGGAAATATGCTTGAGTACCTGAATAAATTCATGTAAACCATTCTGAGCTCCCCTGGGAGAAGAGTATAGAAAATTGAATGAATGAATAGGCTTCAAAACCTTAGGTACCCCCTATTTATGCTAGGGTTTTCTTGACCAAAATACCAGCGCCTAAGTCCAATTTAGGCACCTACAAGAAAAACAAGTCCATAATCCGCCCTTCACCAGAGATGGTGCGTAAGTTCTCCTAGCATTCACAAAATCCATATGTTCATGAAAAAATAACATAATTGAAAAGGTATGTTGGCCTTTTTGGTGGGTAAAGAGCAGCATTTTTTATGGCTATAGACTTTCAGGTCATACAACAAATCTTACTGGCATATTTGAAATCTTCGCTCCACTTAAACTACCAGTAAATTAATCTCAAACACGTTCACAATACCCAGTCTTAATCCAGTCAGATTTATTTGCTGTGGCAGACATCAGTGAAGCGCACTGGACTTCAGCAGTATCAGCCATAACAGCTGAACAGCTGATTGCCGCCGGGGATTTATATACCAAATCATCACCAGTCCTAAATAATAATTTTTGTAATCTTATATCATTTCACTATTTCGGCCAGGGAGTGTAAGGGAGCTGGCTAGACCGCAGTACATTACCTTGGGGTCAGCGAGTGTGGAGCCGTTGTCGTATTTCCTCCCAAGCTAATAGAACCCTAAGCGAATGCGCACTTCTACCTGCCACGGACCTACGGATCACGCAGGTAGGAGTGCGCATGCCCACTTAGGGTTTTATTATATTAGATGACTCAAAATTAATTACATTATATTCTTCGGAGTATTATATTATATTATAAATAGATTTAAGTTAGCTTCACAATCCAAGTCAGTGAGGGGACTATTCTGCCAACATGAATCATGTTTCACTGAAAAGTTGCTTCAAGGACTGTCCCCTTCAAGCACGCCATTGCCATCCTCTGACATCCATCTTACTTGTCTCAAGACTTTCAAGTAGCATATGAAGGTTACTGTCTTTTTAAAAGCATAAAGCATTGCGGTAAGAAATTGTGCAACCCATTTTTCTTTTGTTTTGGGCTTGTGGTTCTTTTTACCACAAAACTAAATGAAAACACAGCCCAGCGCTGTAAGAATTAGTGTGACAGGAACTTATTGCTTACAGAACTAGGGTTTGAATTTCCGTGGTTCCCTAGAAATCCTGCAGGGTTGTGTTCTTGGCTCTCCTGCGACTGAGGCATGTGTGGAATGAAATGAGCAAGAGTGACTGACAGTGGCTTGCAAGCTACAATGATTTCTGATTTGTAAAATATGATTCTCTCTCTCTTTTAGAATATAAGAAGAAGTACGGGGAGGAACATGGCTCATGCCAGGCTGGAATAGCAGGTTTCTTTACCGAGGTTTGTAACGAGCACCAGCTGCTGCTTCATTTTTGCCAATGATTTCATTTCTTCTCTGCCCTTGTTGTGATCAGTATTCATATACATTCAGCCACACTTTGACCACATTAAGGTACTCCCTTCACAACATAATGACTGTTCCGGGTATCCTTTACCTAGGTTCTCTTCCATGTGAATTCAATTTAGCAAAATAAATGTGATAACACTAGTAGTGGAAGTGCAGTTTACCTGTACCCATGGGAGTTTTGTTTGCAATTGCTGGGTCCTCCCCCTCTCTAGGAGCAGACTTCTTAACTTTAAAAAAAAACCTCTTCAAATTGTATTTCACAAGTTTTCATGCTATTTAAGGGTAGTTCTTTGCCGTATTCCACAGATGAGTAAGTGTTATGTGCTATGTGGGCACAACAGCAATTCCATTTGTACGCCCTAGGGTGAAGGGAGTCCCATTTTTTCGCTCCAAGCTACCTCGGAAACATATTAACTAATAAGTGTTAGTGCTGTTATATTACAACTGCTTATGATTTTTCTGTTGTTACTAGATGTGCACAGCAGTGTAGACATACAATTAGACAGTTCGTATTCCCTAGAGCCTACAACCTTTATTTATTTAAAAAAAATTATACCCTGCGTAATACTACACAGTTTAAAAAAGAGAAACATACATTAAAAAGAACCCCAAACAAACAACCCATACAAAACACAAATACAACTACAGTGGTGCCTCGCATAACGAACGCCTCGCACAACGAACGCTGCACACAACGAACTTCATGTCTTGATTCACACAACGAACTTCGTTTCACACAACGAACTTCACACAACGAACTTCGTTTCACACAACGAACTTCGTTTCACACAACGAACTTCGTTTCACACAACGAAGTCGCCCGAGCTGCCGATGTATTGCATCCTTCTGCGCAGGCACTGCAGGCAGTCGTTAGTCACTGCGCTTAACTGCCCTCTCTCACTGTATACAGTCGTCCTTTTAAGATAAACTCAATATTTTTTATATATCATGGCTTCTAAAAAAAGCAGGAAGGTGATTTCTGTTGAAATGAAACGGGAAATAATTAGAAGGAGTGAATGTGGGGTAAAACAGTGTGACCTCGTCAAAGAGTTTGGCCTCAGCAAGACCATCATTTTCACCATTTTGACAAATTTATCTTTTTTTATGTCATCTTAGCATATTTTATGCTGCAGAACGAATTATTTTTTTTAACATGTATTGTTATGGGAAAACGCGTTTCACATAACGAACTTTTCGCATAACAAACTTGCTCCTGGAACGAATTAAGTTCGTTGTGTGAGGCACCACTGTACTTCACATAGGGGTCCTTTTATTAAGGTGGGCTAACCAATTTAGTACACTCTAAATCAGGGGTGCCTACACTTTTTTGGCTTGTGAGCTACTTTTAAAATGACCAAGTCAAAATGATCTACCAACAATAAAATTAAAAAAAAACAACACAAAGCACACTGTTCGCAGAGAAAATGTTAATTATAATTCATATTCAGGGGTTTTTTTTTTTTCAAAGAGGTCAAAGCAGATAATTTTAAAATATGCAATGTCACTTCAGTAACAATTCCACAAAAATAGACAAATATACCCCCTCCCCTTTTACTAAACCCAATAGCAGTTTTTAGTGCAGGGATCTGCGCTGATGCCCCGCGCTGCTCCCAACGCTCATAGGCTCCCTGCGCTAAAAACCACTATCGCGGTTTATTAAAAGGGGGCCATAGTGCAAAATATAGACAGCAGATATAAATTCTCAAAATGGACACATTTTGATCACTAAATTGAAAATAAAATCATTTTTCCTATCTTTGCTGTCCAGTGATTTCATGAGTCTCTGGTTGCACTTCTTTCTGACTGTGCATCCAATATTTCTTCCCTTTTTTCTGCCTTCTGCATACTTCCTCTCCTCCAGACCTCATTCCATTCCCCAACCAACATCGCTCTCTGTCCCTCCATGAGTCCAGCTTTTTCTTCCTCTCTCCCTGCCTGCCCCCTGCCTCCCGACATACTCCATTCCCTCCTCCAACTTTTTCTTCCTCTCTCCCTGCATCCTCCCCTTTCTTTCTTTCCCCCTTTCTTTGTACCTGTCTTTCTTGCTCTCTGTCTGTCTTTCTTTCTCTCTCCCTTCCCTCCCAGCCACCGCCACCGATTTCTCTGTGCTTTCCCGATGCCGCAAAAGCAGGCCCATGCAGCCATTGCACAAGTGCCGGGCCCACAAGCCTTCCCCTGTCGTCAATTCTGACGTCAGAGAGGAAGTTCTGGGCCAGCCAGGCAGCAATTGGCTGGCCCGGAACTTCCTCTCCAATGTCAGAATTGACATCAGGGGAAAGCTTATGGGCCTGTCGGGAAAGCAGGGAGAATGCAAAAGCAGCGCGACTCTATCGCAGAGCCTGTGATGAGTCCGCGATTGACTCGTGTTGCCCTTGCAATCTACCAGTCGATCGCTATCAACCTTTTGAGCCCCCCTGCTCTAAATGCTAAGACATCCATTATATTCCTATGGGCATCTTAGCATTTATCGCGCTCTTAATCGGTTAGCGCACCTTAATAAAAGGATCCCATAGTCTAAAAAGAGCGTGATATGGAAAACCTCCTAGTCCACCAGTCAATAATGATTTAAGCATTGTGACAAACCTGTAAAAACAAGTTAATTTTAAAAAGTTCCTTAAATTGTTGCAAAGTAGTACAAAATAAAATATGCCCTGGAAGTGGTCTAGTGGCAGAGCTGCTATCTCGGCGCTCTGAGGTTGTGGGATTGAATCCTAGCACTGTTCTTGTGACCCTGGGCAAGTCACTTAGTCTTCCTTTGCTCCAGGTACAAAATAAGTACCTGTATATATGTAAACCACTTTGAATGTGCAACCACAGTAAAGCGATATACAAGTCCCATTCCCTTTCCCTTTATTCCACAGTAGTGGGCCTGCCACAGAAAACATACATGCTGACGTTTCTGTGTAATGAATTGTATTCAAAGTTGGTACAAAGTTGCTTGTCACTGTCGGATCTCAAGTGATGCACTGGTTTATATAAATACCACTTTTTTCAAATAACCATGGGGCAGCTTGACACAAAGTCTGATAAATGTCCTTCTCTGCTTAGGCCCACAGCCTCTGGTAACCATCTCTCAATCCCGACCAGCTCTTGAATTTTCACTGACTTGAGGAGCCCAATGAGATGCAAATTATTCCAGTGGCTGTGATTCACTTAATCCTCCATTCTTTCAAATATCATGTCATTGGTCCTTTGCAGTGCTCTGACATGCAGCTGGATTTATTTTCCTGAAGGGCCACTCTCTGCTTCACGTCTGTAATCTGCTGTGAATGGATGCCGAACTTCTCTTTAATTTCTTCCATTGCCAGCTGAAATTTAATCAGTCTATCTTCAGGTGTAGCTGAGACCCTTTTGAAACGTCATGCATAACATCTTCTAGGAGGACTGCCACAACTCTTTCCTGCTCTATGGCAATTTTAGTGTCAATGGGCCTGCTCTTTTCCTTGCTCCATGGCATTGTGCCAACATAATTTTAAGAACCTCGTTATTCACTTTGCCGTATCTCCTACCCAGTATCTCTGTTCATCTGAGTTTCCTGCAGGAGAAGGGTCACGCAGAACTTTGATATCTCTTCAGGAAATATAAAATCAAGAGGTTTGTTGGATTCTCTTCATGCCATGTCTTTCTAGCTCCCTTTGGTTCTCAATAGAGGTAATATCAATCAGTTCAAGGTGAATTTCTGGTACAGTAGATATTTTCTAGTCCCTGGAGAGCTCAGTTTGTGTCTGATTCAACGGAAAGTGCAGAGCTGCTAAGTCTATATTTCCTGATTCTACTCATTGAAATCAGTCTTTTTGTTAGTTATCTGTTCCACAAGGAACAAACAATATAAAAATATTAATATTTCCTTGTAATTTTAAAATGACAGCACGTACATACTTGTTACGCTTAGATAGCGTGTATAATAATAATAATAACTTTATTCTTCTATACCGCCACAATCATGCGACTTCTAGGCGGTTCACACCGAAGAGAGCTGGACAATCAGTGAGTTACAATATGCAGATAGTCAGTGAAATTACAGTATTCAGAATCTTAAAAATGCAGCGAATTACAATATACAGTTCGTTTAGAATTTCAGAGGGGCCCTTTTAGAAAAAAGTAGCGAATTACAGAATACAATTTGTTAAGAATTTTCTTAAGAATTTTCTAGGCGGTTCACATCGAAGAGAACTGGACTATCAGCGAGTTACAATATGCATATAGTCAGTGAAATTACAGTATGCAGAATCTTAAAAATGGATATGACAGACTTTTAGAAAAAAGTAGCGAATTACAGAATACAATTTATTAAGATTGATTACGATTAATTTGGATTAAAATGGTACCTTTCATCTGAACATACTCCCAATACATACTTCAGAAAAATGCCTGCAACTGTCTGTGAATAGTAGATGGTCCAGAGATGGTCTCTAAGCCTTAGGCTGAACAAATGCCTCTTTATGTTACGAAAGAAGAAAATGGGGATAGACGAATGCTATTGTTTACGCCTATATAACAATTAGGGAATGATGAGGTGTTGTTAATCTGTTCAGGGTGAAGGAATCTGAAAATTACATTCTAGAAGATTCTGAGTTATGTAACTACTAGACTACACCATATCTGTGGGTTCAGTCCTCTCAGGAACCCAAGGGAAAAAAATGGGCTAAAAAAATGCTTTGATAAATATTAGAAGACAAAAATAGACTAAGGCCCTGCATTAGCAGTTTTTAGTGCAGGGAACTGTGCTGAATGGCCGGCGCTGCTCCCGACGCTCATTGAGTTCCTATGAACGTCGGGAGCAGCGTGGGCCATTCAGCGCAGCTCCCCGCGCTAAAAACTGCTAACACAGTTTGATAGAAGAGGGTGTTATTTTAGAATGCCATCCAAGCTGTGCTAAATTTATAACACAACCTGAACAATATTTTTGCCTCCTTTGTATTTTTAAAGGCCAAAGAGTCATATTGAAGGCAGGCAGGAAACAGGTGCATTGTTAGGTGCACAGAGATGATAATGACCCATGGCAAAAGCAGTGATTTCCTGATTTCTCTTGGCAGTGTCAAATATAGTTTTCCCACATATTTGCATTCTAGTCTAAAAACATGATGATTTGCTGGAACTTGGCAAATTACCGTAAATGCTGAGCAAGCAGGTAGATTGCTATTAAATTTATAATTACAACACACTGTTGAACTAAGGGTAGCTGACTATTGTCTAGTAAACTTCTCATCCAAGAGACAAAGAGAAACACCATCAGTGCAGAATGGATAAATGCCCATGTGGAAGAACACCCAATCTGAATAAACCTAATACTTGGAGTATGGCTATATCACAGTTTATTGATATCATAAAACTAGGGCTGTACAGCGATTACATTTTTTAATTGCATGATTAAATTTTTAATTGTGTGATTAATCGCATAAAGCACCCCCTCACATTTCCTCCTGTATAGTGTAATATATGTAATAGTACATAGCATACGCAAATTCTCAAAACTGACACATTTACAATATCAGCTGCCCTTAGTTCAACAGTGTGTTGTAATTATAAATTTAATAGCAATCTACCTGCTTGCTCAGCATTTACGGTAATTTGCCAAGTTCCAGCAAATCATCATGTTTTTAGACTAGAATGCAAATATGTGGGGAAACTATATTTGACACTGCCAAGAAAAATCAGGAAATTACTGCTTTTGCCATGGGTCATTATAGAAAGGCGGTATTTCAAATTCCATTACCCCTCCTCCCTTACTAAACTAAAAATAAAATAATTTATTTTACCTAGGTTGTCTGATGATTTTATCTTTCTAATCATCTCGTTCCGCATCTCTGGTTCTGCTTTCCTCTGTTCTGTCTATTCACTCTTTCTTTTTCTTTTTTTCTCCTCTTTCGGTCCTATATCCATCTTTCATGATCAACCTTTCTTCTTCCTTTTCAAATCTGTCTAGTTTCCGTCTCTTTTCCCTTCCCTACCATTCATGGGCACCA
Organism: Geotrypetes seraphini; assembly: GCF_902459505.1. NCBI lineage: Eukaryota > Metazoa > Chordata > Amphibia > Gymnophiona > Dermophiidae > Geotrypetes > Geotrypetes seraphini. Next base: position 363,303,808 of record NC_047085.1, read on the forward strand.
TCATCTCTTTCCCCTTCCTATCCTTTCCCTTCCCTCTCTTCCGTTCTATTTTTCCTCTCCTCCCTCTGCCCACCACTTTGTGCTCACCATTTCTCTCCTTCCCTCCTGTCATCATTTCCCTTGTTTTTTCCTTCCCTATTTCCAGAATCTAGCCCTCTCAAATACCACCCTATTTCCTCTCAAATACCACCTCTTTCTCCCAGAAAATCTTCCTGTGATCCTACCCTCTCTCTTTCCTCCCTCTTTCCATGGTTGGGTCTCTCTCTCTCCTTCCTCCCTCCCTCCCTCTGTGGTTGGGTCTCTCTCTCTCTCCCACTCTTCCTCCCTCCCTCCATAGTTGGATTTCTGTTTCTCTTCCCTCCCTCAATGGTTAGGGCTCCCTTTCTCTCTCTCTCCTCCCTCCCTCTATGGTTGGGTACCCCCCTATCTCTCTCCTTCCTCCCTCCCTAATTTGGTCTCCTCTCTCTTTCTCTCTCCTTCCTCCTTCCTTCCCTCCATGGTTGGGTCTTTCTCTCTCCTCCCTCCCTCCCTGGTTGATTCTCCTCCCTCCTCCCTCCCTCCCTAGTTTGGTCTTCCTCTTTCTCTTCTTCCTTCCTCCATGGTTGGGCCTTTTTCTCTCTTTCCCTCTTCTCCCTCCCTCCCTCCATGGTTGGGTCTGTCTCCCTCCCTAGATAGTTGGGTATGTCTCTCTACTACCTCCATCTCCCCTGTGGTCAGGTATCTGTATCTCTCTCTTACCTCCTTCCCTCCTACCTCCCCCCAGGGGGGGGGTCAGGTCAGTTGCTCCATTTCCCCTCCCTCTAACCATTTATAGCCTGCCAGCAGTGCTAGCAATTAAAACAGAGCATTGTTGGCAAGCTCACCTGTTCAACAGCTTATCACGGTCTCTTCACTGGAACAACTGCTTATATTGGAACAGCTGATGTAACTTCCTGTTCTGGTGTAGCAGAGATTGAAGAGATTGAGATTGGAGCTGGCAAGCTTACCGGCAGTGCTCTGCTTTAATAACTAGCACTACCGGCAGGCTATACAAGGTTAGTGGGAGGGAGGGAGGGCCTAAAGTGGACCGTGGCGGGAAGTTGTGGCAGGTGCAGCAAGGCAGCTCTCCAGAATGGGTGGTAGCAGCACAAGGCAGCAGTCCTAGGATGGGTAGTGGCACTAATGGCAGCTCTTTGGGGTGGGTGGAAGAGGCAACATTAGCGATGGAAAGGCAGCTTTCTGGGTGAGGGGGGTTGGCGGCGTCAATGGCAGTGGCAGCAAGGCAGCTCTCCAGGGGTAAGCAGCGGCAGCAATGGCAATGAGGAAGCAGTGATACAATGATCCTCCTGCATCGTCTTCGGCCTGACTTCACTTCCAGCCTTGTTTCAGTGATTGCATGCATCATAGGTATCCGTAAAAACATAAACAATACGTATATATAATTGTACCAATCACCTTTGGAAATGTAAAGATACAGAAGCCATTCTGTATGAGCATAAATATTCAATTCTTAACATGTGTAGGGCATAATCAATTTTAATAGTGCCATGTCTATAACTGAAATAAAAAAAAGTTCACACTGACCTAACCGGCTATGGGTTCCTGCATAAAGATAAGACTGACTTCTATGCGGTCCTATTTATGCAGTTAAGTACTCGGCCAGTTAAGTACTGAATATCGACACTTAACCAATCAAGTGCTGACTCTGTCCACAGAAGACTCCCAAAATAGCTGGTTTCGCGTGAGGCGTAAATCAGAAATTTCTAGCAGCACTATGCAGTTCAGTGCCACTGAAAATAACTGGTTAGCCCCGAAGAAGTGATTTAACTAGCCAGGAGCTATTTCTTGCTGGTTAAATTGGTTTGAATATTGAGCCCTTAAAATTATCAAGATCCCTCCATGGTCTCTGCTCCTTCTAAGTGTCTTTTTGATAGGGTCTTCCACTAGTTCCTGTCTCCACTCCTTCTCAGTCTCTCAGTGCACTTAAATATACACAGTCAAGTCACATTATTATGACCACCTGCTAATATCCAAAATAACCGCCCCTGGAAGAACGGATGGCAGCCAGATGCCATGGTAGTAATTCAATAAGATGCTGTATGGTTGATAGAGGTATCTGGAGCAACGCAAACTGCAGTGCATGCGACAATTGCTGATGGGTGTGTGGTGGTGGATCCAGTCATCGAACATGTCGATCAAAGTGATTCCAAATGTGCTCGATTGGGTTAAGGTCTGAGGAATTCAGAGACCAGGAAACTAGCTGGAAGTCTTGGTTATGCTCTGCGAACCATTTGCAAACAATTCTGGCAGTATGACATGTTGCATTATCCTGTTGAAAGATCCCATTGGCCATAGGAAAGACCATCAAAATGTATGGGTGTATTTGATCGGCAAGTATGGAGAGATACCCATATCAGCTGAGTGTCTTCCAGAAGTATTAAGGGACCCAGACTATATCAAGCAAATATTTCCCAGACCAAAGCACCGTCGCCACCAGCTTGTGTACGTGGCAGCTGGGTGTTTGTTCTTAATGGTTACATGCCTGACACACCAACGTCCATCTGTTCGATGGAGCTTAAAACATGACCCTCAGAGAAGGCAACCCTCTGCCAGTTGGTGCAAATCCAATGTCGGTACTCCTGTGCAAATTGCAGTCATTTTTTGCAATGAACCCTCCTGAGCATTCACAACAGGGTTCGTTGCACATTCATTTTGGACACACATTTGGAAATCCCATTGTTCGTTTGGACGGTGATTTGCTCCACAGTAATGTGCCGATTGGCCCATACCAACCTGCGCAGCTGACGTTCACCTCTCACATCGATGGTTTGTGTTGCCCCACAGTTACCATTTTGAGTCATCAAAAACGTTCCATTCGTCCACTCACTTTAACTAGAGCAGCCTGTGAACATTTCACAAACTCTACCGTTTCCAAAATACTGCTGCCCTTGGCTCGGTAGCCAATGATCATGCCTTTTTCAATGTCTGATAAATCGTGCTTTTTCCCCATGACAGCCACGGTTGTTATACAGGCAACTTGTTAACATCCCACCTTATATACCCGTGAAGTCTGCGCGCAACATGTGCATTTGTTCATTGGCTGTGTGCCCTTGACGTCAGAGGTAGTCAGTAGTCATAAATGTTGGGATAAACCCGATTAACTCCATTCTCCTTTTTCCTTTTTTCCTCCTCCTTTTTCCGATTAACTCCATCCTCCTTTTTCCTTTGTGTAATCACTCTACAGAATAGGTAAGTCCCACATTCCCAGATGGGGAATCAGGTTTTCCTCTCTGCATGATCTCTTGTAGTTTCCGGGTAACTCCTGAGTTTCAGGGCATGGGTATAATGAGCAAACAAAACATGCAGATGGAAACTGAACCAGAAACTCCCATGAAAGCAGTTTTCCAGAGATTTTGTGCATAAAGCCCAGGGATTACATGCATAAAAGCGTGTTTAGTGACAACAAGGAACATACTACTGTAAAACCTATCCATCTGATATTCAGCTAGTGGTGCTTAGCATTCTTTTAAATGCTGGCTACATTAGCCCCAAACATTCAGTGCTGGGCCACATCTGGACCCCATCACTGGATATCTGGGGCTAAGTGGTGCTGCGCTGGCTGCCGGAGCCTATGCAGGTCCTGGTCGATATTCAGCTGGGGCTCACAGAAGACAGTTAACTAGGCCCTGACTGAATATTGGCCCAAGATCCACATAACTGCTTTTTTTTGCCCGTCCTATCCCCCTCTCCCAGCCCATGAGTCACAGCTCCCCCTGATCCAGATAGCCCCCCCTCGAGCCTATCTGTATCCAGGGCAGGATTAACCAGTAGGCCAAGTAGGCATGTGCCTAGGGCCCAAAATGGTCAGGGGGGGCCCGATGAAGGAAGGCATCAACATTGTTTTTTCCAAACAGTGATGGGCCCCTCCAGCATCGATCGTCAATGCGGGCCTCCCCGATCGGCAACACGGGTCCCACCCTGATCAGTAACGCGGCTCCCCACATCAACAGAAAGTAAGACAAGCAAGCAACGTGGATAAGAAAGGCAACGGGAACTGTAATTGTGCAAGCGGTGCTGCTTGCCCAAAGCTTCCCTCTGACGCAGCTTCCTGTTTCCGCCTGAGCACATGGTGGGGTGGGGCGGGGCAGGGGGGCCCAGTATACTTGTGTGCCTAGGGGCCCTCGACGAATTAATCCTGCCCTGTCTGTATCCCTGGTAGTCCAAGAAAGGGCTATGGTAGCAGGAGTGAAGCCCACTCACTTCTGCACCTTGTGACTGCATTAAGAAAATGGCTGCTGTGACCTTTAGTAGCAGGTTGCGGTATTTGTATAGTTCTGTGAGGCTGCCATCAGAGGCAGTGGCAGCCATTTTCTTTTTGCAACTTTTGAGCTGTCCTAACTTGGCTGGGTTAGCTATGTGGGTTCTGGCACTGAATTCTGTGGCACCCACCTAACCACTTGCACCGCCCCTGACCTGCCCACTCTCAGAGATAATGTTCAGCGACATTGCCCAGTTTAATGCCACTGAACATCGGCGGTTGAGTAACTCCCCACAATTTAAGCTGACTAGAGCCTTTCCTGCTGACATAATTTGCTCTGAATATCAAACTGAATGTGTTTGAGCAGAGTCACAATTTCTTCCAAGTAGGTAAATGGGTCAACAGGAAGAGTCAAAATAGTACCAAAGTCAAAGGAAAGAGGACGTAGTCAGGAGAACTTCAAAAACAACTCTTGTACTTCTTTTAATAAAGAATTGGTTTTGTAGCACTTCATTTGGGATTTGCTTTTTTTGGCATTGGTTTGGTGCTGATCTGAACAGCCTCTCTAGTATGTGTCTGGTCAAGAGAAACCAATCCACCAGAGGATTAAAAAACACAAAACACCAGTATGGCAAAAAAAAAAAAAGTACTTTATTCACAAAAACATCCAATGTGGCCACGTTGTGGCAGATGCCTGCATCAGGGGTGTTACATCTGTAATGAACAGATTCCCTCACAAGCTTTCTGCTTCCAATCTACAGTACATGAAAAAGTTGTTACTGTGAGTTTTTTTTCTTCTGTCCCTCACCCTGGTTCTCCTGTTCCACTTCTCCTTATTCCCCAATCTCTCATTAACGCTATCCTTCTCTCTTTTCTCCCTTCCATCTAATATCTGCCCTCTCTCTTTCTTCCCCAACACCCTCGCCACTTCTGCTGCTTCTCCAGGCCAGCAGTGGCATTACAAATTAAAGCAATCGGGAGTCGACTCTGCCCTGGAACAGGGAGGTGATGTAGAAGGGGGTGGGAACAGTAACCGCACATAGGCAAATTCAGCCCAGTGATGGCTATAATTTGTTTTACTGCCACCACAGCAGGGGGGATGGAGGCAATAGGAAAGTGGGGAAAGTTCTGGTCACCCTGCTGTGTGAAGGTGCACAGCTTAGAAGGACCTTGACTATGTGCAAGCATTTTTGATCATATAGGGGTTCTTTTTATTAAGGTGCACTAACCGATTTAGTGCATGCTAAATGCTAAGATGCCCATACGAGTATAATGGATGTCTTAGCATTTAGCGTGTGCTAAATTGGTTAGGGCACAGGACACCATAACTTGGATAGAGTAGGGATGGAGTTGTGTTGTGTGTGCATATTTTATAAAATACACATTCACATACATAGAGTGCATGAATACATTTATAGCTCTTTCAGAGTATCTGTAAATATATATATATAATTTTTTTTGGGGGGGGGGAGGATTTATTAACCACTTTTTTATGAAGAAATTCATCCAAAGCGGTTATATATATTGAATAATAATCAAGTACTATTAAGTATTTTCCCCTATCTGTCCCAGAGGGTTCACAATTTAAGTGTGGTACCTGGGGCAGTGGAGGGTTTAGTGACTTGCCCCAGGGTCACAAGACGCAGTGCTGAGATTAAACTCAGCCCTAACCACTAAGCTACTCAGCATGCTGTATGAGAGTGAATTTGTGCTCTCCTGGAGATCAGTGTAGGAACCTATTTTATGGAAGCCCCTAGGGTAGCTATGTTGTCGTTATAAAATAAGAGTCTTTTGTGTTTAACATTTATAAGTATGTTCAAAAGCAATTCAAAGACAATAAAGATATTTAAATATAAAATAAATGCCTTTTTGGGCATTTCATGTAGGTGATCTGTAACAAAATTAGGCCCTATGGTAACCTTATAACAGGCACCTAGTTTACCCTCTCCCCCCCCCCCCTTTTTACTAAACTGTGGTAGAGGTTTCTACCGCGGCCCAGGGTGTTAAATGCTCCATGGCTTAGTGGGGCTCGACCGGTGTCTGCCGGGGTCTGCCAGCCTGTCAACCAGGTTCTGAGTATTTCTTTTGTGGATTACAACTGTGGTTTATATTTTCTAGTGGCGTTGGAGCTGTGAGTTTTGTTTTGCAGTTGTCTTGGAGCCGCGGGTTTTGTTGTTGGTATCGTTAGTACTGCGGGTTATGTTTTGGTAAATTCTGTGGAATCTGCGGATGTGCAGTCGCGTGGTTCACCATCTAGATAATTTATTTCTGAATCGCTGACCTTTGGACAGTTCACTTCGTGCAGACTATGGAGATTAAATTTTGGTTTTTCGTATGTGTGAATATATTTCGATTGGTGGGCTCCAGCTATGTATTTTGGGCGCAGTTGATCAAGCCGGTCCCTTCCCGCACGCGGGAGACGCGTGCTTGTTCTCATGCATGGGCGAGAGAGCCCTAACATTTCCGGCCTGATCACTGAGGCTACTTGGTCTTCAGAGAGTGCTTTATCTCAGCATTACTGGTTGGATGTGGGGGTGCATGCGGTGGATGCGTTTAGTGCTTCGGTTGTTGCGGAGGCGGCGTTTGCTTCCCACCCAGATTGAGGATTGCTTTGCTACATCCCATTGGTCTCTGGATTCATCTGCTGCTGTTGCTAAGGAAGGAAAAATTATGTTCTTACCTGTTAATTTTCTTTCCTTTAGACGCAGCAGATGAATACAGAGCCCCACCCTTTCTGGATATTGTCTGTCGGTTTTTTCTTTTGCAACTTTCGAAGTTTGTTATTGTTGATGGTTGTATTCTGTCTTATTGCCTTTTGAGATTTGTTATGGGAAAGAAGTTTTTTACATGCTATGCCTGGGCAAGGAGTTATACTGATGATACAGGAGGAGTGCCAGCCAATAGGACCACCTGTTAATCAGTTTCTCTATCTCCGCCTGCTGGTAGATGTGGGCTATCCCATTGGTCTCTGGATTCATCTGCTGCGTCTAAAGGAAAGAAAATTAACAGGTAAGAACATAATTTTTCTATAGTAAACTATTTGCCTCTGCAGACAGAACTCGGCAGGTGCTGTGAAAACTGGAATTCTTCTTGAGCAACATCAAAATCTCAATTTCCCTGTTTCTAAGATCTAATGCTTTCTCTTTTCATCTTTTTCCTATGTACTCTTTCTCTATTTTCATAGTATACTTTATTTCTTAGAGGATTTTGGGATTTCATTAATTAACAGTAAGTGGTTGCTTATTCAGGTCCGTTGTTCATGTTTGCCATTAGTAACCACAGTATGCTATAACATTTTACTTTATATTTACATTTTTCATAAAATGATTTACACATTTTATTTCTTAGAATTAGGGTTATATTTTGAATAACCTTGTGCACCTCCCCTCTTTTTTAGGTGTCTCTTTTTCATCCTCTTCCTCAAAACCTATGCTAGTACCCTCATTCTGTGTCAGGGTGAGGCCTGCAAGGGGCTGCTCTAAGGATCAGTGCAGCAGTCTCTGACTGAATCAGGTTCAAAGCGTGGGTGTAGGCTGGGCTAGGAGATTCCAGAAATTTCTGCTTCTTGTATCCCCTAGGAGCAATCAGAGTATGCTGAATGAGAACTGAAATGATGTGCTTGCCGGCTGAACTATTTGAAACATTCTTGATGCACAGCTGCTTTCGGGTTAAAGGGAACAGAGGGAAGTCGGAAATGAATTTACAGATAAGCGGGATTTCAGAAGTGAGAAAATCAACCTGAAGTGCCTCCCTCAGAATAATTTGTTTTGATTTATTTTAGAGAATTAGGTGGTTGTCAGCATGCTTCGGATCCCTAAAGTCTTTATATTTTGTTACGTGTGTGTATGGGCATAGTGAACCCACCTCTTTTGATCTTTTCTGCCCAGGAAATGTAACTTGTTCATCTGCACTTGTGAATTGATATCTGATACTAAACCTTGTATTTATTTATTTTACAAATGAAGTACGATTTGAAAAGGTAAACTAAAGTCCATGAAGTTGTAGGCTGTACTCTTGTTCAGACATGACAATATTTTGTTGCCTTGAGGAGTTTACTGTGAACTAGTTCACCAGCTGTATTCATTCAAAATTGATACTATTAGACATTATCTCTCTTGTAAGTAAAAATATATGTCATAAACTAAAGAAGGGTTTCTTTTATTTTTCTTATTTTACTGAAAAATAAATGTGAACACCTGAGTTGTTTTGATGGATACATTCTGGGCATAGGAGCTGACTTTTCAAAATGATTGAGGGTGAGAAATTCTAGTATAATGTGTATAGTGGTCTTGAACACTGGGTTTTGCATCTGAACCTGCAAGTTGCTTGCAGACTGCTTTCAATCATCTTTAGAACTCAGCCTCCTTCTGAGGGAGCTATTGCTGCCCCCTCAGTTTTTTTTTATTCTGCAAGCAAGTTGCTCAGAAGTGTTTTTGCACTGCTCTGCAGTTTTATTATTTTCAGGTATTTTTTTCTGATTGTTCGATTGGAGGCTCAGTGCCCAGAGGTTCCCACTTGTTGGGACCTCTGCCTAGGAGAAGACACAGACTCACACTGTGGAAGTCTACTGCTAGCAGGCTCAGCCCTTGGGAACACCTAGCTAGCCAGTCTGCTTTTGTATTTTTTGAGCTCAGGGGCCATAACCTGCTCGCATCTCTGATTTATCAGGAGCTTGAGTACAGGCTGTTTGTCTTTTTCCCGGATTGGTTGGGTGTAATAGTGGGCCTCCTCCCCTTCGCTGTGTGAGGTTTTTGGGAGGTTGAGGCTCAGAATGACCTCAGTTCAATTGGTAGTTCGAAGACCAAATTCATTCAGCGAACCTGTAAGGCAGAGTTCTTCTCCATTTATCCCAGCTGAATTCCGCATTCCTGAGCTGAAGCAGGTAGGCACATGGCAAAGTGAGTAAGGCTGTTATAGTCTATGGGGAAAATTGTGTTTTTTTGGGGGGGAGGTCTGCAATAGTGAATTTTGAAGGTTTCTGCAGCCAGAGCCAAGGTCCTCAACCTTTAAAACCTCTTTCACTGCATTTTATATACTTTAGTGAAATCCCTATGGGCTGTTTTAGGTTTGATTTTACTGGTGGCAACCATCTTGAATTTTAAATGATCTTTTTTTCTAAAGCCTCCATCTGTCTCAAACCCCATTGATTTTACTTAAAATTGACAGGGATGAATGCCTCAGGCCTTCCTACCCCTATATCATGCTAGGTTTGGCTGGCCAAAGAGCATCCATGTCCTGCATGCGACAGAGTGGGCGGGGGAGGGGCAAGAACCTTGAGTTTAGCCTTCACTGAGTTCTCCAGGGTTGGGGACCCACTGGAGGTGTGTTCCCAAGGGTCAAAACTGTTCCCAGAGCCCTCCGAAGGAGCATTGGTCAAGCACAGACATGCAGTGGCTGCGAAGTCCAAGTGGTGACTTCGTTGTGGAATGCCTTTTTGAACTGTAGAGGGTCCTAAGCATCTCTGTTCAGCACCCAATTGGCCCCATAAACCATGGTATGCGGACCTAGTTTGCCTTCAGAAAAATTCAGGGACCTGTCCCTATGGAGAATCCAGAACTCTTTGGGCTCACAGCATGTCTCTTGAGTGGGCGGCCCTGACAAGCAAGGGTTACTCAGATGTGGTCGTTTAAGGCTAAGAAGCCATCGACAGTAACAGCCTGTGCCAAGGCCTGGAAGTCCTTTCAGTCCTGGTGTGCTGTGGATGATATAGAGCTCTTATGAGCTCTGATTTTGGTAGTACTGACCGTAATTCCCTGCTTCAATTTAGCAGCATGCACCCTTTCCCTTCTAAGACTAGCATTCCATTTACCCAGTTTCTCAGGTACCGTCGGATTTGCAGTTCCAATGCTGAATATCAGCGCCAGTCAAGAACCCTTGCAGCGTTACCATGGCTTCCCTTTGATGTCATTCGGGACTTGCAGAAGGGGGCTTCCTATGGGATGGTGTGTACTCTGCAGTCTTGGAGCCAGGTCCGGAGGACTTGGTTCCGCCATCAGCGTTATTTTTATGCCACTCCCATTAGATTTGCCCCTGGTTTTCTGCCTGCTAGAGATTCCGGAATTTTCCAACTCTGGGAAACAGAGGGACTCCGTGTGCTGGGTCAATTGGTATTGGGTGGAGATTTGGTCCCTTTTGCTGCATTGCAGTCTTTATATGACCTTCCGGCGACAAATTTTTTTGCCTATGCTCAGCTTCGGGATTTTTTTTTAAAAAAGGTGATTCCTGAATGGGAGGGGGGCGGATTCTGCCTTCCTTCACGTCTTTCGGATGGGATCTGGGGTGGGCCTTATTTCCCGTTTATATAGGGCCCTTTTATATACACGACCTCAGACCCGGTCCTATGAGCATAAATGGGAAGCTCTGTTGGGTAAGACCTTTGAATTGCAGCAATGGGGACAAATCTATGGTTCTTTACTTCTTTACAGATCTATGGTTCTTTGGCATCTCCTCTGATAGAGCAGGGATACAAGATGCTGTTCCAGTGGTATCTTACGCCTGAGAAATTGTCCCGTTTCTATGCATATGGAGATGGGCGCTGCTGGCGTAATTGTGGGGGGTTGGGTACTTTTGGGCATGTTTGGTGGGACTGTCCTGGGATTGTCCCTTTTTGGCGGATGGTTCACCGCTTGATGCTTGATGTTCTTCATTTACCCCTATTATTTAGTATGGAAGTGTTCTTACTTAATTATGCTGTGGGGAACCTTGATGCTGAACATGCCCACTTTGTGGCTCTGGTTGCTACGGCGGCCAGACTTTGTGTGGCCACTTTTTGGAAACGACCCTCTTTACCTACCCGTTCTGATCTTTTGCTTAAGGTAGATCAGCTTTATTTGATGTCCAAATTGACGGCTTTGAACAATGATACCTGTGGTTCTTTTTATCGTATTTGGCATGTCTATGGCTCCTGGAGGGGCCTTTTTTGAGCCTTGGATGTGTTTTGCTTTTCTCCTGACTGTTCTGTTATTCTTTTGTTTTCTGTATTCAATTATGTCACTTGGTTAGGGGTGGGGTGATGGGGGGGGGGGGGTTTGCTCTGTTGAGGGTTGGTTATTTGCTGTTGGCATTCTACTTGTGTATTGTTCTTGATCTTGTTGAATAAAAGATATTTAAAATTAAAAAAAAAAAGAAGTTTCACCAAAGAGGATACCCAGCATCTATTGTATCACGAGCAGCCAGAAGGGCCTTTTATAACCATAGGGAATCCTTGCTGGAATACCGGAGGGAACAAAGTCAAGGGGAGGTGACCCCGTTTGTTTCAAAATACAATCAGTTGTCCCCCCGGGTGAAACGGATCATTCAGACACATGCCGAGCTCCTTAGGATTCGCCCCTGTTTCCAGGAGTTGAGGATTCTATTCGCTTATGGGAGGAATAGAAATTTGTGTGATATGTTGAATCTCAGTGTGTTGCCCACAGTGAATGCAGTGGGTGCTCAGATTGATGTGCATGGTCATTATAGTTGTTGGGGGGGGGGGGGTTCTGTATGCTCCCTGATGCTGAATACTTCCGAGCTTGTGCATCCAATCTCGGGTCAAGTTTACAAGCTGAGGAGCAAAACGTCCTGCACTACTGAGGGGGTTATATATATTATTATATGCCCCTGTTCTATGTTGTATGTGGGACAGACCTCGAGGAAATTAAAGATCAGGTTGCTGGAGCATAAGCCATGAATACATACCAGGAGAATAGATGAACCTCTTGTTGTGCATTGTTTAGAAGCCCAACATACCTTTAATATGCTGCACTGTGTGGTGATTGAACATTTTCCCTGCTCAGTGAGGCGGGGTGACTGGAGACGTCAGCTATGTCAGAGAGAACAGAGGTGGATATACAATCTCCATACCATTCACCCAGCTGGGCTGAATGCCTGGATTGAGTGGGTGGCGTTTTTTGGCTGAGGCTGATTGTGGATTGGTCTGAATGAGACGGGGAGGAGTTTGGATTCCTTTTTTGAAGATGTTTTCTGCAGAGTAGCCCCGCGCCTGAGTCCTTCTGTGTTTGGATGTGTGCAGTTTGAGTACTTCAACAGCCTTTTCAGTTGCTGGTGCAGTAGGCTGAGATCGTTCCCCTGACGCAGCTCAGCGAAACGGAGAGTTCCCTGTCGGTTAGGAGTGGCTGCGGGGCCTGAGTGGGCTGACACCATTCGGGTGTGTGGAAGACAGCTTGGTGACCGTCTGCAGCTAAGTTATTTGGTTTATCCTGCTTGCCACTGACTGTGATTAAGACTGTTTCATGTGCTATTTGCTACACTCATACTTTTGAAAGTTTTTGCAGTTATGGCGTGCTAATGTTTTTTGGTGGTTCCCACGTGGGCTACTATTATGTTTTTCATTGCTGTGTCTTGATTGACACTAATTTAGACCTCACTTATTTATGTTCTTTGAAGTGGAGTTTTTTGCCAGATGAAGTTGAACTGAGGCTTTTTCTCCACAATTTTTGTTATTTTTTTGGGTTATGTGTGAGAGTTGGTCTTTGTGAAAGTGCAGTGAATGGACCTTGTAGTGTCATAGTGGGTTCCTGGGTTTATTCCAATAGGGCATACTTTTGAGATAAGATTGGATTATATATGTCCTTTCCTTATTGTCGTTTTGGATATGGGTTCAAACCCACACTGTTCCTTGTGACCCTGGGCAAGTCACTTAATCCCCCCATTGCCCCAGGTACATTAGATAGAGTGTGAGCCCGCCGGGACAGACAGGGAAAAATGCTTGAGTACCTGAATAAATTCATGTAAACCGTTCTGAGCTCCCTTGGGAAACGGTATAGAAAATTGAATAAATAAATAAATACATTTCCTTCTTGTATGTGGGCTTTGGGAAACAGTTGCTGATCGCATTGAAAGTACACTTCACTAAAGGAGTCGCTACTTCATGAGCGGAGACTTAGATGATTTCACTCAAGGCAATCTGTAGAACAGCTATTTTGTCTACCCCTCATACCTTTACTAGGTTTTATAGGGTGGATGTAGCAGCCAGGAAAGAAGCTACTTTCAGGTCCTCTGTTTTGAAGTCAGACTTAGCAGGTCTACCCTAGGCTCCAAGGACTGCTTTGGTATGTCCCTAGTGTTCAGAACCACTAGACTCATTGTTCTAGAAAGAAAGATTAGGTTCTTACCTCAATAATCTTCTTTCTTGTAGATGTGTCTAATGGTCCTAAAGCCCCACCCTGTTAATGGGCTTCACCTACCTTCTGCCTTATCCCTTTAATTGGCAGATAGTGAAATGGCTGATGTTGATGTTGAATGAGAGCAAAGTGCCAAGTAATGGGCATTTTGAGATGCAGATAGCCATAGAAAACACATGTTGCTTCTGAGCAGCAATGCAAATAAAGGGTTAAGATCAGTCTGAGTTTGGAGAATCTCTCAGATGAGCTGAGAGAATAAAAAAAATAAAAAGGAAAACACTCAAGAACATATGTCTTTGCTTGATAGACATGCGAGTAACTACGAGCTCTTTATAAGGTAGTGCTGGTTGTACACTACTTTGATTAGTTACTTGAATGTCATAATGTTAATGAATATGTTTGTTACAGAGCAGAAAAGAATTGTAGTGTCAGAGATTTTTCCCCCTTTTTCTCCATCCAGTTATGTCTGTCATTAAAGTGCTACTTGATTGCTTTTGTACAAACTGAGGGGGCAGGAGCAGTTCTCTGGGAAGGAGGCAGAGTTCAAAAGATGATTGACAGCATTCTGCAAGCAACTTGCGGGCTCAGATGCAAAACCCTAGCATTCAGGACCACTAGACACATCTACAAGAAAGCAGATTATCGAGGTAAGACCCTAATCTTTCTTTACTCCTCCTGGACACAATCAAGGAGTTCGCTCAATATTGGGGGTGTTCAGTCACCCACAGAGCTATCTAGCTAGTATGATTTCAGGTAACTGATGCTTCCAGGAGCACCTGGAGCTTTAGCAACCAACCCAGGGGATGCCATTCCCCCACTAGAGGTCTGCACGGGAACGGTGATCGCGGGAATCCCGCGGGTCCCGTGGGGGTCCCGCAGGAATCCCCCCTAACCCATGGGACTCCCACGGGGACCCCCCTCAAACCAACAGGACTCCCATGGGGATGGAAGGCTTTGGAAGCAGGGTTCATCCATATAATATAATGGATACATCAGCCTTAGTAAAAGAGGGGGTTTATAAGTTAATTACCTGAACAGAAAACAAAAAAAGGGTTCCACCAAAGAGATTCCACAAGGAAAACAGCAGCACAAACACAACAGAAACTGTGGAATTGATGATCTTGTCAGAAGTAATTGCTGCTTTTTATGGGGATGGGCAGGAATGGAGGTAATTCCTTGCGGGGATGGGTGGGGATGGAGAGAATCCTGGCAGGGATGGGCGGGGATGGGTGGGATTTCTGTCCCCGCGCAACTCTCTATCCTCCACTGACTGCTTGAAGTTGGATTAGTGTACCGCTCATGAAAGGAATTCCATTTAATATACTTTTGGGTTTTTAAAATTTTGTTTTTGTTTATTTATTTATTTTGTCTTTCAGGAGCTGGTGGTTATGGGAGCACCAGGGTCTTATTACTGGACCGGAACAGTCAAAGTCTTAAACCTTACCGATAACATGTATTTCAAATTGAAGGATGAAGCGGTTATAGCCCAGCGCTACACATACCTAGGCAAGTAGCACCAGTTAGGAAGACATGAAAGTGGTGACCCCTGTAGTGAAAGCAGCATTTCTTTGCATCATCCTATAGTACCAGGTTCCAGCCAGCCAGCTCCCTGTATTGCCTATTAATTACTTATTGTTGTAAAGTGCCTGGATGTGGCCCAGAATGTTGGGATGAGAATCCCACGCTCCGATCAGCTGCCTACAGAGCATCTTGTTTTTGTCAGCATGGTCCATTATCTCCCTAGGAGGTAAACAGCAACTCTGGGACAGTTGGGAAATACAGCAGTGCTATTTCTTCTGAGATGTGCTTTAATTCTAGTTTACATCTACTAGTAATGATGAGATCCAGGGTCAGGCACTTCCTGCTTTTAATGTCCTGGTGGGATAATGATCCTTGAGCTTTACTTTCTCTCTCCTCCCTGGGCACTATCTGTAAGGAAATGGCTTCCTCATTGATCACTGATTAACTGCATTTATCTGCATTGTCAGGTTAGAATCAAGGCTGGTCATTAAAAATGTATATTTACAAATATTTTAGGGAAAGTGGCATTGTGGAAATCTAATGTTACTGATCAGTTTGTCAGTGGTAAAGTGATAACCCCCAAAGTTCATATGATTTTCTTAGTGTGAGAAAAATCATCAGGGTTAAAGAACCCTGCCCAAATTGTTTATAGCATACATTCCAGCACAGGAAGTTTTTTTTTTTTTGCTTTTCTTCAAACTATTGGTTGTGTTCATGTTTCCAAAAAAAAAAAAAAAAAAACACGCTTCCTTATTGTACCAATATTCAGTAACCAATGTTAGTTATATACTGCTTACAGAGTACAGGACAAAGCATTTGTACAGATATTGAAAGGGGGTAATAGGTCCTAGTCCAGGGAAAGTCCCTCTTTGAGGGCCGCAATCCAGTTGGGTTTTCAGGATTTCCCCAATGAATATGAATGAGATCTATGTGCATGCATTGCTTTCAATGCATATTCATTGGGAAAATCCTGAAAACTGATTATCCGCGGGGACGGGAACGGTAATGAATTTTGTCACCGTGTCATTCTCTAATCAGCACTAGCCCCTCCAGGTTTTCTTTAGACAACATATTTACTTTATTCAACTTTTGCAGGTAATAAGAGGTTAAGTTGCTGGTAATAAGAGGTTAAGGAAAACAGAAAATAAAAATAAAAATAGGGAGGCCAAAGTTGAACTTCTGGATGCCTGTTGGGTAGCAAAAGCCCTGTGTGAGCCAAAACTTGCACTTATCTTTCATCTGTCCTGTTTATTGCATAAAATATCACACAAGTGACATTTGTAGCCAACAGCTGTGCTGGTGATGGCTATTTAAATGTGCGAGCGCTTTACACAGGGGAATTCATGTAACAGCTAACCAATAAACTTGGTGCATTTAACTACTTGCTTTTTTTTAAATCTAAGCTCAAAGTGAATTATAATCAGATACAGTTGTTAGATCCATGTTCCAGTGAACTTCCAGTCTAAGGACTTCATTTTCTAACTTGTATTAATGTTTTGATACACATTAATGTAATTATATTCTTAGTAAATAAGGCCCTATTGAGAGTACTGGAATCTGGGGGATTTTGGATTTAATCTTTTCTTTTTTTTTACATTCAGGTACAGTAGACATTTTCATGTTCCCAGGAGTTTCCAGGCAGGCTTGTGGGAGGGGTGGTCTATAGAACTGGGGGATGGGGGTCTTGGCCTACCCTTGATTTATCTTTGAGAGAGTGGGAGGTAGGGGGATTGGGATGAGGGGGAACCAGAATCCCGGATGTTGTTACCTGGAAGTTAACTGGCCACTGGCTAATATTCAGACCAGTGCTCAATTAGCTCTAAGGCTGTAGTTAGGACAGCTTTTTTGATGTCTTAACTTTCACTTCATACTTAACAGGTTAATGGTTTGAACAAGTACTGACTCCTCCCAGGCTCTGTCCGTGGACCATCTTAGCACCTAATCGTATAGTGCAGAAGCTGTTAGTGGTGACATTCAGTGAAACTACATAGTCGAGTCACATTATTATGACCACCTGTAGAGTAACCACCTCTGGCAGCATGGATGGCAGCCAGACGCTGTGGGAGTGACTCAATAATGATCTGGATGGTTGCTAGAGGTATTATGGAGCCATGCAGACTGCAGTGCATCCGACAGTTGCTGACAAGTACGTGGTGGTGGATCCAGTCGTTGAACATGTCAATCGAGATGGTCCCAAAGTTGCTCGATTGGGTTAAGGTCTGGGAAATTCAGAGGTCAGAGAAGTAGCTAGAAGTCTTAGTTGTACTCTGTGAACCACTCGTGAATAATTCTGGTGGGCAGACTAGATGGGCCATTTGGCCTTTATCTGCCATCATATTTCTATGACATGTCACATTGTCCCGTTGAAAACTCCCATCGGCCATAGGGAAGATCATCAACATATAACAAGTCACTTCTATACCACATAACCGGTAAATTCGATGCGGTTTACAAAATTTAACAAATAATACAAGCTAGAAAGAATTAATTGGCGAACAGATGCTTTTGAAAATGATTATAAGACATGAAACTCAATAGCAAAGGTTTCAATTCCTTGTCCCAGAAAGCCACCTGATAAGAAAGCAAAGATTGGTGGTGTACTTGATCAGCAAGGTTGGCGAAATACCCATAACGTTTTTGAGTGCCTTCCACAGGTATCAAGGAACTCAGATCATACCAAGAAAACATTCCCCAGACCATAATGCTGCTGCCACCAGCTTGGGTACATCCAACAGTGGTTGCTGGATGTTTGTTCTCAGCAGTTTCATGCCTGACACGTCAACGCCCATCCATTTGATGGAGCTCAAATGTGACTCATCGGAGAAGGCAACCTTCTGCCAGTCAGTGTAAGTCCAATGTTGGTACTCCTGGGCAAATTACAGCTGTTTTTTGCGATGAACCCTCATGAACATGCTCCAGAGCCTTATTCGCAACAGAGTTCGCTGCACAGTCATTTTGGATCTGGAAGCCCCCTGGTTCGTTTGGACAGTGAGTTGCTCCATGATAGTGTGCCGATCGGCTCACACAAACCTGTGCAGCCGACATTCACCTCTCGCGTTGATGTCTCGTGCTGTCCCACAGCTACCACATCGGGTCGTCGAAACGGTTCCATTCGTCCACTTACAGTACAGTTTAACCAAAGCAGCCCATGAACAATTCACAGACTCCACCGTTTCTGAAATGCTGCCACCTTTGGCCCAGTAGCCGATGATCATGCCTTTTTTAATGTCTGATAAATTGTGCTTTTTTTTTTACCCATGACAGCCACAGTTGCTATATTGGCAACTAGCTGACATCACACCTTATGTACCCACAAAGTCTGCATGCGACACGTGCATTCGTTCATTGGCTGTCCGTTCCTGATGTCAGAAGTAGGTAGTGGTCATAATAACGTGACTCAACTGTGTAAATCCCACTGAATGCCACCAGTTAGGTGGCCACATGCATTTTACCTGGGCAGGAGCCTCTCCTGCCTGGTTAAATCTCTGTTAATATCTGGTGGTCTGTCTTTTTATATATATATTTTTCTTATTTAACACCCCTTTGAAGTTTAATTAACCATCTTTCAGCTAACATTTTAGCTTTTCATTGGAATTTTTTTTTACTGCCCTTCGAAAAAGGTATTTTAAAATTATTGATGGATCTATTGCATTATTATCCCTCCCCCCTTTACAAAACCGTGGAAGCGTTTTAAGCGCAGGCCAGCGTGTTGAATGCTCTGCGCTGCTCCCGACGTTTATAGGAACTCTATGAGTGTCGGGAGCAGCGCAGAGTATTCAGCACACCAGTCAGCGTTAGTTTTGTAAAAGGGGGGGGGGGGGCAGGGTTTAATGATTTATATTGCATTCTGTTTACTGTCTTGGTATATTATTGTTTTGTGCATTATCTATGTATTCTGCTTTGAGTGATTATTTTATTTATGCAAACAGTTTATAAATTAAATTAAATTATTGCCAGCTCCCGTTGAAAGTCAGTCAGCTGCTAAGTATCCCTCTAAGCTGCGTGGCTTTCTAAATTAGGGGAAAAGGGTACTCTTGTTTACCTATTATACCTACCCTTTGGCTCTAGCCTGGAAGCCTGTCTTCTGATATTTTAGGATCATATTTTTAAGACACAGTTCTGACTCAAATGCACAACACAAATTGATTCTTTTTACTCTCCCAGTTTTGTTCCCTCTTAGTCTGAATTTAGTCTTACCTCTTCTTCTCTTGATAAAACTTTATCCATATTTGAAATGTTCCTCTTCACCTGCAGATGTTTTTCCTCTGTCCTCAGTTAACTACAGGTTATTATTGTCTTTCACCCTACGTTTTGGCAGTAATTATCACAAATCTGGCCCTGGGCTATTTTCCACAGACTTAGAAGTGTTCCTCAATATATTTAAAATGGAACGAGCAACAGCAGTACAAAGAGGGACATATACTAACTTTATAAAAATATGTGGGCCAATTGGCAATATATTGTGGTGAATAATCATCGATTCTTCTCTTTTCCTTTTATTTCTTTTTTCTTGTTAGCACACTAAAGGGGGGAGGGAGTTGGGAATAATTTATACATAATATGTTAAAATATGCTATATAATATGTGTGTTTATTCTTACTGAAAATGTGATAAAGGTTGGTTGGGGGGTTATTATATCACTAGAATATTATGTGGTAGAGATTAATGTGCTATTGTGAAATAACTTGTATAGAATATTCTTTTGTGCACTTGCTGTTCTATTTGAAAATGAATAAAGAATGTTAAAAAAAAAGAAAAAAAAGAAGTGTGCCTCAATATGGCCTATTCTAAAGGAACTTTACTTAGATTCTCGTGATATTACAAATTATCATCCAATATCCAGTCTACCTTTTATCTGAAAGATCCTAGAAAAAAATTGTGCATGGTAATGTTTCAAAATTCTTCAAAGTGACAAATGCTTTACGTCTTTAGTGATGTAGCTATAGATTAGGACACAGCACAGAGCCCTTTTTAGCTTGTTTGACAAGTGAGATCATATGCCAGTTTGATTAATTTAAAGTGGTCCTTCTGGTCTTCTTGACCTTACTGTGACTTTTGGTTTGGTCAACACAACTCTTCTTCTATCTCACCTTTCTGATGTTGTCAGAGATACTATTCTTGCTTGGGTTCTTCATATTTCATTATTTGTTAACTCTTGTTATTTGGTCTTCCTATACAGTACTTTCCAAGTGCCATGTAGTGGTCCTCAGGAGTCAGTATAAGCCCCTGCTCCCTCTTAATCTTTTCCTTGATCTGTTGGCTTCCTTGATTAAGTCTAGGTGTCAGTTCTTACCTATTTGACGATGACATTCAGTCGATTGCTTACTTAGAGCCCAGTGTTCCTGGTCTTTCTCAGTTAAACTCCTGTCTTGATGCAACTGCTGACTAGTTGTCTGCCAATGGTCTTAAACAATCTGAGTGTTAAGTTGTAATCTGCCTAGAAATTATATGATAGCACGGAATATAAAGGTGATAAGTAAATAAATATTCATTTCATCATAAGATATGACACAATATTTGTTTTTTGTCTTGGCTGTTTAGATTGTAAGCTCTTTCGAGCAGAGACTGTTTTTGTTTTTTTTTTAGCAGGAAATATTTTTTCACTCAGAATAGTTAAGCTCTGGAACGCATTGCCAGAGGTTATGGTAAGAGCAGATAGTGTAGCTGGTTTTAAGAAAGAATTGGACAAGTTCCTAGAGGAAAAGTCCATAGCCTGTTTTTGAGAAAGACATGGGGGAAGCCACTGCTTGTCCTGGATCGGTAGAATGGAATATTGCTACTCCTTGGGTTTTGGCCAGGTACTAGTGACCTGGATTGGCCACCGTGAGAACGGGCTACCGGGCTTGATAAATCATTGCTCTGACCAAGTAAGGCTATTCTTATGTTCTTCTTTGTGACCCTGTGCATCGCTGCATGCGTCTGGTAATGCTTTAGAAATAATTAATATACAAAGGCATTGACTAATACTACTAATTTCACAGCATTGTTAAGCACCTTTGAACTCCTGAGGCGGGCATATTGCCGATAGACGATTGATGTCGAGTCCCATGTTTGTTTAGATGACTCTCTGTATGTACTATTTTGGTTGCCATTAAAGGGTGGTTCCTTTGAAGACCAGGCTCACTCTGCTTCTCCTTTGGATTCCTTGGATTTGTGCAGAATGGATTTTCTCTATTGTTTGCTGAATAACTTGTAAGTTTCATGGCTCCACATCATTCTCTTCTTGGTTGGGCTGAGAACTTTTTAGCAGCCCTTCATATGAAAACCAGTTGGACTCTTTCCATCTTTATTTCAAATTTATCTTGACACAAGGTGTTTCTCCAACTTACTGAAATGTTCTTCCCTCTGTTTTGTCCTCTGAACCCAACGATATGAATTTTAAATGTAATCTTAACACATTTTTGTTTGGCCAGATTTTTGGTGAGTGTTGTGTAATCGCCTAGGGACTCTGTTCCTAGTTTTGCATATTGACCTTTATTGTTGTAAACTGCTTTGTTGACTTGAGTCTTACATGGTGATTCTATTCTGGATTTTTAACCTTGTTAGCTGCTAGACCCCTGTTCATTTAGCTATAATTTGTATGCCATTAGTGTACCGCATCTGAAGTAAGTTTTTTTTAGCATGTGCATTAGTGGGATAAAATTTAGCACCTGGATTACTGCATCAAGGTCCTTGTTTGGTTAAAGACACTTATTTTCTTCTATTCTTATTTCATGCTAAAGACAAGGAGATTCTATAAGGAAGTATAAAAATATTTAAGGATGTAGTCTGGCTTAGGCTATTGCAGAGCAATTAAGAGAAGTATATATAATTTTTTCACTCTACCTCCTGAGGATAGATTAGAATTAGAAAGCTGTTGCCTTATAATTCAGCAGCTATTGAAGAGCAAGTTAAATATAGAATGCCTTACAAGGGAAGGAAAAGCCAGCACTGTCCTTAGCAAGGCGCCTTTGTATTTACGGGGAGTCATTTTTTATGGATGGTGGTAAACAGAACTACCCGTTTCAGTTTTACATCTTCTAGAGCAGAACCTCTGAAAGCCTTTGGGCAACATGTAATAACCTTTCTTTGTTGAAAACTTGGAAGACATTTACTTTTCTTGTCTTTGAGACACCTTTTTTTTTAAACATGACATAAAGGCTTCAAAACACCTACTTTTAATTTTCCAAGTCAAGAGAGCAATTACCTTTTAGAAGAATCCTTGCTGTTTGCCAGAGATCTCTCTTTCTGCTTAGTTTCCTGTCTGTACACGCTACAGGGCAAGCAGGCAGCTTCCCTTTAAATGAGTTGTGTGTCTGAAGTAAAAGGTGTTCAAGATTTGAAATGGAAATGCATTTGAAATTCATGTGAGGGAAAAGTAAATTAGGACTGTACCATTTGTTTTTAATTTTCTTTCATTCAGGTGCATCCACCATGTATGCCCAAGTTTTCAGTCCTTTTGCTTTTTTTTCACTTGCCATTGCCTCACTAGGAGAACAATTGAATATACCCTGTAGTTTCCTGCTAATGCAATCTGGAATTACATTTCTGGAAGTTCCTATTGAAAGCGCAAGGCTGCCCGCTCCTCAAAGTCATCCCACATGAACTGTGATAACCTGCTTAGTAGGATCCAGATGGCTGAGCTGTTTCCTATATACTTGAATTCTGTGATTCTATGTCCCCTCTTCTTCCGATCTCTGTACAGGATATGCAGTGGCAGCAGGACATTTCTCCCAGCCCACCACCACAGACATCGTGGGAGGAGCCCCTCAGGATGGAGGCATCGGAAAGGTGCGACATTGAGTCAAACAATAACAAAACTGTAAGCAAATGAGACACATGTTATTTCATCCATGAATCAGTATTATCTCTAGGGTTACCATATGGCTCCAGAAAAATGAGGATGGATTGAGACATCCAGGTTTTACTTCTATTGAAAGCAATGGAAGTAAAACCCAGACGTCTTAATCTGTCCTCCTTTTTCTGAAGTCATATGGTAACTCTAATTCTAGTGCAAAAGGTATGTCATTCTGGACGGAAGGGTATTCATGCCCGCGAAACATGCAGAAGGAATCCACTCCATGTTTTCAACTCCATCTCCTTCTCCAGAGGGCTCTTCTGCCACCTTCAGCTTTTCCTTTTGAACGTGAGCCAGAAGGTGTCTTTCTGATCTGCTCTGTATATTCCTTTATTATTTTTGGTGTTTTTAAATTTTTTTTGCATATTTAAGTGAACTAGAGCTCCCCAGTGCGGAGGAAAGCTCTGCCTGCCTGGAGAAGAAGCAGACTTGCATCTGCAGCTGGTTCTGTCTCAATTTGCTGGAATACCTGGAAGTGCTATTCATAAGAACATAAGAATAGCCCCATTGGGCCAGACCCATGGTCCATCAGTCCAGAAGCCTGCTCCTATGGTGGCCAATCCAGGTCCCTAGGACCTGGCCAAAACCCAAGGAGCAACAGCACTCCATGCCACCGATCCAGGGCAAGCAGCAATCTCCCCCATGTCCCTCTCAACAACAGACTATGTACTTTTCCTCCAGGAACTTGTCCAAACCTTTCTTAAAACCAGCTACGCTATTTGCTCTTACCACAACCTTTGGCAATGCGTTCCAGAGCTTAACTATTCTCTGAGTGAAAAAAAATTTCCTCCTATTGGTTTTAAAAGTATTTCCCTGTAACTTCATTGAGTGTCCCCTAGTCTTTGTAATTTTTGACGGCCAAGTTTATCTTACAGAAGCACGCAGATAAAGGGCCTTCAAATGCTGGCTTTTATGGCGACCACTGTTGATGTAGTCCTTGGTGAAGGCTCACATGCACCCTCTCCAGAACATGCTGCTGTCTCAGTTGTTTCTATAAATAGATTCCCTTCAAATGAGTCTCCTGTGAACTCTGAAATCCTTCCACACTATGGGTTAGTGACTCCGTCCACAATCATTATTGAGGGACATGCCCCTCAGGATAGCTTTGTGGGTGATTCTCACAACAAATGTCAGTTTGTTCGACTGGGGAGGTCATTGCAACAGATGCCCAATACAGGGGCGGTGGTCACCTCCCAAAGAAAGTGGTCCATCAACAGACTGGAGCTTTGAGCCATTCATCTGGCATTATAGAAGCTGGAGAGGAGTCTGGAAAGACAAGTGGTCTGAATTTTCTTGCACAATGCTACAGTGGTGGTGTATGTCAGTCGGCAAGGAGGCATCAAGAGTGCACATCTGAGCCTGGAAGCTCACCTATTATTTCAGTGGGCAGAGCTACACCTTCAGGCAATCTCCGCAGCACATGTAGTGGGAGTGGACAATGCTTTTTTATGTGCCTGCTGTCCAAAATGACACACCTATTGCACTAGAAAAAGAGATTAGGTCTTACCTTGCTAATATATTTTCTAGAAGATAGATGCTTCATTCTGGAACCCCGCTCTGTCAGTTATTTCTCTGCCTGTCAAATCTGACATTTTGATGTCAGTCAGACTGTAAGGCTTTGAAGAATAATCTATTGCTATAATTCATTGGAGGGAATGTTTGAGCTCCATAATTGTTTCTGATTGATATGGTTATTTTTATGTTTTGATTGTTAAAATGTTTAACATGTTTGTTATACTTTCAGAGCAGAACAGATTTGTAGTTCAGGGAGTCTCCCCGTACCCCTCCTTCTTATCTGTTCCTATTATAGGGCTATTGCCTGCTTTGGTACAAACTGAAGGGGGCAACAGTGCCCTCTGGAGAAGGAGGTGGAATTGAAAACCTGGAGTGGATTCCTTCTGCATGGCTCATGGGTATGAGGAGAATACTCTACTGTCTAGATTGACACACCTATCTACTAGAAAAGATAGTAGCAAGGTAAGAACCTAATCTCTTTTTATCCTTCACCCACCAAGTCAAAGGGATGAGGTAACTCTTTTCGGCTCCTGCTGTAGTAAATACGCTTCCATTAGTCTGTTTTGGTCAAGCCCAAGGCTAATGTTAGGGGATTGGCAAACAGGGCAGTTGCACTGAGCCCCATGCTATCAAAGATCCCAAGCCTGCCTCAGGGAGAAGGCAGATGGGCTTTGGGGCCCTCTCCTCAGTTTCTACCCTGGACTTCTGCATGTCTAACACAAGCCCTGGTCAAGTTGGCTTTTTTAAAATGATTTTTTGGGAAATATTTCTTGTTGAATGAAAAAAAACCCAACATGGGTCAGATTAGGTGAATCTCTTCATGAAAAAGCCAGTTAATAAATCCAAATAAATAAATATTAATTCTGGGCAGTGCCAGAATGGTCTGAGGGTAGATTCAGGGCAGAGCTGGGAGTTATACAGGCTCTAGCGATATTCAGTGCCAGTGCCCATGTACATAACTGAGCAAGTTTGACCACTGAAAAGGAAGTTCTAGTTTTGCCCAGTTAGGTACCGTATGCGGTATAGCACTGAATATTTGTATAACCTCCTGGTGCTGCTGCAATCCAGACAAGACCCAGCATTAAATATCTGGGTTTAACTTAACCATCAATGCTCAATAATAATTTTTTTTTAAAATTCTCACCACCAGCTGAGTATAGATAAGCATTTTTTTTAGGGGGGGAGTGGGTATGTGATGGGGCAAAGACTTGTCAATTGCTTCCTCTTCCCTCCAGTTCAGTCACAGGAGGTGGTGATTCCTTGGGCAGGAGCCATGAACCCAGGCTCCTTTTAGAACCCTGCAATCAGTGAAACAGACTCCTACATTAATGCTTTTGAATTGTACTGTAGAAAACAAAATGCAAAAGGGTGTAAAAAAACATTTGCAAGGTACTGTGTGCTTGTGCCAAAATATCTATAATGAAAGGGGAAGTTGTCTAGAAGTAATCCCTTCTGCATTCTCCCTAACAAAATGGTAATTTTCAGTCTGAAGTAGATGGTGAGCTAGTGTACCTTGAAAATGGTTCTCTATTGCCACTGTACACATCTGTTGTTTTTTAAACTTTTAATATTTTATTCTAAGCATATAACAACATGGCAGCAACTTCACAAAGCTTGAATTCTTTAATAAGCAAGCTAGTCAAGGTTTTCATCATACCATTATTATCCAGTACATGACTTTTTCCTCAAACACAGTTCCCCCTACCCCAATGACAGGTTTCACTGTCCCTCAACCCCTCACCCAAAATGGGATATAAACTACAAGTAGGAGTCATTGGGGAAATATGGCATGGAGCAAAGGGGGGTAAGAATCTGTTTTATGTTAGCTCTGAAGTAGGTGGTCTACTGTTTGTCAGAAAATGGATACTTCTAGCAGCAGTACAGAGCCCCCTTCAGGATGAAAGGGTTCACCTGGATGGGAATCCTGCTACCTGGAAGATACCACCATGTCCAGACAAGAGGTAGTAAGTATTCCCATGGTAATTGACATGTCAAAATCCTTAATGAGGATCTTTGATATTTCAGTCACCCAAGGGAGTGACGTGTCACCAGTCAGTAGACTCCTGAATGGTGATCAGCAGATCTGTTAATTTGGATCTTTGTATTTCTAAGGTAACAATAAATATTTACTTAACTGTGCACTGTATTATTTTTCCATAAGTTGTCAAATATATATTACATTAGTATGGCAAGCCTTGTGACCTGACTGCATGCATTAGAAGCATATGGGGGGAGGGTAATTCTGTAATTAGGCAACTCCAATTAGGTTCCCAGAGGGCCAGTGATATCTATAGATCAGTGGTCTCAAACTCATGGCCCGGGTGTCACATGCGGCCCGCCAGGTACTATTTTGAGGCCCTCTGTATGTTTATCATAACTACAAAAGTAAAATAAAACAGTTTCTTGATCATATGTCTCTTTAGCCATAAATTACAATATTATTACTAAGACTTAGCCAAAAGGAAAGATTTATAAACTATAAAGAGTTTTACCTCATGCAAAATTGTCATTTCTTTAATAAGACATTAACTATTTTTTCTTAGGCCCTCTAAGTACCTACAAATCCAAAATGTGGCCCTGCAAAGGGTTCGAGTTCGAGACCACTGCTCTAGATAGATATATTTGGGGTAGCAATGGAGGGAAGGGGGGGGAACCAATTAACATTTTCATATATCATAACCACTCCCCCCCCCCACTTTTAAATTATCAATATAAGACACCAAGGTTTACTATGTGTAATGAAACTCTCCCCTTTCAACTAGTTTCAGCTACTGGCCCCTCTTACAACACTACTACTGGTTTTCTGTTCTGGGTGACGGGGAACGAGGCTGGAAGAAACAGTGTGTCAGACAAAGTCAGCGTTGCCAGTGCCTCTTCTAAAACTGTACCGGCCGATATTCAGACCAGTGCCTGGTTAACTTGCCATATATAGTTGGCACAGCTGCTTTTCTGCAATTAGCTAGTTAGTAGATTGAATATCATCACTAATTGGCAAAGCTGGTGCTCTGCCTTAACTCCGCTTCCAGCCTGCTCATAACTTAACTGGTTAGGGGATGGCTAGTTACTAGAGAAATTCAGAGACACTACGCAGTTAAGTGCCACCGAATACTGGTGGCTGGCTTACTCAGAGAGGTGTAACTGGGCAGAAGCCTCTCCTGCCTGGCTAAACTCTTTTGAATATTGACCCCTAAAAAAGCAGTCACCTCTTTTGGAAATATAGATAGCAATACAGTGTTCCCCCTTGAATTCGCGGTCCCGGTCATTCGCGGTATTTTACGACCGTGAATGACCGGGCAGAGGAGAGGGCAGCTAGAGAGGCAGAAGAGGGCAGCCGGAGCGTGTCAAAGCAGCTCCTGATTGGTGAGGCCCGACTTTAGTACAGGAAGAGGCGGTCCGAGCATACCGCGAGTGATTTCCTTCACTCGCCAGAGCTCCGGCTGCCCTCTCCTGTCTCTCCGGCTGCCCTCTCCTGTCTCCCCTGCTAAAAACCGTATTTGCGGTTTTTCAACATTTGCGGGGGTTCCTGGAACAGAACCCCCGCGAATATCGGGGGAGTACTGTATATTGTGTGGCATGCGGACAGAGAGGAAATCTCTTTGTCATTCATCCTGATTTACAACAAATCCTTTCTCACTTTTGCAGCAGTTCACATCAGACAAAGTTTTTCTGCTTGTCCTAGCAATATCATACCATTACATAAACCATGATACCAGCTGTTAGCTTGGGAAGAGCAGTGTTAATTGTGGCGTGCAGCTGGTCTGGTTTCAGGCTCTTATCACACCACAGAAAGGAAGTGAAGCTCTTTAAACTTCATAGTAATATGGGAGCACTGCTTACCCGCAAAATCACATGAGCTTGGCTTCAAGCAGGAGGAAAACTGAAATGAATTTTTGGAGATGGATAATTGTGATTGCTTAAGTTACTAATGTTGCTTACCATCCTTGTGCCATAGTTTTATAAACTTTACTTTTTAAATTAACTTTATTAACAAAACAAAGAAGATTGAACTGTACAATCATAGGCCAGTTCCATATGCAGATGGAATGGAGCATAATATTTATTGGCCTGTACAAGTCTGAATCCATGTTAGGAGTGTCTGAAGCAAGGTTTTGCCTAATTTGAACATCTAGCCCCTGCTAATACTGACCACTTTGTCCAGTAGCAGCATCCTTTCATGTCGGTGCTGGCCTCCATTAGCTATGGTAATAATTACTTCCAGACTTGTAGGTTGAAACATTCCCAAACATTTGCTTTCGAAATGTCCTAGAAGAAAGGTTTCATCAGAAAGGCAGTGATTGCAGGGTGGTAGTTGATACAGATCTGTATCACCTACCACCGGACATAATAAAATTATTCGGTTCTACTGCCCTGTAATCACTGCCTCGCTCAGTTTTTTGTTATCTGTAGTGCTACATGTGACGCTGCTTTATCCTTCTTTTTTCATCATTTCAACAGAAAGAGGCAACAAAGCCTCAAAGATTGTGGACATTTTATTATTATTTTTTAAAATCTTTATTAATTTTCAAAACTAATACAAAGTGTATTGTGGGACATTATTTTTGAAGCAGATCCACAAGTCATTACCTACTTTAGAAAGCTATTATTTTCATGTGGCTGTGTGTATAAATTAATGTTCATTAAGCGTAGCGCCATTTAGAAACGTCGGTGGTTTACAAACAATTCAGTCAGTGATTTTAGAGAGCATAGTTTGAGTGGGGCTAAAATCTATACATCTCTTCCTCATTTTACAAGGGATATACCCATATATGGGGAAATATTAATGAATCAAAGCAAAATAATAGCTCCTGACAGTACATGCTTTTAACCTGCATTTTTTTTTATAGGATGTTTGTTGATGATCAGGATTGAGTTTAACAAAATCTTGTTTGTGTGTGAGGGAGCTTTAAGCTAGGGGCCTGAAAGTTAATTGGGGAGTGGAGTGGAAGGCTGAAGGTATGCTGTGTACCTTTTGTAACAGCTCTGATGTGTAGAAGGGTATTTGTGATATGATGCTCAAGTCTGAATTGATAATAGTAATAATAATAATTTTATTTCTTATATACCGCCATACCATAAGTTCAAAGCGGTTTACAACAAGTTACATACAATGAGAATAAAAGATGTTTACAACAAGAAGTAAGAGATGTTTACAAGAGGAAGTAAGAGATGTTTACAATAAGATACATACAATGAGTGTATGAGATGTAAGGGGAATAGAAAAAGTACTTTCTGGGATACAAATTGCAAATGAAAGGGAACCAAGATGGTCTGAATCAAAAGGAAGTATCTAGTCAGAGATTGGGGTGTAGGGGAAAACAATTTGGGTGGAATACCTTTACAAATGGGAAGAAGGATGAGTTAATCTAAAATCAAGAGAATTGGGGATTGGGATGAGGATAGCTGAGGGGGATTGGGCAAGATTTGGGAATTAGAATTTGTTAAAGAGACGGGTCTTCAGTGATTTTCTGAAGTCGGCATAAGAAGTGGCCTCGAGAATGGGTTTTACGAGCCATGTGTTCAATTTGGCTGCCTGGAATGATAACATTCTGTCTAGGAACTTCTTGTAAAGACATGATTTCAGGGATGGGTAACTAAAGAGATTTATTCTGTGAGAGCTCTTATTAGAGCTGTTGAGAATGAATTGAGAGGCGAGGTAAGTTGGTAGCATTCCAAAGATAGCTTTGTAGCTGATGCAGGAAAACTTGAAGAGTATTCTGGATTCTACCGGTAACCAGTGGAGTATCTGGAAGTATGGGGTGATATGTTCCCATTTTTTTAAATCAAAGATGAGCCGGACCGCAGTGTTCTGAATTAATCTCAGCTTGTTAAGTGTCTTCTTATAAGCTCCCAGCTATGTAATGTTGCAGTGATCCAGCGTACTCAAGATGGATGATTGTACAAGTAATCGAAAGGATGAATCATCAAAGTATTTTTTAATGGTGCGGAGCTTCCATAGTACTGATATACTTTTTTTGAACATTAAATCTGTATGCTTTTCCAAGGTTAGGTGTTTGTCAAGGGTGACTCCTAGTATTTTTATAGTTTGGTCAATTTCATAATCACGGCCATTCACGTGAATCGTGTTGTCTTTTATCTTTTCATTGAGAGATGCCAGGAAAAATTTAGTTTTTTCTGTGTTCAGTTTTAGTTTGAAGGCCATCATCCAATGCTCCATTTACTTTAGGGTGTTGGTTAAGAGATTAATAAAGTCTGACGACAGACAGGTTAGTGGTAGCACTAGAGTAATGTCGTCAACGTAAATATAAAAGTTGAGTTTTAGGCTTTGTAGCAGGTGTCCCAATGTGATAAGGTAGATGTTAAATAGGGTCGGAGATAGGGGGAAGCCCTGGGGCAACCCGCAGTTGTTTTTCCAGCTGAAGGAAAATTTGTCTTCTTTGAATACCTGATAGGATCTGAACTCGAGGAATTCCTGGAACCAGTTGTAAGCGTTTTCTGTGATGCCTAAGGATTCTAAACAGTTCATTAAGATGGTGTGATCTACTAGGTCGAAGGCAGAACTTAGGTCCAGTTGTAGAATCATTGCACTGGTGCCTTGACTGAGAAGGGAATGTAGGTGGTTTAGGAGTGAGGCCATAATTGTTTCAGTGCTGAAGCCTGATTGGTTGTTCTGCAGAAGGATGAATTTGTCTAGGTAGGTATTTAGTTCAGCGTTTACCAGGCCTTCCATTAATTTAGCAGCAAGAGGGATGTTTGCGACAGGTCTAAAATTGGCTATGTTATTGGATGTTTCTTTGGTGTTCTTTTTAATAGGAGTTATTACAATTTGACTCAAGTCCTCTGGAAACTTGCCAATGGATAGTTGTAGGTTGATCCAGTCTAGTAGTTTGGCTTTGAAGTTGATAGGGACCGCTTTCATCATGTTTGGGGGGCAGGGGTCCAGTTTGCAGTATGATTTGGCGTACTTGTTGTAGAGCTTATTGACGGTTTGTCAGTCAATCTCTTTGATTAGGTCTTACCTTGGTTCCCTTCTCTTACCGCCCTGCTGCTGCTGCTGCTAAACCCGACAGGAAATCTTCTTTCCGACATCAATTCTGACATCGGAGAGGACGTTCTAGGCCAGCCAATCTCTGCCTGGCTGGCCCAGAACGTCCTCTCCAACGTCAGAATTGACGTCGGAAAGAAGATTTCCTGTCGGGTTTAGCAGCAGCAGCAGCAGGGCGGTAAGAGCAGGGGAAAGCAAGGAGGGAGGCTTTTTTTTTTGCCGGCAAAGAGGGAAGGAGGTGGTCAGGCAAGCAGGCTGGCCTTGGCCAGGGAGGGAAGGAGGGAGAGAGGTAGACAGGCAGACAGACTGGCTTTGGGGGTGGGGGTGGGGGTGGGACAAAGTGTGGAAGGCAGTGAGAGGGACATAGGAAAAAGACATAGGAAGGGGCACTAAGGACATGGGAAGGAGGCAAGGAGGCACTAAGGACATGGGAATGAGGCACTGGGGGCACTAAGGACATGGAAAGGAGGCACTGGGGGCACTAAAGGCATGGGAAGGAGGCACTGGGGGTACTAAACATAGAAACATAGAATATGACGGCAGAAAAGGGCTATAGCCCATCAAGTCTGCCCACGCTAATGACCCACCCCCAGACTTCACCCTGCTAGAGATCCCACATGCATATCCCATTTCTTTTTAAAATCGAGCACGCTGCTAGCGCTAATCACCTGCAGTGGAAGTTCATTCCAATGATCGACCACCCTTTCGGTGAAGAAATACTTCCTGGTGTCACCATGAAATTACCCGCCTTTGATTTTCAGCGGATGACCTCTTGTGGTCGAAGGTCCTTTGAGTAAGAAGATATTGTCTTCCACCTCGATGCGGCCCGTGATATATTTAAACATCTCAATCATGTCCCCCCTCTCTCTACGTTCCTCGAGCGAGTATAGCTGCTGGGAAGGAAAGAGGGAGGGAATAGAAAGGGACAATTGTTGGGCCTGAGTGCAGAAAGAAAGAAATGAAAGGATACACAGACAGAAGGAAACGCAACCAGACTCATGAAATCACCAGACAGCAAAGGTAGAAAAAATGATTTTATTTTCAATTTAGTGATCAAAACGTGTCAGTTTTGAGAAATTATATCTGCTGTCTATATTTAGCATTATATTTGTCTATTTTTCTATAGTTACTTAGGTGACCGAGCTCGCGGAGATGGGGCGGAAACGGGGGTTTTAAATTTTAGTCCTAGTAGTGTGCCGTCCACAAAATAATTATTTTATTTCTGCTGGTCCACGGGTGTAAAAAGGTTGAAAAACACTGGTTTAGCGGACAAATCAAGCTGCCTAAATAGTAGTCCTATCTTTGCCCATTCTAATTTAAATGATCATCGCTGAATATCGACTTAACCGGTTAAGTTATAGCTGGTCAATAAACACCACATATTCAAATGCCAGTCACTTGAAATGACCCAGCATTGGCTGTATGGGCCAGGGGTTGGCAATGAGGGGTGCAATCCAGTAGGGTTTTCAAGATTTCCCCAGTGAATATGCATGAGATCTATTTGCATGCACTGCTTCCATTGTATGCAAATAGATCTCATGCATATTCTTTGGGGAAATCCTGAAAACCAGATTGGATTGCGGCCCTCGTTCCCTACCCCTGATCTGGGCTCACCGCCAACTATGGGACTTAGGCCCTCTTTTATTAAGGTGCGCTAAGCGTTTTAGCGCATGTTTATCGTGCGCTAAATCAACGCATGCTAAACCATAACACAACCATAGGATAACATGCATGCGTTAGCATTTATCGAATGATTAGTGCGTGCTAAAAAGCATAGCACACCTTAGTGAAAGAGGGGGTTAGGCAGGCTGCCTCCTGTGGTTATCGGGCCCAATATATTTAAGAATATGATATGAATAATTCCAGTGCTGATGCAAGAGTATTGGATCCCTGGGGTGAACGTTCAGCCTTGCGCTCCCCACTCAATTAGGCACCTCCAACGCCACAATGTTTAAGAGGTG
The DNA here is from genome assembly GCF_902459505.1 of Geotrypetes seraphini. Classification (NCBI taxonomy): domain Eukaryota; kingdom Metazoa; phylum Chordata; class Amphibia; order Gymnophiona; family Dermophiidae; genus Geotrypetes; species Geotrypetes seraphini. The sequence continues at coordinate 363,337,004 of NC_047085.1, forward strand.
TGGAATGTTACCTACAGCAATCTTATTTTACATCCTCTTCTTTCCTGCTAGCTCCAGTTATTTTCAGACCTCATGGCGTGGCCGTTAGATCAGTGATATTGCCACGCTTAGTAAACTGAGGCAAGAGAATTACTTGATGGTGCACAGTCTTGTGAAAACTTTCTTCTAGTCTTTAAAAAGACTTTTTATATGCCTGATTGCAAAAGATGGACAATATTATTGACAACAGTTCTTCAAGAGTGCTTTTGCCAGCTTTATGACCTGTACAAAGTATTGTAGGCAGAGCTGCAAAAACCTTAGAAAACAAATAAATAATCAGACTCCTGAAGCAGGCCCTTTTGGGCTGAAACACTATCGTGTCGAGTCAGTGCCATGCTGTCTAATAAAGGAGATCGAGCACCAACCAGTCACCTTCTTGGTTTGTTTTCTTGTTGTTATTATACAGCCTCATCGTGACAGAATATTTATGATGAGTGTGTTTATGTAAGACTAAGGGCCTGTTTTACAAAACCGCGCTACCGGCTGCTGCGCGGTAACGGCCCCGAAGCCCATAGAGATTTAAAGGGCTTTGGGGCTGTTGCTGCACGGCAGCCACTAGCGCAGCTTTGTAAAACAGGCTGTAAATAATAGAGAAATAAAGAGAAAATAACAGAGAAATAAAGAAAAAAAGAAACACAACTGATGGTTTTTGGGTTTTTTTTTTCTGATGACTGTATTAAGGAGCAGAACAGATACAATCCGTGAAACAGTGTGTTACAGAAAATTGACTGCATATGGCTCCGGTCTCTGAGGCTTTTTTCCCCTAATTTATGCAGTGAGATGGTAAATTGCAGTGTCTGATCTTACTAAGGGACTTCTCAACTTATGAGTGGGATTATTTGGACTGCTTGGTCAGACAACAATTTTTGTTGAGTTTGTGTATGTGCCAGAGGAGCTCCAAATGTGTAAACCTTGACATGTCTATACTCAGCGCATTGGTGAGTTAAATCCTGAGCTGAAATCCTAACATTTTATTTGGAGTTCATTGTAGGTGCAGAATGGAACGGATTTGATGTCTTCATGCACTCTAGTCATGTGACTGTTCTGTGACACTGCAACATTAACCTTATTTTCTCTGATGCTTATTCTTTTTTCATGTTTTTAAAGGTTTATATTTTCAAAACTGACAAGCGATCTGGGTCTTTAATAAAGATTTTCCAGGCGTCAGGTAAAAAGGTGAGCCATTAGTACCATCTTTATATGCAGTGATGTTGCTTTGATGATATGGAAAATACAGAGGGACTTGTTTCGTCGAAAAAATACAGAACGGTAAAAGTGGAAAACTCACTGAACTAAGTGTATAGCCCTCGATGGAGATTGCCCCAACTTTGTTGGTTGTGCTGAGAACCTTTCAACAACCCCTCGTAGAGCTTCATCGTTATCTTGATGGGCAGATTGGATGGGCTGTATAGTCTTTATCTGCCATCATTTTCTCTGTTTCTGTATTTCTACAGAATTACTGTATTTCTTTTGGCATTTCTTTCCTTGTGTCACTGCTGAAACTTGACTCCTGGTAGTCAGGTCATATTGCATGCTATTAGCTGCATTATTCTTCAGTCCTAGGATGGAAATCAGATCTTTACCTCTCTTTACACTTTGACCAGACTGGACTCTACAGGGACAGTTCTGTAAGTGGGCATCTCCATATAGGCACCCTGAGGACATATAGTGAGAACCTAGTTTATTGTAGCACCTCCAGACTCCATTTTAGAATGCTGGTGCTTCGATCCATAGATCTGATGTAACTGCAGTCATGTACATGAGGCAGAGATGTTAATTTTTGAAACCCCTCAGTCCTACAAAATGAAAAATGTACTTGTTATTGGACCCTGCTAGGGTAAAAAAAAAAATAAAAAAAGTAGATGTGATGTTCCTGTTTGGGCAGATACTGAACACTCTGTTGTGACTCGGCTTGGTTACAGATGGGCTCTTACTTTGGCTCCTCCTTATGTGCAGTTGATCTGAACTCCGACGGCCTTTCAGACTTGTTGGTTGGGGCACCCATGTATTCCGAGGTGAGGGATGAAGGACAAGTCACCGTCTACATCAACAAAGGCAATGTAAGTATTTTTTTTATTTATTTACTTCACAGATTTATATTCTGTCTAAACACTAGGCGGGTTGCAATAAAAGCAATCTCTACACATCAACATCAATTAAAGACAAAACAAAAACTTATGAAACCTGTAGACAGGCTGAAAAATCCATCTACCCTTTAAATACAGTCCCCACCCCCCAATATTCAGCATTATTTAACTGGCCAGAAATGACTCCTGGCTGGTTAAATAGCATTGCTAATTGCTGATATTCAGTGGGAGATGTGAATGTAAGTATTTGTGATTAGTGGCTAGCTGATAGCTGGTTATGTTGCAAATATTCATTCACTGTCTAAGTTTAATGGCTAAATCTGGCCACATAAATAGCAGATCCAAACAAAAACAAAACTGTGGAAACAAACAATGTTTAAAATTTTCTTTATTTCTTCAAAAAATACTTAGAACACTGTCCACATTAGTAAAGAATGGACCCAACACGGGCCGTGTTTGGGTAAAATACCTTCCTCAGGGGTCCTAAAGCACTGGCATGAAACAATAATGATAATGAATGTCCAATAATTAAAAAAATTGAATGTAAATAGAGTAATGTGTGCAAAGACAAATGGTACCAACCAAGTGGTATTACAAGGGAAATAAGAAGATAACAGAAATGAAGAAGATATAGACAAGATCCCAAATTGGAAGACCAAAGATAAAGTGAAGTTCAGTTGGTTGAGAATAGTTAGAACAGGTGAGACCAAAAAGGGGACAAACAGGCATGCAAAACAGGCATGCAAAACAGGAACGCTTGGTTGAACACAGAGCCTACAGAGATAATACTGACCGCATACATATCAATGGTGTAGTTAGCCTTGTGGAACCAAAAAAGGAAAAAAAATGGAGCCAAAAGGAAGAAAGCTAAAAAAAAAGTCTCTCGTGTGGCACCTTGTCGAAGGCTTTTTGGAAGTCAAGGTAAATGATGTCTATAGATTCCCCTTTATCCACCTGGCTGTTCACTCCCTCAAAGAAGTACAATAAGTTTGTGAGGCATGACCTACCCTTACAGAAGCCATGTTGACTTGGTTTTAGCTGCCCATTTTTTTCGATGTGCTCACAGATGCCGTCTTTAATCAGTGCCTCCATCATCTTTCCCGGGACTGAGGTCAGGCTCACCGGCTTGTAGTTTCCCGGGTCCCCCCTTGCGCCCTTTTTGAAGATGGGCGTGACATTTGCTATTTTCCAATCCTCCGGGATCTCTCCGGTTTTTAAGGATAGGTTGCATATCTGTCGAAGTGGCTCCGCTATTACGTCTTTTAGTTCCTTGAGTACCCTTGGGTGAATGCCATCCGGACCCGGCGATTTGTCGCTCTTTAGTCTGTCAATCTGCTTGAGTACATCCTCTTGGCTTACCTCTAAATCGACCAGCTTATCTTCTTGGAGATCGTAATAGGAGACCAAGAAGATAAGCTGGTCGATTTAGAGGTAAGCCAAGAGGATGTACTCAAGCAGATTGACAGACTAAAGAGCGACAAATCGCCGGGTCTGGATGGCATTCACCCAAGGGTACTCAAGGAACTAAAAGACGTAATAGCGGAGCCACTTCGACAGATATGCAACCTATCCTTAAAAACCGGAGAGATCCCGGAGGATTGGAAAATAGCAAATGTCACGCCCATCTTCAAAAAGGGCGCAAGGGGGGACCCGGGAAACTACAGGCCGGTGAGCCTGACCTCAGTCCCGGGAAAGATGATGGAGGCACTGATTAAAGACGGCATCTGTGAGCACATCGAAAAAAATGGGCAGCTAAAACCAAGTCAACATGGCTTCTGTAAGGGTAGGTCATGCCTCACAAACTTATTGTACTTCTTTGAGGGAGTGAACAGCCAGGTGGATAAAGGGGAATCTATAGACATCATTTACCTTGACTTCCAAAAAGCCTTCGACAAGGTGCCACACGAGAGACTGCTTAAAAAGATATGGAACCACGGGGTACAAGGGGAGGTCCACCGATGGATCAAAAACTGGCTGTCAAACAGGAAGCAGAGGGTTGGCGTAAAGGGCCACTACTCAGACTGGAAAGGGGTCACGAGCGGAGTTCCGCAGGGGTCGGTGCTGGGACCGCTCTTGTTCAATATCTACATAAATGACCTAGAGGCGGGAACTAAGTGTGAAGTCATTAAATTTGCAGATGACACCAAACTATACAGCAGGGCTCAAACCAAGGAAGACTGCGAGGATCTCCAAAAGGATCTAACGCAGCTGGAAAAGTGGGCCGAAAAATGGCAGATGAGCTTCAACGTGGGGAAATGCAAGGTCATGCACGTGGGGAAAAAGAACCCGATGTTCACATACAAAATGGGGGGAACACCACTAGGGGTTAGTAACCTGGAGAGAGACCTGGGAGTGATGGTAGACGCAACACTGAAGGCATCGGCGCAATGCGCCACAGCCTCTAGGAAAGCAAACAGAATGCTGGGTATCATTAAGAAGGGTATTACAACCAGGACGAAGGAAGTTATCATGCCGCTGTATCGTGCAATGGTACGGCCGCATCTGGAGTACTGTGTCCAGTACTGGTTGCCGTACCTCAAGAAAGACATGGCGGTACTTGAGGGAGTACAAAGAAGAGCAACCAAACTGATAAGGGGAATGGAAAATCTCCCATATACCGACAGATTGAAGCAGTTGGGACTTTTCTCCCTGGAGAAGCGAAGACTTAGAGGAGACATGATAGAAACCTTCAAGATCCTGAAGGGCATAGAAAAAGTAGACAGGGACAGATTTTTCAAACTAAGGGGCACCACAAGCACAAGGGGGCATTGGGGGAAATTGAAAGGGGACAGGTTTAGAACAAACGCTAGGAAGTACTTTTTCACTCAGAGGGTGGTAGATACATGGAACGCGCTCCCAGAGGCTGTTGTAGACAAGAAAACACTAAATGGTTTCAAAGAAGGTTTGGATAGATTCCTAGAAGAAAAAGGGATTGGGGGGTATAGATAGGTATAGACCATTGCTCAGTCAATGGGCCTGATGGGCCGCCGCGGGAGCGGACCGCTGAGCAGGATGGACCTATGGTCTGCCTCAGCGGAGGCAACTTCTTATGTTCTTATGTTCTTAAAAAGATCTGTCTATTTGAAATGGTAATAACTACAAGGAGCCCATCACAGCAGGCCTATCTTTAGATGCTATTAACTTAACCAGTTAGCACAGAATGTTGACTTAGCCACCTAAGTTAATAGCGGCCAAAAAGCCCTGGATATTCAATGCTGGTCACAGAGAACGGCCTGACATTGACTAACCAGGCTCAATGCTGATCATGGGACTTAGCCAGGCTGCCTCCCGGGGTCTGAATATAGACCCCAGTATGCAGTGCCGTAGTAAGGGTGAGCGGTGCCTGGAGCGATGGCGCCCCTTCTCTGCGCACGTTCCCCCCTTCCCTTTCCCTGTAACTTTTTAACTTCTCCAGTGTGAGCAGCATGCCCATGTCGGTATCGGCTCGCCCTTTGATGTCACTTCCTAGGTGCGGCGTCCCAAAAGTGACGCCAGAGAGAGTGCCGATGCCGACATGGGCTGCAACCTCATGCCGGGGAAGTAGAAAACGTATGGGGAAAGGCAAGGGGGGGGCGCATGCGGCAAGGAGGGGGGAGGCGGAGAGGAGGAGGATTAGCAGTTACTCAGGTGACAGGTAGCAAGAGCGGTAGCAGGGGAAGAATGAAAGCAGAGATTGCAAGCAAGGGAAAGGTTACAGCTTTGATATTTTACTGAATAATTATCCCCTGAGTTCCGGAGTGTCTTGGAAAGATTCAAGATCTTTGATGGTACTTTCTGAAGTCAATGGTCACCATTTTGCTCTTTATAACTGCTATGGAAGAAGAGGAAAATTCTGTTAAAAGTGAGCCATTCATCCCACTCTGAGAAGAGGTTCAAGGCTGAGTTAATTGTAGTCGGTGAAAGAGGTGAGACCCAAGCTTTGACGGAACCAATTCACCAAGTCCTTCCTTTAGTGATATGGATGGTTTAGCAAAAAGTGTTTTGTATGTTGAAGATTTTAGCCTCATGCTTCCTGTTACGTTTTTTTTAGCCTGGACCAAAATATTGTATTCAGGCTTGCGTGGCACTGCTGGCTTTAGTAAGATGGCTTAGGCGTTGTGGAGAGCAGGTGTGGCACATTGGCAGGGCAGTTTTCTAAAGCCACTTATCTTTGTAAATGGCTATTTAAAAATTTCTTGCCCTGTATGAGTGTAAATCATTGTGTTCTTCCAACTTTCAAACACATTAAAAGAAGAAGACGCTCCTTGAAACTATCAGCAGATGGACAACAAACTGTAGAAAGTGTATTTACATGCAACATCTATTAATCTATGGATTCTGCTGATGGAGAACATGGTCAAGGTGGAGTTTAATACAGCAAGTCAAGTTCCTTCAGGAGAGCTCGATGAAAAGTTATTAGCCGTGTAGGCCAGGTTCTGACTCGGCATAGCTTATCTTGTGATCTTTGTGCACATGGAAGCCACAAGGTTTCACAGGGTGCTTGATAGGCTTCATCTTTTCTTTATAGAATACGAGGGCTCTTCAAAAAGGTTTCCGCGCGTTCAATATTTTCGGGGGAAATGGTCGGGGCGGCTCAACTTGCAGGTAGCAGGAGAGCTGTTATGCTGTGGTGAAGATGGCTGCTGAGCATACAGTTTGCACCAAAGAGGAACGAAAAAAAAGTGATGTAATTTGCTTTTTGAGATATTTAGTGTTAAAAAAATAAAAGCCCAGAAACATTTGAAGATCACTCATTACTTACATAGCTGGCACATGCGGGCCTTTGTGCTTAGGTGCAGTTACACCAGCCATAGAGGTACATATCTTAGCGCACATAAATGTGAGTTCTGCCCTGCTGTCAGATATATACTATGCAAGATGGCCTAGGCTCTATAAATGGAGCCTGAAGTTAGGCGCCTAGATTGGCGCACCTAGCGATCTAGCTTAATTTTTTAATTGGCTTAAGTGGCACCCTTAATGAGCAATGGTGACCTCGTAATTGTCAAAAATTTAAATTAATGGATGGTAGGTACCCAAGTCGGTAGGTGCCCACCCCAAGGCATCTACTAGAAAGTTGGCATGGTTAGGGGCGCATTGTGGGTAGATCTTAGGGTAGATTTGCATCTAGGTGTCTAGACTGGACTTAGGCAACAGTATTTAGGCCAACCCCCCCAGCATAAATAGGGAGCATGGAAGATGTTGATGCCTCCCAATGCGTAAATCCAATTTGGGCGCCTCTAAGCACGATTCTATAAATCGCTCCTAACTGAAGATTTATGAGCACTATGAACTGCGTTCCTTGGCGCCTTTTGTAGAATCAGGGCCAATATGTGTATATTTACAGAATAACGCCTAGCTGGAATGTTTGGCATATTTGCACTTTTGAGCTAATATTTTAAACACTGACATGCATAACAGGCATACAAATGTTAGCACCTGTTTTATGGAGTTGTACCCATATTGCTTTGGTTAGAAAAGATTGCTCCAGAGAATCATAGATGCGAGTGTCTGCTGTTCTCTTAGGCAGTTTTCTGTGTCAGAATTATTTACCCGTAGATTTTATATCCATGTAGGTGGCTTGACACTTGTCCTTGCAATCTTTGAGCACATATTTACAGATGTTTTGTCTTGCATTTTTTAATAGCTTGGAACAGGGATGAACTGGTATCTTCCTTCAACTCTACTATATTTCTATGAATTACCTAAAAAGAAGGGGGTGGGAGTGGGGAGAGAGAATAGGAGCAAGCTGGAGTGGTTTTGAGAAAAGGTTGGAAAATTTTTGATGAGAAGCTCTTTCACAAATTGTTTAGCTGCTTTCTGAAGATGTGTGTGCAAGGTACTCACCTATTTTATCATCTTTTTGCTATCATCTGTGAGCACTTGTACATATTTTATTCAGTCAAATACATGCCATTCAGAATACTCCAGTTCTGTCCATTTGGGAAGTGAAGCTGTACTGTTGGTGTTTCTTGCTGATGTGCCATATTTTTTCAGTTAAACTCCACTGTTAGTATAAAGGAAACAATGAGTCTTCTCTATTTACTCTTTTTCAGTTGTTTTCATAGTAGAAGATTTATTCTATTTATTTGCTCAATTATTTAGCCCGTCCTCCCAAAGGAGCCCAGTTCGGGTTACAAAGTACATCCACAATATAATCGAGACAGGACAGAGATGACTTAATTTACACTATAGACATGACAAAAAATATATCTACTAAGCAGCTCTGGTGAGAGTAGATGGTGTGGGTGCGTTGACTCTGAGGGCATTTCTGGGTGCATGTCCTTAAGGCGCTGGGTTTGTGAAGAGGAAGGTTTTCACCCTTGATACTTTTTATGAACTGCTTTGATCATAGGTGTAGTTTGGGGGGGGGGGGGGTTTGCCAGCATCTTTTCCCCCAAATACTTCAGCCTCTGATATGAACTTGCTCCCTTCCCCACACCAAATAAAGCAAGAAAACTACACCAATAGAAATGGCTGAGTAGTAGGGAAATATCCAAAGTACAAGATTTATTTATTCATTGGTATTTATTAACCATCTTACTGAAGTGAACCACCCAAGGCGGTGTACAGCGGATACAGCATAAAAATTTATAATTCTGCTAACAGCATTAGCAATAAAATTGAGCATATGCTTCCGTGACTGATTTGTGTAATATTTAGTGCTAACTTACAAATGAGGCAGAGACTTTTGGTGGGTGGATGAATCTCATTAAGTCCGCTTTGATGTTTTTCCACAGAGTATGAACTGTTTTCCCACATGTGCTGGGGACAATTTATATAGTGGTTTAGGATCTGATTCAAAGAGCCAGGTCTTGCATTTGGAGACATTTTTATAATTTTTGGGGTCAGGTTTTCCAAGCAGCTGTAATTTCTTAGCGATGTTAAAGAGGCAACAATGACATTTGTTTACTACTCTAAGTAGAAGCTTTACTCACAGTACATTAGTCATCCATCCAGTGCCTAAAGCTAACCGTGGGTTTGCTGTGAGCATATTTAGTTGTCAAGAGGCTGTTGAAAGGGACAAAAAGAGCTGTTCCATTGACTCACAAAGTCACTGCTTTACAGTCAAACCTTGGTTTACGAGCATTTCGTTCTTAAACCATGCTTGTAATCCAAAACACTCGAATATCAAAGCGAATTTCCCCATAAGAAATAATGGAAACTCAGATGATTTGTTCCACAACCCCAAAACTTTAATGCAAAATACTATACGTACTTGTATTGCAAGACCTCATTCATTTAGAACAGTCACACTTTCGCAGCGTCAGAGAGAGAAGAACCATCGGCTCAGTTGTGATGTGTGTATACTGTATGTACTTGTATTGCAAGACATTGCTTGTATATCAAGTTAAAATTTAACAAAATGTTTTGCTTGTCTTGCAAAACACTGGCAAACCAAGTTACTTGCAATCCAAGGTTTTACTGTATTTTTTTCCCTGCATCAATTATTTTTGGGGAAAGAAAGCTTTAAGACACCAGAAGTCTTGTATGCTGTGCCGAAACCTGAACCCACAAATTTCATGTGAGTCCAAACTTTGGGGTGGGATGAAGTCTCTCAACTTATTTATGTATTTAATATTCTATATTGCCTGCAAGCCTTTGAGGCAGCATACATTCAGGTACACTAGGTATGGCAGATGGCTGAAGAAACGCCATCGCAGGACTGTCACTGAAGCAATTCCTTTCTTCTTAAAGATGAAATATTTAAAGATTTAGCTCATACCTTTTTCAGTAGTAGCTCAAGGTGAGTTAAACTGAGTATTTCCCTGTCCTCAGGCAACGGAAGCGTAAGTGACTTGCCCAAGGTCATAAGAAGCAGCAGTGGGATTTGAACCAGGCTTTCCTGGATATCAGCCCAGTAATAACTAGGGCTGTGGAGTTGGTAGACAAATCATTCAACTCCGACTCCTCAATTTCTGGTACCCACGACTCCAACTCCAGGTACCCAAAATTGTTTCCGACTCTTCAACTCCAACTCCGACTCCACAGCCATGGTAATAACTCCTCCATGCATACTGAGTGGAACCTGGTTCAATATCCAGTACACCTGAATGTAACTCACTAGAAACTACTAATGAAAAACATTAAGGAATAATTTGATTGTTCACTCCTATTTTTTTTTTAATGTTTCCTGGAAAGTTGACTGTCAATGTACAGAATAACATGATGTCTTCTGAGCAAACTCTTACTATTCAAAACCAAATTGGTGTCTCTGTAGCAGTGTCTCTCAAACTTTTTTTTAGCTCTGGCACATTAAACGGAGCAAATGTTTTTTGCGGTACATTATAAAATTGCAAAACCAGCAAAAAATTAAATTTGAGAGTTATTTAAAGTTCTTTAAGCTATGTATGGATAACTATAACAACGGTGAAACTAACACCCTCTTTTACAAAACCGCTTTAGCGGTTTTTAGCACAGGCCAGCATGCTGAATGCTCTTTATTGCTCCCGACACTCATAGGAGCTCTATGAGTGTCTGGAGCAGCGCAGAGCATTTAACGTGCTGGCCTGTACTAAAAACCACTATTGTGGTTTTTTTTTTAACAAGGGGGGGGATAAAGTAGATAGAATTACTAATCAATGCGATGGATGTGCTTGTTTTTGAGTGCAAATTAACTCAAAATAAGACTCGATTAGTCGACAAGCAAACAGTCATTCTCTTTTTTTCAATTTAATTTCTGTCAGAGCTGAAAATCCAAGTTTGCAAAGAAAAGAACATCTAAATGATAACAAAGCCTTGATTGCTTTGTTGCTGAAGTTATTTTATTTTATTTATTCAATTTTCTATACCGTTCTCCCAGGGGAGTTCAGAACGGTTTACATGAATTTATTCAGGTACTCAAGCATTTTTCCCTGTCTATCCCGGTGGACTCACAATCTATCTAGTGTACCTGAGGCAATGGGGGGATTAAGTGACTTGCCCAGGGTCACAAGGAGCAGCGTGGGTTTGAACCCACAACCCCAGGATGCTGAGGCTGTAGTTTTAACCACTGCGCCACACTTAGGATAATTACTGCATAAAAAATAAAAACAAAAGCAAATTACTTGCTGTTAGTTTTCAAGGACCAATCACATTAAAAAATGATGCTTGTGTGGGTGGTTGTATCCTTACGCACACAGACACTCATGACATTGACAGACTCTTGTGTACGCGATGTACTTGTCATCTATTCTAGTGTATAATTATGAAGTGAATTTTTGAAAATAAAGTAAAATTCTGCAATCTCTCAATGCACACTGTGCCGTGGCACCCAGTTTGAGAGACACTGCTCTGTAGGCACCTCTAACTCTGTTTTACTTCCATTGCTTTCAGCTTGTGCTTCTCAGCCCTATCCTAGAGGCAGAGCAGGATTAAAGCATAGGCAAACTAGGCATGGGCCTAGGGCCCAAATATTTAGGAGGGGCCCTCTCAAATGTGTAAGACGAGGCAGAGTTTTGCCCTGGTTCATTAGCTTCTGCCACAGAGAAGAGAATCAGGAGGGCGCAGAGCCATTGTTCACCAAAGAGGTCTGTCTATTCTTCCTCACTCCCTGAGTACTGCCTTGTAGTCAGCAGGGGGAGCCAGCGAGCAGGGCCTCTTACCTGCCAGTTTTCCTCTGTAGTCAGAATCATTCAAGGCTCCATTTGTGGGAGCTTTAAAATATATTTAAATTACAACGAGGGACCCCAACAAACCTATTTAATCCCGCCCTGCCTAGAGGCACACCTAGCCAATTAGATTTCCAGGATTACTGCATTTGCAGTAATCCTGTAGATTTCCAGGATTACTGCAAATGCAAGCAATGTCTCACTTCGGCTCACCACACAATTGTTTCCCACATACTCATCTTTATAGGACCCCCAGTGACCCCTGAAGAAGACTTTTTGTCGAAACGCGGACCGTGTTGGGTCCTGTATCCCTAGCGGACTAGGTCCTTTAAGGCTCTTATGTGGTTGATTTATTTTTATGTGGATGGAATTATTTTATGTAGATGATTTCAGTGTAGCTTTGGAACTTTGACACTTTCAAATAAAGTCCATTTAGGAACATCGTCACTCCACAGAGTTTTTTTTGGTTTTCTCTGGATTTTCTTCTTTGTGGATATTTCGGGGTCAATTCCTTTTGTTTTTCACAGCTTCAGTCTAGGCACGATTCCTGCCACTTCACCGCTAGTATTATAGAGACACACATTTGCCTATGTGTCTTTATAAAATAGGCATTACGTGGCCTTTAGATGTAGCTGACCTTTTATAGAATTACCCTCTTAGTGAATCAACATCATCCATTAGGAATTTCCATTTGCATGGAGCAAGGCTTGTAGTTTTTAACATGATGGAGGATTATTTATGCCAAAAGAAACCAGTTCAGCAATGGTTCACTTCAAACCATAAAGATACCGGTAGTTTTCTGCCTTGGCTGTTCTGCCCCATCCCCCCTTCTCTATTTTGGAATTATTGTTGCACAGTTCATTGTAGAGTTCCCTCTCCCCCTGGTTGATGACAGTGTAGAGCAAGTCTTGTCCAAGACTCCAAGGAGATGTTGAACAATAGAAGCTTAAGACCTCCCAGAGTTTTATTTAGCTCTTTCTGGGACCTTAAGACTTTTCTCAGTTCCATACTGCAGTTTCTGCCTTAAGGCGCACACACATGTGCTTACTACAATTTTCCTGTTCCTCAGAGGTCGGAGTGCAGGACAGTTGGCTGCATTTCAAACACTGCTGATGTCATGATCTAGTTTTAAATAAATCATACATTGCCTGGTGCTGAAACCTAAATGGAACGTATGGCCTGCCACCACAGGGTACCTTGATTGCTCTTCATTTTCCCTCCTCCTCATGCCAGACTCAGCAGCATAGAGGAAATAAGCTCTCAAGGCCCTCGTCTACCACTTACTGGTAATAGTGCTATATGTGAAAGGTTAGGACTGGATCCTCTTCCGCTGTGTTGTATGTACTGCACCAGGCTACATAGGCCCATAGATGTCAAATCTGAAAATCAGTTGCTTGAGTACCTGAGTGTAAAAAACTGCTTAGATAACCTTGATAGGCGGTATATAAAAAAAAACAACAACACCTAATAATAATAATAATAATGTAGCACTTAAGTTGTGCCCTAATGTTTAGAGCCAGGCCTCTAGAAATGCTTAATTGATCCTCAGATGCACCACTCCTCGTTCAAACTTTATCATAACGTTAAGCTTGAGGTGCAAAATCTTCCCTGGATCAATTTGTATTATAATTCATAATGACTTTAAATATTATTTATATAAACTACATATAAGTTAATTATTCAAGTGTTCTAAAGTGCTAACATTTAAAGAAATATTTAGTCAAAAAGACTTAGCTTTAATTGTGTGGTCGTTGTAGGGACTTCTTGTGCCAACATGTTTCGCGATAAAACGCTTTTTCAAGGCTGGGTCCCTAATCATATAATGCCATCGATCTTAACCGCTAACTTTTTACCATGTTGGCACAAGAAGTCCCTACAACGACCACACAATTAAAGCTAAGTCTTTTCGACTAAATATTTCTTTAAATGTTAGCACTTTAGAACACTTGAATAATTAACTTATATGTAGTTTATATAAATAATATTTAAAGTCATTATGAATTATAATACAAATTGATCCAGGGAAGATTTTGCACCTCAAGCTTAACGTTATGATAAAGTTTGAACGAGGAGTGGTGCATCTGAGGATCAATTAAGCATTTCTGGAGGCCTGGTTCTGAATTGAATATGGCTTGGTTGTTATCTTTATTGAATGAATGCTTTATAAAGATTGAGTGTGCTTACTGATTATAGCTAATGTTTAGAGCAGCAGACTGAGAACCAGGGAAACCAGGTTTCAAATCCCATTGTGGCTCCTTGTGATCTTGGGCAAGCCACTTAACCTTCCGTTATCTCAGGCACGAACTTAGATGGTGAGCCCTCCAGGGACAGGAAAATAGTTCTTGGACCTTGAGCTATAACTGGAAAAGGCCTGAGCTGATCCAAATTCCTCCACTCACACGGCATGACAGGCCAGAGTAATAATGGGATGCATATGAGCAGTGTGGGAAAAAATACGGAGGGTCTTCCTACTCGCTCAACTGCAGGAGCTGCTCCTTTAGCTCCCTGATCTAGAGCCAGAGCGGTAGCCAGACCCGGGGATATAAAAGTAGTCTGTGACACTGCAGAGGGTGCAGCTGTGATAACCATAGGCTTAAATTCCTCTCGGCATCTGCTAATAGTATATAAGTGAATGAAGATTTACAATGCAATTGTACTACTTCTGGTGTAAGATAACGGCTTTTAACACAGAATCACAATTTTTTTTAAAAAAAAGCAATCTACAAATCCAGGCAAAATATGAATGCACTGTACCTTATATCAGTGGTTCCCAACCCTGTCCTGGTGGACCACCAGGCCAATCGGGTTTTCAGGATAGCCCTAATGAATATGCACGGAGCAGATTTGCATGCCTGTCACTTCCATTATTTGCAAATCTCTCTCATGCATATTTATTAGGGCTAGCTTGAAAATCTGATTGGCCTGGTGGTTCTCCAGGACAGGGTTGGGAACCACACTGCCTTATATTATTTGACAGAAAATGCAACAGAAGTGGCACGATACAGTATATACTTTCAGTATGCCCTGTATCAGCTTTTGTTTCCATTAAAAACTACTTTACTTTAATTTCCCGTAGGTTGAACAGTTTCTGAGCAGATTCTTTTTATACAGCAAGTCTTTATTATATGTCAGAACTATTTAAAACGATTTGGAAACTGTACAGTGTCTGTTCAGAAACCTAGAGGAAGGGCTGCGTTTGTTTTTTTTTCCAGAAAACCCACCCATTTGCCTCCTGGTGCCCTGGGCAGGGTTAAAAGTCACCATTGTGGCCAGGTGTTTCCTGAGATGTTTGCTGAGACCCAGCTCTGTTGCCAGCAGGCAGACCTCGGAACCTTGTGACACTTTTTCCTCAGCCTCTTCCATTTCCCTTTTGCTAGGGAGTCCTGGAACAGCAGCTCCTTCTGAGTGGTGACGATGCCTACAACGCCCACTTTGGGGAGAGCATGGCCTCCTTGGGGGACATCGACGATGATGGATTCCCAGGTCAGTGCATTTTCGTTCTCCAGTGGGCGGCAGACGCCAGTTTTATTTGATTATAAATATAGACTTGTTGTTGTCTGGGCCCAGGGCTTCATTAATTCACTAGAGTTCTTTACAGCAAATCAAGAAACCATGCCTCTTATTCTGTATAGACAGATTTGCTTATTTGCATCATAAAACTTGTTCTGGTTTTTGTTGTTGTTAAGACTTGTTTTGCAAGCATAATCGATTCATAGACAGTGATGGAAAATTGATACAATTAAAGCACAAGAAAATGTCAGTGGACATTTATAATCTAGATTTATAAGAGTGAGTTAGTACACAGTTATATGTCACGGGAACTGGAAAGCTAAGCCCTTCCCATGCCTTATCAGGTGAAGCCACCCAAGGGATGATGCATTTTCTGTAGTTATCAGCATATCAGCTGGTAACACAAAAGGATGAAGGAAGGAAGTATTCCCATTTTTTTTTGATGCTGAAAGCATTTTCTGTTTCTTCTCACCCATCCATTTTGACAATAACATTTGGCAGGGACATTTTCAATATGACATCCAAATCTGAGTTTTGTGGAAGATGCACAAAAATCCGGTAATGAACATGACCCTTTTCGAAACAGAGCCACGTCTCTCTTTTTGTTTTGAAAATGTCCATTTCTCAGATGTGCTTGTTCTCGGTGTATATTATCTTTTTGAACCATTTTCGAAAAGAAAAGCACACTAAACAAGCCATTGGGATGTAGGAGGGGCCAGCAGTTTTAGTAGACTGACCACGTAGACATTGCAGCAGAGCAGTGGGGCACTGCAGTGAACTTCACATAAAAAGGTCCAGGTACATATCTTACCATAATCACCCCTTATAGTGTATGGGGAGACTTCCAAAACCCACTCTTAACCTACTGCACCCATCTGTACATTACACCAATAGCCCTTATACCTGCAGGTGACACCTACGTGTAGGTACAGTGGGATTAGGAAGGGGTTTGCAAGGCTCACAAATTGCAGCATAAGTGTAGTGGTTAGAATGGTGTATGAGCCTGAATCCCCATCTCTATAGTTGACTACAATGCCTACTAGGCTACTCCAAGAACCTGCTTGCTGCTCTACTAGGACTGGCTATAATATTTGAAGCTGTCCTAGAGGCAGGTATACATGTATATTGTTTCATTCACATCTTTGGAGGGTAGGAGAGGGTCAATGACCAGTGGGGGGAGTGTGTGTTTATGGGGGTCATGCTTGTATCCCTCCAGTGATCATTTGTTTAGTGTGGGCACCTTTTTGACACTTAATTCATTGTTAAAAAAAAGGTCTAGCCCCAGATGTCCAAATTTTGCCCTGGATATGTTAATGAATATTTGAGTATGAAAGAAAAAAAGTCCAAGTCATAAACCTGCCCACTTTAGACCTCTAATATGCCCCCTTGAGGTTTAGATGACTAGCACAGATATCCGTCTAGAAAATAGGTTTTGAAAATATTGAATTGGGAGGGTTTGGCGAGAAAAACGTCCATCTGTCCCTTTATGCCACTTTTTGGATGTTTATATTTTTTGAAAAGGAGCTCCAAAGTCTTCTTGTGCTGCTCACATGCAATCTGAAGATCTACGGGATGGCTATCATTTAGCTGATGAGGAATCAGCTTTGTAAGGTCCAGCTGATAAAGCAGTGCAGTAGTCTTATTAGTTCAAATACATATTAGGCAAAACATTTGTATTCGACTAACCTAATAAGTTTTTTTTTTCATTAGCTTTAGGGAGCTACAGTACAGTCCTTTGGATCAAAATAGAATGAGCAGGCAAAGGCAAACAGTGATGTTGCCTGACTATCCAAGTTAATGACAGATTACATTACAAGGGTGGTGTGAAGGGAAAAGAAAGGAAGAGAGGTGATGTGATAGCAGAGTAGTGTGAAGGCTAATAGGGGGATAAGATGACCCCTGATAACAGACATGAAAATCTGTGTCTCTCTGAGGTCAATGCTCAAAGCCCTGCGAAGATGGACCCACAATTTAATATGAATGCAAAAAAAAAAAAAGCATTGCAGTGCTTGAGGCAAATCATATTTAAATGTTGAGTGTGGTTAAATGACACTATTAAACAGAAAACTTGTAGCTAATGGGGGGATGTATGGGGAGGAACGTGCCTGGCACATCATGTTCACAAAGCTTTCACGGTAAGCATAGCTCTTGTGTGTATGCCCAGATAAAAATGGAAGTGTCAGCACATAGAGGCACGCATTCTTCAGCGCCTAAGTACGGGTCTCGCAAATATTACTAACTCAGACACGCCCACGTTTGTTACTTCCTGTCTAAAAATTGCAGGAGTCTCCTTCCGCTTGTAAAAGAAGACAAAACCAGCAGTTCACTACATGAAAAATGGCAAAAAAAACCCCAACATTTTGGCGATATAGACCAGAAATTTCTTCTATGGATTGCAGTTCTCCCATCAGTGCATTGCAAAGGATTACTTATGGGGGGGGGGGGGGGAATTCAACCACGAGTGCTAAGAGATTTAGCACATGTTAAGGAATAGCGCATGATAAAAGCTAAGACATCCGTAGAAATATAATGGGCATCTTACCATTTAGAGCGCATTAAATTGCTTAGGACCCTTTGATGAATCCCCCCCTTACTGGCCTCATTAACATCCTTTGTAATACTTTTTAGTATAATTTGCGGCCAGGTGTACCGCGCATGTTATTACCCACGCTTGCGCCTTCTGAGCATTCAGCACACAGTTACTGTGCTCATGGTAGCTTTGAGCATCAGGGCTTCTGTTGGGGAAGGGATTTTAGCATTAGCAAGTTCCTTTTCAGTGGTAGCTAAGGCAAATTACATTTAGATACCTGTCCCAGAGGGTTCACAATTTTAGGGGTTGAGATTGAAAAGCATTTTTCTGGGTACTAGTACCTGCTAACCAGATAAATACTGCGAAGGAAGATATTCAGAGATACCATACTGTCCAGACAATTATTGATACTAATTGCCAGTCTTAAAAAAAATTTGCATTCACATCTCTCTAGGGCAGGGATCTCAAAGTCCCTCCTTGAGGGCCGCAATCCAGTCAGGTTTTCAAGATTTCCCCAATGAATATACATTGAAAGCAGTGCATGCACAAAGATCTCATGCATATTCATTGGGGAAATCCTGGAAACCCGAATGAATTGCGGCCCTCAAGGAGGGACTTTGAGACCCCTGCTCTAGGGCTATTTTATAAAGCATGGCATCTAACTTCATTCATTCCCATTTGAAAAGAGGGTGTGGCCAAGGATGTTCCAAAGAGTTTGCACACAGATTTACAAGTTTTGCCCAAATTACACCTACTTTTAGTGCTGGCATTTATACCTGCTTTTAACAAGTGTACAAAGGGCAGCCAGAAGGTAGGCACCAGGTCGGTGCCAATTGCTATAATATAAAGAGTGCGCTATTTTTATAGAATAGCACTTGGTGCTCAGTTTTTTCAACACTGCATTTTCAGTGCCATGTGTTGAATTTCCTCATATATGCACATATACAGTAAGTGCAGTGTGTGTGGGCAAGGCAGTGCATATTTATATGCACAGGCCCGGATTCTATAAACGGCGCCTAAATCATCTGGTGCTTAGAAAAATGGTGCCAGTCATGGGTCAATCACTTAGGCGCTGTTAACTGAATCGAGGCTACTGATGCCTGAGAAAAAACGTAGGTGCCAGTAATATAGGCAGACATTTCTGGTACCTAAGCTTCTTGGAAAATCGTGCATAGTGGCGCCTAAGATAATCTCCGCCCCTAAACATGCCTACCTTGACCTTAAGTGCTGCTAAGTGCCAGGCAGTAGGTGCGATTCTCGCATCTACCCCGGTAGGTGCCTAGCCGTACCTACTTTTTAAAAATATGTTTTTAATCAGTCCAGTTTGAAATGGTGCGGTCAGTTACCCCACCAATTAAAGCTGATTAATGCAATTAAGGGCTAGATTCACTAAGCAAACCGATTGAGTACCGATTGGTTTGCGACCCCTTTGCAACCTGATTTTCCTCCGGCCTGATTCACTAACCTCTGTCCTAATCATCCTCCGATCCGATCCGTGCATGCAAATGAAGGGGATCGGTATTAAAATGTAGGCAGGCAGTGATTCACAAAACAAATCTTGAAAACCGACTGGGCTGGCCGATCAACAAAAGAAGCAACTGTTGGGGACCAGTCGCTAACTGTTTTCCAACTGCATCTTGCTCTCTCGGCCTGGATGCTCCTGTCTGCTCTCCTGCCCCGACTCTACTGTTTTGCCCCAACTCTCGTCTCGTCGCCCTGCTCACCTCTCCTGCCTGACTCTGCTATGCTGCCCCAAATCTCGTGTCGCCACCCTGCTCCCCTCTCCTGCCCGACTCTACTCTCCTGCCTCAAATCTCTCCGGCCGCCGCAACTCTCCTGCCATTCCCCGCACTACGAGCCCGGGTTAAAACCACGGGCTTGCGATGAAAAGTAAACCCAAAAAGTTAAAAAAAAAAAGGTTGTTCAGTGATCCGATTCAGTTGGTTAGGGGCGTGTTTCCGATTGCCCATATTTGCATGAGGACGATTGGTGAATCAGTCCCCCAGACATGGATCGGATCGGATCCTTCATGGATCAGATCCGATCTGTGCCGTTAGTGCAGGGGTCTCAGAGTCCCTCCTTGAGGGCCACAATCCAGTCGGGTTTTCAGGATTTCCCCAATGAATATGCATGACATCTATGTGCATGCACTGCTTTCAATACATATTCATTGGGGAAATCCTGAAAACCCAACTGGATTCCGGCCCTCGTAGCCCACTCCTACATTAGCCGGTTCCGGAAATCTGGAAATTCAGTGACTGTGCTTGGACGTGGCCTGGCATTGAATTTCCAGATTTAACACCAATGGTGGTTAGCGAAACGCTGGTCATTACCGGCTTAAGAGCGGGCCCTGGCCTTTACCATTTTTGATTGCCATCTTGTTTTCCATTCAGATGTTGCTATCGGTGCCCCGAAAGAAGATGACTATGTTGGAGCTGTCTATATCTATCATGGAGACGTGGAGGGTATTGTGCCTCGGTATTCTATGGTAAGTCTTCCTTCATGCACCTCAAAGTAATAACTTTCATGGTAATGTGTTGAAAGTAACTTCTGGAAAATGTCCAAACTGAGACACCATAGAGGAACTGTGGAAGAGACTGCTGTTCTTTTCTTACATGATAATGAACTGGGGGAATTTTTTTCTGTAGAAGTGAAGAGAACATGTAAATAACAAGGGTGCATAGATTTAGGAAAGGATTGTTATAGAGTTTTCTGCAAGTAGGGGAAAACACTTGACTGAGAATTATTCTGAAGAGGGTTAGAAATTTTTATCTTTTTTTTTTTTTCTGCTGCATTAACACTGGAGACACCACCAACATGGTGTGCTTGTGAGAGACTTGCACTTGGCCCTTTGTTATGCATTTTAAGGACTAATATAAGTAGGTATATGCTAAGTATATATACACTTAAGCAAGTATTCACAGAGTTCTGTTACCATATGGAATTCTATTAATGCATTATTTTCCCATGTTATTTGTTGTTTTGACTTAAGCTGGACCTTGGAAGGTCCTAGGGGTAGTGGAACAGCATTGGTTTGGAGGCGGGGGGGGGGGGGGGAGAGGGGGAAGTACAGAGAGTGTGGTTGGTGATTTTGGGAGGTGGGGTTTAGTTTCAGCCAAAAATGCATCAGCATTTTCATCTGAAATCGAAATATTGCCGAACTGAAATTTCAGGCTGAAATTTGTTTAGCCAAGTGCATTTAAA
Source organism: Geotrypetes seraphini (assembly GCF_902459505.1). Classification (NCBI taxonomy): domain Eukaryota; kingdom Metazoa; phylum Chordata; class Amphibia; order Gymnophiona; family Dermophiidae; genus Geotrypetes; species Geotrypetes seraphini. The sequence continues at coordinate 363,357,940 of NC_047085.1, forward strand.
GTTCTGTGCCTAACTATATGTTATTTTTCAATATTATATTATTATAAAGGAGAGACTGATGATTGGAATATGACCCAAAGAGTTAGATAATACGTTGTTTTCTAACATTGAGGTCTGATAATTCTTAGAGGTCCGTCTTAAAGTTTCTTTTTTTTCTCTCCATTTTTCACTTGTTTGATTTAGCACTAGTCATTAGAAATTGCAATCGTAATTTTTGTAGATTGTCTGATAATTTGCATAAATACCATCAATTTTGTTTTAAATAATTTGACAGAACTATTAAGAGCACTTGTGGATATTCAGAAATGAAAAAAGATTCTGAAAACAACTCTGTTTATGGAGGCTTTTAACTGAATGAGAAGTGGTATTTTTATGAGTATATTGGAATTGTGTTATGTTTTGAATATATGCATCACACTATACAAGGGAAACTTCAATTAGCTGAGGTGATATACAAAACAGCTCTCATTAATCACCTTTTTCCAATTGATTTTACAGTTTTTTTCCAATTTGATTGAATGTTTGTTCTGTGGTAATTGGTGGTGGAGACGGAGAACACGTGATGATGGTCTCCAACACAGCTGACTCTGTGAATTTTCACTAGAGTTATAGTTGTGGGGCTGAGCGTTCACTTAGAAGCATATTTTTTGATTTTGATGTTTATTATTTTTTATATATTTATAACTCAGTTATTTGAAAGGTGATTAATAAGAGCTGTTGAATATATGCATGTCATTTTATGATTATGATTGTATTTTGTAAGCCACTTAGGTTTAAGTGGGTAACAAATTTTTAAAATAAATAAAATATATGCAGGCTGGTACATAAAAGGACAAAGGAATCGGGGAATCAATTCTCTTCAAGGAATTTTTCACCCATGAATCTTATCTAAAAGAACATATATGATTTGGAACATTTCTAGGAGCTTAGTACCCTGTGTTTCTCATGACTGAGCTGAGCATTCTCTGTAGCTTGTGCCAAAACAGGATCATGTTTTTTGTTGAGAATACATAGCAAAGCTTTGTTATCTCTGCATTGGTAGAGTAGTGTACAGATGCGTTCTTCATTTTGGTGCCTTGGTGCCTGCTGGCAGCAGATTCAGATCACCCAGCCTAGGCCCATAAAGTGAGAAGTGTTGATTTTTCACTCTCATCTTGTCCTTTCAAAGTGAATTTTTTTTTTTTTTTTAGTAATTGGTTTTATCCTGCCTGCTCTATGTGTTTCCTGTCACAGGATGTCAAGCTGATAGTCATGCCCCATTCCTAGTGCACCCCCTCCCCCTTCCATCCTTTTGAGCTTTACTTTAAAGGGATGCTGTGTCCTAAGCCTATTCTACAGTGATTGATCTGGGAAGCTTGACATTATGTTTAACAGATTTAAATGGCTCTGGCTTGATCTTTAACTATTTATTAACAAGCTTTCATTTTAAAGGGACTCTTTAGTCCAAACAGAGCAGATCCCAGGATAATGCGCTAGTTCAATATCACATCCTGTCAGGGGAACGTGCTGTAGTTTTTATCATCAGTCCAAATCACCATAGTATCATAACCATTAAGTAAAGCAAGGGCCTCAGAAGTGCCAGTATCAGCCAAATGTTTTCAATGGTTATAGTACTTTCGGCACTGGCCTCCTCATTGGACCTGCTGTGAACTCTTTTAATAATTTTATAAAGTGCTTTCCTATAAAGTGCTTTATGCCACAAGATGCTTTTTAATTAAAGTGCTGTAGTCAATAATTAAATCAAATTTCTGAGCAGTTTTTAAGCTACAAACTTATCTTTTTTGTTTCGTTGTTCATATCAGGAAGGGACCTGTCATTCGACATATTTTGCCGATAGGCTGTATCAAGAACCGTCCCCTATAATATAAACAAACTAAAATCAAACTTATTCTGTCTATAAAATCATTTTCTCAGGGATATATCATTCAAACTCTACATTTAAAAAGAATAATTACCTCTTATCTCATGAATGTTAGCCATCCCGATGGCCGTGGCGTTCTCTTGTGCTATATTTAACCCTCCCACTTTAATGACATCAGAGATATGAACTAGCAAATCAGGAATCACACTAAGGACATCCACTCTATATCCTGATTCAACCCAAAAGGTTTTACTGTATTTAAAGAAAAGATCCATTGTTGTTCATTGTAATTTAATCTCCATTCGTAGTGACCTCCCTCCCACCTTTCTTTTACATGATCTATAACTTGCCGCTGATTATCTTCCAGAGGGTGTGCAGTTATTGTTTCTAAGAAATGCTATGTAAGAGACATGCAGAAATGCCCTTTCACTGAGCATGAAGGCAGCATGTGAGAGAAATGGGGAGTGTATAGAATTTTCCAAAACCACTTTTTTAAATGATACATCTGGCGCATTATTGTACTTATGATTACTGGACAAAGTTATGCTATCGTACAGTGCAGAATCAAAGTACAGCATTTACCTTTACCTTTATATGGTTTTTACCCTCTTAATTCTTTACCTTTTCTTCAATTTCCTCTGCCATTAATTCTCACGTCAGATGAGCAAAGAATTCTCCTTACAAAGCTTGGAAGGGAAACAGCTTCTAAAAGCAAACCTTTCAGTTTTGCTTTGTGACCAGTAGACTCCATCCCTGCAAATAAACATCTTCCTCCAACCTATCCTGCCAGTGGCGTAGCTAGGACTAAATAGGCCCTGGGTGGAAAAAAATTGCAGTGGGACTCCTATAACTACATTGCCCCTAAGATAATGGGAGTTGGAGGCGGGGGTTGAATGCACATTTCCCAAAGCTTGCATACTACAATTAATTCAGAAAAAAAAATATTTTCTCTACCTTTGTTGTTTGCGCATTGCTTTCGTTCTTGTGTCTCTTTTCTGCTTTTCTCTGGTTTTGCTTAACTCTTTCCAGGGTTTTGCATAGAATGGAAGTGACAGGCATGCAAATCTGCTCAATGCATATTCATTAGGGTTAGCCTGAAAACCCGATTGGCCTGGTGGTCCTCCAGGACAGGGTTGGGAACCACTGCCCTAAACCATCCTGTTCAGTATCTCCCCTTCTTTGCCCATCTCCCTATCTTCCTCCAAAGTTCAGTGTCTCTTCTGTTTGTCCCTATCTTACTCAGATCAGCATCTCCCTCTGTATCCCTGTCTCTTCCCTTGTGTCCCATATTGCTGCTCTGTGGCCCCATCCATATGTTCCCTCCATGGCCAGCATCTCTCTTCCCTTTCTCCTGCACCCCACCCTTCCTTTCTTATGGTATGCCATCTCTTCATAAAAACATAAAAATTGCCATACTGGGATAGACCGAAGGTCTATCAAGCCCAGTATCCCATCAACAGCAGCCAACCTAGGCCTAAAGCACCTAGCTACATCCTAAAAAGATTTTTATGCTGCTTATCTTAGGAATAAGCGGTGGATTTCCCCAAGCCATCTCAATAATGGCTTATGGATTTTTCTTTTAGGAAATCATCCAAACCTCTTTTAAATCTCGCTAAGCTAACCAAGTTCACCACATTCTCTAGTACAGTCTTTATATCTCTTCTCTTTGCTAACCCCTCAGTCCAGCATTTGTTTCCGCTCTTCCTCCTCCCCTTTGCTCCAGGGCAGTTCTCTTTCCCTCTATCCCCCCACCCCCATATCCAGCATCTCTTCCCCCCTCTGCCCCTACTAGACATTAAGGTATCTGTCCATTGTTCCGCTCCACACTGGATCCAGCATTTCTTTCTTCTGACCCCTACTCCACCCCCCACACCTATATGGGTCTGCCCCCCACACCTACGTGGGTCTGGCCCTCCCACACATACATGAATCTGGCCTCAATCCAGCTTCCCCCACCCGCTGTTACTGCTCCACACACTGCTGCCTCTTGGGTCAATTGGGCCTTTCCTCTGCTGCATCCTGCCTATAGGAACTTATATCAGAAAAGCAGGAAGTGGCAGAGGAAAGGCCCTGCCACCCAAAGCTACTTCTGCTGTGATTATAGCAGTTTTTGCGGGGCTAGCGGAGGGTGGGGGTAAGCTGGAGTGAGGCTGGACCCTCATAGGTGTGTGTGGGTCCAACTTCTGGTGACCCCTACCATTGGGCAGCCTTGTGCGTTTTGCTACTGTCTTGCAGCCCAGGCATGTCACCCCCAACATGTGCCTTCATTCTGATAGCTTAAGATACAGGAGATACACCTTTACCTCTAGATGCTGTATAGATTGTCCAAAGTTGGGTGCAGATCACAGATCTATGCGCAAACTAATTAACCAATTAGGCAATAATCAATTATTGGTGCTAAGAAGCACCCAATTTGCAGTAATTAGGTGTTATGCATAGATCTGTCCTATGTCCTATTCTATAGCAGGCATACCTAAATTTCATAGTCTGCAAATCTAAAGGGAACGTGGCTGCGGGAGGGGCATGGATGGGTCAGTGACGTTCCAAGAAATTAGGCATGATGTTATAGCAGGGGTGCCCAACGCGTCGAATGCGATCGACCGGTAGCTCAGGAAGGCAACGTGAGTCGATCGCAGAGCCCATCCCGGGCTCTGTGATAGACTCGTGTTGCCGTCCCGATCTACCGGGCCTATCAGCCTTCCTCTCCCCGACGTCAAAGACGCCGACGCCGGGCATTAGGCTGTTTTTGTCATTTCGGGGGGAGGGGGGAAAAGTGAGGTGGCGTGGCGGCGGCAGCAGCAACAGCCTGAAAAAGAAATCATCCTGGCTCGGGTCGGTGACATACTCCGGAACTTCTACCTCTTCCAGCAGCCCTCTCCCTTCTACCTGCTTCCGCCCACACCCCCTGCTCCGTGGCTCTCTTCGGCAACTCAGCAGCAGCGATCGACACAAGCTTCTGAAGTCGGGGCCTACCCTCTGCGAGTCCCGCTTGTTTTAACTTCCTTTTTCCACAAAGGCGGGACTCGTAGAGGGAAGGCCTCGATGTCGGCAGCTTGTCTTGATCACCGCTGCCGACGAGTTGCTTAAGAGAGCCACGGAGCAGGGGGGTTTTGCCAGGTGCAGGTAGAAGGGAGAGGGCCAGATGCAGGACTCGTGGCTGAGGGAGCAGAAGAGAGAAAGAAAGAGAGAGGGGAGGGAAACAAAAGGAAATATTTCATACTGGGCTGGGCCGGGCTGGAGTGGAGGGAGGGTGGAAAGATTCTGGCTACAGGGTGCATTAACAAAGGAAAAGGGGGTAAAGCTGAAAATGGAGATAGTGACACAAAGAAGAGAAAGAGTAAGCAGGACCTACTGAATAAGGATAGAGATACAGAGGGGACATGAAGAGGAGGTGAAATAGAGACATAGAAGTAATGCTGAAAAAGTGTGTGGGGGGGAGATAAAGACATTGAAAGGGCAAATGGTGAACATGGAGTAAAGACAAGGACAGAGACAAATGTGCACTAGCGTTTTTAGCGCACACACTGGATTAGCGCGCGCTACCCAAAAAACTACCGCCTGCTCAAGAGGAGGCGGTAGCGGCTAGTGCATGTGGCATTTTAGCATGTGCTAAGCGTGCGCTAAAACCGCTAGCGCGCCTTTGTAAAAGGAGCCCATAAACTCTGGAATTCTCTTTCACTGGAGTTAATCTATGCTAAATGAAATACAGTGGAACCTTGGTTTATGAGCATAATTCGTTCCAGAAGCATGCTCGTAAACCAAATTGCTCGTATATCAAAGCAAGTTTCCCCATAGGAAGTAAGGGAAACTGCTTTGATTGGTTCCACCTCCTCCCCCCCCCACAAGGCTACCGGCGCTGCTCCATTCTCCCCCCCCCCTTGAGGAATCCGACGCTGTTCCAAACCCCTCCCCGCAATCCAGCTTCCTCCCCCCTGCGAACCAGCATCCCCCCCCGCTCGCATTGCCCCCCTCCACCGCGATCCTACTTCCCCCCCTCCCGAGCAGTCAATGACACCCTTTACCTGACTTGGCACCAGTGCCGGTGCCCGAATATCCTCCCTCTTCTAGCGCGGCTGGGCGGTGCATCGGAGATCCTCCTTCTTCTGGTCTGGGCTGGGCTGGACTGGCTTTGAGCATTTGTGCATGCTCAAAGCCTTCTGGTCTCACTCTCTCCGAGATTGAGAGCGAGACCAGAAGGCTTTGAGCATGCGCAAATGTTCAAAGCCAGTCCAGCCCAGCCCAGACCAGAAGAAGGAGGATCGCCGACGCACTGCCCAGCCCAGGCCGCGCCAGAAGAGGGAGGATCTTCGGGCACCGGCACTGGTGCCAAGTCGGGTAAAGGGTGTCATTGACTGCTCGGGGGGGGGCGGGGTGCGGGGAAGTAGGATCGCGGTGGAGGGGGGGGGGCAATGCGAGCGGGGGAGGGGGGGATGCCGGATCGTGGGGGGGGGGGGCGCTCGTACAGCGAGGCAAACTCGGTTTACGAGGCACCAAGTTTGCGAATGTTTTGCTCGTCTTGCAAAACACTCGCAAACTGGTGCACTCGTAAACCGAGGTACCACTGTACTGTACTTTCTTAGCAACAGAAGCAATGCAGAAAGAATAAGCCGTAGAATAAAAGAGCTGATTTTTACATATGGACCTACTACAGTGACAATTAGTAGGTAAAACTAGTTTGAGACAGATAAGCAGGACACATTCCAAGAAGAACCTTGAAAACTAAATAGAGAATTAAAAATTTTATTCTGACTGCAACAGAAAGCCAGTGTAAAATTCACAACATTGGTATGATACTTTTTTTTAACAGGAATTCTTCAAAAATAATTCTAGCAGCAGTATTTTGAAACAATTGAATCCTAAATAATGATTTATTTGAGAGACCAATGCAGGGATTACTTCAACATTCCACCTGGGAGAGGCCTGCAAATGCTAGATCACTTTGGCAAGAATTTTTTCCATGGGGTGATGATGTCAGCATACACAAATACACATTAGCTTTTTATAATCCAGTACATGCACATTGTCTTCCCAGACATACAAATTATTTCACCAAGTCACAATTGAAAGCACAGTTGGCTGCCACACTATGAGCAGAGGCAGAATGTTGTATGTATCTGATATACACTGCCTATGCCTACAATGTATTTAAGACCTCCTCCATGATTTTCCCTTCTGTTGTTGTGGCTAGATGCCTGTCGTGGCTGCATGCCTCTGGTGTTTGTGAGGATGTTCATTCTAAGCTAGCAGATGTGCCCTGTACGGAAAATCCCCTCTTTGGAAACAAGGTCAAGAAGGTCTCAAACTTTTTTGTGCAAAAAGAATTTCAAAAAGGGAACACTTTTATCTACTCTACTGTTTCTGGAAAAAAAACAACCATATTTTTGACTGTATGATGGATCTCAAGGATGATTACATGCATAATACAATTTATTCTGGCTGCAGGAAATATCTTAGATTCTACCTCCAGATCAGTCCACTTACAATAACAAAGTCTTTCCTTTTGGTCCTTCCTCAGCACCCAGGGTTTTCAGGAAGTGCTTGGTAGGGGTAATGGCCTGCCTCTATCACTCTGGTCATCTCATATTCCCACATATCAATGTCAAGACTCTCAGTGGCCTCTCTAGAAGTACAGGGATCAGTCCTAGTGACCCAGATTACATAACATTTCTAGTCTATGGGATTCCTGATCAACTTATCTTTATGACCAATGATCACTATTTTCTTTTAAGGCGGTAGGTACCTTAGACACCAATCAAGCAAGGGCATTACTAGCAGAAAACAGAATGTAAGCCCTCATTTCATATTTCTGTGCTATACAATTAGGACCCAAAATTACAGTCAGATTTTTTCTTCAGATGCTAGGCCTTATGGCTGTGATGTTTCATATGTACCTTTCACCTATTTAAAAATGAGACATTTGAAATTCCAGTGGAATTCACAATCTCAGCCTCTATGATCAGTTCTGTGTGTACTGCCTTGACCTTGGCTAATGTTCAACTAGTGGACCTCCACAGACAACCTCTCTGCAGAAGTTTCTTTCCAGCACAGCCAGTATCAGCAAATTCAAACAACAGACATCAAGCCTGGGCTGGGGAGCTCACATCGATGTCCATCATTCCCAGGGGATTTGGTTAGGTCTCAGATCCTCAGTGATTTCCAAAGGTTAGGTTGTTAGGCAACTCCCAGGGAGCTCAGAGCAATTTAGTATGTCCTCAAAATATTCCTTTATATTTTTCAGGGTTTGTCAGTCTGTTTATCTTGATATACGAAACCACAAATAAACAGATAGAGGAACCAGTTCAAAAAATACTTTCCACTTTCAACGGTGCTCAGAATCCAAGATGGAATGTAAGAACTCAGAGTGGGGGATTAACCCCTACCAGAACTCTTGTGGTATCTATCATTGCACCATGACTGCTGTGAAAAGTTGTTTTGAAACATTGAATAAAATAAGTGATACTTTGTAACTTGCACACTTTCAAATTGCTTATAATGTATGAATGGTTCAAAGGTTAAGTAACTTAGCTGAAGATTGCTGCTAGCGTTAGTTTGGCTGGGTCCTGACGCGTTTCGCCTTACTGGCTTCCTCAGAGAACCCGCATACAATCTTGCATATTGTTATTTATCCTAAGAAAGACAGAAAAGTATGGTACATGTAAAAATGGGTATAAAAAACTCAAATTCATACCAAACTCTCGGCGCAGGAGGCAATGTACCTGGTTTGAAATCAGTCAAATTTTCTTTTCCTGTCACATGAGCGCTCAGCTGAGCACCCGATATTTATGCTTGAGAAGAGATGTCAATCAACTAGTGGAGAAACGCCCACCACTCCACTTCTTTATTCAGTCCCAAAGGAGTCACTGTCTGCCAGTGAAAGATCCAGCTCTGTTCATGCTTCCAAAGCCAAGTTTGAGAATCACCTCCTCTCCAAGCATTACCCCGCGACCCTACTGTAGACATTGCTGACCTTATCCACCACACTCTCCTGCAAGCATTAGAGAATGGGACTATCACAGACAGAGAGTATCGGTTTCTCCATCAAAAGTACCCTACTATTCCGGTGATATATTTTGTTCCCAAAGTCCATAAGAATTTCACCTCTCCTCCAGGGCGTCCCATAGTGGCCGGCATAGGGTCCGTGTTGGAACCTCTGTCGGACTTTGTAGATTTTTACTTGAAACCTTTAGTCTCGGGTGCTAAATCATATATCAAAGACACCACTTCTATGTTAGTTTGGTTACAGGAGTCACACTGTATTCCTCAGGGGGCTCTTATGGCCACTCTAGATATTCAGGCTTTATACACTAACATCCCTCAAGATAGTGCAATTGAGGTAGTACGTAAACATCTTGGTACTTTACAGATGTCTAATGCCAAAGTGGAGTTCTTAGTCACTATTGCCAGCATAGCATTAAGACACAATTATTTCATGTTTGATGCTGAATTTTTTCTGCAAATTCGGGGCACAGCGATGGGGGCCACTATGGCACCATCTTTAGCGTGTCTGTATGTATCAGATTTTGAGGAGTCTTTTATTTATTCATCTGTATACGCTTCCGAGCTTTTTGTATGGAAGCGGTATATAGATGATGTATTTCTGATTTGGACAAACACTTTGGAGATGTTTCACCAATTTTTGAGTTGGCTTAACACATGCAACCCCCATTTACAATTTACAGCAAGTACCTCATGTACCAATATAGCTTTTTTGGACATTCAGATTTCCATTCATGAGGGAGTTTTCAATACGTCTATACACCGTAAGCCTACAGATCGTAACACCTTGCTTCATTATGACAGTTACCATCCTCGTCATTTGAGGAATAATTTACCTGTAGGCCAGTTTTTGAGGCTCAGACGGTTGTGTAGTACCAAAGACGAATATAAACTCCGGTCTGTTGACATGTGGAATCGTTTCAAAGAACGTGGATATCCTTACAGTATTATAAAAAAGGCTTACAAACGGGCCTTATATGCCCATCGTACATACCTGTTGCAACAACCCCCTACACAGTCTGAGTCACGCATGGTGTGCACGTTACCTTATTCATATAAAGTTTTCAACATCAAAAAAATCATCAATGCCCATTGGCACATTCTTCAGGTTCACGAATGTTTAGCACAACCCCCTCTTTTTGCATATTCCAGGGGAAAGAACTTACGGGACAGTGTGTCCCCTTCACAATTCACGAGTACAGCAGTGGTGCCTGCAACTTTACCATCTAAAGGACATTTTAAATGTGGCCATTGCATTGTTTGTGCACAAGCATTGGAAACTTCATGCATTCGTCATCCTAGATTACCTAAGAAGTATGTTTTACAACAGTACTCAGATTGTGATTCTCAAGGGGTTGTTTACATGATTTTGTGCCCATGTGGTCTTCTCTATATTGGACATACTACCAGAAGTGTTAAGACTCGCATCATCGAACATATGAGTAAAATCAGGAGGGGAGATATTAATGCTCCACTTGTGCAGCATTGGTTGGCCGTTCCGCACCAAGTACAGGAATTACAATTTTTGGTTTTAGAGGTGGCTCATTGCAGGAGAGGAGGTGATTCTCAAACTTGGCTTTGGAAGCATGAACAGAGCTGGATCTTTCACTGGCAGACAGTGACTCCTTTGGGACTGAATAAAGAAGTGGAGTGGTGGGTGTTTCTTCACTAGTTGATTGACATCTCTTCTCAAGCATAAATATCGGGTGCTCAGCTGAGCGCTCATGTGACAGGAAAAGAAAATTTGACTGATTTCAAACCAGGTACATTGCCTCCTGCGCCGAGAGTTTGGTATGAATTTGAGTTTTTTATACCCATTTTTACATGTACCATACTTTTCTGTCTTTCTTAGGATAAATAACAATATGCAAGATTGTATGCGGGTTCTCTGAGGAAGCCAGTAAGGCGAAACGCGTCAGGACCCAGCCAAACTAACGCTAGCAGCAATCTTCAGCTAAGTTACTTAACCTTTGAACCATTCATACATTATAAGCAATTTGAAAGTGTGCAAGTTACAAAGTATCACTTATTTTATTCAATGTTTCAAAACAACTTTTCACAGCAGTCATGGTGCAATGATAGATACCACAAGAGTTCTGGTAGGGGTTAATCCCCCACTCTGAGTTCTTACATTCCATCTTGGATTCTGAGCACCGTTGAAAGTGGAAAGTATTTTTTGAACTGGTTCCTCTATCTGTTTATTTGTGATTCCGTTTTTTGGAACTAGGCTTTTTTGACCTAACCCAGTCGTTTATATTGGGATTCAGTATCTTGATATACGATCATTTAATACTGAAAGTACACCAAAGTACCGTATTTTCACGCAGATAACGCGCACCCGTGTAAAACGCGCACACAGGTATAGCGCGCAGAAACCACGATTTTATGTACAAAAACTTTTGTATACCGCGCACACGGGTATACCGCGCATGCAGCCCGACTGTCCTTTCGCCCGCCCCGACTCTCCTCTGGCCACCCCGACTCCTTTCGCCCTCCCCGACTCTCCGTGCGCTGTCCCGACTATCCGTTCACCCTCCCTGACTTTCCGTGCACTGCCCCGCCTCTCCGTGCGCTGGACCCGGAGTTTTCTCAGCAGAATTTCCCAGACCACCTCTTCCTCTCAACACATTGACACGCTAGTGGGTTTATTTTATAGCTTTTTCACTCCCTTCGGTCTGCCTGTCCCCCTTGAAGTCCTGTCCCCCCTTGAAGGTCTGCCTGTCCCCCTTGAAGGTCTGTCCCCATCATGAAAGCCTGATGCCCCCCCCGACGTCCGATACACCCCCCCGACGTCCGATACATCCCCCCCCCCCGGCAGGACCACTCGCACCCCCACCCCGAAGGATCGCCGACTCCCCGACAATATCGGGCCAGAAGGGAGCCCAAACCCTCCTGGCCACGGCGACCCCCTACCCCCACCCCGCACTACATTACGGGCAGGAGGGATCCCTGGCCCTCCTGCCCTCGACGCAAACCCCCCCCCCTCCAACGACCGCCCCCCCAAGAACCTCCGACCGCCCCCCCAGCCAACCCGCGACCCCCCTGGCCGACCCCCACGACCCCCCCACCCCCCTTCCCCGTACCTTTGGTAGTTGGCCGGACAGACGGGAGCCAAACCCGCCTGTCCGGCAGGCAGCCAACACGGAATGAGGCCGGATTGGCCCATCCGTCCCAAAGCTCCGCCTACTGGTGGGGCCTAAGGCGCGTGGGCCAATCAGAATAGGCCCTGGAGCCTTAGGTCCCACCTGGGGGCGCGGCCTAAGGCACATGGTCGGGTTGGGCCCATGTGCCTCAGGCTGCGCCCCCAGGTGGGACCTAAGGCTCCAGGGCCTATTCTGATTGGTCCACGCGCCTTAGGCCCCACCAGTAGGCAGAGCTTTTGGACGGATGGGCCAATCCGGCCTCATTCCGTCGTTGGCTGCCTGCCGAACAGGCGGGTTTGGCTCCCGTCTGTCCGGCCAACTACCAAAGGTACGGGGAAGGGGGGTGGGGGTGTCGTGGGGGTCGGCCAGGGGGGTCGCGGGTCGGCTGGGGGGGGCGGTCGGAGGTTCTTGGGGGGGGGCGGTCGTTGGAGGGAGGGGGGTTTGCGTCGAGGGCAGAAGGGCCTGGGATCCCTCTTGCCCGTAATGTAGTGCGGGGTGGGGGTAGGGGGTCGCCGTGGCCAGGAGGGTTTGGGCTCCCTCCTGGCCCGATATTGTCGGGGAGTTGGGGAGTCGGCCGGGCAAGAGGGCTTGGGCTCCCTCTTGCTCCGATCGTGGATGCGGGTGCGGGTGGGAGCGCGTGCGAGCGGTCGTTCGGGGTGGGGGTGCGAGCGGTCCTGCTGGGGGGGGTGAATCGGGCGTCAGGCGGGGTGGGAACTATGCAAAAAAAATTTTTGTATACCGCGCTCACGCGTATAACGCGCGAGGGGTATGCGTGATAGGTAAAAACGCGTATAACGTGCGCGTTATATGCGTGAAAATACGGTAAATACAGACAAATAACCAGGTGGCAGTGTTTTATGACATGTCAGATGCCAAAATGCAGTAAGAATTTGGGATGTTGTCATAGTCAACCACCTTCAGATTCAAGCAGCTTACATTCCAGGATTTCAAAACTAAATTGCAGATAAGCCCAGCAGATTCCTTCAACCCACAAGAAAGACCACTTCTCAATTCCATTTTTCAAGAGTGGGGAATTTATCAGGCCATCCTCTTCACCTCCAGTGTTTTTTCAAGTGGAAATGTCTTACTGATTGATGTTTTACTAAAGGACATTATCCTATAACATGTCCACTGGATATATTTTTACAGTATTTTATTATCTGTATTTGTGAGGTGTTCAGTCATCCTCCATAAGTGACTCTCAGCCTATCAAACCCCAAGAGATAACCTTCCAGCCTTTCAATGTGCTGTTACATAATGTTTCATAAAAGGGCTTCTCCATGTCAGGCTTCTGGTGATATTTAGTGATGTTGCTTGTTTACTTGCCCTTGCAAATGGGACCATTTAAATAGCGACTCTGTCTTTGCCTGGTTACTTATTTGGGTATGGTATTGAATATTAGCTATACCTATATAACTTGTGGGTACAGCTGCTGACCTGGATATTCAGTGCCAGTGTTTGGATATGGGCTAACACTGGAGATAGTGTAACACAGTTGTTAAAACTACAGCCTCGTCATGCTGAGGTTCTGGGTTCAAACTCACGCTGCTCCTTGTAACCCTGGGTAAGTCACTTAATTCCCCCTCCCAATTGCCCCAGGTACATTACATAGATTGTGAGCCCACTGGGACAGACAGGGAAAAATGCCTGAGTGCCTGAATAAATTGTGAACCATTCTGAGTTCCCTGGGAGAATGGTATAGAAAATTGAATAACTAAATAAGTATCTGGGTTTAAATTAGCTAGTAGCTGGCTTAATATATATTTTTAAATCTTTATTCATTTTAAAGCCATAAATAAGTGCAACAAATTATACAATCATGTTACACTATAAAAGCACTTAGATTCAACCAAAATTATAGTCTATGACAAATAGATATATTACCCTCCCATACTTATATTCAAAAATTGCACTCAAATGAAAGAATTAAAAATATTTTCCAACCCCCCCTCCCACCCTGGACGTGCATGATCAAAGGGCAAAATCAACCATCACTCTTTGCAAAATTTTGTCAATGGCTCCCAAATCCTCAGAAACTTCTTATAATGTCCCTGTTGTATAGCCATAATACGTTCCATTTTAAAGACGTGACACAAAGACTCCCACCAAAAGGTATAATTCAATCGATCTCAGTTTTTCTAATTCCTTAAAATAAGCTGTATGGCAACCCCTGTCATAATAAAGAGAGGTTTGTTATTGTGAGATGATATTTGGCTTTTAGCTCTCATCATAGTGCCAAATAACACAGTGTTGTATGTTAGTGCCACTGGATTTTCCATTACTTTGTTTACCTGATCCCAAATGGATCTCCAAAATTGAAATATCAAGGGACAATAAAATAATAAATGATCTAATGTCCCAGGCTCAAGGTGCCAACACCTATTAGACTTGGAACTATCTAATTTCTGTAATCTAACCGGAGTCCAAAATACTCTATGTAACAAAAAAAAACATGTTTGTCTCATAGATGCAGACTCCGTATATCTCAACCTCCAAGTCCAACCCAGTCAATTCCGATTGGTCCAGGTGTCTAAGGCCTCTCCTATGGGCGGGGCCTTAGGTGCCTGGCCCAATCAGGCCCAAGGCCCGCCATTCGGAGGATGGCCGGCTGACCGGGCTTGGGACCCATCTGTCCGTCCAACTGTGAAGTAAGTTGAGGGGGGTGTCAGTTGGGGGGATGTCAGGGTGCCGTTCGGGGGGAGATCGTGGGTTCAGGGGAGTCGATCGGGGGAGGGTCACGGAGGGTGCGCCGTGGGCAGGAGGGCCTGGGATCCCTCCTGCCTGTACTTGAGGGGGGTCACCTTCCAACAGGAAGGCTTGGGCTCCCTCCTGCCATTATTGGGGGGGTCAGGGGGTTGCACCTCGGCAGGAGGGCTTGGGCTCCCTCCTACCGGTATTGTCGGGGGATTCGGGGGATGGATCACGATTGCGGCAGGAGAGATTAGGCATCTCTCCTGCTGCAATCATTACGGTGGGGGGAAGGGGAGGGATTCTGTAATCGGTGTTGTTTTTGACAGATGCCGGTTACAGAATCCAGTTTTTAGGTGAAGGACTGTCCCCTCCTTCGCCTAAAAGGTCTTGCTTTGGGCGTTTGGGACTTGGGCAATTTTTTGGTTGATAATGTGTTATAAGTTTAGACATAGTGGTGGTCTGGCCGATTAAACTGCTGAACGTAGAGGTAGGCCATTCTCATTTTGGACGGGTTTTTTTTTTTGAGAATGGACATTTTCCCTGCTGCTACTTTCAGCGTTTAGGGGCTTAGGCCAAATGGGAACTTAGACATTTTTTTTGATTATGCCCCTCTAGGTGCTTTTGAATACTGAACTGTTCAAAGAAGTCACTTTAATGTGTGCATGCTGGAATCCTTGTAGGAATCAGCCCAAGCCAAATTCACAATTACTTTTTGATTGCTGTGTTCAAGTAGGGAACCTTTCAAGAACATTAAACCAGGCCAAGGTCTAGACATTGACAACGTAAGGCACCTGCCTAGGGTGCCAACATTTTGATAGGTCCTGGAGCCTTGCTGTTGCTGCCATGCCTCAACCCGGGCTGAATGGCACCACCCCAGAGCAGTACTCCAACAGGAAAATTCAGCTTGGGGTCTGCAAGTTCTGAAGCACTGGTGGGCCTTACTCTCTTGCATTAGTATCCATGGTGACAGGAAGGAAAGGACACTCTAGGGTCTGTCACTTTGTGGGCTCTAACAGGTTTTGTGCTGAATGTTCCTGCTTAAATTGCTGAAGCTGCTGCTGCTGCTGGACTAGGATTGCTCAACAGTAGAGTGGTGGAAGTGAGGGAGGACATGTATTAGGGTGTGAAGTTACTTGCCAGGTATGACTTCTGGGGTACCTCCCTCCCCTGTTACCTATGCGAACCCGCATTTATTTATTTAATATTTGTATTTTATTAATGTTTCAATCTTTAACAAGCATCACTTGATACAGTAATTCAGAGCATAATAAATCATCAAAGCATATATATATGATTACAAAGAACCATTTAATCATTAACTACAGACTTTTAACTAGAAAATTAAAATAAATCATATAGAATTTCAAATATTCCGATACTCTTTCTTAGACCTCAATATTGTCTAGAAAGGAACAAGAAAGTAAAATAGGGAGATCTATTATCAAATAATACTAATATATTTATGAAAAGGCTTAATGTGAATTAAACCAGCCTATTTCTTTAAAGCCATGGAGGGGCATAATAAAAAAAAAATCTAAGTCCCCTTTTGGCCTAAGGCCTTAAACGTTGAAAGTAGAAGCAGAGAAAATGTCTATTATCAAAAAAAACGTCCAAAAGGAGGGGGTCGTTGGTCGGCGGGGAGGCCGATCGGGGGCTCAGGGGAGGCGGTCGTGGGGGGGGTGTCGATTCGAGGGCAGGAGGGCCTGGGATCCCTTTTGCCCGTATTTTAGTGGGGATGGGGGGTAGGGGGGTCCATCTGGGCAGGAGGGGTTGGGCTCCCTCCTGCCTGATCTTGTAGGGGATGGGGGACCAAGCCCTCTGGCCCCATAAGACTCGGGGGGATTGGGGATCGCGGGGCAGGAGGGCTTGGCTCCCTCCTACACTGAATGTAATCAGGGTGCCGCTGGGGTAAGAGGGCTTGGGCTCCCTCTTGCCCCGAACGTAGTCGGGGTGCCACGGGCCAAGAAGGCTTGGGCTCCCTCCTGCCCTGATAGTTGGGGGGGGGGAAGGGTGGATCACGGCTGGGGAGATGAGCCATCTCTCCTGCCGCGATCATTGCTGTAGGGGGTAGGCAAGTTGCTGGGACCGGGGCCGCTGTGCCGATCACAGCAGCCACGATCAGCTCAGCAGCCCCTTTTCGGCACTTATACCTGTTTTGACTTGGTCTAAGTCAAAACGTATAAGTGATGACTAGGCAACCTGCCTAAAGTTTTGATTATACCTGCTGCATGCCTAGGTCTAGGTTGGCCCACCTCCCGCCCTTTCCCCTCCTCTAAAAACGCCTCTTTTCTCTCTGTGCGTTTAGAGGCAGGGGAAAGGCCTAAGCTGGTTTTAGATACGTCTAAAACCAGCTTTGATTATGGGTACTTGGACGATCAGGATTTTGATCGTCCAAGTAGCCATTTAGGCCACTTTTTAGACGTTTCTTTTTTAAATTATTATTATGAGCCCCATAGTTCATACATTCATTACTTTTTTTGTATCCAAAAAGTGTCGAAGTTGCTCTGGTGCAATAAACACATACTTAATCCCAGCATATTTTATTTGACACTTACAGGGGTAATTTAACAAGAAATTTGCCCCCATTTTTACTGTTTCTTCCCGCATTGCTAAAAATAATTTCCTACGGTCTTGAGTCATCTTTGTAACATCGGGGAAAATCCATATTTTTTGATCCATGAACAAATTTTGAGAAGATCGATAAAAAGCCTTCATAATTGAATTTAAGTCCTGTTCAAAGACTAAAGATATAACCAAAGTTCCACGATATTCAATCTTATGCGAACCCGCAATTTAAATTTGGCCCTGTGTTGAACACTGATCCTCTCTGGGAAAGGAAATACAAATCAGAATAAAAGGGAGTATATTAATACTGCTGTTTATTTTCACAGTCCACAGTGTGTATGCACTACTTGCCTATAATAAGCTTTGAAAGACTTTTTTTTTTATATATGCTGGCAGCAAGAAAGATAAACTTGAATAAATGACTAATCTCTGTCTCCTGTAAAGAAATTCTTCTCACACTAAGCTTCCCTCTTCCTGGTTTGTTTTTCATGTTTGAAATAGACATCAACCTTTTATACCCTCAAGTTAAGTCGAGGCCAAGCATGCTGTGAAAGACTGAGCCATGAATCTTTTTCCATCAGTTTGATTCAAATCCCGTGATTCTTTGTTCTACACTTTCTGTTTCAGAGGTTGTCTGGACAAAGGATAAACCCAGTGTTGCAGATGTTTGGCCAGTCCATATCTGGAGGAATTGATATGGATGGAAATGGGTATCCAGGTATGTTGATGGGGAGAAGATTGACTCGTTAATTGCTTTTTCCACTTAAAGTTCTTTAAAGCCCTACATGGCAATTTTCCTGCTGCTACAGATTGCCTAAGGAGTGGAGGTTGGGTCTGTTGATTTTCTTGTATGATTCTTAACTCTATGGTACATTACAGCTTTGGGTGTCTGACCTTTCTGTAGTCAGAGTTGGGTGGGCATCACCTTGTGTGAACTGGACTAATGAAACCATTGGATCCTGGACTTTTGCTTTCCTTCTTCCCCCTTCACTGTGTGCTGTGTGTTTGTGATGATGAGAACACATGATGGGCCATTTTATGGAGCAGGAAAGTAGCCTAAAGGTTAGATCAGAGACTGGTATTTGCTCTTAAAGGGAGATGCTGTAGAAAAAAAATCTCCAAGTTATGCAGGAATAAAAGGGTGGGGGGCCTTGGGAGGGAAATCAGATGTGGGAGGAGATCGGATATTGGGGAGGAGGGGTTGTGCGCAGCAGCAGTCTAATGCTTTATTTATTTTGAGTCTATTGATAAATTACATTGTGAAATTAACATATTCATTTTCTTCATAACTAAATTTTAATTGTGATTAATCAGCAGCCTGGACTAGTGTTGTACCTTGAACCTCCCCTCCCTCCCTCCCTCCTGGTGATCTGGCAGTTTTCTCTCTCCCTTTCTCCTTCAGCCCCTTTTTAAAGTTACCTTTATTGAGGCTTCTTTCACTGGTTCTGACAGACTTCCTGCAGCTGTGTTCTGCCCTCACTGAAACAGGAAGTTGCATCAGAGGAAGCAACCCAGACAAGTTTTAAAACAGGCAGGAGAGGGAGAATAGCAGGGCGAGAGAGAACTGCTGTGATCACTAGAGATAGGGTTAGAGGTACAGTTAATTTAAGACTAAAATATTGAATCATGAGATTTTCATCATCCAAGAACCCAAATTTTCATTATCCAAGAACCCAAATGTATTTCCTGTGCAAACAGCATACGATTCCTTACAGATGGGTTAAGCACCCCAACTCATGATTTGTTTTCAGAAGACATCAGTCATTTTCTTCTTTCTGCCCCCTGATCTCTCCAGGCAGCGCCCCTCTCATTATTTTTAACTCCAGCAAGCGAGTTGAGAAGATACCTTTCATCTGCATTAGATTTTTTTTTTTTTTTTGGGGGGGGGGGGATTAATTCAATCTTTTAGAGGTTTCTCTGTGCTAAAAGTTTCCTTGTCTTGGGACAACTCTACCTGGAAAAAAGCTCAGACGTTGGGGTCTGTAGCCAGGAGGACCACACTTTTAAAAGAACACCTGCCTGCTTTAACACTTGGGAGCTCGGGATTAGGTCCCCTAGAAATGCTCAACCCTGTGGAGTCAGGCGCTTGAGTTCAGGCTGATTTGACCCCGCGACTGGCCATTACTGCATTTCCCCCTGAAGAATTGTGGGAGCATAAGGGGGTCAATGGTTTCAGATTTTTGGAACCTGACTAAAAGGCAACCCAACGAGACAGACTGCTGGAGCCATCCTTACTTGTCTGAGGCAGAAATTCCTTCTCCATTTCCAGTGCGAAACTGATGCAGGCAGAGCACATATCAGGACTGTGAGTACAGCTCATTGCTATCTATGGGAAAATTGGGGTGAAACATAGAAACATAGAAACATAGAAAGTGACGGCAGATAAGGGCCAAGGCCCATCAAGTCTGCCCACACCAATGACCCTCCCCTACCTCCCTTTGCGAAGAGATCCCACCTTTCGATCCCATTTAGCTTTAAAATCAGGCACACTGCTGGCCTCAATCACCTGCATCGGAAGACCATTCCATCGATCCACCACCCTCTCGGTGAAGAAGTATTTCCTGGTGTCGCCATGCAATGTCCCTCCCCTGATTTTCCATGGATGCCCTCGTGTTGACGTGGGTTCCTTGAAGAAGAAGATATCCTCCCCCACCTCGATACGGCGCGTGAGGTACTTGAATGTCTCTATCATGTCCCCCCTCTCCCTGCGTTCCTCTAGGGAGTAGAGCTGCAATTTATTCAGCCGTTCCTCATACGGGAGATCCCTGAGCCCCGTGACCATCCGTGTGGCCATTCGCTGGACCGATTCAAGTCTCAGCACATCTTTGCGGTAATGTGGTCTCCAGAATTGTACACAGTATTCCAGATGGGGTCTCACCATGGACCTATATAATGGCATTATGACTTTGGGCTTATGGCTAACGAAACTCCTTCGTATGCAACCCATGATTTGTCTGGCTTTAGATGAAGCTTTCTCCACCTGAGTTGCAGTCTTCATGTCCTCACTGATGATCACCCCTAAGTCTCGTTCCGCTACAGTTCTCTCCAGGATCTCACCATTAAGAGTGTAAGTCTTACATGGATTTTTGTTGCCAAGGTGCATGACCTTGCATTTTTTGGCATTGAAGTTTAGTTGCCAGGTCCTGGACCAATTCTCCAGTAGGAGGAGGTCGTGTGCCATACTGTCGGTCTTGGGTTTGTTGTCAGGTCCTGTTGTGTTCTTGTCCACTATATTGCATAATTTGGCGTCATCGGCGAATAACGTTAATTTACCCTGAAGCCCCTCAGCCAAGTCTCTTATGAAGATGTTGAACAAGATTGGGCCCAAGACCGAGCCCTGCGGCACTCCACTTATCACCTCTGTCGTTTCGGAGGGGGAGCCATTCACCACCACCCTCTGAAGTCTACCTCCTAGCCAATCCCCCACCCATGTAGTCAAGGTATCTCCCAAACCTATAGAGCTCATCTTGCTCAACAACCTGCGGTGTGGTACGCTATCGAATGCTTTGCTGAAATCTAAGTACACGACGTCCAGGGACTCCCCAATATCCAGCTTCCTCGTCACCCAGTCAAAGAAGCTGATCAGGTTGGATTGACAGGACCTCCCCTTTGTAAACCCATGTTGACGGGGATCTCGCAGATTCCCCTCGTTAAGGACCATATCCAATTGGTGTTTGATTAGAGTTTCCATTAGTTTGCTTACTATTGATGTGAGACTCACTGGTCTGTAGTTCGCAGCCTCCGTCCTGCTTCCCTTTTTGTGGAGTGGATCTGATCTAGGCAAAACTAAGGGTTTCTGAGGCTGACCCAAGGATCCTTCACCTCAGAAATCCTATTCTGAGTAATTTTGAACTTTTAGTTTTGCTCCAACAGGCTGTTTTTTGGTGCCCGAATGCTGCCTCTGCGGCTATCGTGGATTTCCTGATTTTATTTTAAAAGCTGCCTCCTGCTTCAGATTGCTTCATTTTTGGTGGAAATCAATTGTTATGAGCCCCTCAGGTGGTTTAGATTCCATATCATGCCAGTTTTTCACTGGATGGTTGGCTGCCATGTTCCACGTGCCATGGGGCATGCAAGGGGGAGGGGGTGGGAGCTTAGTCCTTTCTGGTCATTCCACAGGTCAGGAAGGGCATAAAGCTTGAGATTTGGGTCACAAAGCCCAGATAGAACCTCTAAACCGTGACTTGGCATCGCCAGCGAACCAGCTTTGCATAGATGCCCCTGACCCTGAGAGCAGACGTGGTAGACTGACAGAGCTCCTTGGGAATTCCAGGTCAGGTCTTTGACCCTGATTTTCTGACTTTGATGTATGCAGCTTATTAAGTACACAAAAGGATGTTGGCTCAGTATGTGAGCAATGCTCAGAGGAGTTTTCCTCCACAGAGCGAGGTCATACGGTAGCCGCTAGAGCTGTAGGATCTGGAGGTCCAATCAGAAAGGGACTGGGACAGTTTGGGGTTGGATACGATTCCACTACTATCCCATCATGCGTCCTCCTTGGAGAAGTCAATCTGGAGCAGGTGATTAGGGGATTGATGATTATCCTTGACCAAGAAGAGGATCCGACATTGCGCAGGCTATTTAAACCTGCAGATCTAACTGAGGTTATTACAATTTCCCTGCAGGAGATGGATCTTGAGTCCCTGTAGGTTTCTTCTGCCCAGCTCTCGTTGCTTAGCAGCAGTAAGTCACAGTCCACATGCTTTCCTTCACACTTGGAGATTACCTGGATGATAACGTATCACTGGGATTCACCAGAGGGTCCACTATTGGGGGGCCAAAGTGATGATGAAATTTTATGCCAAGGCTTCTTATTTCCAACTATTGTTTACTAACGGCTGTACCCTAGAAAATCTGTTCCAGTTATTCGAGATAAGTTTTGTTGCATATATTTAATTCTGGACAGTGTTCGAAATATATTTGTATGGTTTTCATGCCAGTGGCAAATTATGTTGTTTTCACTATTGTAGCCTTCATACATAAGTTTATTGGTGTGGAGCCCGAAATTCAACAAGTTTATATTGAAGAATTTTCTCTATTTTTGAATGATTGAATTATATTTATATTGTGGAGTTTTTTTCATTTCAGTGATGATACAGGTTCCTTTGGGTACCTTGCATCCCAGGAACCACTGTATTGAGGTTTGTTTTTCTGCAAAATTTACCATATTTTTCGCTCCATTAAATGTACCTGACCATAAGATTCACCCTAGGTTTAGAGGAGGAAAACAAGAAAAAAAAACATTCTGAACCAAATTCTCCCTGCCAGGCTCTGCACCCAACCCCACACTCCTTGTCTAGCTCTGCACCCTGTCCCCCCTCTCTGCCAGGCTCTGTACCCTGTCCTCCCTCTGGTGATCTAGTGGTAGGCCAGGACAGGACAGGCAGGCCTAATGGCTGGCAAACAGGTAGGGACAGGGCACAGGGCAAGCTGGCCTAGTGGCTGGCAGGCAGGTAGGGACAGGGCACAGGGCAGGCAGGCCTAGTGGTTGGCAGGCAGGTAGGGCCAGGGCATAGGGCAGGCAGGGACAGGGTAGGCAGGTAGGGACAGAGCAAGCAGGCAGGCAGGGACAGGGGACAGGGTGGGTGGGTAGGTAGGCAGGCAGGCCTCTCCCCCCCAGGCAGGCAGCAGGAAAGCCCCTGCCTCTCCCTCTCCCCTCCCTATTTTTAATTCGGCAGGCAGGCAGGCCCCAGCCTCTCCCTCCTTCCTCCCAGGCAGGCAGCAGGCAGGCCCCAGCCTCTCCCTCCTTCCTCCCAGGCAGGCAGCAGGCAGGCCCCGGCCTTTCCCTCCTCCCTCCCTATTTTTAATTCGGCAGGGCAGGCAGGCAGGCCCTGTCCTCTCCCTCCTCACCCCCCAAGCAGGCGGCAGGCAGCAGGCAGGCCCCAGCCATCTTCCTCCTCTCCCCCCCCCCCGCCATCCCCTGCACATGCCTTTTTTTTTTTTTAAACTTTTGGCGCTCTCCTTCACTGGACATGGCGCCTTCCCTCGCTGAGAGTGGCACACAAGGCTGGCTG
This sequence comes from Geotrypetes seraphini, assembly GCF_902459505.1. Taxonomy (NCBI): domain Eukaryota; kingdom Metazoa; phylum Chordata; class Amphibia; order Gymnophiona; family Dermophiidae; genus Geotrypetes; species Geotrypetes seraphini. The sequence continues at coordinate 363,381,210 of NC_047085.1, forward strand.
GCTGCCTGGTCCCCCTCACTTCCCCCTAGAATGGATGACGCGGCTGCCTTCACTTCTGTTCTCTCGCAGCATAGTGGCGCACCAGGTTGCCTGGTGTACCGCTATGCCGTGAGAGAACAGAAGAGGAGGCAGCTGCATCAGCCGTCAGTTCTCGAGGGAAGTGGCGTGAGCCATTCAGCCGTGTCCAGCGAGGGAGGGCGGCAGCATTAAAATAAGGTAACGGGGGAGGGGGCGCTTTGGGTTTTCGCTCCATAAGATGCTCTCCTACTTTTTTGGGGGGGAAAAAATGCATCTAATGAAGCGAAAAATTCGGTATTGATTATTTTTTATGACTTAATTTTTTTGTTTGAATGATTGTGGGTGCTTCCTCCAATATTTGTTAGCAGTGTTTTTTTGATATATTGGTGTGACCTACATAATGTACAGACAGCTGAGGAATATCTTTAGCAAGCCTCAGAACCCACCCTGGGTCAGATTTCCGTGGATTTCCTGTGGGCTTTAAATTGGTTTCACAGGAAAAGATTGACAGATTTTCAATGCTATTAGTGGGGAAATCCACTCTCTTTCTACAAGGTTTAATTTTATTTTTCAAATTCTGAAGTACAACTAGTTTGAATTCACTTGGAAGCAGTCTCTATGTTTTCTGGTTGCAGAAGCAACTGATTGACTTTATGCATCCCAAGAAGACTGGCAAGCCGCCAGTTTTTCATATTCTGAATTCTTTACATATGTTCATGTTTCTGCTAAATTTTATTTTTTTGTTACCATGCAACATAATCACAGCTGACTATGACTTAAATGCATGTGACCATATGTATCTAAACCATAGTGGTAGTGACAGATATGTCTGCTGGAATAAGTTAAGCTGGGCAATGGCTTGTTGCCTGCATTTGTTAAGCTGTTGTCTTAACATGATAAATCATTCCTTGTAGATATAACCATCGGAGCTTTCATGTCGGACAGTGTGGTGCTGCTAAGGTAAGAGTGAACAAACCTCTTATCTTTCTTATAAATTTTGCTCATTTTACTTGACATTGTGTCAGACTGTGGTTGAGTAATTGCAGTTGGCTGCATTTATAATGAATTTTGCTATATAAGAATTAAAGCTTTGAGAATGAAACCTCTTAAATCACAGAGCTCTATAAAGGCAAGAAATAACATAAATGTGCAAACTCTCAGATTCTATATAGGCTGCCCAAAGTTGGGCATGCAAATTAGGGAGCGGATCACAGATCCACACACAGACTAATTCGTTTTGAGCCTTTATCATTCAATAATTGGTGTTAATTTGGGTTTGCACTTGGATCTGACTTGCATCCTATTCTGTAACATAAGCACCTAAATTCTATACAGGTATTACAGAATTCAAAAGGGATGTGGCCATGAGAGGGCTGGGGGGGGATCAAGGATGTTAGGCATGATGTCATACAATAGAATGAATTGCGCATCTAACTGCCATAAATTGGGCGCCAGCAATTACACCAGGTTGTAAATGCTGGCACCAGTATTTCCTCTAAGCCATGGAAACAGATTTTTCTGCTATCATATTTCTATGTTTCTATGGTGGTAGATGTGTGGAACAGATAGAGTGTGAGCCCACCAGGACCGTTAGGGAAAAATGTTTACGTACCTGAATGTAAACCACTTAGGCTACAAGTCGTATATAAATAAATAGTGGAGACAAAGACTGTGTCTGAATTCAAGATAGCGTGGGACAGGCATGTGGGATCTCTTAGGGAGAGGAGGAGATAGTGGATGCTGTGGTTGATCAGAACGGATAGGCCATTTGGCTTTTATCTGCCATCATGTTTCTATGTGTTGTGAGCAGGCCTGAGGAGAGGGGGGTGCCCAATGAAGCTTGGGGGAGGGTGTGTGTGCCTAATGAAGCTCAGGGGGGCCCAATGAAGCTCGGGGGGGGGGGGGGCCCAGTGAAGCCCAAGAAACATCACGATTGTTAGAAAATTTTGTGTAAAATTTTGTATAAGGTCCCACACACCTTCTTTGTACCAGAGCCCGGATTTTCTCTCGGCGGCCCTCGTTGTGAGAAGCAGCTGGTGTGGGCTGGGCTGGTGGTGGTGGTGGTGAGGGGGGATGCAAAGATGAGCAATTTCTGAAAATTATACCTAATTATTTTAAAAAATTCAGAACTTAAATTATTTCTATTGAACTGGAAAGAAAACATAAAGATGTACATAAAATATATGTATGCTCATATACATATTAAAACAATATGAAAAAGTAACAAATAGGAATACAGTGATGTGAAAAAGTTTTAACCTCCCTGCATTCTGATTTCCCCTATTATTGCAATATGTCACACTGCACCAGAACCTTGTAATTTACCTAGCAGTGTTTTTGGCCTCCAGGCTTCAGCTCTATTAGCCTTTAGTTTGCTGATTACCAAACATGGCCAGAGCAGCCAGCTGAGAACTAGGGAAGCCAGGGCTCAAATTCCACTGATGTTGCTTGAGATCTTGGACAAATCACTTAACCATCCATTACCTTAGATACAAAACTTAAAAATTATAAGCCGTCCAGTGTCATGAAAAATATCTACTGTAGTTGAATATAACTTGCCTGAGCCATTACTGAGAAAGATATGATCTAAATCCAAATCCAATACCAGGTATTATGTGAACTTAAGTAATAAAAAACACTACAAATGTCACTCAGGACTTATAGAGCAATTCCAACATACAATGATAGCAGTAACTTCCACAAGTTCCACAAGCACCTACCTAGGTAAAGATAGTACCAAAAACACTGAACTGACCACTAAAACATCAAACCTTTTGGAAATCTAAACAAACCAGATTAAAACAGATCAATCATGCAATCAGTGCTAACAGAAAACCATGTCTCTTTCAAATATGCAGAACACAGATCTTCACCCAATGTAGAATAACTAATCGCAACATAAAAATTAAACTGAACCCCTAAGAAGCTAGACTCATCATACATTGCAATGTGTGTGTCCCTGTTTTGTGCAAAATGTAATGACAGCAGACTGACATATTCTAACCACTATATGATAAATTAACATGCAAATAGAACAAAAAATGGAAAATGATACTGCTTTATTGGACTAGATGTATTTTTCAGTTAGTTTTCAGAGGCCAAAACCTTCTTTCTCATCAGAACAGTATACCTCTATTATGGTATCCGGTTCTGACCCAAGGAAGGATATTTTGGTCTCTAAAGTTAGTCAAAAAAGTATTAAAATTAATCCAATAAAAAGATAACACATTTCCATTTTCTATTTTTACTTTTTAATGTTTATTAGCACAGCTACCACACTACTTTATCTTGAACTAAAAATAAAATCCTTCTTCTACCCAGTGGCATAGTGAAGGTAGGAGGCACCTGGGTGATGGTGCCCCACCAACATCTCCAGCCCCCATGTTTATTCCCCGCCCCCTCCCCCGCCATGTATGCGCCTTCTCTTCCCCTCCCGTACCTTACGAACAGCAGGTTTAGGATGCTGCTCGCACTGGAAAAGAACCAAAGTGGTACAGGGAGGGTGGTGGAGAGAAGGAGAGGCGCTGGTGCCCCAACCAGGATGGTGCCTGGGGGAGGTCCACTCTCACCCCCCTTACTACACCACTGTTACTACCCTAGTATGGCTATTTACTTTTTAAAATTGTTTTGGTACCAGTTTCTGGTTTATAGCATCTCCCCTTTCGCTTCCCCCTTCCATCTTCTCCCTCCTCTCTGTTTCCCCCTAACATCTACCCTTTCTCTCTCTCCTGTTCTATCCAGAATCTGTCTACCCCACTTCAATACGGCATCTGCCCCCTTCTCTCCTCTTCCATCCTTATCTTCCTTTTGTCTGTCTACCATCTAGTATCAGGAACCTCTCTTGTTTTCCCCCACTTCATCTAGCATCTCCCCTTTCACTTCCCCCTTCCATCATCTCCCCCTTTTGTCTTTTCCCCATATCATCTGCCCTCTTTCTCTCCTCTTTTCTCTCCAGTACCTGTCCTCTCTCCCCTTCTATAAAACATCTACCCTTTCCATCAGTATCTGCTAGTCTCTCTCCCCTTTCATATAGCATCAAACTCCTCTCTCTTTCCATCCAGTGTCTTCCTCTCTCTCACCTCCTCCCCCTTCTATCACATTTCTCTCTGACAACGCGGCTGCTGCTTGCTGCTGCTTCTTATGCCGTGTAGCAAGAGCAGTACATCTCCTACTATCTCCCATGGTCACCCCAGCCACTGTTGCTGCTCCTCCAAATGAGCAGCAGCAGTCGCTAAACAGCTTACCTCGCTCTCCTGCGGGACCGTTAAATAGCTCTCCTGTGGGTCGCTAAACAGCTTACCTCGCTCTCCTGCAGGACCGCACATGCAGCCTTAGTCCCCATAGCTGCCGGTCATGCCACCTCTAATGTCCTCTTCCGATTCCACGGCAGAGCCAGCTGCTGATCATACTGAGGCTGCGAGTACGGCCCCGTGGGGGAGTGAGGCAAGCTGTTTTGCCACTGCTGCTGCTCATTTGGAGAGATCGCAGCAGCGGCTAGGATGACAGTAGGTGGGAGGTGGGGAAGTGCTGCTCCTGGTACTTGGCAGTCCTAAATTGCTGCTCGGGGTCTTCAAAAGAGGTGTGTAGCCACACAACGTAGAGGGAACATTAGCTGGCACCCAAAGATAGGCACAATACCCATGTTAAAATAGTATTCTGCAAAGGGTGCCCTTCGCAGATTATTATCTTAGCATGGATCTTGTGTAGAATTCTATCCCCCCAAATGTGTAAGTTTTACGATGTAGTCTGGCTTTCTTTGGAAAATCATATACAGCTATAACTGCATGCATCCCTTCAACTTATGATAACAAGCAGAGGGTTAATAGTTTACCTCCTGTACCAGAGTACAGGGATGAAGGCAATATCTTGTTGTTCAGTGTTTAGAGAATTAGAATTTTACCATGAATGAACAATCAAGCGTATTCTGGCTGAGAGCTCCCAGAGCGCCAAAAATATCAAAGTTGTCCATAATTAGGCAAAAGTAACTGCTCCTATTTTACCTGATATGTTAATAGCATAATATCATTTAAAACATTGTTAGAAATGTATAACATGACTTTAGCATTATTACATTGCTTTATAGTTTATTAAAACTTGCTACGCCACATAGGACTATCATATAGATCTCAGTCTAAAACAGGTATTAAATTGAAAAGAACTACAATAATTATAGGAGAGTATATGCATTCCTGACAGTGGAGAGAGTAAAGGAAAGGTCAAGGAGGTTAGGAGGCAAAGGAAGGAGGCAGGAAAGAAAACAGAAAGATCGGCAGTTGTCAAGATACCTAAGCTTAAGTTGGGTCTGGATTGATTTTAAATGCAGAATTGAACAGCCAGGTTTTAAGGGCAACTTCAAAAGCTTTAAAGGATAATTTGTCTCAGATGTGAAGTGGAAGAGGGTTTCAGAGATTAGGGCACAGTGAAGTAAAGAGCAGTGTCTAGTGGTATCAAGTTGTGCCAATTCGGGATCCAGCAAAACTAAGCTATGCTCATTTATAGAGCAGAGAAGTCTAACAGCAATATAAGGAATTGTGAAAGATGCTAAATAATCTGGGAGACCTGCTCTGTGAGCTTTAAATATAAGAGATATTTGTTTGAATATTATATGCTGTTCAATAGGAAGCCAGTGATGAAGCTGTAACAATGGGGAAGCTGTAATGTGCTAATTAGGGCCACTTTTGTCAGTGGGCAAAAGGGACAGCTGCCCTGGATAGAAGGGATTCCAGGTGCTCAATTTCCTATGGAAGAAGGGCCATTGGATGCCATGGCCAAGTCTAGGGTTTGGTCTGGGCTGATTTTGCCCCACCCCACCCATCTATTGCTGTTTGTACCATACCTCTGAGTTCAGTTCCACAGCAGCAGTAAAAAAGGACCAGGCTCAACACCAGCGATAATTTAAGCAATGGGAAGCCTTTGAGCCTATGCTGGTTCGGCCCTCTCTGATGTGTTCTGTATGTATCAGAGGGAGCGGGATCAGCAGGACCTTTGTAAGCACATGGGCTCCAAGGTTCCCAGGCACTTAAACTATTGCTGGTCTTGGTCCTTTTTTTATTCCCGCTGTGGGCTCAGAGTCAAAGGCCCGGAAGCATCAGCAGAAAGGAGAGAGATAGATTTGAAGGGAAATGCAGGACTTCTGGGGAAAGGAGGGATGGGGTGGTGATGGACTCGGGAAGATAAGGAGCTAGAGAGAAGGGATGATGTTGGATGGGTGCGAGGGAAGAAAGAGAGTAGTGGAAAGAAGAGAGGCAGAGGAGGAAGAAATCCAGAGCATGGATGGATAGAGAGGAGGAAATGCTGCACATAGATGGAGGAGAAAAGAAGAAAAGGAAAACTAGATTTGAGATGGAGACAGAAAAATGGAAAAAAGCTGAATGTGCTAAAATTGGATGTAGGACAAGAAGTGAAGGAGGAGAGAAAAGAAGTATCGAGTGAAAAGGAGGCCTTGGAAACAGAGTTAAGAGCACAGACAGAGGGAAGCAAAACCAAAGACTGGAACCAACATGATAAAAAAAAAAAAATAAAATCACCAGACAACAAAGATAGACTAAATTATTGTATTTTGATTTTAGTGATTGGAATATGCCCATTTTGATAATTTTACATCTATTGTCTTTTGCACTGTACAGGCAGTTTTGGCTTAATCATTAGAACAGGGGAGACACTGGCTCAGGGTGACAGTGATAAAGGGCACTAAAATTCCCAGCCTCTGATTTCACTTTTTCCCAATGGTTACGCTTTCTCTTCCTCTTCCTCCCTATGGGTCCAGCATCTATCCTTTTCTCTCTCTACCCCAAGCCCAATCTGTCTCTTTTCCCTCTCTGCACCCTCATTCTCACTATCTGGCATCATTCTCCCCCCCCCCCCCAATCCTGTACAAGCTGCTGGTAGCGCAACCTGAAGATAGGCTGCCTTTGCTCAGACACTGAATCTTTCCTCTGCCGTGTCTTCACCCACAGGAATTACATCAGAGGAACTTGCTGCTGATACTGGTAACTCACGCACAGTTTTCAGAACCATGGGGGAGAGAGGAGAAGGAGCAATGACAGTCCTGTGGGGAGAGGAGAGAGCCCTTCCTAATTCCCCTTCCTCCTTTCATTGTCATGACTTCTTTATTCCCCCTCCTGCTGATATTAACCATCCCCAATCTCTCCCCAAGCCAATGAATCCCTTAATACCACACCACTCCCTTCCTCATCCACTACCCTCTCTGCCCTAAAGATCCAATACTTTCTCCCTCTCATTTGGTCATCCCCTCTCTCCCCGCGTATTCCTCACCCATGTCATAGCAGCAGCTTCTCCCTCTCCTCCCCTCCCCTCCCCTTACCCATATCTTCTTCCTCCTTCTCTTTCTCTCCACTGGGGACATCAACCCCAATCCCAGTCTTCCCAACCAACTCCCATCCTACTACTAAAGTCCTCCCTACTCCTATGGGCCAACTCGAAATACTACCAACCTTTTTCTATTCCTCTCCTCCCCATCTCCTCCCTGCCCTTCTTTTTTGCCCCATGGAATGCCTGCTTCGTTCCCAAAAAGCTTGCCTATATCCACGATCTCTTCGCCTGCTCGCACTAATAGAGACCTGGATCCGCCCTGACGACTTTAGTTCTGCTGATGCCCTGTGTCATGGAGGCTACCTTTTCTCCCACACCCCTCACCAAGTTGGTCAAGGAGGAGGTGTTGGGCTGCTACTCTCACCCTCTTGCAGATTTCAATCCCTTCTCCCACCACAATCTCAACACTCTCCCTCCTTTGAAGTCCATTCCATCCATCTATTTGCTCCCCTTCCTCTCCGAGTAGCAGTCATGTACCGAACCCCCAATACATCCCACCCTTCCTCGACTTCTACTCCTAGCTCTCCTTTCTTGAGCCCTCATCTCTTTCCTTCATACTTGGCAACTTCAACATCCGTGTCAATGACCCCTCCACCTCCTTTGCTTCGTGGTTTCTTGCTCTAACATCCTCATTCAGTCTCCAGCTGTGCTCCACCACCCCTACACACCAGAATGGACACTGTCTAGTCCTCCAACTGCTCAACCACTAAATTCTCCAATACCCATCCTCCCCTCTCTGATCATCATCTGCTAATGTTTACAGTTCATCACCCCACCCCTCAGACCCGGCCAATTGCCACCAATACATTCTGGAACTTTCAGGCTATTGATCCTGGAGCCCTCTCTGCCACTGTCTCATTCCTCTCCTCAACTACTGTATCACACAAGACTGTCAACGAAGCCATCCTCTCCTATAATGCCATCCTCTCCTCTGCTCTAGATACTCTCACTCCTCCAATTTCAAGCCCTGTTAGGTGTGCCAAACCCCAACTCTGTCTGACCCCCAGCATCTGCTACCTGTGCTCCTATGTCCACTCTGCCGAATGCCTCTGGCTCAAATCCCATGCACATGCTGACTTCAAATTCATATTGATATCATTCCAGTCAACCCGCTGTCTTGCCAAATAAGAATATTATACCCACTTAACCACCTCTCTTAGTTCCGGCCCTCACTGTCACTTTATCACACTAAACTCCCTACTCAAAGCACCCTCACCTCCTATGGCCCCTTCAATTTCTCCCCAGACTATGGCAGAGATCTTAAACTAAACTAAACTAAACCTTAAGTTTGTATACTGCATCATCTCCACAGAAGTAGAGCTCGGCACGGTTTACAGTAATTGGTATAGAAAGAAACTACAATGAAAAGTAGAAGGGCTTAGAAAGAGAGGTTTAGAGGGAATTAGTAAATCGATCCAGAAGAGCGTGTGGCGCAGTGGTTAAAGCTACAGCCTCAGCACCCTGAGGTTGGAGGTTAAAACCACGCTGCTCCTCGTGACCCTGGGCAAGTCACTTAATCCTCCCATTGCCCCAGGTACATTAGATAGATTGTGAGCCTGCCAGGACAGATAGGGAAAAATTCTTGAGTACCTGAATAAATTAATGTAAACCGTTCTGAGCTCCCTTGGGAGAACGGTATAGAAAATTGAATAAATAAATAAATTCACCTTGAGCTTTCAAACAGGCTGTCTCCCCCTCCTTTCCCTCCAATCTGCTCCTTCTGCTAACCTCCCCTCAACACCTACTATCCTCTGAGATCACTGAAGAGGAAACCACATTTCTTCCCTCATCTTCCAAACCCACACTACCTGCTCCTCTGATCCGATTCCTATTCACCTACTCAGCGCTATCTCTCCCACTGTCATCCCTCCCATACATCATCATTTCACATTTGCGCATGCACTGATGCCCTCCAGACACAGCCATTGATCTTAATGGTTTTTGAAACCCAGACAAACTGCTGTGTTTTGAAAATCCGTTCGGACGCCTGGACAGTCCTCTAAAAAGAGGCCATGGTCGGGCAAATTTGGACATCTAGTTACCCTAGGTAGGCCTGGAAATCATTACTAATTGGGCAGAAATAGGACTGCTTTTTATGCAGTTCTATTTGCTTGGCTAGATATGTGAGCACCAGCACTGGTGCCCACATATGTTCTGACTTTGCCCTGAGCACCCCAGACTACCCTGTTACCAGCCAGGGTGGTCCGAGCCAATATTCAGCAGAACTACCTGGTTAAGTGCCAGTGAATTTCGGCAGATGGCCTGTTCAGCATGGTTTAAACAGCAGGAGCCCCTCCTGACTACTTAAACCATACTGAATATCAATCTAGTAGTTCTAAGGCCTGTATCTGGTAAAATCTAGAGGTGATGATACCCTTTGGCTGAAAAATTCCATTGAACAATATAAAGTAAGCTTGAAGTCCAAACCTTTCCAGCCGAGTGACTTTTGAATGTGTACAAGATGCCCTCCGATAATCACTTCATTTAAATTCACACAACAAAGGAGCATGCGCCACACAATTAAGCGGAGCGTTGTCAAGTCAGAGTCTGATTTGACAATACTCCATTTAATTGTATGATGTATGCTCCTTTGCTGTGTGAATTTGAATGAGGCATGTTTGGAAGCAAAGCAGCAGGCCATTTTCATTTCTATTTTTTAATGTTTGGAGGGCTGTGCAAAATGGTAAATTGTTTAGAAAAAAAAAAATTAATTCCTGGCAGTACATAACTGAGTGTCTGCTGAGCTGACTGAACATCTTTTTTGTAGTAGGAACATGGGGCCAAAGTGTCGCATGCTGAGTATCTCCAGGTACTTGGCAACATTGCCTGCCTGCGGAATTTCTATGGAGCCGAGGTCAGAATATTTAAACTCTTTGGGCCCGTTTGAAATTTCATTTCTGGAAAAATTACCTTGTAAGCAAATAAGCGAAGTTATCAAAACAAATGAGGACTTTCAAAAATTGCAGAAAGACCTTAGGAAATGGGAAGATAGGGCATCCAAAAGGCTAATGAAATTTAATGTGAACAAATGCAAAGTGATGCACATTGGGAAGAATAATCTGTCATACTTACCTCATGCTAGGGTCTATTTTAGGAGTCAGCACCCAAGAAAAAGATCTGGGTGTCATTGTAGATACTACGCTGAAATCTTCTGCCCAGTGTGTGGCTGCGGCAAAAAAGCAAACAGGATGCCAGGAATTATTAGGAAAGGGATGGTAAATATGATAGAAAATATTATAATGCCTCTGTGTCGCACCATGGTGTGTCCTCACTTTGAGTATTGTTCACAATTCTGTTCGCTGTATCTCAAACGAGATATAGCAGAATTAGAAAAGGTTCAAAGAAGAGCAACCAAAATGATATAGGAGATGGAACTCCTTTTGTATGAGGAAAGACTAGAGAGGTTGGAGCCCCTCAGCTTGGAAAAGAGATGGCTGAGTGGGGATATGATTGAGGTCTGCAAAATGCTAGGTGATGTAGAACAGGTAAAAGTGAATCAATTTTTCACCCTTTCAAAAATTGCAAAAACAAGGGGACAAACAATACATGGGAATATTTATAAACCAAATAGGAGGATGTGTTGTTTTGCTGAAAGAATCGTTAAGTTCTGGAGCTCATTGCCAGAGAATGTGATTAGCGGTTAGCATAGCTGGGTTTAAGAAGGGTTTGGATAAGTTCCTGGAGGAAAAGTCCATAGCGTGCTGTTGAGATGGACATAGGGGAAGCCACTGCTTGGCATGGATCAGTAGCATGGAATGTTGTTTCTGTTTGGATTTCTGCCAGATATTTGTGACCTGGATTGGCCACCGTTGGCTAGATGGACCATTGGTCTGACTCAGTATAGTTGTTCTTATAGTTGGCTTTCAAATTTGGGTTGAGTTTTATCATCAATGGTATATACTAAAAGGATAATTTATCACAGTATTATGCTTAAACACTGTTCTGTAAATAGCACAAGGCTCATTGTTGTCGCCAGTGCTTTTCAACTTATATCTGATGCCTTTAGCAGTTTTATTAGGAAGTCAGAGATGGAAATTTCATATGTGATGACATCCAGTGATGGGTTTTTTTTTTAATGAAGGATGATCCACACTGAGTAATGTCTGATTTCAATCATAAATTGTGCCTGTTGGACAAATGACTAGCGGACCATGATTTAGTGCTTCATGTTGAAAAATCTGTAGCACTTTAGTTGTGTGCAAAGAGGCCACTGTCTGCTCAGCCAGTGTTGCAAGGTAAACTGATTCCCCTCACGTTGCTAACTCTTTGAAGTTTGATAAACAAATTGGGCATGTTGTGAGATCATGTTATTTCCAGTTATGAAAGTTTTGCCTATTGAAAATTTTGTTGGTCTAAAACTAATCTGGTCAAATTGGTACAGTGCATGCTTTTGTGACCAGCAGTCCAGATCACTGTAATTCTCTATGTCAGGTTTGTCCAACCTGTTTCTATCAGGGGGGCCACATTTTATATTTTGTAACATTTGGAGGGCCAAAACACACACTGTTAATTTTTGCTATATACTTCGTCAAATAGTAGCCAATCTCTTTCTGTCTTATCAACCCGCAGCCTTCATCCAGTCTATTTGCTTTCTTTCATGTATCCCCTAGGCTTTGCCCAGTCTCTTTCCCCTCACCTGGCTTCAGTTGCAGAACTTCCTGTTTCCCCATTGTGACTCGGTTCTCTGCAAGACTGAGCTGTATGGTGCCGTAAGTTTGGTTGGTCTCATGGTTTCAGGTCTCATTAGACTTGAAACTGCGAGACCAATCTAAACTTCTTGCACTGCTCAGCTCACACTTACAAAGATCTGAGTCATGGGTGGGGGAGGAGGAAACAGGATAAGCACCACATCAATTACCAAGCTTTTGAAGGCCAGAAAAAAGCAAATGGAGGGCTGGGTTCTGGCCCCAGGGCCATAGGTTGGACAAACCTGCTCTATATCAAGGTCTTACAAAGACTAGTCTAAAGAAACTTCAGTTGGTTCAGAATACAACAGTTCATTTGGTGACCAATAGCAATACTTTTGATCATATAACACCTGTTTTGAAAGACTTGCACTGGTTACCAGTCTCTGCCAGGATTACATTTGAGATGCCATATTTGGTGTTTAAGGCTCTTTGGAAGCACCAGTGAATTTAAGGGACAAATTATCAAAACAGCAATATTACTGACTCATCACAGCCCTGTTTGCTGCAGCTTCCATTGCTTCAAGTCGTGAAATTAACTTCCACAAGAAACGGGACCTTTTGCTACATTAGATCTTTTTTATGGAAATCTACCTGCTGAAGTGAACAGTTTAACTAGCTATCTTGGGTTTCATAAGAATCTCAAAACATGGATTTTTGAGAATGTTTTTGTTGGATCGTAGACACATTTGTAGTTAATTTTCAACTGTGACGATTGCTGATTACTTAACATGACTGGTTAAACTGGAACGCTCTTCCGGAGTCTGTCATAGGGGAAAACACCCTCCAGGGATTCAAGACAAAGTTAGACAAGTTCCTTCTGAACCGGAACGAGCTCAGGTAGGGCTAGTTTCAGGGCACTGATCTTTGATCAGAGGGCCGCCGTGTGAGCGGACTGCTGGGCACGATGGACCACTGGTCTGACCCAGCGGCGGCAATTCTTATGTTCTAAACAATCCTTCTGTTCAGTTTGTTTTGAATTGTGGTTTTGATTGTTTTATTGTGAACTGTTTTAGAAGTTAATTATGATAAGCGGTATATTAAGTAAGTGAACCTCCCTTTTATAAAATCGTGCCAGCGGCTGCCGCTGTGATAACTGACCCAAGGCCCATAAGGATTTAAAGGACTTCAGGGATTTTGCCGTGTGGCAGTTGGTAGTGAGCTTTTGTGTCCCTGCTGTCCTAAAGGCAGAGATATCAGGGAAATTTGGTAAAACTGCCTTGGAGATCCATTAGGAATGCCACCGTATTGAAGTCTCTGATGACCTCCCAGTCTTGATGCTGTTGTAATTCTACTGCACTTTAGTGAAAGGGCCCCTAAGTTTATTCAGTTTGGAATCAATCTGGAATGTTCTGCAAGAAAGGTAAATTTCAAAATATCAATGTCCTGGTCACAAAAGCAAAGTTTGAGGGGAATGATAGCCATTTTCTATACTTTTGTGGCACAGGCAATTAAGAAAGAACACTTATTACCTAGGAACAACAACAAAAAAATTGTTTCATAGTGTTATAGTGTTTCTGTGAACTTCTTAAGTGATATTTTGTTCACTAAATGGCCAAAAATGACATAATTATTGGCTAAACTTTTCGTGAGTTAGACTGTAGTTTAGAAACTCAATACATCCTTCTGGGTATATGTCATTCCAAGTGTTAGGAGAAGTGACCTGGTGATTAAAGCAGCGGTTCTTGACACAGTCCTCTGGACACACTAAACCAGGCTGGTTTTCAAGATACCCAGCAAAGAATATGCATGAGACATTTTCATTCAGCGTAGGCAGTGCTTGCAAATTTATCTCATGCATATTTATTGTGGGTTTCCTGAAAACCTGACCAGGTTTAGAACCGCTGGGTTAGAGCAATAGGCAGAGGAACAGGTAGGCCAGAGTTCAAATCCTACTGTTGCCAATACTCCTTATAACCATGGGCAAGTCACTTTATCGTCCATTGCTGCAGAAATCCACATAGATTGCAAGCTTTTCTGGACCTGAATACTTCTCACCACTGTACAACATGGTCTATGATTAGTCCCCTATAAAAATGATAAATATTACTACTATGATTATGATCTATGCATGCCAGTGACTAGTTGAAAAATCAGCATTGTGAATATGTTTTTTTTCATGTTTGTTTAAAATCAAATGTCTACTCCTCTTCCTTAATTTGTAATTAGTGGCATATTATACTGAGTTTTCTTTGTTTGCTTGCTGCAGAGTTAGACCTGTCATTACTGTGGATGTCTCCATCTTCCTACCTCCATCTATCAACATCACAGCTCCCCAGTGCCATGACGGTCTACAAAACGTGAACTGCTTCAATGTTACAGCCTGCTTTCGGTTTAATGGCAAACATGTTCCTGGAGAAATAGGTAACACACATGTGGCCTACTTATGGGACTGACAAAGTTCTGTCTTCTCAGACATCTTTTTCTTCTACCTGTTTCTCTGCATCTTTCTAATTCTTTGTGTCTTTCTATATCTTTTTATTTATATATGTGTGTTAATACATATGTGGAAACTATCCCAACTTTGTTTGTTGGTCTGAAAACTTTTCATCAGCCCCTCGTATATGGGAGGAGCCTTTGGCATCTGAGCCAGTCAGGGCCTTAAGCCTCTCCACGGTAAAGAGGCAGGCATGCTGGCTGGAGGGAGTAGGCATCCATCTGGCTGGACTTTCTTCAAAAAGGTATAGGGGGAAGGTGTCGGGGAAGGTTTAGGGGTATCACGGGGTGTTGAGGTTCAGAGGTTGGGTGCTTGGGGCGCTTAGGTTGTGTGTCAAGGGATGGTGTTGGGGGTTTGGGGAGTTGTTGACAGGAGGGAGTGGGCATCCCTCCTGCCGGCCTTCATTTGGGGAGGGGGGTTAGGGGATTTGAAAGGGTCAGAGACATTTGGCAGTGGGCATCCCTTCTTCCGATTTCAGGTGTACTTGTCGGGGAGATCCTCTGCCACAGCTGGCTTAGCTGATCGCAGCAGGAGTCCCCCCCCAATCAGCTGAGCCGCAGGACTCTTTGAAGCACAGCTTCGAGTAGTGCTGCCGGCTCAGCTTATAGGTGATTCCCTTGACGTGATCAGCTGATGGTAAGGGATCCCTCATCAAAGATAGGCGGCTGAGAATTTGACTGAAAATTGCCAACCACATTGCATTTAGTTACATAGCACATTATAGCTGTGGTTCTCACACCAATCCTTGGGCCGGATATACCCATCCAGGATATCCATAGTGGATATGCATGAGATAGATTTGCAAGCACTGTCTCACTAGTATGTAAATCTGCCTCATGCATATTCCATTGTGGTTATCCTGAAAATCCATCTGGATGGATGTGCCCCCAAGGGCTGGGTTGAGAAACACTGCCTTATGGACTAGCAGGCTAGTAGCATTAAGACAGGACAGGACCTCCTTTTAAGGTATGCCTGAAAACCTGGCTGTTCAGGCATATTCATAGTAGCTGAGAGCTGACTGAATCCCCTTCCCTCCTTGATACCCAGATGGTTCTTATTTATTTATTTAAGTTATTTATATGCCACCTGTTAATTGTCTAAGTGGTTTACATTCGGGTACTCAGTCGATTTTCTCTGTGAAACGCTGGGAGCAGCAATTTCCTGTGTCATAAATTTGGGGGCGGAGCTTTGGAATGAAAAACCGCGAATAACCGAAACTGCGGTTAACGAAACCGCGAATACGGAGGGGGAAGTGTATTAATCATATTTGCCAAACAGTAATGTCTTCAGGCTTTTTCTAAAGGCAAAGTAGGAGATGGAAGTTGACATAATATTAACAAGTTGTTTATCCCATATACCAACCTGGATCGAAAGCAACTTACTAAATAATTGTTTATAGACACAGCCTTTGAAAGATGGAAAATCAAAAAATCATAAGCTGCGTAAATGTTTCCTCTCGGCAAATACAAAATGGTCAAAAAGATAGCTGGGTAGTACCAACTAGTGTTGAATTAGTATTGGATAGTTTGCACTTGGAGAGTTAGACATGAATATAAAATGCTCATTAAAAAAAAAAAAAGAGGTTAGTACATGACATTCCTTCTATAAGCAGCTAAAAAGATTAATCTTTTTCTGTCGTCTTTGTCTTCAGATGTCAGACAGAATGAACTGGAAATACTGTAGTTTGCAAAGATGGGAAACTAAAACTGTGACTTCTTGGCAGTTTGTTTTCCTGTGGCGGGAGGCTTTGGAATTCACGCAGTGCAAAGGCCCCCCCTTTGCAAATCAGGTTTTCCGATGAAATGATATCATGGGAAAGGGCTAAAAAAAATACTTGTTTTGAAAACATAAAAACTTCTGGGTAGGTTGGTGAAGTCTAATCAAAACCAGCAACTCTGGCTTGTGGGAGGCTTTTCAGTACAGATGGCTTGCACTTAAAAAATTATTTCTGACACATCATTTCAGTGCATAGGTTTAGTATCATTGTGACATACAAGTGGTTTTAAAAATAGATCAATTTTATTGATTTTGAGAGCTGGGATTTACAGCTGCCCTGGAGTCTGGCCAGAAGGTTACCAGTGATATAAGTGTATAATGAAGGTAGATTAATTTTACTGAGCATAGCTCTCTATTTGGAGATAAAGTTAGACACAGGCTCTAGAGTTCATAATTATCATTGGTAAACCAAAGGTTGTAGTCAAGGATGGGGTAAATCACCTGCTTCAGTATGATAAGACTTCTACAGGAATGGTTACACTTTACTGAGTGGTACAGATTGTACTTAAAAGGGCTGTACTAAAAGTGGGCATAACTTTTAATCAACTGACATAGATCATTCAGATTGCACATGATAGTAGAGTTTAACTCTTCCTCTATATATAGATACTACGCAACATAGTCTCCATCACAAGCAATACATTTGCGCCATCGTTGAACTCAATTCTCAAATCCTTTGAAAAAATTCAGTTGTGCACTATCGTGCCCACTTCTTCACAGCCCCTTCACCTTGTCTGTGTCATTCCACTACTACTTATCACTTATATAGCACTGAAAGGTGTACTCAGTGCTGTACATTTTGACATTATTAGACGGTCCTTTCTCGAAAGAGCTTACAATCTAACTTGGACAGACACACATGACTATCCTTCATTTGACCAAACAGGTGGAAGTTGGAGGGTGCCAGATCCTGGCTGTATGGTGGATGGGGGACCATTGATCGTCTGATTTGTTGCCAAAGATGTGTGTGGCCATGCATTGTCAAGGTAAATGTGGATCGTTTCCAGATTCTTATTCAGTCTCTTCTTCCTAATGGCTTCACTCACTGGTCGTGGTACAGCCATGTTTCAGAAAATCAAGGAGAATGATGCCCTTGTCATCCCAAAAAACATTCACCATGACTTTCTCTCCTTATTTCCTTCAAATCGAGTATCAACTGCTGAGCTACCCAGATTGCACACACTTTCCAATACCCTAAGTCTTCCAACATCTTCTGTATTGCATTGTGACCTCAGTCCGGTTGTGCAGCAAGCTCTCAGATTGTGCAAATGAATTCATCAACTCGCTGATGATTCGTGTCAGAAATCACAGTGGATGGTCTCCCATTGCATGGTTTGTCCTCTATGCTGATTTCCCCTTCTTTAAACTTCTTCATCCGTCTGTCCATATTGCTCTTGTCAATGGGGCATCTCCGTAAACATTCTGTAGCCTTCTGTGGATGTCAGACAGCCCCTTCTTCATCAGAACTCAATAACGGCGCATTGCTTCTGCCTGGAACCCAGTATTCACTTGCATTGAAGAAAAAGATTCTGAAACACCTATATAGAGGAAGAGTTACTCTACCAACATGTGCGATTTGAATGAACCTAAGTCCGTTAATAAAAAAGTTAGGCCCATTTTTGCATAACATTCCATGGCACAGTGGTTAAAACTATAGGCTCAGCACCCTGAGGTTGTGGGTTCAAATCCACGCTGCTCCTTGTGACCCTGGGCAAGTCACTTAATCCCTCCATTGCCCCAGGTATGTTAGATAGATTGTGAGCCTGCCGGGACAGAGAGGGAAAACTGCTTGAGTACTTGAATAAATGCATGTAAAACCGTTCTGAGCTCCCCTGGGAGAACGGTATAGAAAATTGAATAAATAAATAAAAAAAATACATCCCTCGTATATGCACTAAAAGGAAATCACTTTTTAATCTCTTGAGTGCATAGGATGGATCTCCAATATAAACAAATGTACGAGTTCACTGGGGTAATCCTGAGAACCTGACTAGCTGAATTTACCTTCACTATGGGGTTTCAGTAGTGCTACCCTATGTTTTCTGGGTATGTGCTTTTGTGTATGAATATCACAAAGCAATCTTATAAATGCCTACTTCAGCATGTAAAACAGCATTATGCATTCTCAAGTTGCATATAAAATTGCCATCATCAAGTTATGTGCACTTATTCCAGTGGAATGGAAAAAGGGGTATTTACTAGCGACCATGACGAATAATAATAATAATAATAATTTTATTTTTATATACCGCCATACCAAAAAGGTTCAAAGTGGTTCACAACAAGAAAAATTAATACATACAGTGTAAATAAAATAGCATGAAGGTAAAAACAAACAGATAAAATTGGAATACATAAATTAAAAGCATAGATGATTTAAAACGGAGCACATTAAGATACCAACCTATCAGACAGGTGTGTCTTTAACAGTTTTCTAAAATCAAAATAAGAAGTAGCATCTAGCATAATTTTTCCAAGCCACGTATTCAATTTGACGGCCTGAAATGAGAAAGTTCTCTCAAAGAACTTCTTATAATGACAAGATTTAGTGGAGGGATAATTAAACAGGTTTATCCTACGTGTACTCTTGTTGGAGTGACTCAAAGAGAAATGAGGGGCAAGATAACCTGGTAACATACCAAAAACTGGTTTAACTGCTGCCTGATGGTATTTTATTGTGCTTTTCTCTCTTTGTGTGTGTGATTTTTTTTTTTTAATGGAGTTCCATTCCTTTGCTTTATTTTGTTTATTTTAAACTGCTTTGTTCTTGCAAAAATTAATCGGTATTATCAAATTTGATAAGCTTAAATGCATTCAAGCACAAATATGAAATAGAAGTTATGAACATATATAAAAATCATACATTTTTCAGAAAGAAACACATAAGCCTGACAAAATGAAAATGTTTTGACCTGTCTCTGAAACATACCTAGGTCAGTTATATCTCCAATAGCAAATGGTAATGAATTTTGTCCCTTGGCGCTCTGATCTCCTCTCATGGTTTTCAATATCACCTTTATGCTGACGACTCCCAGATTTACCTTTCTACACCAGAAATCTCTATAGAAATTAGGCCCGAGTTTCAGCCTGCCTGTCGACGACATTGCTGCCTGGATGTCCCACCACCACTTAACACTGAACCTAGAATGAGCTACTTATCCTTCCACCTAAACCTACCTCTCCTCTCCCTTGCACTCTCTTTTTCAGTGGATAACACTCTCATCCCCCCTGTCTCATCAGCTTGCAGCCTCGGGGGTGGGGATATTGTGTGACTCCTAACCCTGTACAGTTGTGTTCTAAATGTTACACTTTATGCTCCTTCACACCCTGCTGGATATGTGTTACTTCTCCTGTGGTCAGAGAATGCTCCAGAAAGCAGGAATAAACTCAGTTTAACTACGTTCAGAATCAATTGCTAGAAAATTTTCACTTATACATGGATGTGACCAGCCAACGCAAGAAAGCTGTTCTAGAAGCTTTTGCTGGTACATTCCAAATGTATTAAGTCTGCATTCTGCCAATCATTGCTGCTCAGTATAAACCCACTTAATCTGCAGAGAATTAAAATCACACAGGGGATGATTTGCTGTCAGTCCAACATGTGTGGTGGTCTACTTCTGGCAGCCTGCTCATGGTCTGGATTATATAACTGCCTCAACTTGTAAACCACTCAAATATTCTAATACATTATCTGAACTGATCCTGCTAGTCACCTTGCTCTCTTCTCCTGCACTTAAAAATAGGCATCCCAAAAGTTTTGTTTTGATTTCTGTGTTGTGTAAAGCATTGTTCATTTTGTTTTGGGTGATCTTCATTTTTATTTTGGGAGGGGGGGGCAGTGTCATTAAGAGTGCACACTTTTTTGAAAAAGTGTGCCCTTTTTGCAAACAGTATGCACTCTTTCCCAAATAGTAAATACACCATTATCGGTGAATGAAAAATATACAAAATATGTTTTTTTTAAATCTTCTCATTTTCCTTTGTTAATGACATGCAATGAAATGGAGCATGTTGTTGACATTTTCTATGTCGTTACAAACAGCCCAAGTTCAGGAAAATCAGCAGGCTAAACGGCATCCCTGGAGGCTGGGGTAGGATCTCTTTGAGTTATGTGATTGCTGCAGCTAGACGTAGTGTAGCACATTGGTCCTCCAATCCCATCCTCCCATCCTTGCATCCTGGGTAGACATCTGGCTTTCCCATGTAACATCTATGACATCAGATAGAAATATAGAAACATGATGGCAGTAAAGGCCAAGTTGCCCATTCAGTCTGCCCATCCGCAGTAACCATTATCTCTTCCTCTCGCTAAGAAATCCCACATTCCTACTCCAGGCTTTCTTGAATTTAAACACAGTCTCCATCACCTCTTCCGGGAGACTGTTCTACGCATCTACCACCCTTTCTATAAAAAAGTATTTCCTTAGATTATTCCTGAGCCTATCACCTCTTAACTTCATCCTATGCCCTCTCATTCCAGAGCTTCCTTTCAAATGAAAGAGACTCGACTCATGCACATTTACGCCACATAGGTATTTAAACATCTCTATGTTTGGTGCTGCATTACTTAATAAAAATTATCTCAGGGCTCTAAAGCTATACAGTATAGGTTATTAGTCTAAGTTGTGTCATGTGCCATATTCTTGCTTATACACACATTTATTTATTACTTTGATTTCTTAATTGTTGCAAGAATAATGGTGATCCCCCATAAAATTCTCATATCCAACAGAGCAAGGCTGCCATATTGTACAACCTGAGATCCATTTGGCAATTTGCAATCATCAAATAATCTACAAGATATTCCAGAAGTTATGCCATTAATAATTATCCCAGAGCTTTTTTTTAAAAAAAAAAAAAAGAAGAAAAGGTGCTACAGGAAAAAGTGACCAACCAAGAACCTGCTCCCACAATAGACATGACCTCTGTAATCAGACATTAAGGCCCCAATGCACAAAAGATTTCCTTGCAAGTAAGAGGGAGGGGCCAATCAAGGCCTCTTCCATTGCATCCCAGGATGCACTGGGAAAGGGAAGGCTCGCCATTTTGAAGAGGCAGGCCTGCCAGCAGGAAGAAATGGGCATCCATCGTGCTGGCCTTCAACTTAAAGGTCTGGGGGTTCGGTGGGGGCTGCTGGGGCAGGGGACCCTGGTGGCAGGAGAAAGTAGGCATTCCTTCTGTTGACCTTCAGTTTAAAGGTTCAAGGGCTCGAGGGACTGTCGGAGGACACTCCCCAGTGGCAGGAGGAAGTAGGCATCCCTACTGTCAATTTAAAGTACAGGGGGTCGCGGTATGGCAGGAGGGTAATTTTTTTAAATAAGCAAAGCACAACAGCTGCACCCATAAAAAAAGCTGCTCTCCCTGCCCCACAGGGAATGTACGACCTGATTCCTCAGCGGACTTCCTCCCCTGCTCAGCAGTTGATTCTGAGGTTCGCCGTCACTACAGGTTCCCATTCAGTATCTGGAGAGTTGTCTGCAGCACCTTCAGGAAAAAGAGAGACCAAAGAACTAGACTTAGAGATCTCATTGTTGCCTTTGGAGGCTGTTTTGCCATCGCACCCTGCCTTGTCTACGGCTCAGCATGGGAAACCATGTGTGGATAGTCGCATGGGGAAACCCTGTACTGAAAGGCTGTTGCCACGAGAGGTTCAGAAGAGCAGAGAGCTCTGTGAGTAACCACAGAGAGCAGTGTTCAATTGTTGAAGCCAGCAGTGGTAACCTTAGAGAACATTTGGGAAGCTCTCTTGAAGCTGAGCATTACAATTTCTAAATCTTCACAGGAGGTTGCTGTTCTTGCGAGTACTGTGGATATTTTGGGCAAAAAAATAGATGGCACAAAAGAAGAATTTACTTTTGAATTGAAACAAGTCAGGAATTGTTAAAGATAAGATTTTTCTTAATAGAAAAATTGATCAATTAGAGAATTATAACCATAGATTGAATTTACATCTTTTAAACTTTCGAAAGTCTCTGGGAATAACTCCTTAGGAAATATTCAAGAAATTCTTAATTGCCAGTAAAGAAAGGAAACCCAGAGACAGAATAAACTAATTTAAATATAAAAGAGGATTTGAATGTTACAGACTTACTTGAATCTACATTATTTGAAACATATGAAAGAGCTATTTTATTGGTTTCATTTGTTTTTGAACAAGATATTAATGTAGTGCTTAGATTATATTTCATAATCCTCAAGTACAGTACTTCCAGGAACCCCTGTGAATTTCAAAAAACCGCAAAGGCGTTTTTTCGCCTCTCAAATGGCAAGGAAAGTAGGAGAGGCCAGCTGAAGAGGCAGGAGAGGGCAGTTGGAACGCCGGCCAGTGAAGAAAATCACTCGCGGTCTGCTCCGACTGCCTCTTCCTGTAGTAAAGTCAGGCTACACCAATCAGGAGCTGCTTTGAACTCCTGATTGGTGTAGCCCGACTTTACTACAGGAAAAGGTGGTTGGAGCATAAGAACATAAGAATTGCCGCTGCTGGGTCAGACCAGTGGTCCATCCTGCCCGGCAGTCCGCTCACACGGCAGCCCCCAGGTCAAAGACCAGTGCTCTAAATAAGTCCAGCCTTACCTGTGTACATCCCAGTTTAGCAGGAACTTGTCCAGCTTAGTTTTGAAACCCTGGAGGGTGTTTTCCCCTACAACAGACTCTGGAAGAGTGTTTCAGCTCTCCATCACTCTCTGGGTAAGAAGAACTTCCTTACATTTGTATGGAATCTATCCCCTTTCAACTTTAGAGAGTGCCCTCTCGTTCTCCCTACCTTGAAGAGTGTGAATAGTCTGTCTTTATCTACTAAGCCTATTCCCTTCAGTATTTTGAATGTTTCGATCATGTCTCCTCTCAATCTCCTCTTTTCAAGGGAGAAGAGGCCCAGTTTCTCCAATCTCTCACTGTACGGCAACTCCTCCAACCCCTTAACCATTTTAGTTGCTCTTCTCTGGATCCTTTCGAGTAGTACCGTGTCCTTCTTCATGTATGGCAACCAGTGCTGGACGCAGTACTCCAGGTGAGGGCACACTATGGCCCGGTACAGCGGCATGAAAACCTTGTACGATCTGTTCATGATCCTGTTCGTTATCATTTCTAGCATTCTGTTTGCCCTTTTTGCCGCTGCAGCACATTGTGCAGATCGCTTCATCGACTTGTCGATCAGAACTCCCAATTTTCTTTTCTGGGAGGTCTCACCAAGTACCGCCCCGGACATCCTGTATTCGTGCATGAGATTTTTGTTACCGACATGCGTCACTTTGCACTTATCCACGTTGAACCTCATTTGCCATGTCGATGCCCATTTCTCGAGCTTGATTATGTCACTTTGTAGATCTTCGCAATCCCCCTGTGTTCTCACTACTCTGAATAACTTCGTATCGTCCGCAAATTTAATCACCGCGAATGAGTGAGTCTGTGATTCGCGAACTGCGACTTCACGGGGGAACACTGTATTATTCTATGGGAAAAATGTTTGGATGTTTCTAGATGTGACAAGACAAACACAGGAAAGAAGGACATTGTTTTTGGCTTTGAGATCCGAAACGGTGTCTCTCGGTGCTTCCTTTTTGCTGGCTTATCTGTGGCAAATTCATGATTAAATATTTAGGAGTGAAATTTTTTTTTTCCACCTGAACAGCTACAAGCCTTTCTGGATATGAAGAAATTAGTTTCTGGAACTGTTTAGTTGATATAGAATGGCTATTAAGAAAAGTGGGACTTAAGCTGCAATGCCAATTTTTATTTATGTACCGGTATATATTTCTAATTTGAAGTTTTGTTCACTTCATTAGGACCCTTCCTCTATGTCTAGTGATCTAATGATGATATATCGAACATTTCTTTCTTTTTCCTTCTTTATAACGATATTTCTTTCTGTATTTCCTGAGCAAGGTTATTCTTGTGAAAGAATTGATTAAAACATAAATAATAAAAAAAATTACCAAACCATTAAAAACCAATTAAAAAACCATTTTTTTATTACTAATTAAAGTTGAATGCAGATATCCACATGGCAGATAGCAATACCTAAGTCGAGATGCCCTCCAACACCTAATAATGCCTACCTGTAAAGTAGTCGTGGTTAGGGGCAGAAAATAGGTGTGGTAGACAAAGGCGTTGCTAATATGCGAGTTAGGCGCTGGTAAATTGGTGTACAGATGTTGTTAAGAAAATACCTCCATGAAGTAAGGTGGTGGGGGATTAATTTAATTTTATATTGTGTGGTGCTTTGATTTTGGAATGTTTATAGCAGGGGTGTCCAACCTACGGCTTGAGGGCCGCATGTGGCACCGTGAAGGATTTTGTGCGGCCCCGGTCGAGGGTGATGCAGTGTTTTCCTCTGCTACCCCCGGGTGTTTACTGTCTTGCCGTCTCCCTCCTCTGTCTTGCTGCAGCGTTTGTGCGGCTCCAGAAACATTTTTTCGGCCAATGCGGCCCAGGGAAGCCAAAAGGTTGGATACCCCTGGTTTATAGTTTGTATTTAAATGTTCTAGATTGCACTGTGCAACCGTAACTAATATTCCCCCCATTTTACTAAGCGTTGGTAGAGGTCTTTACCTCTGAAGCTGCTCCGACGCTCGTTGAATTCCCGTGAGTGTCAGAGCAGCATTGGAGCATTTAGTGCCCCAGGTCACGTTAGAAACCTCTACTGCAGCTTTTTTTTTTTTTTTTTCCAATTCTTTATTCATTTTTTCATCTTACACCAAGTGAACAATATTACATCAGTTAATTCCTATACATCACTTGAAAATTATTTCTTATTATTCTTTCAATACATATATTTAAATCCCTCCCATCCCCTCCCTTTCCATAAATAATGTAAATCAAACATATCATACATGTAATGTGTTCAAAATAATAATAAACCAATAATGTAGCAATATATCCCCCCTTCCCCATTATTCTAATTATATTTTTAGTGTATAAAGGTGTCTACTCATTACAATATGTTATCAATGGTCCCCAAATTTTTTTGAAATTGTTATAATTTCCTTTTTGCATGGCAATTGTCCTTTCCATTTTGTATATATGGCATAATGAGTTCCACCAGAAGGTGTAATTAAGTCTGGTATAGTCTTTCCAATTTCTGGTAATTTCCTCTACTGCAGCTTAGTAAAAGAGGGTCATTGTGACTAAAAAGAAAAATAAACAACTCTCTCATTATTTACGCGGTGTGTTGTTGTTTTTTTTCTTTTTTCTAATTCCAGGTCTAATATATAGTTTGGTGGCAGATGTGGCAAAGAAAGAACAAGGCCAGCAGGCCAGGGTTTATTTTGTGTCTTCTGGAGAGTCCATGGGCCAAGTCACAGAGAAGATGCAGCTCTCATACATGGAGGAGAAGTGTGCGCACTATGCAGCCTACGTGAAGGTCAGTTGGTTTTATTTCTCCATCTCAGATGTTAAGTTAACTTGGCTGTCACTGTTTGTTCTAAATATCCTTTTGGAATGATATCCATGGAATATCAGACCAAGTGGATATCTGCTTATGCCACTTCATATGTGTTTCTGGATGGCTAGCTTTGCTTTTAGCACCTTTTTTGAGAATTATTGTTCGTTTGCAGATGCAGTTTATCTTTGGAAGATGACTAGGGGTAGTTCTTTATTTGCCGCCTAATCATATCTTACTTATGTGAGCTTTATGTTTCTGTCAATATAAGATACCCTACTACTTGGCAATGCCATTGTTCCATTTTCTTGCTCAAATTCTTGATGATGGTGTTAACATTTTATGATTAGTAAAATGATAGCAACAGAGGAGCTACACTGTATTAAAAAAAAAAAATAAAAGCTTGACCACTTTCAATACAATGTGAGATATATCACGCTGATTAAGGGGAAAATTCATCAAAGGGTGCTAACCGATAACGCATGTTAACAATTAGCACACACTAAGGGCTCCTTTTACAAAGGTGCGTTAGCGTTTTTAGCGCACGCACTGGATTAGCACACTATAGCGTGCAGTACTCAAAAAACTACCGCCTGCTCAAGAGGAGGTGGTAGTGGCTAGCGTGAATGGCATTTTAGCGTGCGGTATTATGCGCGTTAAGGCCCTAACGCACCTTTGTAAAAGGAGCCCTAAATGCTACAACGCCTATGGGAATATAATGGGTGTGGAAATAAACACAAGCTTGTGCTCAGTTTAACAATTGTTTATTAATATATTATTGATATATGAGGACACAGAAGTCTTAAAGGCAGACATAGTATGTTCTAAATTCTGGACAAAAGCCAGCCCCTTATATAGGGAATTTGGCATCTTAAACACGTGGATCACATGTACCTGTAATAATGAATCTATTTTTATATATTCATGTGACCACGTGTTTAAGATGTCTGTTATTTTCAGTTAACGGAGTTTTTAGGTAGTTGAAACTTTGCTCTACATTTTTACATATTTGTATGCATTGTTACTTGGGGAAGGAAGAGCACTTTCTATTAAAATACTAAAATTTACAGTGTTTCAGGAAAGAAGGATCTCACAAAAATAAAATATTTATCAAACACTTTGGGTTTTTACATGGGACTTATAAAGATCGGCAGAAAAAATGGAAAAAACCCCAATTTCTTAAGCACAAAGTATGCAACAAATAGGAACAATATAAAAGCTTTAAATAAATCAACCATACAATGGATATTAAAGCTCTCACATTAAGTTTTTAGTAATTTTCACATATATTCTAGCACCCGTTAATCTAACGGGCTTAAACACTAGTAAATATATAAAAATAGATTCATTATTACAGGTACACAGGTTAGTTTACTCTTCCATGATACTCTCCTTCATCCCTTTGACGTCTGGAAGCCTAGTATTTATTAGGGTTATAAATTGGTCACTACCCAAGAATCAAGTGACTTATTATGGTTTTCCTCTCCAGAAGGGCAGTGAAATGCAGATTCAGCAAAGAGGTCATACATAGTCCATGTAGTTTACGATCTTACTAGTTCCAGAAGAATCCTAGCTTAATACTAAAGATACGTTAATAAGTATATTTCTAAAGTGGAATTTTTCCAGTTCCACAGGTGTCTTAGCATTTAGTGCACGCTAAAAGTAGTACACGCTATATCAGTTAGCACCCCTTGATGAACTCCCCCCCTAAATTTGCAATAACCTCACCTAAACAATGTCACAACCTCCTAGTGATTACCATCATGATACGTGCAGATGCATTTTCACTTTAAACAAGTTACCATGTTTTTCCAGAAAAGGGATGGAGGAGGGTACACATAGAATATATTTTGAAGAAATTGCGATAAATGGGTTCAACTGATTGCCAGTCAGGAAGCAGCAGAGTATAATCAGTTTGCATTGAAGAAAACATCATGACAGCTGAAGAACCAGGTTGATATCTTTAGGAGAGGTGGCCGGCGTGAGTGTAGGCTTATGGAAATGTATTTAGGTTTATATATACCAAATTTTATGTTTAAATCATTTTGATTAATTTTCAAAGAAATGCCATACAACTCAAAAACAGGAACATCAGCATGATAACAAAAAATTACTATATCCCTCCCTCCCCGTTATCCTTTTTATGAAACAATCAGTTTTATTAAAGAAACAGTACAATAATGAGGCAATATGAAATATACAAGGAGATACCCTCCCCCCATTTCCCCATCCTACCCACCCACCTAGTACAAGACACAAAACAACATAGGAGTGAAGGAGTCAAAGTGTCCCCAAATGCAAGCCAAGTCCATTTAAATTGACGTCCATTCAAAGAATCCAAGTCCCGGATCTGGACCCGTTCTAGTTTAAGTAAAGTCAACATCTGCATCCTCCACTGCAGAAGCAAGGGAGGGCTCTGAAGAAGCCAATTAAGCAAAATTACTTTTTTCTCCATCAAAATCGCCCTCTTCAGAAAAAGTCGATAGCCCCGCGGCTTGGGGGTCTACAAGGAATACTTATCAAACAACAGAAGGGGATCCATCCCTATTCCACAAGTCCAAAGAGAAAATATGTCTGCCAAAAAGTCTTCCAAAGTCTGTTTAAAGAGACAAGTCCAAAACATATGCCCTAGAGAAGCAGGTGTGTGGGCACACTTAGGGCAGGTACCAGTCTGTGAGAAGCCCATGTATCGGGCTCGTTGAGGAGAGATGTAGAGGCACAGCGCAAACTTGTAATGTTGTTTCCAATGTAATACATTAGCAGTAACTTTAGTATAATTCAGTTCATACTTTTTGTAATCCAAGAGAGATAATTGTATAGTAAGATCCGCATTCCATGCTGCCAAGTTCTACAGTTTAATCTCGCAAGTACCTTGAAACCGCTGTGCTCCCAGAGTGAAACAGGTGGCCAATTCATCCTGAACATCATTGGTCAGATCCTCCCACTGGAGGCTCTGAATGTAGTGCCTAAGTTGCAGATAGGAAAAAAATGTCCCCAAGTGACAAGGAGTATTCCTCCCAAAGACTTGTGAAAAACTTCATGTGGCCTTCTTCAGTGAGCACATGGGACAAGAAATGAATGCCCTTCACAAGCCAATGTTGAAGCGTGGAGTTCATGTGTCCTGGAGGAAAAGCTGGGTTACCACAAATAGCAAGATAAGGAGTTACAGCAATGGAAAATCCCTGTCTCTTACAAAGTCATCGCCAAGTGGCAACAACCGCAGACAAGAGACCGGACATCTGCAGTGTAGCGGGGGGGTTAAGACCCATCTTATGCAAGTGACAGCTAAAGTGTCACAGGCCCATCAAAGCCAATTCCACAGCTGTTATTGAAAAGTCATGTGATGTTCCATACCAGTCATTAATATGCCGCATGGCACATGCAACAGTAAGGTATCTTATATTCAAAAGGCCCAGTCCCATACCAAATTTTATTGAAGTTGGTCAAATTTTGACAGAGTTGTATAGAAAAGAATCTTTGTATAACTTTTTTATATAATAAATTCAAGCAAAAGAATAAATCCATACTGTATGTAATCAATGCAGAACTGTCATGACTGTCATGTACAGGCATTCACTATAATCTTAGATTTTCTTTATTCTCATGGTTCTTTTGTATACATTTACTTTATGTTTGCTTCTACCAAGGGTCTTTGTATTCACATTAACTTAGATGGATGGGCTTGTGGATTATATATATATATTTGTCTTTACTGTGGCTAAACATCTGCTTACCTGAGATTATAGTCTAGGTAAATGTGAATGGCAGCCAGACATGGGGCCTTCACAAATACAGGGATCAGACAGTTTAAACCGGAAAAAAAGCTATTTGTATAATGCTATCTCATGCAGTTGGATTTCCATATAAGCCTTAGAACCCCTCCAAGGCTGACGGGACTCCCATGGGGATGGACCTGGGGTTCCTATCCCGAGGCCTACCTAATTTCCGGTCCGGGTCCGGCACCGAGCTGAGCTCCCAGGTTCCAATAAATCAGCAGCAACAGCCTCTGTCATGTAGTCAGTGAGCTCAGCACGTAGGCATACAGACTCTGTGTGCCTACGTGCTAAGCTCCATGCCTACGTGACAGAGACTGTTACTGCTGATTCATCGGAAGGTGTTACGTGCAGGCTACAGCGAGCAGACAGAGTCCTCCTCCTCCCCCCGAGACAAACCCGAAATGAGCTGTTAAGTTAACTTCACCGATCACATGCAGCATGCAGGGCCCGGTTCTGCTGCAAGAGCTGTGATCTGTGGCTCAGAGCTGAGCGGGGATCGGTGGATGCCAAGGGCTGCTGAGCCGAAGCTGCGAAAGCCCAGCGAGGAGCTGCAACCTGGGATCTTGGACTGCAGCGAGCGAGGATGAAAGCTGCTCTGCCGCTACAGGAATGATCCATAAGAACATAAGCAATGCCTCTGCTGGGTCAGACCTGAGGTCCATTGTGCCCATCAGTCCGCTCACACGGCGGCCCAACAGGTCCAGGACCTGTACAGTAATCCTCTATCTATACCTCTCTATCCCCTTTTCCAGCAGGAAATTGTCCAATCCTTTCTTGAACCCCAGTACTGTACTCTGCCCTATTACGCCCTCTGGAAGCGCATTCCAGGTGTCCACCACACGTTGGGTAAAGAAGAACTTCCTAGCATTCGTTTTGAATCTGTCCCCTTTCAACTTTTCCGAATGCCCTCTTTTTTTTTTATTATTCGAAAGTTTGAAGAATCTGTCCCTCTCTACTCTCTCTATGCCCTTCATGATCTTATAAGTCTCTATCATATCCCCTCTAAGTCTTCTCTTCTCCAAGGAAAAGAGTCCCAGTTTTCCCAATCTCTCAGCATATGAAAGGTTTTCCAAACCTTTTATCAGACGTGTCGCTCTCCTCTGAACCCTCTCGAGTATCGCCATATCCTTCTTAAGGAATGGCGACCAATATTGGATGCAGTACTCCAGATGCGGACGCACCATCGCCCGATACAATGGCAGGATAACTTCTTTCGTTCTGGTTGTAATACCCTTCTTGATTATACCTAGCATTCTGTTCGCTCTCTTAGCGGCTGCTGCGCACTGTGCCGTCGACTTCATTGTCGTGTCCACCATTACCCCCAAGTCCCTTTCTTGGGTACTCTCATTCAATAACATCCCTCCCATCGTATAGCTGTACCTCGGGTTTCTGTTTCCCACATGTAATACTTTAGATTTCTCAATGTTGAACTTCATCTGCCATCTCGTCGCCCATTCCCCTAGTTTGTTCAAGTCCCTTTGCAATTCTTCGCAGTGCTCTTTAGTCCGAGCTCCACTAAATAGTTTGGTGTCCGCAAATTTTATTATCTCACACTTCGTCCCTATTTCTAGATCATTTATGAATATATTAAATAGCAGTGTCCCAAGCACCGAGCCCTGCGGGATCCCACTTGTGACCTTCCTCCAATCCAAGTAGTGGCCCTTCACTCCTACCCTCTGTTTCCTACCCGCCAACCAGTTTCTGATCCATCTATGTACATCTCCTTCCACCCCATGGTTCTTCAGTTTCCGGAGTAGGCATTCATGGGGCACCTTGTCAAAGGCTTTTTGGAAATCTAGATATATGTTGTCGGGCATGGGGCTAGTGGGCAGGGGCGAAAGATGGGAAAGTGATAAATGCTGGACCATGGTAGGAGGAACCAATGGACAGCAACAGAAGAATTTACAGAAAATGGGAAAGCAGAAAAAAGAAACTGGGACCAACTTGATGAAAAAATAAGATTCCAGACAAGAAAGGTAAAAAACGGAATTTATTGACTAAAATATGTTAGTTTTGGGAAATGTATATAGCAGATGTCTTTGTATTGTGTTCAAAAGAAAAGGAAATGCATTTCTGGTTTTATTTCTATAGTGTTGAAGTACTTGCTGACCCTTGCTGTGGCTGGTGGGGATCCCCAAGCACCGTCAGTAGAGGACCTCCTCTAGAGATGGTCAGAACTCCCCTCCACCAAGCGCAGCAGTCGCTGGCAGCATCCATGAGCCACTGAGGTGCCAGCATCTATGACTCGGACGCTACTGCTGCCTGCCAAGCTTGGCAAAAGGGACCCCCGGCCAACTGCAGAGGAAGTCCTCAGCTGACAACTTGAGGGTCCTCATCAGCTGAGTATTTATATTTTATATTTACGTTAAAGGCTTTGGTAGAAACCCATTTACAAAGTATGTATTCTTCTCAATTAATATTTCCAAATTAATTAAAGTGTCTTTGCTTATTTGTAAATGGGTCTCTACCAGAGCCTTTAATTTAGTAATAAATGAAATAACTACTTCTACAGTTTATAGGGGCAAGTGGGGATGGATTTGATACGGGTGGAGACGGGTTTGACTCCTAGTAGGGACGGATAGGGATGGGTTTGATTCTACCGGGGACAGGCTTGATTTCTGTCTCCACACAACTCTCTAATAAGCCTAAACCTGTCTTCTCTCTTAGGCAGACAAGCCAGTCAACATATGTAATCCTTCAATGTAATCGCCATAAAGGGCTGGTATTAACAGGTGTGACAGTCAAACAGAGCTATGGATTCTAGCAGACTTCGCTCCATGTATATTCAAGTCTGCCCTACCTCTAGTCACCTTCTCAGGAGTCCTCCAGCTATAGCTGGCCAGATTTAGAATCTTCCTTCAGCTATTGACAGTAGAGAATAGAGACTACCCTCAGCCACCTCTAGCAGGCATAGAGGGCCAGTTTTGAAAAGGACGTCTAAGTCCGATTTGGACGTTTCCCACTAAACATCCAAAATCGGAAGCACAGAAATATCCATTTTTGAACGGGGCGTCCAAAGTATTTTTTCTTTCTTTTCTTTTTTTTTTTAAATCAGCTACTTGAATATCTTGGCAGCCAAAACATCTATACCGCCAGGATGTCTAAATTTATTTGTCATTTTCGACCACAAACATATCCAAGTTAGAAATGTCCAAATCAGCACCATTTAGACACGGGAGGAGCCACCATTCTAATGCATAGGTGGAGAACAAGGGCCTCAATCCAGTCGGGTTTTCGGGATTTTCCCAATGAATATGCATGAGATCTATTTGTGGGGTCGGGGGCAGAAGAGGGTGGGGTCGGGGGAAGAATGGGATGTGACTGGGGGGGGGGGTGGAACAGGATGGTGCAAAGTGTTCTCTTTTTTTGAAGAGGAAATCTGATAACCCTAGCCTGGACTCTGTCCTACTGGCTCTCGCTACTTGAACCATGCCTTCTCTACTTCTGAGATGATCCTGTGAGGCAGTGTTTTTAAGGGAGGCTAGCATTTTCCTATACACTCCTTTACAAGCTCTTTATTCCTTGTATTTTAGATGCAAAGTGACCTCTAGCTCTATGCTAAATGCTTCCATGTTAACTGGACCAGGTACTTATAATAATAATAATTTTATTTTATATACCGCCATACCCAAAAAGTTCTAGGTAGTTCACAACAATAAATTGTAATACAAACAATGCAAATCACTGAAAATCAACACATTATATGCATATAATATGAGAAAAATACATACATGCTATATAAAGAGGGTACAACAATCTTAAAAGAATAAAAGATTATAATAATAAAATATGTTAAGAACTCAGCCTGTGTTAATCTGAAGGTTGACTTAATGCACATCCTGCAATGCAAAATAGTGATAATTCCCCCCCCCCCCCAAATGTTGCTGTACAAAAATTTGGAGCTACTAAAGTTATAGAAACTTAGAAATACAGAAAATGAAGACAGATAAAGGCCATATGACTCCTCCAGTCTGCCCATCTATATCATCTACTATTTCTTTTTTCCTTCTGAGAAATGCCACATGCTTGTCCGTTGCCTTCTTGTTTCCATCACCTTCACCGGGAAGTCATTCCACCCTTTCTGTAAAGAAGTATTTCCTTAGATTACTTTTCAGTCTATCTCTTCAACTTCGTCTTATGCCCTCTTGTTCCAGAGCTTCCTTTCAGTTGAAAGAGACTTGCCTGCTGTCCATTTTGCCAAAGAGATATTTAAATGTCACAGTCATATATCCTCTCTCTCGTCTTTCTTCCAAGGTGTACATATTGAGGCCTATGAGTCTGTTTCTATATGATGAGAACCCTTGACCAGTAGCTGCCCTTTGGGGGCCGGTTCTATCCTTATATTTTTTTTGCAGGTGCGCTCTGCAGAATTGTACACAAAATTCTAAATGGGACCTCATCAGAGACTCAGAGACACTATCACCTCCTTTTTCCTGCTGGCCATTCCTCTTCATATAAATCCAAGTGTCCTTCTGGCTTTGGCTGTCACCCTTTCTACCTGTTTGACCATCTTAAGATCATCAGAAATGATCATCCCTAAGTCTTGCTCTTCTTTCAAGCAGAGAAGTATTCCCTCCTCCCCCCCCAAAAAATGGTATTACTCTCTTGGGTTTCTGTACCCCAAGTAGAAGATGCTACATGTTCCAGCATTAAATCTTAGTTGTTAGTTTCTGGACTATTCTTCAAGCGTTGCTAGGTTCTTCCTCATGCTATCCACATCATCATGGGTGTCTACCCTATTAGAGTTTGTAAGTCTCATGTCAACTGCAAATTTTACTGCAGCTTAGTAGAAGGGCCACATAGTTTTGCTTTCCTGGGTGGATGTCCTGAAAATACGACAGGCTGGGTGTGCCCCGAGGAATGGGTTGAGAAGCATTACCTTAGGGAACTCAGCAGAGAAATCATAATTGCATCTCTATTCATGTAGTGTTATAGAATCAGGTCTTGCTCAGTATCCTCCCCTCCCCCTCCTATAGAGCTTCCGCAAACCTGTCCTGAGGAACCCCTAGTCATAGAGTGAATGTACATTAAATAAATGTCCACACATAAGGAACAATTCTGTAATTGGGGGAAGGGAGTTTAGCGTCTACAGTGTATACAAATATAGTTCAGTGTTATTTAAAATTTTTTAATAGCCTGGTTAGTTTTTATTTATCTTAGGATGGCATTATGTTATATATTTATTTACAGTATGTTGCTGCTATTTGTTAATTGAATTTAAATGTCCCTCGCCTCAGGCTTAGGCTATTTATGCTGTAAAATGGTGCTATTGTGACATAATGGAATGGACTCGCCTAGAACCTGTACTGTATAAGTGTGATTAAGAAATCCTGATTAGATTAGATTAAAAATATGAAGTGGGTTTGCAGCAGGAGTCACCTGAGGACTCCCATCTCATCAGAGATGATCAGAGCTAGTCCTGGTTTTCCCCTACTACAGCTAAAGGTGCTGTTTGTCTTAGAAAAAATCAGATGCAAATTGGCAAAGAGTTTGATGACTAAAAGACAGCTTGTAACCATAAAAAAAGAATGGCTAGACAGATAGAGCTTTCAAAAATTTAAACATTTGTCCTACTTTAGTAATACAATAAAATGGAAAATGGACATTGCAATCTTTTTTTTTCCATGACTGCTTGTTCATTTGTTTAAATAAAGACTATTTTTGGTTCTGGCTCTGCAGAGTTCACAGGTTTATATTACTACTGTATGTCTTTCCACTCTTGATGTTTGTTTAATGTGCAGAGACTATTTTGATTTTGTTGCTGCCATTGAAGCTGAGTGTGGATATTCGGTTCTTCTGAGTGTTAAACTTGTGTTTATGTATGAGATGGGGGTCAGGGGCTCTGAGATGAGAATTACGGTGTTAATGGGTTTGCAGAGGAAGCTGCCATAATTAAAATCAATAAGATTGCACTATTTATGCACGAGAAAGATTTGACTTTTTGCATAGCGTGGGGTGCTGAAGTGCTGGTTGACATTTAGCAGTCTGGCAAATAGTCTAAAATGATCTAAGCCAGAGGTGATATTTTGATCTGATAAGGAAAACGGGATTTTTGGTCTGCTTTGTTTGTACCTTTGCATGTGACTCCTCTTCTTTTACTGGGCTCTTTCTAAGTCTTCATGTAAAGATATCTCAAACTTGATATTATTTAAGCTGCTAACTCAACATGAACAGGTCTATTGGGAAGCAGTCTCACGTTTTTTCCCCCCTTATAATTTTTATTGAAGATAATAGGCACTACAACAGGGATCTCAAAGTCCCTCCTTGAGGGCCGCAATCCAGGCGGGTTTTCAGGATTTCCCCAATGAATATGCATTGAAAGCAGTGCATGCACATAGATCTCATGCATATTCATTGGGGAAATCCTGAAAACCCGACTGGATTGCGGCCCTCAAGGAGGGACTTTGAGACCCCTGCACTACAACAATCCAATGATAAACAGGTACAAATAAAAACATACAGATAATCCAGTCAGAAGTGTAAAGACAATTTTCAATTTAACCTTCCCCATTCCCTCCCCACCATCCTGATAACTAACAAAGCTTACTGTTGAGTAATTCCAAACCAGAGATTAAATGAGGGTTATAGATACAAAAGATGACTCCGAGCATGAATAGACAAGGAATTCCAGAAGGGTTCCCAAGTGATTTGTAATTGCAGTCTCACTTTTAACATCTAAATATAACCAGTCCCTACTCACTGTGCTTGCACAATAAATTAATCCCATGTGCGAGCCAGAAGGACAGTGCAAGACATGTATAACTAGAGCTGGTAATGCATACTAACACTTGTAGGCAGTGGCGTACCTAGCCTATGTGACACCCAGGGCACATCATTTTTTGACCCCCCCCATCTATATTAAAAATATGATTTTTAGTAACAATCCACATATCGCACAAGAATGTACTTAGGAAAAGGCAGCATCTTAAACACTGCAGTGAGCACTAGAACACCAACACATACATTGTAAAACTAAACAAGCCAGATCCTGCACAGTCAATTGATCCTGCAGTCAATGCCAACTGAAAACCATGTCATTTTCATACAACACAGAAACATCCTCGCCCAATATGGAATAATCACAAATTAAAAATAGAAATATGTAGACAAAAGTTAAACTGAACCACCAAGAAACCAGGCTCTGCATACAATGCAACACCACAACACCACAAAAACAGTAACACATGTCCTCTAATACTGTGCAAAATATAAAGATAGTAGATGTAACTTTGAAAAAATTGATACATAACAATCACCACTTTACAAATTAACAAATAAAAATAAAACAAATAATGAGAAATAGGAAAATACCATTTTATTGGACTAATCCATTTTTTAATTAGCTTTCAGAGGCCAAATCTTTCTTCAGAACAGTACTGTTATGGTATCCTGTCCTGACCTGAGGAAAAGGGTTTAGTCCAAAAAATTGCCTTATTTTCATTTACTATTTATAAAATTTTATCAATACAGTTACAATACTACTTGATTCTAAGTAAAGCAACAAAAAAATCTTTCTGCCTTTTGTTGTTTCTGCTTTAATCATCTTCTCTTTGCTCTCTTCTTTCTATACAGCGTTTGTCCTCTCTTTACCCCTTCCACCCAGCTTGTGCCCTCTCTCTCTACCCCTTCCATCTACTCTCCACCCTCTCTCTGCCCCTTGCTTCCACTGTCCACCCTCTTTCTGTTCAATATGGCATCTTCTCTCTTTCTATGTCCTTTCAATAAACTGTATATCCTGTGCCCATTCTCTCCTTTGTACATGATTCATTTTGGCTTCACCCCCTCCCCTATACCCTGGCATCTCTCTCTTCTCCTTTCCTTCCTTCCTTCCCACTCCACCCCATGGTCTGGCATCTCTATCTCCTTCCCTTCTCTCCCCCATGCCCTGGCATCTCCCTCCTATCTCTCCCTTTGGAACCTCCTCTCCTTTCTTTCCCTCTGGTCTGCCATTTTGTCTCCTTCAGTTTCCCTTCCTTCCCCCCATGCCCTGGCAACTCTCTCCTCTCCTTCCGTCTCCTCCTCCCACTCCATTATCTAGCATCTCTTCTCCTTCTTTTCTCTCCTTCCTTCCACCTGGTCTGGCATCTGCCTCCTCCCCCTCCCCCTTGACATCTCTCCCCCTCTCCATGGCCTGGTAGCTCCTTTCCTTTTCTCCCATGGTCTTGGCATCTCTTTCCTCTCCCTTCCCTGGTGTTCCTTATCCCCTCTCTCTCTCCAATTGGGTGCTGCAGCAGCAGCACTTCTCTTCCCCTCCCCAATTGGGTGATGCAGCATTTCTTTTCCCCCTCCCCCCAAAAAAAATTGGGTGCAGCAGCAGAACATTTCTCTTCCCCCTCCCCTATTGGGTGCAGCAGCATATTTCTTCCCCCTCCCCCCTTGGGTGCAGCAGCAGCACTTCTCTCTGCCCCCTCTCCAATTGGGTGCAGCAGTTGCATCTCTCTTCCCCCTCCCCCCTTGGGTGCAGCAACAGCATCTCTTTTCCCCCTTCCCCCCTCCTTGGGTGCAGCAGCAGCATTTCTCTTCCCATCTCTCCCATCGACAGAGTCGCAAGCTTCCCTCTATCGCTGACCTCTTGCTGCTCTTCCTTGCTTCGGGCCTTCCTCGTTGCTGAGTCCTGCCTTCACGGAAACAGAAAGCAGTTAGGACCTCCCACTTATCTTCGTAGCCAAGTCAAAATGATCTACCAACAATAAAATTTTAAAAACACAAAGCACACTGTACGCAGAGAAAATGTTAATTATCATTTATATTCCACGGGTTTTTAAAGAGGTCAAGGCAGATGACTTTATGCAATGTCACCTCAGTAACAACTATACAAAAATAGACAAATATACCCCCTCCCTTTTTACTAAACCTCGATAGCGTTTTTTAGCGTAGGGAGCTGCGCTGAATGCCCCATGCTGCTCTCGACGCTCATAGGCTCCCTGCACTAAAAAACGCTATTGTGGTTTAGTAAAAGGAGGCCATAGTGCAAAATATAGACAGCATATATAAATTCTCAAAACGGACACATTTTGATCACTAAATTGAAAATATAATCATTTTTCCTACCTTTTTTGGGAATTTTATCAGTCTCTGGTTGCACTTTATTCTTCTGACTGTGCATCCAATATTTCTTCCCTTCTTTCAGCCTCCTGTATGCTTCTTCTCCTCCAGACCTCATTCCCTCCCCCAACTTTTTCTTTGTTTCACCCTGCCCCCTTTCTTTCTGTATGTCTGTCTTTCTCTCTCTCTCCATGCCCCATTTCTTTCTTTCTTTCTCTCTTTCTTTCACCCTGCCCCCTTCTTTCTCTCTCCATGCCCCCTTTCTTTCTGTATGTCTGTCTCTCTCTCTCTCCATGCCCCATTTTTTTCTTTCTTTCACCCTGCTCCCTTCTTTCTTTCTCTCTTCATGCCCCCTTTCTTTCTGTATGTCTGTCTTTCTCTCTCTCTCCGTGCCCCATTTCTTTCTTTCTTTCTTTGTTTCATCCTGCTCCCTTTCTCTGGCTCCCTGTCCCCCCCCTTTCTTTCTTTCTCCCTGCCCTCCCCCATGCCACCACCATTGGGAAACATGCTGCCACCGCCGCTGGGGAATAGACTGCCACTGCTGCCATCGGGAACAGGCCGGCGACGAGTTCTCCCTGCTTTTCTTCCCTGCGGGGCTGACCAACTCTCGCCACCCGACATCAATTCTAACGTTGGAGAGGACGTTCCTGGCCAGCCAGGCAGCGATTGGCTGGCCCAGAATGTCCTCTCCGACGTCAGAATTGACGTCATGTGGCTAGAGTTGGTCGGCCCCGTGGGGAAGAGAAGCAGGGCGATCTCAGAACACGGCGCCGGCCTGTTCCCTGATGGCGGCGGTGGCTTGGGGGAGGGCAATGAATGTATTTTCCTTTTTTTGTTCTGCTTTTCTATCATGAATTGTATTTCGCTTCCCTTTGTTGCCTTATGTTATGAGTATGTTGGACTATTTTTAATTTTATGTTATTATTTAAAGTCTGTAATGTATTGTTTCCCACTGAATGTATTTTAAATTGTACGTCGCTTAGAACTATGATTAAGCGATTGATCAAATTAACTAGTAAACTTGAAACTTGAAGCAGGTTGGGCACCCCTGCTGTAAACGAGCTGCGAGCTGCACTCAAGTGGCTACATGCGGCTCGCGAGCCACAGTTTACCGACCACTGCCCTAGGGAGAACACTGGAGGGTGGCCAGCTGTGCACCCCTTTGGGGCGTGCACCCGGGGTGGACCGCCCCCCCTTGGTACGCCACTGCTCATAGGGACCATTTTACTAAGCTGTATTAAGCAACCAACTTGGGTTTTACCTTGCAGAAGAAGTCTTCTGTGCTATTAAAGCAGTCAGCTTGAAATCCCCCCCCGGTAATAACTGCTTAACATGGTAGGGGGGGTCAGACCTGAGCCTGACTTGGGCATGGCCCTTTACTAAAGATCACTCTTAGTGGTAGTACTACCAGAAGACCATTAGGGGTCATGTGACCATTTTGGATCCTGATCAAGACATGAGTAGGAGCTGATGGGTACCACTCTTGCCTTCAACCACTGAGCTATTGAAGATATCCCTAGGTAGATCCCAGTGGTCAGGTGGTGGCAGAGTGGTAGGTTTTGTGGGGGAGGGGTTTTAGGACAGAAACAGGATTGGTATGTGGGGTGAAATGGGACCAGTGGGGGGACTTCATGGGAGATAAGATGTATGGTAGGGAGATAGGGGAGGTTCAGGGAATTGGGGAGATGAAACATGCAGTGGAGGGATCGGATTTTGGGGAGAGATGTGGAGGAAACTGCACCACTGTGGCAGTGCTGTTGGTATTTATTTATTTTTGAGTGGGCTTACACAGTGTTAACTGCAGTGGCAGGTAATACGGAAGTATCCACACTGTTTTCCACTTCAGGTAGCACAGTGCCATGTGTTAACTGGATGCCCTGTGCAGTAAATGTGGGGCAAGACTCCTGCATGTACTGTAGGGGCTTTATGCTTACCACAGTTTAATTTTGCTGTTAACATGTGGCAAATGCAAAACTTGCCTCACTTTGGTAAAAGAGCCCCTTAACATGCATTAATAACTAGATTCCAGTACC
This sequence comes from Geotrypetes seraphini, assembly GCF_902459505.1. Taxonomy (NCBI): domain Eukaryota; kingdom Metazoa; phylum Chordata; class Amphibia; order Gymnophiona; family Dermophiidae; genus Geotrypetes; species Geotrypetes seraphini. The sequence goes on from NC_047085.1 coordinate 363,421,691, forward strand.
TAAAATGTGACCTTTGGTAAAATATCACATATTACGGTATTAAAATTAGTGTACACTAATTTAGCACATGTTAGTGCTGCTAAAGTTTAAAGATTTAGACTGGCTGACATATTAGAACTGAAACATTGTTGGCCCCACATAGAAATGTGCCACCTAGAAAGACACTGTCAGTGGAGCATCATGAGGGTCATTTCATAATGGGGTTTCTGAGCGTAAAATCTACTTTCCTTGCAAAAAGGACTTTTATTAAATTGGACAGCTGTGTACATGCATAAAAACTATTGCTTTCTTAGAGTTAAAAAAGTATGTGCATATGTTTTGAACTACTTGGTTGCAGATGTAGAATTCATTCACAAAGTTACCCTGTATTCATAGGAGATATAAGTTGCATGGGCATTGCACACTGCTCGAGCTGTTTCTGAGAGCTTATGTTATATGTAGGTGCCAATGTTGGACTTTATAAAATAGGCTCCTTTTAGGACTTTATAAAATAGGCTCCTTTTAGGACTTTCTTCATAGATGATGTAAAATTACTCTCCAATGTCCAACGGCAGTCTATGTTTTTATTATTTTCTGTATAATCAATCTTCAAACTCACAACTAACACTTTGGGCTCCTTTTACAAAGCTGCGATAGCGTTTTTAGCGCACGCAGAATTTTAGCGCGTGCTAAACCCACGCTACGGGGCTAGAGCTAACGCCAGCTCAATGCTGGTGTTAGCGTCTAGCGTGCGCGCTAAAACCGCTAGCGCAGCTTTATTAAAGGATCCCTATATGTTATAGACTTTTGGATCTCAGTTTAATGCACCTTCCTTCCAAACGTGGCTTCTGCGATGCAAAAGGGAAGTACACAGAGGGCTCCTTTTACTAAGCTGCGATAGCGTTTTTAGCGTGTGCAGAATTGACACACGCACTAAACCCGCGCTAAGCGGCTAGAACTAATGCCAACTCAATGCTGGCATTAGCGTCTAGCGCGCAGGCCAATTTAGCGCACATTAAGCCCGCTATTGCAGCTTTGTAAAAGGAGTCCAGAGTCTTTACTGGTCCGTTAAATTTTATAAATTAATCCAATTGCATTTTAGATTTTATCAATTAAATAACTTATATGGATTTTAAAGTAGTTAAGATTTATGACTTAGCTTTGAATTATGCCGACATGATTCAAAGCTAAGTCATAAATCCTAACTACTTTAAAATCTATATAAGTTATTTAATTTATAAAATCTAAAATGCAATTGGATTAATTTATACAATTTAATGGACTAGTAAAGACTCTGTACTCTTCCCTTTTGCATCGCAGAAGCCACATTTGCAAGGAAGATGCATTAAACTGAGATCCAAAAGTCTGTAATGTATAGTGTTAGTTGTGAGTTTGGTAAAATTACTCTCTGCAATGCACGCCAAGCATGGCAAGGGAAGATGCAGCTAGGTCCCAGGAGGCAATAGTTCTTGGATTAAGAAAGCATCTATCAATCAGTTGATTACCAGAAGAAGACAGGGCCTAATTAGTATGCAGTACTCCCCCGAGATTCGCGGGGGTTCTGTTTCAGGAACCTCTGCGAATCTTGAAAAACCGCAAATATGGTTTTTACCAGGAGAGACAGGAGAGGGCAGCCAGAGAGGCAGGAGAGAGCAGCTGGAGCGCCGGCGAGTGAAGGAAATCACTCGCGGTGTGCTTCGACCGCCTCTTCCTGCACTAAAGTCGGGCCTCACCAATCAGGAGGCCCGACTTTAGTGCAGGAAGAGGCGGTCAGAGCATACCGCGAGTGATTTCCTTCACTCGCCGGCGCTCCGGCTGCTCTCTCCTGCCTAGTCATTCGCGGTCGGAAAATACCACAAATGACTGGGACCACGAATTGCTGACCGCGAATTACCGGAGGAGCACTGTATATTTTTATAATACAGTGTAATTTTTACTTTATTGTTTATAGTTATATTTATTATTTTTATTTGGTGGTTTCGATTAAGCATTTCTGAAATATAAATCAGCCAGTCTTTAGGTTCTTCAAGAGCATACGAACATGTGAGAGAAGTTCTCTTGCTATCAAAACAGTTATTAGAAACTTTTATTGTTGATTAGTACAAGATTATTCATGCAGAGCAGGGGCTTTGTGAGGTCCCCTCATTTGGGGCTATGCCTTGATTCCACCCATGAGTGGTCCAGAGCTGAGGAGCAGCAACCTCTTGTACCTGATTCTGTCCCTGATTCCAATGAGATCAGAAATGCAAGGTTTTTCTACCCCCTAGTCCACCTTTTCGGAACTTGATACCCCTTCCTTTGAATGGGGATGTGCCCAAGAGCTTTCCACCTAAGTTTCAACTCTTAGGTTCTTTTAACAGAAACCGTAATAATGACTATCTTATTTTGTCCTTTCCGTCAATGGAGGGATGAAATTTAAGGTTATTCATGAAAGGTCTTTCTGCTTTTGTGCAAGTAAAGTTTGGAATTCTTTATCATTATTAAGTATGTTTATCATTAAGTATTTAAGAACATAACATAAGCATTGCCTCTGCCGGGTCAGACCAGGGGTCCATCGTATTTGTTTAACTTTTGATTATATGATGTTTCAAAACAAATTGAAGACTTTTTCTTTCCACTTCAGGTCCTTGTGACTGGGCAGTGGAGGGATACGTGACTTGCTCAGAGTCACAAACAGCTGCGGTGGAGAAAAAAATAAATAACATTTTAATTGAAATGCAGCCCTAATGGATACTCCTTATTGTTAGACAGAGAATATTAATAATTCATCAGTGCAGAATATCCTGGGACCCAGTTGAAAGTCTCTGATCTGGCCATATTTCATGTATAGAATTTTGATGTTGGCACAATTGTGGGTTTTAAAAAAAAATTATGTCAGAACTTTATTGAATACTTAAAATCAGCACAAACAATGAAAAATGTGCAAAATAACATCCAAGAAATATAAAAGCACACCATCATCAAGAGCAGCAAGGCCGCAGCCACTTCCGTAGCCTCCCCTGAGTGAGACAATTGTCGTTTGTACACAGGATACACCACCAACTTTAAAAACTGAATCCTAGATGTTTTGCATTAACAGCAGCTAAAATATATTTTTAGGCTATTTTGAAAGGAGCTTACTACAAATTTCTGTGGAGACTGACCATGTACCCCTTCCCTCATCGTGTGGACTGAGCTGCTTATTACTGATATCCTAAGGGCTCCTTTTACTAAGCTGCGTTAGCGGTTTTAGCGTGCGCGCTAGATGCTAACGCCAGCATTGAGCTGGCGTTAGTTCTTGGCGCATAGCGCGCGCTAAAAACGCTAGCGTACCTTAGTAAAAGGAGCCCTAAGGATCAAGTATCTTGGATATATTTACCAAAACTGGTGTAATTTTACCATCACAGGGTCCAGCAGCTCTTTGTACCCTAGGTGCAGCAGTGAAGCCCATTGCCTTGACTTGTGAACCTGCTAGGGACAGACGAAATACCTCTATATGATATTTAAACTGCTTTGGTTGTACCACAGAAAGGTGGTGTATCAAATCCCTTACCCCATACCTTTGTAACAGGGTGATCCCTATCTCTCTCCTGATTCCTACAGCCAGTTTTTTAACCCAGCCAGGTAGCTCCTCTGCTCATTTGTGCCACTCAGGTGGTGATCTGGGAAGGATGGAGCCTTGCAGTCCCTGAGTGCCCAAAGTACACTGTTTTGCCAAATTGTACTGCTGCACAAACACTGGGGAAGGCAGAAAAACTCTTATTGTCTGCAACTGGGGTCTCCAGGCAGCCAGCAGGAGCTACTACCAGAAGGTGGAAGAATGGGGGGGTAGAGGAGATTAATCATGATTGCAACCTATAATTATCAAAATTCCCCAGGAGGGGGACATCAACAGGACTATGTCATGAATATTTTAAATAGCTAGAAACCCCTAACAGGGAGGGGGAGGCTGATATTGCCTAGTAGGGGATTACCCTTGAGGAGGAGTGGATTTGACCTGTAGAGTCAGAGGGAACATTGAAGAGCACAGACCCTTTAGTTAGTCGTTTGTCTTTGTCAGTTGTAACTATTAGTCAGAATGGTTCAAGAACCCTTGAGACAGGGTGTGATAACCTCAGAGCTTAGTCTTCTAGCTTTTTTGAGTCTGCTAGGATGCTTGCATTTAACTGTGCTATAGGTCTGGCAAGAAACATGTTTTTTTTTTGTTTTGTTTTTTTTTGAATACTCATAATTTGGTACTGGTTGTTATAACTTCTGGGGATAATAATTTTGTCAGGCCATTTTTTTTAAAAAACTCATTCATTTGGTCGTTTAACTAAAATCTTGTGTGTCAGAGTACATGTTATAAGACTGCAGTGTTTCATGGTACATTTCATGTTACCTGCAGTGGTACTGCAGTACCACAATTGACATGGCAAAAAAACTACCAATTCATATAATGTCCTCTGGATCCCAGCTGTTAGCACTGGTGTTACATGATTGCAGATCCACACGTTCCATAGTACTTATATTTCCTGTGTATGTGCTCAAAAATGGCCCAAAAATGGGGATCTTGGTTTATATTCAGGTCAGCGCTCACCCACCCCCTCCCGGACCTGTTGCAGGCCTCCACCAGGCCCGCTGTAAGCCCTGTAAGCGATGGGCCGGGACAGAAGGGATCCCTCCCGCCTCTTGTCCAGGCCAACTCTTTACAACTCACCTCTCTCCCACCTCCCCGACTAATAAAAAGTATACCTTTATAATCTCAGGTTGTCCAGCAGTGAACTGGGACAGGCGTGATCTTCCTACGCTTCTGCCCTGTGCAGAACTGCTATCTGAATGACTGCTACAAGTTCTCGCGGCAACCTCGCAAGTTCCCGTAAGAACTTGTGACAGCCATTAAGATAGCAGTTCTGCATGGGGCGGTAGCATAGGAAGATCGCTCCTGCCCCAGTTCACTGCTGGATCACTTGGGATTTTAAAGCTACACTTTCACTAATCAAGGAGGTGGAAGGGAGGTGAGAGTTGTTAAGAGTCGGCCGGGTCAGGAGGTGGGAGGGATCCCTTCTGTCCCTGCCACCGCTGGACCACCTGGTGAAGGCCTGCAAGGCATTGGGAAGAAAGGGGGACAGGGTGCAGAACCTGAAGGGAGAGAGGGGGCTGGGTGCAGGGCCGTTCACTTGAATATAAACCCCCCAGTTTATATTTGAGCCAACCTTTTTTCCTCATCATTTTTTTTTTGGGGGGGGGGGGGAAGTTACCTCACTTTATATTCGGGTCGGTTTATATTCAAGTATATATGGTAATAGCAATCTCTTTCCCAGAAACTTAAAACTTATATCCGATCCAAAGCAGAAAAAAATATAAACCTTTAGCTCATAGCTTCACAAATATAATCATTGGTAAATATTATTTTTCATTTGTAGCTGTGAAGAGAAATGTCTAAGTCATAAAACAGATGTGTAGGTCTTTGTATTTGAAAAATGCTGGTAGTTTAGAAATTAACATCTATAAACAGAACCCATCTACTAGCAAATCATGCTGGCTCCTGGTTACCTCAGTTAAGTACTGTTTCAACACGCTATTATTACAATACTGAGAATTTATGGTTTATAATTGATAGACTTGTGTTACATAAGAACATAAGAAATAGCCTTACTGGGACAGACCAATGGTCCATCCAGCCCAGTATCCCGTCCCCATGGTGGCCAATCCAGGTCCCCAGTACCCAACAAAAATCCAAAGAGCAGCAACATTCCATGCTACCGATCCAGGGCAGTGGCTTCCCCCATGTCTTTCTCAATAACAGACTATGGACTTTTCCTCCAGGAACTTGTCCAAACCTTTCTTAAAACCAGCTACACTATCCGCTCGTACCACAACCTCTGGCAACGCGTTCCAGAGCTTAACTATTCTCTGAGTGAAAAAATATTTCCTCCTATTGGTTTTAAAAGTATTTCCCTGCAACTTCATTGAGTGTCCCCTAGTCTTTGTAATTTTTGACAGAGTGAAAAATCGATCCACTTGTACCCGTTCTACTCCACTCAGGATTTTGTACCTCCCCTCAGCTGTCTCTTTTCCAAGCTGAAGAGCCCTAACCTAATGCAGCCTAATGCAGTTTAAAATGGTGTACCATGGGATGCGCTCAGATGTCCTGCAGTAAGTACCAAATGTGCACACCATAACTGTATGCTAAAATGTTGTTTTGCATTGTTTTTTGTTCCAGGGAGTGTGTCTGGTAGATAAGGTGAACATTCCTGCTGTAATCTGTTAGCGCATCCACATTAGCATGTGCAAACTGGTTAGTGCAGGATTGCTGCATGAGCCCATACTACTTACAAAACAGGTGTCTATAAGTGCTCAGGTGATGATTTTTTTTCATGGCTGTGCTTCTTTGGCAGGGCTAATTTGGTGCCATGGATATTTTGTATAAAAATAACATTGAAAGAGAAGAGTGGAAGCACTGGGGTTGTGCTTGTGCATGGTGCTCCTTGCAATTATAAGAGACAATGTTTGCTACTTGTACATCTAAGTGGTTCTATTTGCAAGAACAGTTGTCAAATTTTGTAAATCAGCACATCTACTTTTAGCAATCTGAGGTGGATTTCAATACCATAACAGAATGCATAATTCCTTTGTCAAGCAATCTTCCAAACCCCAGGTCTAAGTGAGAATTAGGCATGACTCAACAGAGAAATTTTCCATGATATTATGGGTTTTACTCTACACATGTGAATGCTTCTAATTAACTACTGAGGTCAGAACCTTTATTTAGTTTCAGTTTGTAGGTGGAAATTAGTGCTGCCCGATTTCCGATTCGAATCAATTCACCAATTCGAATCAATTCTTTTTTTTTTTTTATCAGCCTGGTCAATTCAGTGGGGGAGGGTTAATTCTCCAATGCCCGCTGAGGTAAGGAACCCCCCTTTATCACTCAATGCCACCGCAGGTTACTGAGCATTTAGGGTGGCCCGAAGTGGCGGGTGGTGAAAATATCCGCTGCGAGAAAATGGCAGTTCGGGCTTTGTGCAGCTCGTGGTATAAAGACACATGGTGTCTGTTTACAGGCGCTGGGGCAGGGAGGAATGATCTCCGACACACTCCCGGCCCTTCGTGGTGCTGTCAGCTGACTGCATGGAACGCGCGGGCAAGCATGTTTACTTCACGGTGGTGATGGCCAAGGGCCATGAGATCGACTTTCGGTGCGCACAGGAGCAGGGCTGGAACACTGAGGTGCTGCAGCTGGTGCAGTACAAGAGCAGCCAGGCGATCCAGGCCTTGAAGTGGACCTGCCAGAAGCATCAGCACTTGGTGGCCGAAGTGGCTAAATGTAAGATATGGAATTTTTCAGCATTGGCCTACTAATGGCTTTTATTTCGGATATGAGCCCAACTTTATCCTTGAGGCCTCCTGTGTGATTTGCACTAATGTTTTTAGGTTGCTGTAGGCTCGATGGGGATTGTGCATGGCCCAGACATACTAAAGCAACTTATTGAAAGAGATATTTAAACAAAAAAGTACCCATTTTATAATACAACTTAAAGCTGGGTAAAATAAGTGCCTTGATGTTTGAATACTATTCTTGAAAAACTCACACGTATATGCCAAGATTCCCCTATCCAGAGGGAATATATTTTGATCAGTGTTAGTTTTTAAGGTATATCCCAATATTTCAGTACATTGCAATATTTTATAATTTTTAATTCTAGCTGGACTGAGGGGGGGGGGGAAGAAATAATGGGTCTAAAATCAGAAGAGGAAGAGAGATGGTGGACAATGGGATGGAGGGAGGGAAGGAACAGAAAGGGAGAGAAGTTGGACACAAGGGATGGTGTTGAGGGGGTATAGAGATACTGGATAGGAGGGTAGTTGGGAAGAGAAAAGGAGGGATGGTGGACCCTGGGGTGGTGGATGAAAGGGTAGTTGAGAAAATGAGAGATGGTGGATCTGGGGATGGTGGGGCCCAGATCTTAGGCCCCTCCCCATGCATCACTGTCCAAAGGGGAGGGGCCTTAGACATCTGAGCCAATCAGGGCCTTAGGCTCCTCCCCGTGCATCACATGGTGCACCAGGGAGGGGAATGCCCGCCTTGTTACATGGGTGGGCCTTGGAGCTGGAGGGACCTTGCTTCCCTTCCGCTTCTAATGTCTAACAAAAGTAGGGAATTCGGAGAGTAAGGGTGGGGTTCGTGGGAGCATCTGGTGGTAGGAGGGAGTGGGAATCTCTTTTTTTTTCTAGGAGAAAGGGGGAGGGTAGAGGATGGTTGGGGGATTGTTAGCCTGGGGGGTCCAAGACCGGGTGGGGGCATGGCAGGGAGGGTATTTGGCCAGGAGGGAATAAGCATTCTTCCTGCCAGTTTTGCTGCTGTGAGAGGGAGGTACACGTTGCCAGTTCGTTGGGGGGAGGGGGTCATTGGGAAGGGCCATCAGTGCGGTTTTTTTCCTTTCTTTTTTTAATGGGGCAGATTGTGCATGTGCAACACATTTACAACATCTGTGTGATTACAAAAAAGAAGCCCTAACAGTAGTAGGCTGTTAGAGCGATGTTCCACAATTGGCCAGAGAATTGGCCAACAGCGATCCAGTCGGTATTACTGAATAACTTTAGTGCATCTAGCCCTAAGTAACTTACGCTACTGTTTGACTGTTGCATACTGAGATGTTACTTTTCATATGCAAATGTCTTTGAAACATGGTTCCATATCAGTACCCATTATGGTACTGGTAGTCTCAACAAATGAATTTGAGGAAAATGCATTTTAGAAAGAAATTTTTGGCTCAAATGTAAAAGCATTTAGCTGGGTAGCAGAATCCTCAGTGGTATTCGAGTACTATTGCTAAAATAATTGCAGACCACCCTAGAGCAATCCATATTGTGCTGGAGTGGTCCAGAGGTGGAACAGCACATTATCCATAGAGCAGCGATATTCAGCACCATTTCTTAATAACATAAGGCAAAAACTGTCATAAGTGGTTCAGATAAATCTAATCTGATCTAACATTCACTTTTATTCCGCTTAACCCAGGTACGATACAAGTCGGATTATAGAAAAAAAAAAAAGAAATAGGGTCATACTTCCAAGTCATAACAATGCAATGATCAAACTAGATAGATAGGCTTTGATTTACTTAATTGGAATAATACAGATCAAATTGCTTTTATACACCTCCTGAGTATGTGATAGCTATTAATCTCTCTTAGCTTACACAGTAATTTATTCCACAAATCAGGGCTGTTGCCTACTATAGATCTCTTCCTAGTAGCAGATTTTCAGCATACTGAATTTAATAAAACTGATAATCTGATTTCTTGTGCAGAACATAGTGGCAGAATTCAGAGAAATTGTATTACAAAGATAATATGCAGCTAAGCCGTACAAAATATTGAAAACAAGCATTAATATTTTAAAATATATTCTGGCTTTTATTGGGAGCAAATGTAGTTTAACTAATAACAGGGTAGCATGGTCAGTAAATTCCCCCCCCCCCCCCCCATAATCAGTTAGGCAGCGTCATTGTGCACTAACGGCAGTTTATGGATCTGCAAATCTGGAAACCCTAACAAAACAGTATTGCAGTAGTCCAATTGACTCGCGATCACTGCCATCAGTACTATTTGTAGTTGAGAAAGATCTAAGAATGGTTTAGTTCAATGTAACATTTTAAGTTTGACAAAAGCTTTCTTAACTGTTCATACTCAACAAAGAGTCTAGTGTTACTCCAAGAATATAAATATGTGACCAAAGAGGAATTTCTGCTGTAGATAATTCGATTTTAAGCTATGGTACTTCCATATTTTTATTCCCTACCAAACAAATTATTAGTTTTATCTGAATTGATCTTCAAATCATTTAATAGCATCCAGTGGCATATTTTATCAAACGCCTTTGTCATCACAATAGCAGTTTCTTGTGGTGTTTTCCCCAAAGGGAACAATAAAGAGGTATCGTCCGCAGGATGAAAAAAATACATAACCTTGAAAGAATTGAGCACTTGTTTCAGTCCACTCAAATAAATCTTAAAAAGAATAGGGGAGACTAGAGAACTGTGTGGTACTCCCTGTGACATGTGTCAGGAATTTGAGAGAGACTTGTTTTATATTACTCAAAGGGTTCAATGTTGCAAGAAGCCAGGAACCATCTCAGTGCTTTGTCCGAGATTCCCAGTTGGCACAGTCTTTCTAAAAGAATCTCATGAATTCATAAGATCAAAGATGGCTGATAAGTCTAACTGCATGATCATAGTAGATACACCCTCATCTAAATTATTTCTCAGATCGGTCATTGGTGCTCCACTCAGCTGGTAAGTCCCTCCTATCTGTCCTCTGCCAACTTGAGACTCCGTTCCTTCTGTCTTGCAACAAATTCCCTGAATCCCTACGGCGGGCTCCATCTCTGACAGTATTTAATGCCAAGTTAAAAGTCCACCTCTTCGAGATTGCTTTCAACTCCTCTCACCTTGGGTTCTGCATCCCCAACCGTATATGTCATGTCTGTCTGTCCAGGTTAGATTGTAAGCTCTTCCAAGCAGGGACCATCTATTAAACGTTGAACTGTACAGAGCTACGTACGCCTTTCAGTGCTAAATAGTAGTAGTAGTGCTAATAAAACTGTCTCTGTACTGTAATTTGGATGGAGTCCTGATAGCAAACGATTTAGTTCTCAGTACTGAAAATGATAATCCTGTAATTTTATTCCTACTACTACTTCAAATGTTTTAGCTAAGAAAGGAATTCGGGCCACTGACCTATACTGTGTTTTGCCGAAAATAAGAGTGTCTTATATTAGGGCTTATTCTTTCCTTTCTCTTCCCCCTGTACAGCATCATCCCTCCCCTCTCACCCATCCCCTTGTGCAGAAGAACCCTCACTGACCCTCCCATCGTGAGACTGACATACCTCCTCTCCGAGGCCTCCTAAAGCAGCAGGGGGAGGGGGTTGCTGAATTGATGAGTCTAATTTTTTTCAGCACTAATTTCAGGGATAGAGTCAGGGAGTTTTGGGGAAATTTTTTTGGGGGAGGGGCTTCAGAGGTCCATCTTAACTAGGGCTTATTTTTGGGGTAGGGCTTATATTAGGAGCCTCTTTAAAATTGGGGTCATGGGGGGCTCTTGGGGGTAGTGGGGTCACGACAGTTCTATTCACTGTTATGCCTTTTTGATTTGCTTTATTTGCTTTATTGGGGGTGCCTCTCCAACTGTGAAATTGTTGGGGATTTGGGATGTGTGGCTTTTGCCTGCTGTTATGGGGGTGGGGGTGGGGGTGGGATTCTAGGGGGTTGAGTTGTTCGTCAAGTATTGCAGTTCTGCTTGATGACATGATGCTTGTGTAGTGTGCCTTTTCTTTTTCTTCTAAATAAAGAATTATAAAAAAAATAATGCTAGGGCTTATTTTCAGGATAGATCTTATTTTGGGGAAACAGGGTAGTTGAAACAGAGGGTACAGTCTAAATTTGAACCCTTCAAAAGTGGAATTAGCATAATATGGTCTAGTTTGGTTAGCATATAACCTTCCATTAGACACTGATATATTAAGTGAGTAAGTTTAGATAAGAAATATTTTGGGAAGTCTCTCATGATTTTCTTTGGACAAGGGTCAAGCTAACAGGAACCGTTTGCCAATTTCTTCACAAGTGTTATAACAAGTTTAGCATCTACTTCAGTAAAGGCATTCCAAAATTGGTCTGCAGGAACGGCTCTTTGTTGTTCCATGTCTGAATCCTCTACCATAATATCTGAAGCCCTGTAAATATCTTTTCCCCTCTTTTAATCTTTAAACATTTTTTTTTCTTGAAAACATGATGCAGTGTCACTCTGGTTATGCAGATAACAGCTGGTGCTGAATCTTTGTGTGCATGTTTAAATGCTGCAGCCAGCACTTAAAAGAAATGCCAGCTGTGGAGTTTAAATACTGACTTGTTTCGTTGCAAATGTAAAAGGTAAAGCTTTCAAAAATGCTCTGCTATAAAGAGCTGATGATTAGATCAGCATGCTCCTATTTCTGTGAGGCCCTGCTCACTCAAATGTTGAAATTGTCACATTTAGAATATTGTAATTCTGTTGATCTGGAGAAGACCATTGAACTTAAAAAAAAAACAACAGTTTCTGCAAAACATGGAAGTGAGAATGATTATTTAGATTGACAGAATATGATAAGGCTAACCCTCTGCTGAGTCACCTTCACTAGCTTTCCTGTTCAGGCCCGTGTTATATTCAGAGTGGCTTGCTTGATCTTTAGTTCCTTTCCTTTCAGAGATATATTCCTGCTTATTTAAACAAACTTTGGATACTTCTATTTCTTTTCAATCTGTATGAATTTTATATTAAGCAACAGTCTTATCTTGCTTCTCACAAGCACCTAAAGACTTCCCTGTTTACCTTGAACCTGAAACAGCACCGTTTATAAGGTTTTGTTGTTTTTTAGTTTGTAATACCTGTTGTAACATTTTACCGTTTATTTCCCTTAAGAACTGTTTATTCCCAATATTTGGTCTGGCTAAACTTGTTGTACATCACTTAGGACCTAAAAAAAAGGAGTGGGTTAGAGATGCATGAGATTAGACATTTGTGAACCAGTAAACTAGGGGCTTGTTTTCTATGGGCTAGATTCACTAAGCTCACCGATTGTGTCCCGACCAGTTTACGAGCGTTCCCCGATCCAATTCACTAACCTTCTGGCCGATCAGTCTCCCACCCGATCCAATCCGCCCTTGCAAATGAGGGGAAATGGCATGCAAAGTAGGAATTCACTTCACCACACAAAATATATTCAGAACACCCCACTGCACCAGAGGTTATCCAAAACAATTTCCTATCATTAACGGAGAAAAGACCTCAGTTCTTTCCAGGGCTAATTGTCACATGGAAAAACTCTATGTTAGCTGGGCTCTGCCTTACAGCTACATAGGAAAAAACATCCTTGGTCTACAAAAACTCCGTACAGCATTCAAAAGTTTTGACAATTCATATCTTTTAACTAATATTTCATAGAAAAATAGGTAACAATTAGTAAGGAAACTTATCTTCAAGTGTGCTCTATCCTCTGTGCGTGATTCAAATTTTAGCCATCCACGTTATTCTCCCAGTGCTGCTGTCACTATATTTCACGGGAGAAAAAGCTATAGAATGCAAAGTAGGAAGCCACCGATTCACTAAACAGCAGAAGGAACACCGATTGGGCTGGCCAATCTAAAAAGAAGCGACTGCTGAGGATAAGTCGCTCAAGTCCTTACCAACTGTCCTGCTCTCTGCCACCCTGAAATCCCAACCCTGAAGCCATGAACATAAGAACATAAGAATTTCCGCTGCTGGTTTGACCAGTGGTCCATCCTGCCCAGCAGTCTGCTCCCGCGGTGTCCCCCAGGCCAAAGACCAGTGCTCTAAATGAGTCCAGCCTCACCTGCGTACGTCCCAGTTTAGCAGGAACTTGTCCAGCTTAGTCTTGAAACCCTGGAGGATGTTTTCCCCTACAAAAGACTCCGGAAGAGCGTTCCAGCTCTCCACCACTCTCTGGGTGAAGAAGAACTTCCTTACGTTTGTACGGAATCTATCCCCTTTTAACTTTAGAGAGTGCCCTTTCGTTCTCTCCACCTTGGAGAGGGTGAACAACCTGTCTCTATCTACTAAGTCTATTCCCTTCAGTATCTTGAATGTTTCGATCATGTCACCTCTCAGTCTCCTCTTTTCAAGGGAGAAGAGGCCCAGTTTCTCTAATCTCTCACTGTATGGCAACTCCTCCAGCCCCTTAACCATTTTAGTCGCTCTATTCTGGACCCTTTCGAGTAGTACCGTGTCCTTCATGTGAAATCCCAGTATCAAAATAAAACCATCAAAACAAAACATTTAAAACACATCTCCTTTGAGCAAAAAGCGCAGTGCGAGCCCATGGTTTTAACCTCGAGGATTTAAAGCGGGGCTGCACAGCGTGTTCTGTTCCGTGTTGTCTCTAACATTAGCAACTGAAGGGAATCAAACTTTTTGGTGGCTTCTCTAGTCTGTATCCCTCTATCATCCTAGAGAGAGTCTGGCTGCAAACTGTGTTCTGTTCCATTCTGGCTGCTTGAAATGATTCCTGGGGCCAGTGAGTGCAGCCACCCCCCCCCCCCTTTTGTTTTGACATCAAGCTTGTGCGGAGAACAAGTGCATGCGCGGATCGCATCTCCAGCCAAAGAGGATGGTCTGCGCATGCGTCTGGATCACTCTGCAGCTGTGGGGCGTGCATCCGATCACATTAATTCGCATGAGGACTCGTAGTGAATTGATCGCCTGGCAAGACTCGGCCACGGATCGCCCAACAACGGTGAGTTTAGTGAATCTAGGCCTTTGTTCTTTGGGAGGATGGGGCAGCAGTCGCTTCTGTAGATATTGAGATATTGTGTGGATACACAGGGGATGGGTTACATAAAATCTGAAACTAAACTGAAGCTAGAATACCAGTGCGTTTCCTGGATAGGCAACTGGTTTGCCTCCTTCCCTTTAGCTTCTAAACCTTCAGCCACTCTACCACTATTTGGAAGGAGAATGTGTTGCAGGAGGAGGAGCTCTAGGCAAAGAAAAAATGGCTTACATGTGAATTCAATGAAATAGACTGCCCTTAGGAGTAGCATGTTGATATACAACCATCTCCCTAAATATCACAAGGATGGCAGGATGATAAACTCTCACATGATCCCTGTGTTTATCAAATAATAATAAACAGACTTTGCCCCCAGGGAGGGTAAGGAAGGCATGCCAGCTCAGCTGTCACTTCATGGATCTCTGTTTCTTATGCAAAGCCATCCGGCTGACAGATTCGAAAAGTATCAGGAGTGGTGGTAAAAGAATGAAGGACCTATGGAGCTGGGAGACTCCAGACAGCCCAGTTTTCTTCCTGCATTTTGATTTCATTTGCGATTAAAAGAAATTTTACCTTTAGCAGTTCGGAAAACTAGTCAAGTTGTAATGTAAAACTGTTATTTGCCCTCAAATGGTAAAACTTCTGCATTAGTTGTTTTATTTATTTATTGGGAATGAATTAACCACCTATATGAAGAGATTCACCCAAGGCAGTGTACACAGCAAGTATAGTTGTGTTACATTTCTATTTCATCTTCCTTGGATATAGTCCAACCAAAATAAGGGCAAATACCTGATTTGGTAAAACAGCTTGTACACTGTTCCTGTACAGTGCAAAGTATGCACCAAATTCTCTGATTGTGCCGAAATTATATTTTTTCCACACTGAATTAGCCATACGAGCATTGTAGATTCTGTTATTTTCTTAGAGCAAAGCTCTTCTTTGCAAGGTCTGTGAGCTAGTGGCAGCTTTTGGAGACTGAGGGCAGCCCCCTTTGTCAGCTTTGTTTTTTGTTATGACGGGGCTCTGGCAATCGGATGAGAGAAGTGAAGCTCTCTTGTGTGAGCCTTTGTTCTCACACTGTCCCTTTTCTGATGGCATCCTATCTGTTGGGTGCACAGGGTAGAACATAAGAAGAACATAAGAAGTTGCCTCCACTGGGTCAGACCGAGGTCCATCTCGCCTAGCGGTCCGCTCCCGCGGCGGCCCATCAGGTCTGTGACCTGTGAAGTGGTTTCTGACCACTTTTATAACCTACCTCAAGTTCTATCTGTACCCCTCTATCCCTTTATCCTCCAGGAACCTATCCAAACCCTTCTTGAACCCCTGTACAGAGTTCTGGCCTATCACTTCCTCCGGAAGCGCGTTCCATGTGTCCACCACCCTCTGCGTAAAAAAGAACTTTCTAGCATTTGTTCTAAACCTGTCCCCTTTCAATTTCTCTGAGTGACCCCTAGTGCTTGTGGCTCCCCTCAGGGTAGATGTGCATGCAAGTTAATGAACCATTTACAATCAATTATTGGTGGTCACTGGCACTAATTTGGACTTAGACAAGCATCTGCCTATGTGCTATTCTATAATGTGGTAGGCCTACAGGGCCAAATTCTATAAACAGCATCCCGATTGTAGGCGGCAGTAGGCGCCTACCACTGTCTAACCAGCCAATCAGGACATACGTTTTCTAATAAAAACAACCCGAGGCAGGCTGCCCACACTGTAGTGGTCTGTCGCAGGTGCAGGGAGGTGCCTAGGGACACTTAAGCTCGCCCAAGGCTGGGCATGGGCATGGTTTCTCCAGGAAGTGGCCTTAGTCTAGCTTAAGTGGCCCTAGACGTCTCCCTAGAACTGCGATAGACACTTCAAATGTAGGTCCTTGAAATGCTGTTAGCCCAGCACTTCTAGCCTACTCTCCCTTCTGCCAGGACCTTTCTTCTGTGTGATTCAGCTACATGGTTTCCATGGACACAAAGCATCACAGATTTCAAACTTGAGGGAGAGAAGACCCCAGTCAAGAGTAAGCGAGAAGCACGGAGTTGCTGGCTTGGAAAAAGCTAGGGTGTGGGGATGCAAGTGAGGAAAAGACAGGCCCAGTGGGGTATGAGTTGTGTAAAGCTCTAGAGAATGGGAAAAAGCAAGAATTTGGGAAAGCAAAAATTCAGGACAGCAAAGATTTGGGGATTGGACGGGACTTGGGAGAGTGTAGATTTGTAGGTTGGGTAGATACTGGGAAAGCAGGGATAAGGAAGGAATGAAAGACTAAGTGGGGATTATGGAGTGAGGGGCCATAGGTAGAAAGTTTAGGTGTTTTCCTAGATACTCAGCTTTAGATGGATATGCAATTAGCTGCCAGAGTTACATCTATATTTAATAATTTTGACCTGATTCATCAGCTCACACCCTTATTTGATAGCAGTGACCTCGGGACCTGATAGCCTGCAGTGCTTAGTGGTTGTAAAGCCACTGACAGCCATGGGCTCAATTAAGCACAGATACTTAATGCTAAGTTATGTCCAGGCTTTAGCCAGGTAAATATAGTCACTGGGATGATTCAGTGAGCAAGGCCTATCTTTTTCAGAAATAGCATATTATAGAAGACACAGTCTTCATTAGTGCAGCCCGATTCACCGATTCAAATCAATTCACCAGTTCACTTTGGTAAATCAATTCAAATCGATTCATTGTCCGAGAAAATTGGACTCACTGATTCAGCAACCAACACCCCCCACCTCCTCCTGGTGAGACCTGACATACCTCCGAGGCCTCCTAAAGCAGCAGTGGCATCATTCTGAACGGGCTGCTTGTGGCCTGCCCCACCAGGGCCTTTCCTCTGCCATATCACTGATGATGTCACTGATGATGCGACAGAGGGAAGCCCTAGCGGGGCAGGCTGCGAGTAGCCCATTCAGAGCGATGCCGTTGCTGACCATCCACTGCCACCGCTGCTGCTGCTTTAGCAGATCTCGTAGGTATGTCAGGTCTCGCAGTGGGAGAGTTAGTGGGTTGCTGCTGCACAGTGAAATGGAAGGGAGGGATGGAAAACTACTGCATAGGGGTGGGAGGGCTGGAAAGATGCTACACAGGGGAATGGGTGGGAGGGGAGGAAAGCTGCTGCTCAGGGGGATGGGAGGGGAGGAAAGATGCTGCACAAGGGGGAAGAGAGGAGAGAGGAAGAATTAGGGTGGAGGAGAGGAAGGAAGAGAAGAGGTAGAAAGGATGGAGGGGAGAGACATGCATGGAGAAGAGAGAGGGAGAAATGCTGGACATAGGGTGGAGGGCAGGAAGAGATGGTGCATAGGGAAAGAGAAAGAAATGTTGCACATCATAATGGAGGGGAGAAAAGGAAAGATGCTGCATGGAGGGGAATAGAGAGGTTTGACTCAGGGCACAAAGCAGAGAGAAAGAGAAATAGATGGCAGACAGTGGGAAAGAAGCAAATGTTGGATATGGCAATGGAAGGTAGAACAAAAAAGTTTATTTTCTGTTTTGTGATTACAATATGTCAGATTTGAAATTTGGATCCTGGTGCTAGACAGCGAACTTGAGCTAGGACCTAACAGAGAGAGGAAAAGTCTTGTTTATTTTGTTTCCACCACATTGCCGGTGTAGGATTGGAGAGGGAAAAGGGGTTGGGGTGGGTGGAAAGGCTACAAAATAAACCCGCCAGGAAGTTTGGAAAAAAAAAAAACTCCCAAAAAAACCCCACCCGACTGGGCAGGAAAATCGAATCAAAAAATCGATTCAATAGGCCAAATCGAAATTTGATTCACTCAAATTCACAAACATAAAAAGTTAAGTACGAAAATTATTTGTAGACTTTAGCAATTAATTCCATGCAGCTGGATGTAGTCTGAAAACTATGTGAGATGTACAGGATCAGTAAGATGGGGAGGCACAGAAGAGTGTGTATGTGAGAGGGGTTGGGGGGATGCAGGCAATAAGAAGGAAAGACAGATGTAGGTTAGGGATGTACATTCATTAGCACACAAATGGTTACGGTGCCTTAAAATTTTTAGTGCATACATGCAAAATTGATTTAATGTGCATTGACTTATGAATTAACACATGTAGAATCAATTTCCATGCATTCCAACTTTCTAATGCATATTAGAAGTATTTTTAATAATATAGATGTGTGAAATGAATAAAACAAATTTGCAAAAATAAGGGGAAAAAGTTGAGTTTCCTAAAAGGAACCCAAAACTGTTTGCCTAAGCATTTGCCTAGTATAGACATTTTGCTAGCTACATGCATAAAGGCTTGTATTTTCCTAAATATCTATATATTTAAAGTATTTCTGTGCCAAGACAAGGAGCCAACCCTGAAGTAACTGAAATGGTAACTGAAAACCCATTTCTAAACTGTCTAATGCAACCCCTGGGACATAATGATGAGCCAACAATGACTTACTTGTAACTATGAGTAAACTGAATTAATACAGTAGACTATTCTGTAGACTCTCAGTTATCCGGTACCCATGGGGATTGGTAGATCCCGGATAAATGTAGTTTCCTGTTGCTTGAGAGATACTATTAAAAATAGACCTAACTAATTCTATACCCCATACCATACCATAAACTCTGTATTGACTTGATATTAATATTGAAATACAGTAAATAAAAGCAAATAAATACAAAAAACAGCTTTGTGAATGCAATGGTCTGGGTCACTTTTTTCCCCTCCCCCCACCCATCCATCCATCTTCCTTCCCCTGCCCTTCGCCCTGCAGGTCCAGCATCCATGTCCCTAACAACCACCACCACCACCACACACATTTTTGGTCCACTTCCTCCCTGGTCTGCCTCTGATGGACCCCCCTTACCCTGTAGAGCTGGTTTCTCTTACCTGCAGCTCACCCAAAGCAGCGGCAGCCGGTCAGCAGAGGCAGTGCTATAAACAGGCTGCTTGTGGCCAGCCCTGGCAGGTCCTTTATTCTGTCATGTCGGAAGTGATGTGGTAGAGTAAAGGCCTCTACCAGGGCTAGAGGTAAGGAGGGGGGGGATTGTTGGGTCAGGAGCGCAGGAGACAATTTTGGAGGTTGTTGGGTCAGGAGGGTGTGCTGGCGATTTTTTTTTTTTTTTTTTTTTGCCAGTTAGTTGTGAGTGCCAGTTAACTGGGATTCTACTGTAGTTGTAGAGATCTACCTGTACTAGCAACCTTATTGAATGTCCATGTTAAACTGTCCATTTTAACTTCCTGGGTAACTGACCCAATCTCTTGTAATGTAATCCGACCTTGAACTGAATAAGTAAAGGCAGAATAGAAAATCTGATTAACATAACATCGTAGGAATGCAGACTTTGTATCGCTCAGAATAACTTGCACCATGCAAGAAGGCAGGCATGTAGGGTAGGTGAGAGAGAGAGAGGGAGAGAGCAAAGTGCGAGCTGAAGCCTGACACAATTATGTGGAAATGTTTCTGAGTGCCAGGAGAACTAAATCTCACTTTGTCTCTGTTGTGCACGAGAGAATAAGTGCGTTGGCCTCTCCTGTGTGATATGTGAGTCCCTGATAGTAGAATTACAAGGGAAAAATGTGGAGTGCTACAGATGAGTTCCCAACGGATCTGAAAAAAGGACTAAGCCATACATTTTCATTTAGGCATTGCCATACCCCCTCAGATTTATATGCTTCTTTGTAAATGTTTTCTTTTAAGTAAGCTCTTTGAGAAGCATGTGTGCAGTGCAGCATTTTTTGGTACTGCAGCATTGAATTGGAGAGTTCTTGCTAAACAGAGGGAAGAGGTTGGTTGTTGCTGCTTTTTTTTTTTTCTTTTTCTTTTTTAATGTTTCTCTTGTGGCTCACACTGATGTGAATAGCTCAGCTTTGTCCCTTTGGAGGCACTCAGGCCAGAAATGGATGTCAGTTTTATGAGCTGGGAAGAATTCCCTTGAATGATGACTAAGAAAGAATAAGCGTCTTTTGGTTAGGATTTCATTAATTTTCATATTAAACTGCATATCATTGCTCTTCAAGGCAATTGTACACTTAAAACACATATTATCATAAAATAACCCCCAGAAGACAGTACAGTTGCATTTTCTTTTTTTAAATCGTTATTAAATTTTCAAGGCTAATAAAAAGTGCATAAAATTATACATACATTAATCAGAATCAGCACTTACAATCCATCAGTAACAATACAAAATAAATTACCCCCTCCCTTCCAGTACATTCAATCAAAGAATAAAACAAAGGAGATAACCCCCCCTCCAACCCTCCCACCCTTCCCTGGATGTGTGTATAAACCTAAAGGAAATTATTGAAAACTTCAATAAAAAAACTTAATAAACTGAAAAAAAAGACAACTATACAGAAGCAACAAAAGTCGTTAATGGATCCCAAGCTAATCTAAATAAATTATTATGCCCCAACATGTCAGCGTTCATTTTCTCATACTTATAACACAAACATAAATTTGCCCACCAAAAGGTAAAATTAAGCCGATCCCAATTTTTCCAATTGTGAGTAACCATTTGCATGGCAATCCCAGTCATGATAATGAAAAGCCGGCATTTATACCGATCCAATGGAGGTTTAAATATGCAATAGTGTCCCACAGATGACTATATCATAGGTTAATAGAATCGATGATTCCAGTACATTATTGATATGTCCCCATATCGACTTCCAAAAATTGAGTATCAAAGGACAATAGAACAACAGATGATCTATTTCAAGATGACAGTGCCAGCATCTATTAGATTTAGAACTATCTAACTTCTGCAAATGAACTGGGGTCCAAAAAGATCTGTGTAACAAAAAAAAAAACAGGTTTGTCTCATAGAGGCAATTGTACACTTAAAACACATATAATCATTAAAAAAACCCCAGAAGATAATACAGTTACATATAAAACAACCCCTAATCCATAAGCTGAATGTATAAAATTGTCTTAATGCTCTTGCACTCTTACAAGATGTCAAAAAGATCTTGAATGCTATGCAGGACGGTAGATAAATTTTGTCATAATAAGGACCTCTTTTACTGAGAAAATGCAAGATGGAGTCATTTCCTTATACAAAATAAGGAGTGGAATTGTCCTAATGAGACTGGTGAACACAAGCTGTTGTGAAAATGCCCTTTTATTCATCCAAAGGTTCAAATGGCTTTATTCATCCAATAACTCAATGACTCGACATGTACATGTTTTGGCCACTCCTTATTTTGTGTATTTGTGTTTGTGGTTTTGTTTCCTCTGTTTTTTTCCGTCATTTCCTTATACACCTCAGAAACTGGAGGAAGATACAGCTTGTGAGCTGCACTGCAGCAAACAAATGCAACACTTCAAAGCATAGTAACATAGTAGATGATGGCAGGTAAAGACCCGAATGGTCCATCCAGTCTGCCCAACCTGATTCAATTTAATTTTTTTAAATTTTTTTTTTTCTTAGCTATTTCTGGGCAAGAATCCAAAGCTTTACCCGGTACTGTGCTTGGGTTCCAACTGCCAAAGTCTCCGTCAAAGCCCAGTCCAGCCCATCTATACCTTCCCAGCTGTTGAAGCCCTCCCCAGCCTATTCTCAACCAAACGGCCATATACAGACACAGACCGTGCAAGTCTGCCTAGTACTGGCCTTAGTTCTTCAATATTTACTATTATTTTCTGATTCTAGATCTCTGTGTTTATCCCACGCTTCTTTGAACTCTACCACCGTTTTCCTCTCCACCACCTCTTTCGGGAGCGCATTCCAGGCATCCACCACCATCTCCGTAAAGTTGAATTTCCTAACATTGCTCTTAAACATACCACCCTTCAACCTCAAATTATGTCCTCTGGTTTTACCATTTTCCTTTCTCTGGAAAAAATTTTGTTCTACGTTAATACCTTTCAAGTATTTGAACGGCTAAATCATATCTCCCCTGTCCCTCCTTTCTTCTAGGGTATACATATTCAGGGCTTCCAGTCTCTCCTCATACATCTTAAAAAGTTTATGTTTATTGAGAGCTTCTATACCACTATTAATGAATAGGGAGTCAATTCAGAGCAGTCTACATGAGCTTCTGTAAAGGTGTTATGATACATTAGCTTCTGTAGAGATGTTACCATAAGGAGTTGTGAGGTGTTACAATGCATGGGCTCTATACTGAAATACATGGAGCTCTGTGGTGGTGTTACAAAGTTATATGCACAAGTCTATACCAAATCAATTGTCCTTGTATTTAAGAACATAAGAATAGCCTCACTGGGTCAGACCAATGGTCCATCAAGCCCAGTAGCCCGTTCCCACAGTGGCCAATCCAGGTCACCAGTACCTGGCCAAAACCCAAGGTGTAGCAATATTCCATGCTACCAATCCAGGGCAAGCAGTGGCTTCCCCCATGTCTTTCTCAATAATAGACTATGGACTTTTCCTCCAGAACTTGTCCAAACCTTTCTTAAAACCAGCTACGCTATCCGTTCTTACCACATCCTCTGGCAACACATTCCAGAGTTTAACTATTCTTTGAGTGAAAAAAAATTTCCTCCTATTGGTTTTAAAAGTATTTCCGTGTAACTTCATCGAGTGTCCCCTAGTCTTTGTAATTTTTGCAATACTAGGTTTACTATTGCAGCTAAATGCCTATATAATTTTTTTTTGTTTTTACATACCTCTTAAGGATGTTGGCCATTTCAACTAAATATAATCTATTTACATGCAACTCTGAAAGTTCTAGTTTCCTTTCTCTGTCAACGTCATAGTTTCAGTTGAAATAGTTTGAGAAAAGGATAGTCTTTATCCCTTTCTTGAATTTTCCGGTGTTCTTTTCTAACTTTAATTCCTTCGGTAGGGCATTCCACCATGTCCGGGCCATTACCGAGAATATTCTTGCCCTTGTGCTTTTGTATTTGATGTCTTTGAAGGAAGGCATTTGTAGTAAGGACTCCTGGCTCGAGCGCGTCATTTAGTCTGGCCGCTAGGTATTGCGGTTCTGAGAGGTGAACAGTTTTGTGCGTCAGCTAAGCCACATAAAAGTTAAACAAATACCCACTGGCAGCCAGGGCAACTCTTTTTATAGTGAAGCAATTTGCTCACGCTTCTTGATACCACTTTTTACATGCAGAGCCATGTCTTACACCAGCTGTAAAGGTTTAATTATCAAGCCCAGAAATCCAGATGATGCATCACTAATATGGCAATGAAAAGATGTAATGTAACAGAACATTGTTCTTCAGTTACCCTATTTCTCCATTGTTAAAAGAAGAAAGTGGCTGGAAAAGGCGAAGAGAGCGCACACACGTGTGTGGAAAGGGGATTGTGTGCCATTAGAATGGACTTGGGGAAATCCACTGCTTTCTAGGATAATTAACATAAAATCTTTGGGATCTTACCAGGTGATCTGGGTTGGCCACTGTTGGAAACAGAATATTGGGCTGTTCCAGTATGGCAACTCTCATTCTTGCATTCTTATGCCAAACAAAATCTGGAATACTACATCAGATAGTTTGCGAGTGGTGCAAACACAGCCAGTCTCATTGAGTTTTTCTCTCACACACTGCCTCAGTGTGCTTGGGAAATCTAGTTATTTTAGAGTGAAAGTCTGGATGAAACATGAATGTTTGAGGGGAAATGAGAGAGAGGGGAACTGTTGGGTATCTGGCTACCAGTAACACATTCTATTTGAGTGGTGAATTCCTTTCTCCCATGTTAGTACTTTTATTGTAAAATGCATACTTTAAGTTGGTTTTTTTTGTGCAGAAGCAGAGAAGTTCCAAAATGGGCCCATGCTGAAATAGAGGGAGTAACAGCATGAAAAGAGTTCCGGTTTTAACTTCTTAAAAAAACTATTCTTAAATCTGAAATATCTCTAAATGAAGCAACCTCATCATTTTTATTTCCTGGATGCTTTGAAGAGAATTTTACTTTGGTATAAACCCACCCTGAAGTGATGCAGAGGTCTTTATTCAGATACATATAAACTGTTATCTACATCTTATCGTAATTTTTTGTTGTTACTTATTCCAAACAGGTCCTGTCGGACATTACCTACCAAAATGTACATCTTATACTCTTGCTCAGAAAATTGTATTTCTATACTCTTGCTTTCTTAAAGTCTCTGCTCTCTGTATTTCATCTGATTATCTGCATATTGTATTCGCTGAATGTCCAGCTATCTTGATTGTAAACCGCCTAGAAGTTGCAAGATTGTGGCGGTATAGAAGAATAAAGTTATTATTATTATTTATTCAGCGCTTAGCTGGTAAGGAGAAAGCTGTGATGGCAGCAGGGTAGAGTGGAGGATAGTGCAGCAGCACAGGTCATTAGGGCGTATAGAAAAGTAGTGTCAGTCATGGGAGAGGGGAGAAGATTGCAGGAGAGCAGCTCCGGTCGCCAGGGGGGGGGGGGGGGGGAGCATGCAGGAAAGCATTGTAAAGGGAGTACAAAAGCATCAGCTTTCTGGTGGACTCGAATATGAACCAACACCCCCATTTTTGGGCCCCAAAATTTTGGTTTATATTTTTTGCTCATTTAAATTTTTATAGTCTACCAAATACAAAAAGCCCAAGTTATGTTTCAGAGGTAAACCTTGTATAAATCAAGGGGAAAGTGTTGAAAGTTCAGTCTTACGGTGTTGCAATGGAATGTAGAGCTAATGAGTTTGTGTGAGATGGAAGTCTGAGGGCAGTTACATATTGTAATCTGAAGGTATGTAGCCTTATAAAGTCACTTGAATCGCTGGCGAGACACTTTGAAGTGGCCATTGTTAAAAAAAAAAAAAAAAAATCACTGTGCCAGAATCCCTTGCTTGGTGCGATCCTTTTGGGAGCTGACCTCATCAAATTAGCGAAAGGGAATGCACCATGATGCCCACTGTAGATCATCTTCCTAAATCGTAATCTAACAATGAACAACGTGGGCCAGATCAAGGGGAGGGGAGGAAGAGGAGAGGGCTGTGTTAGCATTATGCACAAGGAAGGGGAAAAGGGCACTAGACATATAGGTCTGAGCAATATCCTTCAATTCCCCATCCAGTCTGCAGCAGTTTCTCCCTCTCAATGCCTTATAATGTCCGCAGTGGTTTCTATTTCTCTCTCACCTCTCCAACCTTTATGCAGCAGTTTCTCTTTCTTGCTTCCCCCCCATACACAGCAGTCTTTCACTCTCTGTCTCCCCCTCCCCCCCCCCACACACACTGTCCCAGTTCATCCCACTGTCTGAACTATCTCTTTCTTAACATCCCCACCAAATTGTGCTCATCTTTCTCTCTATCTTAAGAACATAAGAATAGCCTTACTGGGTCAGACCAATGGTCCATCAAGCCCAGTAGCCCGTTCTGACAGTGGCCTATCCAGGTCACTAGTACCTGGCCAAAACCCAAGGTGTAGCAATATTCCATGCTACCAATACAGGGCAAGCAGTGGCTTCCCCCATGTCTTTCTCAATAAATAAGAACCTAAGAATAAATAAAAACCTATCTTTCTCTGAGAGAGAGAGAAGGAGAGAATGGGGGGGATGAAAAAGACTGAGAAGAACAGGTATTGAAAGACTGCTGTAGATAAAGTGGAAGTTGAGAGAGCGCCCCCTCCACTCTGTCATTCACAGTGGAATGTCAGCATCATTCAAAAGCCAACCTCAAATCAATGCAAACCTTCCTCTTGAATTTCCCTTCTTTGTTTCTTTTTGTTACTGATGACGACTCTACTCTTTAGCTGAGGCCGTTCTCATGGCGGCTACATATACCTGGCCTTCTCTTTGCTCCATAGTGCTCTGTCGCTCAGATATTACTTCTGCTCTTGGGGTGGATATTGATTCTTCTTTCTTTGGCATCTACCCATATTGTGCGGGTAGTGATGCTGCCTTAGCATTTGCCTGTGCAGCATACAGGCTTGACACTACCTCCTCCTATTGGCCAGTGCTGGGGTGGAGAGTATATGGCAGACAGCAAGAGCAGAGCAAGAGTTCCCGCTGTCGTCATCAACTGTTCCTGAGAGGGTGGTAAATGGGGAGGGGAGGAGTGGGGGGGGGCAAGAGGATTGAGCTTTGAACCTTTTCTTTTCCTGCTTCTCTGGTCACAACCAGGTGCAGAATCACAGCCTGGCTTCTTATTAGTCTTCAGGGTAGAGTCAGAAAAGGAGAGGGCAGAGACAGGATGAAAACTACCACTAAACGGATGATTCACTGGATGGAGCAAAAAAAGAGAGATATTTCTGTTCCTGCAGTGGCTGTTGACTGACTGGAGACAGCAGAAATTTAGTAAGAGTGGCAGTGGTGGATGAAGTATCATGGGCCGAATAGAAAATACCACTGGGCCACAACCAGCCCACAGGCTGCAGGTTCCCATGTCTCTCCTAATGCACATTTAATGACTGTGTAAGAGAATGCCTTTTAACTAATAAACCAAACAAATATTTCTTAAACTACTCCCCTGCAGTTAATGCAGGATCTGGTTTTTAGAAAGCCATGTTCTCTCTGGAGATACTCTTGAGTGCCCTGATCAGGATAGGAATGCAATGCTTATGAGGTTATAGCATGCAAATAATGCAGCCTGATTTGACATGCTGAGGCCCAGGGGAAAAATTTGGAAAGGGGCTCCAAAGTCCACTAGCGGCCTATATCTCCTTCAGCTTCAGACAGACTTGGGCCCTCTGTAGCATGGGGGCACAGGGCAATTACCCTTTTTGCACCCATGTAGCCCTGACCATACCGAGATTGTTTTATATTACTGTAGAAAACTTGGATAATGTGAGATGTCATCCCTTAGTCCATGGTGACCTCTTGTCCTTCTTTGCTGGATATTGGTCAAGGAGATAGATTGATCAAGGCACATGCAAATTTAAAATCATTCGGGTCCGTTATGTGCAAAATTATATTTTGCATCGGGTGTACTAAGTAACATAGTTTGGTTGGTGCCCTTAGAAGCCAAAGCACCTAATCTTAGTTCCTTGACAGCCTCTGGAAGACACAGGTCTTGTGCATTTCATTGAGACTGTGTTCCTTTTGCATGATGCCCATTTAAACAAATAAAGCTGAATTGACTAAGTCCCATCTACAAAAATATCCTTCCCATGCTGTGCTAATTTTATTCCCTCCCCATTTGGCACTATTGCAGTCCCAGATGAAATAATAAAAATGATCTTGGCATGCGATCATTAAGCTTAGACTTGTTTGAATGAATTCAGTGATTAAATTTTGGCACAGTAAATGGTTTGAACATATTCTCTTCCTTATCTCTCCCATACTGTATGCTATAGTACATTATTTTGTTGGCCCCATTTCAATATATGCATTGAGTGGGGTGCAGTTGCAGTGGATCCATTCCCAAGTAGCTGTTTCAACTAACTTTACTTGGAGTTGAATTTGGGTCATTGTATATCAAGAGGTCCAGAACTCCCCACTTGACCATATCAGAAATTGCTGAAATTTTTTCAGGGGATATGTTGGGACCTCAAATGAAGATATACAAAGTTGTGGGGCATGATCTCAACTAGGTCCAGAGTTCGGGGCCCCTTTATTCAGACCACTTTTCTGTATCCGTGGAAGATATCAAGTGGGGACCCACCTTGAAATTGGACCAGTTGACATGGAATTATGCATTTGCTTCCTCCCATTTCTAATCAAATGTCATATTTTCTAAAGATGCCCTTGATCCTGACTTACAAGATATCCTGTAGCGGTTAGATTCAGGGAAAGGAAAGGGGACAGTTTCTGATATACTGCATTTTTTAATGGTTACAATCAGAGCAGTTTACATATTTTGTACAGGTACATTGGAACCTTGGTTTAGTTCAAAGACCAGTACCCTGAGTCTAGCCTTACTTGTGTATGTTCTGGTTCAGCAGGAACTTGTTCAACTTTGTCTTGAATCCCTGGAGGGTGTTTTCCCATATAACCACTTCCAGAAGAGCGTTCCAGTTTTCCACCACTCTCTGGGTAAAGAAGAATTTCCTTACGTTTGTAAAGAATCTATCCTCTTTTACTTTAGAGAGTGCCCTCTCGATCTCTCTACCTTGGAGAGGGTGAACAACCTGTCTTTATCTACTAAGTCTATTCCCTTCATTATCTTGAACTTTTCGATCATGTCCCCTCTCAGTCTCTTCTTTTCAAGGGAGAAGAGGCCCAGTTTCTCTAATCTCTCACTGTACGGCAACTCCTCCAGCCCCTTAACCATTTTAGTCGTTCTTCTGTGGACCTTTTAGAGTAGTACTGTGTCCTTCTTCATGTACGGTGACCAGTGCTGGGGGGGCATACCATGGCCCTGTACAGCAGCATGATAACCATCTCCGATTTGTTCGTGATCCCCCTTCCTAATTATTCCTAGCATTCTGTTCGCCCTTTTTGCTGCTGCTGCGCATTGTGCAGGCTTCATCGACTTGTCAACCAGTACTCCCAAGTCTCTTTCTTAGGGGGTCTCTTTGAGTAATGCACCGGACATCCTGTATTCGTGTATAAAATTTTTGTTACCGAAATGCATCAACTTACACTTATCCATGTTAAACCTCATTTGCCATGTCGCAGCCCAATTCTCGAGCATGTTTATGTCACGTTGCAGGTTTTCGCAATCCTTCTATGTCTTCACTACTCTAAATAACTTCTTATCGTCCGCAAATTTAATCACTTCACTCGTCATCCCAATTTCCAGGTTGTTTATAAATATGTTGAAGAGCACGGCCCAAGCACTGAACCCTGCGGCACTCCACCTGTGACGCTTTTCCAGTCCGAGTATTGTCCATTTACCCCCACTCTGTTTCCTATTCACCAACCAGTTTTTAATTCACGTGAGTATTTTACCCTCGATTCCATTGCTCGCAATTTTTTGAAGTAGTTGTTGAACGCCTTCTGAAAATCCAGATATACTATGTCAACCGGGTCATCCTTGTCTATCTGCCTGTTTACTCCCTCGAAGAAGTACAGTAAGTTTGTCAAGCAAGATCTTCCTTTGCTGAAGCCTTGCTGGCTGGTCCTCATCAGATCGTGTCCGTCAAGGTGATGAATGATGTAGTCCTTTATCAGCTCCTCTACCATCTTTCCCGGTACCGAGGTCAGACATACCAGTCTATAGTTTCCTGGATCTCTCCTCAAACTTTTTTTGAAGATCGACGTAACATTTACCACTTTCAAGTCTTCCAGAATCCTTCCTGATCTAATCAACAGATTGGCTATTAGTTGAAGCCCTCGGATGGATGCAGTCCGGTCCTAAGGATTTATTGTTTTTACACCTATCAATCTGCCTGCATACCTCTTCTAGACCAGTATTCTTCAATATTTTTACACCTATGGACCGGCAGAAATAAAATAATTATTTTGTGGACCGGCATCGGTCCACAGACCGGTGGTTGACGAACACTGAGCTAAGTCGTGGGCCAGACCCTGCCCATCTCTACCCAATCTCCACCCCAGACCCTGCCCCCATAGTCCTAATTGTAACACTATTTTTTCCATTCATTTTTCACATATACACACAATATAATCTTATTAATAACGCATCGATCGCACCGCGAACCGGCAGTTGAAGAACAGTTTTGGACCTGATTCACATGCCGGCCCTCTGGACTGGCAGGAAATTTCTGTGGACCGGCACCAGTCCATGGACCGGTGGTTGAAGAACACTGTTCTAGACTGACCGTAAATTCTGTCAGTTTCCCGTCTTCGTTTCCTGCATATAGCCTGTCGGCTTCCGGTATGCTGTGTGTATCCTGCTCGGTAAATACAGACGCAAAAAATGTGTTCAGTTTGTCAGCGATGGCTTTAGCACTCCCTTTATTCCCTGGTCATCCAACGGCCCCACTGCTTCCTTCGCAGGTCGTTTCCCCGTAATATATCGCCTCCTTGGCTATTTTTTCCTCATAGTCTCTCTTGGCCTCTCTTGTCCCCTTATGGCACCTGCTTTGAAGTTTGTGCTTTTTCCAGTTTTCATCCGTTTTTGACTTTTTCCTTTCTTTAAACGAAGTCTTCATGTCTCTGATCGCTTCTTTCACCGTTACAGTGAGCCATGCCGGTTCCTTGTTCTTTTTCCTCTTGGATCCCTTGTTGATACGTGGTATATATAGATTTTGCGCCTCAGTGACTGTGTCCTTAAAGAGCGACCATGTTTGCTCTAGCGTTTCTACAGTGCTTATCCTCTTCTTAATCTTCTTCCCCACCATGAGTCTCATCCCTTCGTAATTCCCTTTTTGGAAGTTCAGTGCCGTGGCTGTCATTCTGGATCGATGTTTTGCCCCTGTGTCCAGGATGAAGTGGATCATATTATGATCACTGCTTCCCAGCGTCCCTTCTACTTCTACATCTAGCGCCGATCCTCATAGTCCATTTAGTATTAAGGGCTAGATTCACTAAAGCCCTCTTACCTGTCTGATCCTGTTCCGCTCCGTTTCTGAGTCTTGCTGGGCGACCCATTCACTAAAGGCTCCTCATGCAAATCAACTAATCGTAAACACGCCCACAAGCAATCCCATGGATTACTGAAGACCAATCGTGACGCTTGCGCAGCCCATCATTGATGGCTGTACGTGCGATCCCGCAGGCGCCTCTCTCCTGCACCAGCAGGAGAAGGGGGAAGGGTTGGGGAAGTAATGGCAGGCAAACAAGGCAAAGCGGACTGGCTGCAGCCTCTAGAAGGGGGGAACTTCCAAACTACGGAACTGAAAACCAAACCCGCCCTGACTCTCCTGCTCTCTGCTGTCCTTCCCTGCAGTGCGAGCCCGTGGTTTTAAAGCGGGGCTGCACTACAGGGAAGGGTGGCACAGAGCAGAAGAGTCAGGGCAGCATTTTTCCCCACAGACTCAGCAGGCTCACAAGTACGAGACTGAGTTTGTAACAACGGAAAGGCAGAGAGTACAGTTTGTGTAGTCTGGCTGCCCCAGACTACACAAAAAAAGTGGAGTTTCTCGTATCCCGTGGGCAGCTGCAAGCAGGGAGTTTCAGGGCTGCAGGGCTGGTATTTCAATGTGGGAGAGAGCAGGAAAGGCATGAGCGACTGGTCCTCACCAGTCGCTTGGTTTCCGATCAGCTAGCCCAGTCGGTGTGCCTGAGAAATGTTGGTGAATCGCTGCCTTGCTAGATTTGCATGCCATTTCCCTCATTTGCATGCATGGATTGGATCGGGTGCGGGTAGGATCTGCAAGAAGGTTAGTGATTCGGGTCGGGGTCGTAAAGGGGTTGCAAACCGATCGGTACACGATCGGTTTGCTTAGTGAATCTATGCCTAAGTCCAGAATTGCATTTCCTCTCGTATTTTCCTTGACAAGTTGTTCCAAGAAGCAATCACCTACAGCATCCAGGAACTTGGTCTCCCTACTGCAGCCAGAGGTACCTAGGTTCCAGTCTATCCACGGATAATTGAAGTCGCCCATGATAACTGCGTTGTCTCCCTTGCAGTTGCGTTTAATTTCCTCAGTCATTTCTCCATCAGTCTCTTCGGACTGCCCTGGGGGTCGGTAGTAGATGCCAATCTTCGTTTTCATTCCATTTGTTCCCGGAATTTTGGCCCATAGAGACTACCTTATTTTTCGTCTCCGGTGTGTTCTCTCCAGTAGACTCAGTTCCGTCTTTGATGTATAGGGCAATACCCCCACCTTTTTGACCTACTCTGTCTCTGCAGTATAGCTTGAATCCCGATAGCACAATGTCCCAAACATTTTCCTCATTCCACCATGTTTTCGTGATTCCGATGATCTCAAGGTTATCTTTTTATGCCATAGCTTCCAATTCCCCCATCTTATAGCTTAGGCTTCTTGTGTTTGTGTACATATACTTGAGTTTGTGGCCTGTTACTTTCTTGCATTTCCTTCCCTCTTGTGTCCCTATCGAACCGTCAAGATTTCTGTCTTGCCTATGATCCGGTGAGTCTTCCCTGCAATCTTCCTGCATGGTATCCTCTGGGTATACCGTTTCCCAAACCGTTGACTTTTGGTCGACTGTCGGCTTTCCCCTACTTCCTAGTTTAAAAACTTCTCAATTTCTTGCTTGTTGTTGCTTGCAAGTAGCCTCGTTCCATCTCTGCTGAGGTGGAAAGGGACCTTACCACTGCAGCATATGCTAACTCGAGTGGGCTGACAAAAATCATTGGTCAAAAAAAAAATTCCATTAAAACAAAAATGCACTAGGTCTGAAAATCACATTGGGCAAAAAATAGGCATAAAGGGGCAGATTCTAATAACAGGTGTCCCAATTGTAGGTGGCGGTACCGCCGTCTGGTAGCCAATTGGGATGCACATTAAAAAACCCCCAAACCTGAGGCAGGCTGCTTACACTGTAAGCATTTGTCACAGGTGCAGGGAGACGCCTAGAGACATTTAAGCTCACCCACTGGGACAGATAGGGAAAATGAAGTACCTGTATGTAAAACTGCTTTGAATGAGGTTGTAAAACTACAAAAAAAGGTGGCATACAAATCCCAATCCCGTTCCCTTAATTTTAACTAGGATTCTTCAGGTGTTTTGGGGCTGATCTCCATCCAGGATCTGCCAAGAATCAGCACAGCAACTGATAGTTATGTTATTGTCTGCACTCCTTTTCCTCTGTGCACTAGCTAAGTCAGCCAGTCAGGAGCTTCTCTTGTTTCAATTATGTAGGAGCCAAAAAGAAAAAAAATCTCCCCCAGTTTTTCTTCCAAGGGATAACTCCTCCTTCTGCTGTCAACCAAAGCAGAAGGGCCATCTCTTATTTCAGAATAGGGAAGCACTCTCCACAGGCACGTAGCCAGCTCTCTGATTTGGGGGAAGGGCAATACATTTCTTCCCCCCACCTCTGTATTAAAAATATTATCTTTACTGACAGGAATGCTGAAAGCCCACCAGTCCAAGAAATTCACTGCAGAGCTTCTTCCCTCTTCCTCGTTATATTATTACCCATAGGACCCCTGAGGAAGACAACACTGTCGAAACACGGACATCAACTCTCCACAGTTTTTTGTTGCTCCCTCTTCCTCGTGCTGCAGCATGGTACTGCAGTATAGAGCAATCCAGCAACATTCGTTCAGCCACCTGTGCTAAAACTCCTCACGCATGCTTAGTTCTTGAATGAACTGAACATGCGTGAGGAATACCAGCATTGGCAGCTGAATGTACATTGCCGGTTTGCTCCTTAGTGCAGTGGCACAAGGAGGAGAGGAGTGGCTCAGCAGCGAATTACTCCCTACATTCCATATCGTTCTCTCCGTTCCTCCACCTGCAGCTTTCTCGGAGTCCCCACACTCCCCTCCTACCAGTTATCCATCTCACGAGAATCCTGCTTTAGGTCCCTCTCTGTGGACTTCATTGCCACCCAGCATCAACTCAGAGTCCTCCTACACTGCATTTCAGATTCAAAACATTACTCAAAATTCATCTGTTCTTAGAATCCTTTAGTTCATCCACCTCCTAACTTTGTCCTCCCTACCTTTTGTCTGTTTCCAACTGCATTTAAAATTTTATAAACTGCATAATTGCCTTTGTGGATTTTTTGTGGTATATCAAACACTGGAAATAATATAAATATAAACACTGGAAATAATATATATATAAAAATCTTTGGCTAGTGGAGCTTTGGTATCCCTGCCAGCCTTTTTTCTGGATGGTGCAGGTTTGTAGGGGGCCTGATGTCAACGTGTGTATGTGTGGTGGCGGTGGGGGGCAGGCTGCCTATGGCTATGCCACTGGCTCACCAGGTTTTCTGTGGCCATTAGAGGCACCAAGTTATAGAATGTGCCTTTTATGTGTAATTCTTCCCAACTTCCGTTGGGTTAGATTAAAAGAACAATGCAACGGGATGTGGCTTTGGACAGAGAAAAGGCAGGCAAAACTCAGTTACTGAATGGAATCAGTTATAACTTTAAAGTGATATGTTTTCTGTTACTAAAATATGTACACAATATTTTGTGCCACTAATGATATTCAGAGCATGAAATGGATTTGTCTGTCTAAAGTTTTAAGGCGGTGCCAAACTGTAAGAGCGACAGGTTCATACATCTCTGTGGTTGGTAATTGTGCAGTTCTTCATGTGCCTCTGCATTAAGATGACTGTAAAATGTTTTATTTATGCGGAGTTTGTCTGTTCATTTCATGCATCTTCTGGTTTTAGGGCTGTTGAGTGATGTATGTTTAGCTAGCCTCTTAACCCTGATAAATGTGCCTTTCAGGAAAGGCCTCCCAGCTGCATAATGTGCCTACATCTGAGAGCCACGACATTGAACTAACCTCAGTTTACTTTTATGATCATTAATTTAAATGTTCTGGCTGCTGTTAATATGGAAT
The DNA here is from genome assembly GCF_902459505.1 of Geotrypetes seraphini. Taxonomy (NCBI): domain Eukaryota; kingdom Metazoa; phylum Chordata; class Amphibia; order Gymnophiona; family Dermophiidae; genus Geotrypetes; species Geotrypetes seraphini. The sequence goes on from NC_047085.1 coordinate 363,456,108, forward strand.
TCAGTGCTATGTCAGAGGCACAGGATGGTATAGTGACTTGTCCTTAGGTAACACAGGCAGACTTTTGAACTCATGCCTTAGGATTTCTCTGGAATCAAAGTTCAGTGCTCCAAGCACTAGAATATTATTTCTCAGCATGACAAATGCAGAGGTCTTCATAGACCCCTCTAGGAGTAACAGGGACTTTAGTGGTGTCTTGGTTTCTAAGTTCCGTTAAACATGCATTTTTAGCTCATTGTTTCCAGGAATGAGGAAAGGTCATCGTGAAATTAGGAAAACAGCCACTCCTCGCTTTAGTGCTATTGAGTTCATCCTTGGCCTAGTTCTGACTGAGTGATGTTCCCCTCTTTTAAGATGTCTCCATCCTCTAACTGGTCCTTTTTTATGATTTGGGTTTCCAAAGTTCAGATCAAGGTGAATTACATAAAAAACACAATAGCTGTTTCTATGCCCCAGAGGTCTTCCAATGTAAGGGACTCATTTACTAACTTGACATTAATGTCATAGAGCAGGTGTAAGTGTGGCAGGTACCCATGTAACTTACAATGGGCTAGATTCACTAAAGTCCACAAATCGATCCGATTCGTGTCCTATCTTTTTCCGAGTCATTCTGGCCGATCGATTCAGTAAAGCTTGTCCATGCAAATGATCAAATCATAAACACCCCCCCATTTGCGCACACGTCTCGCTGTAACATCGATCGATGTGCGTGCGCACTGTATCCTTGTTGGTTTTGAAGCACATAATGCATGCGCTAGCTCTTTAAGACTTCACTGCGTAGAAATGGGGCAGGGTTTAATCGCGGATGTCATTGGTGGGCTCCTAACGCGCCTACCGCAAAGCATTGTTGTCGTAAAAAATGTGCTCACCTTCTCGTTTCTCTAGCTGTAGCCTCATCTTCATCGGCATACTTGTGTTCCAAAAGAAACAGATAGCGCCGTCCATCTGTCAGGAAAAGAGCTGTTAAGTTGCTAGAAGGCACAACAGTTAACAGCAGCTGAATGCGCTGGGATCACGCACTTTTATATACAACCTAAGAATCCCAGGAGGCTGTGCGGCTCTTTCTGTCGTGAAGCACGAAGCAACCAAAGGCGACCCCGTGACGTCAGATGCACATTACAATCTAGCTGGAAGGAAGGGGGGGGGGTATAGCTGGCCCTTAAAAGTTATTTTTGAGCAGATACCCAGGGTGGTGCAGAGTGCTGAGCTCCAGGAATGTCAATTTCGGGTTATCCATTGGGGTTATATCTCCCAAAAACAGGCCTTTCATTTTGGGTGTGCTCCTACCTCTACTTGCCTGAAATGTCGCCGGGCTGATAATTCTTTGGTGCATAATATGTGGTCGTGTGCCACTATCTCCGCCTTTTGGCTGGAGGTCAGGTGTTATCTGGAATCTTTGGTGGGTTATACACTCCCCTCGACGGTGGAAGGGATTATTTTTTTGGCTGCCGGCCATCTGGGAGGACTTTCTGCAGGTGACTGTTTGCTTATCCGTAAGGGTTATATTGTGGGGAAGAAATGCATTCTCAATCACGGGCTTCAGGACTCCCCACCCACCATCTGGTATTGGCGCAATAAAGTCCATCTTTTAATGGTTTAAGAGTCTATGTCCACTCAGTTTTCTCGTTCCCGGAGTAAGATTTTTCTGTCTGTTTGGGCCTCCTATTTGGATACTTTACCCCCTATGATAAAAAGCCAGGTGGTCAATCGCTTGCGGAAGCCAGTAGTTTATTCCTTGCCAGTGGGTTGAGGGTGGGGTCTTGGGGGGTGGGGGTATTTGGGTTGGGGTAGTGTGGGTGGGGTTTTTCTTGGGGTGTGAACTGGCCGGGTCCAGGCTATCAGAACACAGGCCTGGACTCTTCCTGTATTCAGGGTTCTTCTGTTGGTTGTTTGATACTAGTTTTGTATTGGAAAATGTGATTTCTGCTTATTGCGTGTATTTTCTCTTGCGAATAAACAGTTTATAAAAATTAAAAAAAATAAAAGTTATTTTTGATTTTTTTAAAAATTTGCCATTGATATATGAAATGTACCATGCGCAAGGAGAGCACGGGGTTAAGCCACGATTTTCTTGCCATGCGCATTACAAATCCGAGATTTATTCCTGCGCTCGCTATGCGCATTCCAAAAAAATCAAAAAAATATTTCTAATGCTTATGTACATGAAAGTTTACATATATTTAAAGTTTAGATATATTTTGGATTTTTTGCAAGGTAGATATATATTTTTAATGGGGTTCTTAAATGCATGCGGCAGTTGCTAGGCAGGAATAGTTGGTGAGGATGTAAAGCGACTGGTCCTCAGCAGTAGAAACTTTTTGGATCAGAAAGGCCAGTCGGTTTGGACGAAATGGTTTCATGAATCGATGCCTTAAAAGATTTACATGCCTTTTTACTCATTTGCATGCGCAGATCGGATTGGTTGCGGATGGGGTCTGGAGGAAGGTTAGTGAATCAAGCCCTAGTCGGAAAGTGATCGCAAACTGATCAGCACACGATCGGTTTGCTTATTGAATCTAGCCCAATGTTATGAAAATAATAACCAAGACAGTTTTTGTTGGGTTTTTTTTTTTTGATTAATGAGAAATATGGAGGGTGGATGCAGCACTTACACTATTGTAGCATAATACATGAATCACTGCATAATACTGATTAGCGTAATGAAAATAATACAACCTGTGCCTCTAGAACCAGACTTCTCTGTGACTGATCTCTTGTTCTGCTTCTCTTTAACATCCTGGAAATGCATAGTAATTAAAACAGCCTCTAAATTTTGCATACAGAGCTATAAATTGGCCAAATAGCAGGAGACAAGTATCTATTCAAAAGATCTTGGTATGCGCTTAATGCAGGAAAAAAGAAAAATATGTTAAAAAGCATTTTGTGATAATTTGCACACTATCATTTTTTTTTTTTCTTTTTCAGGAGGCATGGAAGTGTTATCCAACTATTATGATTAGCATGTGCTAATTGGATAACACTGGGTAAACATGAGAACACATCACTTCCCATCCTCCTAAATAGGAGGTGGTAAGTGTTCCCAAATAAATATTTTTGCTGGTCTTTTGCAATAATGGAAAAATTAACATGGGACCTGCAAAGATAAGAACATTTATTTATTTATTTTCTATCCCGTTTTCCTCAAAGAGTTCAGAATGGGTTACAGGTTAAACATACATAATAAACATAATAAAGCCCTGTTTACTGCCACGCTAAAATCGGGCTTAGAGCATTGGAAAATCCCTCGTTAGGACACGTTAAGCCCATTTTGTACTGCAGATTAGTAAAAGGGCCCCCTTTATGAAGGAAAGTTATCAAGGTCTGGTAGAAGGTAGGCTTTGCCCACATCTTGACTTACCACAGGAGTCAGCAACTTTCAGTACTAAGATACTATTGTTTGGCGACTCCCAGGATAAATGAATAATGCTGCTTGCAAGCTGTCTCAGAAGCAGGGTTATTCAACTGACTTGGCAGCATTGAGCGACCATGCTGTGGCTTGCTAATGGTGGGCTCTCTGTTAAAGGGGAAACTTGCCTAGAGCACTCCTTCAAGTCATAAGCCCTCTAGAGTCCCCCTCAAAGTGAAACAGCCAGTTGCCCCCCCCAAGACTCCTCCCAAACCTCTTGACCCTACCAGACCTACCATTCTAGAATACCTGGTGGCTAGGGTTTTGGGATTGATGGTTTTTGGGGTTTTTTTGGGGGAGGGGCCTTCTGGGGCACCCTTCAGGTTGGAGGGGGCAGTTTGGAGGTTCACTTTTAGGGGGAAGGGCTTGATTTGGAAGTGCCCTACAGAGTTTAGGGGGCACTCTTACTACCTTTTCCATTGAAAGATGCCAGTCCCTTTAACAACCTGGCAGCACTGAGCCAAGCTTGGCAGCTTGATGAAGCCAGGTGGGATGATTAACCCTATTTGTGAGGTGTCTTGCAAGCAGCATTGTTCATTTAACATGGAAGTCAGCAAACAGTGATATCTTAGTACTGCAGATTGCTGATTCTCATGGTAAATCAAGGTGTGGTACAAGCCTGTTTTTTCCAGACCTGGATAGCTTTCTGTCATAAAGTTTGGTACCCAGATTTTTAAAGTAAAAGCTTGTTTGCTGCTACTTAGTCAATTAATAGGCTGTTTTAATTACCCTGCATCTCCATTCTTACAGCATCTTGTCTACTTGCTCACCTGCTTCTCCACCTCCTTGGTTTGCCCACTGCATTCATACCCAATCCTTTTTTCAGTCTGTTGTTAGATTTAAGGGGATGGGACCCCCACACTACAGAATCTAGTCTCCCTTGGATTTGCAAGCAGTTTTTACACTTGCTGTGAGATTTGCTTCTTGTAACTAACCAAGGCCAATCCTGAGGGTTGTGTAAATGGAGTGGCTGCAAAAATTGCCCACCATCTGTTGTCTCCCTTGGTTAACTGTGATGCAGTGGGTCATACAGGGGCACTAGAAAGTGTGTCACATAGGGTGTGATTCCGGTTCAGGACGCTTCTGTAACTAACTAATTTCAAGGTTCCACTCCAGGTTCCAGGGGGGGGGGGGGGTGGGCGCAGGAGGGGGGTACATCTTTTGTTTTGGTATTATTCCTGATGGTAATGATGGATGGGGGAGGAAATTTTTATCTTTTGTATCGATACTGATTGATTTTAAGTGCTTGGTTGATTATCATTATTTGTATATAAATTGTATTGCACTTTTTGTTGGCATTAAAAACTAAATAAAGTTAAAAAAAAGGTTCCACTCTACATTGGTTCATATCAGCCTGCTTCCCAGTAACAGTTTGTCTTAATCAACAAAGTACCTACTGTCTCTGGACTGGTTTTCTCTTTTGTCAGTGACATAGCCATAGGTGAGCATGGGTGGGCTGAGGCACCTTTGCTGTGACTGGCAGGGATTCCCAAGTCTGCCTAGCCAAAGACCTCCTCCTCTGTTAGCCAGAGCACCAACCAAGCTCAGCAATCAGTGGCCATGTGCAAGGTGCTGAAGGTAGCTCAGGAACACTGCCAATAAATGCAGAATATTTTGAGTTGGGGTGGCACTGGGGGATGCGGGGGGGGGGGGGGGGGATGGGAAGCAGGGACAGAGAGAAAATTTTGTGCTAACCCACTTTGGGCTAAGGCATGGCCAAAGTTGGCAGACTGACTACTCTATTTTGGTTATCATCAAGCCATCCTCCATTTCTCCGTTTATTACCGTACTTCATTTCGCACACACACAAATTTATTTTCTGGAAGTGCAAAAGGTTGATCCAAATAAATGATTGTTTCCCCTCTTTTATGGGTTTCGAGCACAGTGCTGTACTTTTTATATTGTCATTGAGTAGGAATATACATTATAAGAAAAAATCTGGCCCTCCAAAGCTCTGAGTTACACAGTAAATTAAATATGAAAATAATATTAAACAAGACAGATTGATGAGAACTATGGAGGGTGGGTGCAGCACTTATACTGTTGTAGCATAATACATTAATCACTGCACAGTATTAATTAGAGTAATGAAAATAATACAGCCCGCATCTCTAGATCCAGACTTCTCTGTGGCCGATCTATCATCTTCTCTAAGTAACTGTAGCTCTTTTAAACCACATCTTGCTGCACACAGCAGCTTGTGTTTTTCCTGGTCACCACTTCATTGACTGCTAATGCAGAATGTAGCATGTAGCATTCAGACCCTGTCGGTATGTAAACCTGCAAAGCTTCCAGAGTCCACAATAATACACAGTACGGTGAGGCCAGGCCAGATGGAAAGCTTGCGAAATGCGAACAGCTTGAACTTTTGTCCAATGTCTGCTTGCTGACAAAAAAATGTTGACATTTCTGTAGCATTATTTTTGAAAGGCAACAACAAAAGCTCTGACTATCCTGTCACCGATATTATTCAAAGATGATGCCAGTGTTCAGTCATTAAGGCAAGATTGGACCCAAACTTTCCAACTCTTCAATGAGTTACAGTATGAAATCTTTTTCACCTTGGGGTTGATATTAATTTAACAGGCCAGAAACGGCTCTCGGCCAGTTAGATTGCTTGTATGGGGCTAACGACTTATTTTTAGTGGCATGTAACCAGTTAGTGTTGCTGAAAATAACCGGCTAGTGCCCAACGCAAAACCAGCTGTTTGGGGGGTGTTTTGGGGCAGAGTCAGCACTTGGGCAGTTAAGGTAACCGCATAAATAGGACTGACTTTTATGCAGTCTTATTTTTATGTGGTTACCCATAGCTTAAATGCTGAATAGTGCGCTAAACTAACCCCAAAATTCAATGTTGGAGTCCAGACGTGGCCCGACATTGAATTTCCAGGCCTAATGTTGGCAGTGGTCAGTTAAATGCTGAGTGCTGCCTACTGAATATTAATCCCTTAAATTTTAACCGGCACTGGTGAAAAGTGGGGTAACCATTTTTGTTTTGCGCGGTTTGCAGTAAAGGTTTGCACATATTTTACCAGCAAGCTTTTTCACCTGCTAATTTGGGCAGATGCTATTTCTGACCAAAAAAAATGTGTGCATAATTTGGTAAGTGCAGAATTGTTTAAACATAAGAACATAAGAATTTCTGCTGCTGAGTCATACCAGTGATCCATCGGGCCCAGCACTCCGCTCATGCGGCGGCCCTCTGGCCCTCTAGTCCAGCGCCCTGAGGCTAGCCCTACCTGCGTACGTTCTGGTTCAGCAGGAACTTGCCTAACTTTGTCTTGAATCCCTGGAGGGTGTTTTCCCCTATGATAGACTCCGGAAGAGCGTTCCAGTTTTCTAGCACTCCCTGGGTGAAGAAGAACTTCCTTACTCAGAGAGTGGTAGAAAACTGGAACGCTCTTCCGGAGTGTGTGTGGTTTCAGATCCCATTCAATGTCACCTCTGTGAATGTCTTCCCCTGTTAAGATTATCAGGATGTGTGACACACAGGTTTACCTGCTTACAGTGTGGGCAGTTCTTTAAAACTTGTTTCCTTTTGTAAGGCACTTTTTTACCCAGGAAAAGGGCTTTGATAATTACCTTCCTAATGTTTCTAAATACTTAATAGTTATAGGGCTAATATTCAGCCAGCGGCAGGCAGAGTTTTTAAAAAATGTTGATCACTACTATCAAAATTATGCCTCAGGGGTATTCAATGCCAGCACCATATACAGCCCCATATAGCCCATGTGAAACCCCATTTTTCTTTACAAATTCTCCCTCTGTCCCAAAATAAGAGAGGCAGTATTTCTACCAGAAGGCACCTCCAATTCCCCCGTTCCTGTTTGACTCATAACCTCTTCTGTCATGGTGCTTAAAGCAACTCTGCTCACCCTTTTCTGTGTATCAGAGAACCATAGGACCTCCCTTGAGGAGGGGCACAAGTCACCTTGCCCAGGGCACTGCTCTACTGCTAAGATCTTTCCCATATAGTCTGTGCATAGAGAAATTAATGTTTATCCTCCAAGTTCATCCAGTGCAACAGCAGGCAGGCGAGAAGAAAAAAATCATTCAGACCAAGACCCAAACAGGGCAGTCTGGAGCTTACCCATCTGGGTATGGGCCATACGAGAGGGTCAGGACAGGAACACCGGGTTCAAAATGGTGTCAGTGACCCCCTAACAGTACCTTCAGGTACTACTGCTAGGGGTCTAGCTTCTATTGTGGTCTTTAGAGATAGCTTGAATTGTGTGTGTGTGTGTGTGTGTGTGGGGGGGGGGGGGGGTTGTGTCTTTGGGAGAGGGGATCAGATATAGAAGGCCTTTGAGCAGCAGATCTGATGTGGGAAGAGTTTCAGGAGAGGTGTGTTTGTGTGTGTGGGTGCTCACTAACCCTTTGGATGGTCTTTTTAAGAAATGCTCAAGAGCTCTCAAGATGATAAAATAATGCTGCTTGTAAGAATGATCACTGGATAAAGCTACAGCCTCAGCACCCTGAGATTGTGGGTTCAAACCCACGCTGCTCCTTGTGACCCTGGGCAAGTCACTTAATCCCCCCATTGCCCCGGGTACATTAGATAGATTGTGTGCCCACTGGGACAGACAGGGGAAAATGCTTGAGTACCTGAATAAATTCATGTAAACTGTTCTGAGCTCCCTTGGGAGAACGGTATAGAACAGTGGTTCCCAACCCTGTCCTGGAGGACCACCAGGCCAATCAGGTTTTCAGGCTAGCCCTAATGAATATGCATGGAGCAGATTTGCATGCCTGTCACTTCCATTCTATGCCAATCTCTCTCATGCATATTCATTAGGGCTAGCCTAAAAACCCGATTGGCCTGGTGGTCCTCCAGGACAGGGTTGGGAACCACTGGTATAGAAGATTGAATAAATCAAATAAATATACAGTATGGTGGGAGCAACTAACCTGAGGTATTGCGCTACCAGAGGTTTGTCATTTCTGTTGTAAATTAAGGTGTGATAAAAGCCCATTTTTTAAATCCACCTTCATTTCATCAGTGCAAACATTTCTGACATCCTAAAAGATATATTCTGGTTTTTGCTCTTGGTATTACCACTAAGCTAGTGGATGCAGTTTACAAAAGCCTAAAGTGAGCTTTCCATGTCATTGTGCAAACCATTCTTGCTCAGAGTTGTGAAGGAAGCACACTTTTGCCAAGTGAAGCACATTGCAGAGGGGGTTTGGGAGAAGAAGGGTCACCAGCTGCTGCTGCTCCAGGGAATACAGCAGATGTTCCATCCTAATAAGGTCATGATGTCCTGTTTTTTTTTTAATAGGTTTCTAGTGTATTGGTGCTGTGTGTGATACATTCTACTGCAGCACTTCCTTAGGAGGCTCGGCCTGGTGGTATTTATAGTTACTCCTGTGCTAGATGAGTCATTCTTGATGTAAAGAAATGGACAAGACAGATGAACATGCTCCAGAAATTCCACAGCTGAAAGGGGATCTTTCTTGAAAATCTCAGAGTAAAACTGTCATGCGTTGCCAAACAAACAAGTGAGCAATCTCACCTTTGCCACATCAGAAAATCTGGGCTCTCAGTTTTAAAATTCATGATATGTACAAGTTTGATATACTGCCTATCATACTTATAGGTGGTTTTACATTACAAAATAATTTAAACCCAACAATCGCTGGCATGTAGGGGAAAAGGGGAGCTTGCAACAACAAAAATTCCCAATGCCCGCGACTATGACCCTCCCCCCCAAAGTAAACTCCCCTGGAGCAAGTGGGGAGAGGGAGATCATTCCCATCTGTCTGAAGAAGGAACCGGCAGGTTAGATGGTCAGCTGGGGGCAGGAGCAAGGGAATCAATCATGAGATGAGGTGGAGGACAAGGAGGAGAATGATAGTTGGGTGGGGGCGGAAAGAGATGCCTGATTGGGAGTTGGGGCCTGGGTTGGTGAGGAGAAGAGAGACATGGGATAGCCACTAGAGAGAGAGGCTTTGGGCGGGTGAGAGAAGCAGGCATTTGGAGTGCAGGTAGGAGAGAGAGAGTGCATGGATGGGGTGGGCCACCACCACCTCAGCGAATGAGAGCTAAAGGAGCCCCTCCCCTCCTCCGCCAGGAGTGTGCGGGCAACTGACCACAGCTGGATTGAGGAAAGGGCAAGGGATCCCTTAGCTGGCACCGCTGGAAGGTGGCTTCAGTGAGGGTCTGGGCAGGGAGAGCGACAGAAAGAAAAAAAGATAGAAAGAAATAAATAAAGAAAGATAGACAGGGCAGGGAGAGAGACAGAAAGAAAAAAGGGGCAGGGAGAGAGACAGAAAGAAAGGAAGAAAGAGACAGGGGGGCAGGAGAAAGACAGACAGACATCTATTCTAGCACCCATTAATGTAATGGGCTTAAACACTAGTTACAAAATAATTAAAAAAATATATATATATATATAATTACAAAAGGGAGACGAATATGAGACTAACCCCCTCTTTTACAAAAGCGTGCTATGCTTTTTAGCGCGTGATAAATATTATCTTGCACTAAACACGCGCTAAACGCTATTGCATGCATGTTATCCTATGGACGTGTTAGCGGTTAGTGCATGCATTGATTTAGCGTGCGCTAAACATGCCCTAAAACGCTTAGCGTGCCTTTGTAAAAGAGGGCCTAACAGGACTAACTGGAACAAAAGGGTTGGAGGTTTAGACAAGTTCCTAAAAGAAAAGGGGATTGAGGGTTACAGATAAAAAAGAAGAGGTAGGTTACAGAAACGGACAGGAACCACATTACAGGTCATGGACCTGATGGGCCGCCGCGAGAGCGGACCGCTGGGCGCGATGGACCAATGGTCTGACCCAGTGGTAGCAACTTCTTATGTTCTTATGAGGTAGGAAATCCATTTTAAAATAGTAGAGCAATCCAAAAAAGGAGACAATACAAGAGGAAGGGGTATCTCATCTGAAAGCCAGAGCAAGGAGAACTTGTAATGAAACGACGGGATAGATTTAAAGATTGGAAGCATCTTTAAAGAGGAATGTTTTTAGTTTTTCTTTAAATTTTTCTAGAGAGTTTTCATCCCATACTTCGGTGGGTAATGAATTCCATAGGGTGGGGGCAGTACCTGCAAAATTCGATGTACATGTGGTGCTTAAGATACGGAGCGAGGGAATGGTAAGCAGGTTTTGTGTCTGGAATCTAAGTAGTCTAGACAGTGTATATGGAATATTATTTAGGAAATCTGGTTGGTTGTTATGAATCACTTTGAAAGTGAAGAGTATGATTTTATAGGTTATTCTATGTGGTATGGGGAGCCAGTGTGCTTTTATTAGAAGCGTGGATTAGGACAATAGGCTTAAACAATATTTTCTTACAAGGTGCTGTTAATTATTTCACCCAAGGTGATGTTGTGGATCACCCTTAATACCTTGTAACTAAGGTGTACCAATCAATTTTTCATGGCCCTCAGAGATGCCACCCAGGGATCAACACGATCATATCCCTCGGCTTTACACACCCAATCGTCATCGGGTCAACATCTAATGTGGAAGTGATGTATAGATTTTAACGTTTCTTTTTTTTCTTTTTCTTATTAACTTGTGTATAATAAACTCTTATTACTAATTTTTAAAACAATAAATATGACTATGAGTTTAAGGTAAATACTTAGCTTCACCGGGATGGTAAGTAGCAGTTGGTAAGGGATACATAAGCCAACATGTTTCACCCCTAAGAAGGGGGTTTCTTCAGGGCTACTATCCCTTTTATGCTAGTTATACACGGCTGGCCACCCGATCTAAGTTTTTTTAAGAGTTTATTATACACAAGATAATAAGAAAAAGAAAAAAAAGAAACGTTAAAATCTATACATCACTTCCACATTAGATGTTGACCCAATGACGATTGGGTGTGTAAAGGCGAGGGATATGATCGTGTTGATCCCTGGGTGGCATCTCTGAGGGCCATGAAAAATTGATTGGTACACCTTAGTTACAAGGTATTAAGGGTGATCCACAACATCACCTTGGGTGAATTTATTAGAAGCGTGACATGATAATTTTTTTTTAGCATTTTCAATTATTTTTATTGCAGTATTTTGAATGATTTGTAAACGTCTGATCTCCATGTTATTCCTTTGTATAATGAATTGCAGTAGTCCAAACAAGAGTATGTTAGCTGACATAAAGAACCCCCATATTATTTTGTTAAGTTCAATAGATTTTTATTAATATTTTCAAATATGAACAGATCATGACTCAAACAGTTCACAGAAATGATTAGCAAAACAGATTGACTACAAGAATCAGTATACAAATAATAATAACACTAAAACTAAAGATACATTAACTCAAGAAAACTAACAGCATAGATGTACATTACCACAGAAAAAAAATGATATTCATTTTAAATGTGATATGTTACTATATTTTGTGAGAGGATTCCAAATTTTTTTGAAAATGTTTAGACATCCCTTTTTTCCCGCAAACACTCTTTCAAACTTAGCAGTTAGACTTACTAAGGGCTCCTTTTACAAAGCTGCGTTAGAGGCTTTATCACACATGACTTTATCATGCGCTAACCCCTGCGCTAGCCAAAAAACTACCGCCTGCTCAAGAGGAGGCAGTAGCGGCTAGCGCAGCCGGCAGTTTAGCACGCGCTATTACGGGCGTTAAACCACTAACGCGGCTTCGTAAAAGGAGCCCTAAATTCCAGCATTCCATGTATTCAACTCTTGAAAAGTTCTTCCAGTGAGCGAGAATTATTTTAATTGCTAAGTTGAGCAAAATTCGTACAAGTTTGGCCTGTTCATCTGCAATTGAAGTATTCATGCAAAGTCGACCCAACAAAATGATATTTATGGTCAACGGCTCTTTAACATTAATCAATGAACATGTGGAATCCCAAACTTTTTGCCAACAGAGTTGTAATAAATCACATTGGAAAAGTGAATGTACCAAAGTTCCCGTCTTCTTATTACAAGACCAACACTTATTTGATTCATTGGATCTTATTTTACTTAGTTTGTAAGGTGTCCATACTGCTTTATGTAAAATGAAATATATAGATTGAATAATGGCGGAAGAACCCCCACATTATAACAATAATGCAGAAGACAGTAGACAGAAAAGCTGATGGTTTACAGAGCTTTGATTGCACCGAATAAGGAGAGCCTACCAAATGAATTAGCAGTGGATCTACTCAAAACTTTAGTTTATTTATTTATCCAAATTTCTGTTCTGCACAATCCTCCATTCTTGGCAAATTACAAAATTCACATACATAATTATTATTAAAACACATTTTCAACAAAAACATGAGAAAATCTTCACACAAAGAACATTAATAATTGCCATATGTCAGCCCTTTAACTCTCATTTCCCTTAAAGCCTCCTGCTCTACCAAATGCTTTTAAGTTCAATAAAATTTTATTGGTTTTTTGTAAGAAAATAAAGACAAACAGGGTAATTTTCAACAGTGAAAAACATCAGGTACCAAATGCTTTTAAAAAATAAAAAAAGTCTTTTACTGTTTTCTAAAAGAAAGCAACGAGGCCAATTTTTATCAAGCCCTGTTGCCGAGCTGCCCATAAGATTAGGATGGGCGGCTCGGTGTTTACCTCACACTGCTTGGCGGCGCAGTTTGATAAAAGGTGGGGGGGAGGAGGGGGTAAACCCACAAAGTTCCATAGGTTACAATGTTACTTTGTGTGTCTAAGTGTTCTGAAAATGAGCCCCAGCGTTTCTATTTTGCACATGAATGTTCTTGGGAACCACTCGTAGTAATGAGAAAATAAAACAGATATCCAAAATCCTGGATAGCACGAGACCCTCCATAACCAGATTGTTAACCTCAACATCTGACTTCAAAGCATTCCGTAAAGAAATCAAAACGCTACTTTTCAAAAAGCATATTCAAAACACCTAATCTCCCTCTCCTCTTCCACGTACACCGACCAGGTTTACCCACTCCCTGGCACCATACCCTCAACCGACCAAAAAAAAAAAAATTGAACCTAATTCATCCTTCCGAATCATATTACCTACCAACGCCTGGAAAAGATTTGATATGTAATGCAATATAACTGCTTCGTCCAATGTTACTAAGTTTATACTCATTCTGTTACTATGTCTTACCCTAATTGTCATGTACCATCCTGGAAATGTCCAGCTTCTTCTTATGTAATCCGCTTTGAACCGCAAGGTACAAGCGGAATAGAAATCACTAATGTAATGTAATGTAATGTAATTAGGTAGCAATTCTATAAAGGGGAAATGGAACTTGTATACTGCCTTTTTGTGGTTCCACATTCAAAGCATTTTCTATATACAGACACTTATTTTGTACCCGGGGCAATGGGGGGATTAAGTGACTTGCTCATGGTCATAAGGAGCAGCGCTGGGATTTGAACCCACAATCTCAGGGTGCTGAAGCAGCAGCTCTACCCCCTAGGCCACCACTCATCTGGGGGTTTCGGGGGGGGGGGCACTTAGATATAGGGGCCCTGGTGTAATGTAGAGAGCACCTAGTCTTTAATGGCATGTGGGTGCCTGGGTTGTGTTGTACAATATTAGTTTAAACCTGCATTACTCCGCTAAATGTAGGCACACCCAGGTCGATGGCAGTCATAAATGGGCGCACCACTGACACTCTATAAATTGAGTGCATATGTGGGAGACAACTTGTGTGTCTATAGCAAATAGGTGTGAGCCCTTATGCCAGCTTCATGTCTGGTTACACTAGTATTCTATAAAGTAGAATAGGCACCTCTGGGCACCTATATAGGGAACCATTATAATAATAATAATAATAACTTTATTTTTCTATACCTCCATAGTCAGGCGACTTCTAGGCGGTTCACATTGAAAGAAGGCTGGACATTCAGCGAATAACAAAAAGTCTTAATACAATACAATAAGTCTAAATGGAAAACTTACTTACATACTTACATAAAATAATCTCCCCTCCCCCACATGCTTAGAATATACATTACACTAAATAACACCAGCTGCAAATACGGTACGGTAGCTTGACTTATTCATCCACTCCTTCCCTAGCTGCGATCACATTCATGAGCCTTTCTGACGCCACACGAAACTTTGGGCTCCTTTTACTAAGGTGTGCTAGCGTTTTTAGCGCACGCAGGATTTTAGCGCGCGCTAAACCCGCGCTACGCTTCTAGAACTAACGGCCAGCTCAATGCTGGCATTAAGGTCTAGCGTGTGTGGCAATTTAACGCGCGCTATTCTGCGTGTTAAGGCCCTAACGCACCTTTGTAAAAGGAGCCCTTTAAGTTAGTCCCCTTATTCACTATATAACTCTTATTATTCTATCTTATCCTGTGTATATGCTCCACCTTTGCTTACCCCGTGCTTTCTATTAAGAGGTTTTATTGTGTATTATGTCAAATATCATACCAGGCAGGAGACAATTTCAAGTAAATGTTCAGGCAAATAGTATATATTATAGCACACGTTCAGCTGGATCTTACTGTATATCACCTTGAGTGAATTTATTCATAAAGATGGTAAATAATCCTAATTAATCTCCACTTGAGATATAATTATTGCTTCTACCTATCATTTTTTATAACGCTACTAGATTTACACAGTTCTGTACACAAAACATGTAAAAGATGCTCTCTCTTCTTAGGGTCTAGGATGATTCATCGCGGTCAGTTCATCATGGCTGTTTCAGCATGATGAACTAGCCGTGATTAATCTGAGTCAGCATGAGGGGGGAGGGGAAATTAAACCTCCAAGCATTGACCCCAGAGCAGCAGGTCGCAGGATGGTTCATAGATAGTAACGTGAAAGACAAAGGCGTGCGCCAACAACTGAGCGCAAGACGGAGGTGCGCGCCAAAGAAAAAGACTGTTTTTAGGGGCTGCGACGGGAGGTTTTGTTGGGGAGCCCCCCCACTTTACTTAATACAGATCACGGTGGCGTTGTGGGGGGTTTGGGGGGTTGTAACCCCCACATTTTAGTGAAAACGTAACTTTTTCCCTAAAAACAGGGAAAAAGTTAAGTTTTCAGTAAAATGTGGGGGGGTTACAACCCCCCAAACCCCCCCACAACACGGCGTGATCTGTATAAAGTAAAGTGGGGGGTTCCCCCCCACGCCCCCTGTCGTAGCCCCTAAAAACAGTCTTTTTCTTCGGTGCGCGCCTCCGCGCTGCGCTCAGTTGTCTGATCGCGCCTTTGTCCCGGCGTGCTTTTGACCTGACACCCTGCAGGACGATGCCAGGAAGCAGGCGGTAGTGGCTGGCATGGAGCCTGGACCCTAGGGGGGGAGTATCTTCCATCGTAGCTCCCATGTTATGGACGGCAATGGCTGGCGGGGAGCCCAGGTACCGTGAAGGGGGCTGGGGCATCTCTGCAGCAGTGGCTGGTGGGGGAGCCAGGCCCTGGGGGCGGGGAAGAGAAGCTGCCGCTAGAGCTTTCAGCTGCTCATCACATGGCTGGGGTGTGTCTGTCTGTGCCGCTTGAAGCCCAGCCTCCCTGTAATGGTACTATTCATCGCAGTGGTTTCATCGCAGATGCTCTGAAATATCCTGCGATAAAATGGCCGCGATGAATCATCCCATTCCAAGACAGTCAAATAGGGAGCTACATTTCTTATCAGAATGATTAAAACAATCTGAATGCTGAATAGTTAAAAGAGTTACATATGAATACTGAAGAGTTAAAAGCAGCTTCAATAAGATGGGCTTTTAGCCTGGATTTGAATAGGTCCAGAAAAAGAGCTTGATGTACAAGCTCAAGCATATGGCACAACCCGGCACCATTTGTGTTTGTTTATTAAAAAATGTTCTACCATCTAATTTGAAAATAACCAAGTCAAGGCCATTTACAATTGAAATAAATAAGAGAAAAGAACTCATCTTAGAAACAGGAAAGATACATTTAAAACAAGAGCTCCCCACATTCAGTCAAAGAATATTCAAAGTTTACAGCTGCCTTTTGTATGTCAGAATCGCAAGACGGGAAAAAAACCTCCATATATTTCTAATAGGTCCCCCAAGAAACATTAAATGCAACATTAAATAGGTCAGTTTTAAGCTGAGCTCTAAACCACTTATAGGAGGTCTCTGAATGAAGAGATAAGGGCACATTATTCCATAGGCTCTGCGCCAGAAAGACAAACGCACTATTATATGTACAGTATATTCCCAGCATGCTCGTGATGGTTCTGGAAACACCAACCTCTAATTGTTCAGAGAATTTAATAAGGATGGAAGAACATAAAATAAAGTTAAAACTGGAGTATCTTCATATGAGGCCTTCAAAGCTAAATCCAGTATTTTAAACTGAATTCTACACTGAACAGGAAGCCAATGTAGACGTGGAAACAACTGACTAACATGATCTTAACGTCTAGTTCTGTGAATGAATCATGCAGCTGTATTTCTTTTTGGACTATAGATATGAAAAAAGGAATGCAGATAGTTTGGGGCACGGTAATTCTTTTAAATTGGTTTGGGGTCCGTTGGCATCTTAAATTACTTCAATATAGCAGGTCTTTGATTATAAGTCAGTTTTTGTTTAGTTTTATACACATCCAAGGAAGGGGGGGATATTTCAGTCCTAATTTGACCTTAGAGTGTTTACACTTGGGGTGGGTAGGTGGGAGTGGGGGGGGGGGAAATGATTGGTTATGTATAATTATAAGTTGAATGTGCTTATATTGGTATATTATATGTTATATATTCATTTATTGCTCTATTGAAGTATGGAAAATCAATAAAGAATTATTTAAAAAAAGTATACCTGCACAAATGGCATTGCAGTAGTCGAGCTGTGAGCTTACAAAGATGCAATAAAAGTGTGGATCTACAAAGAGTGGTAAAAGTGTTTAAAATATATGGCTTAGCACATTTTGGAAGTGATTTACCTGGGCACATACGTATGTGCATAGCTTTCTCTGTGCAGATTTGGCTGTTTCTTCAAAGTGAAAGTACAAAGTGTCGCTTAAAAGGTCTCAGCCTAAACAAAAAGAGAATGATGTGAAACCTACAAGTTATTCCACAAACTTCTTGACACTTTTCGTTTCAATGATATGAAATGAAACAAAAAGTGTTCCAGAGGTAATCTGGGAAATTATAGACCGGTGAGTCTAACATCGGTGTTGGGCAAAATGGTAGACTATTATAAAGAACAAAATGATAGAACGTATACATAAGCAAAGATTAATGAGAGAAAGCCAACATGGATTTAGTCAAGGGAAATCTTGCCTCACCAATCTACTGCATTTCTTTGAAGGGGTGAATGAACATATGGATAAAGGTGAGCAGGTTGATATCATGTATTCGACTCTTCAAAAGGCATTTGACAACTGGTTGAATGACAGAAAACAGAGAGTAGGTTTAAATGGTCAATATTTTCAATGGAGAAGGGTCAATAGTGGGGTTCATAATCAATCCAAAGAAACCCTTTACCAGCCAGAGATTATATCAATGACAAAAAGAGCTGATATATTTGAATCGAACATGCAGCATATAAACACTTGTTTTAGGAGGAAAAGCTTCAGAGCTCCGTTAGGGAAAACTTCTCTTCAAATGAAAAGAGTTAAATAACGTGATTGGCAAAAATCTCTTTCCCACCTGTGTCACAGCTGATGTTCTAAATTTAGCATAAATGAATGCACTACTCCAGAAAAGGTCTGGCTTTTGTTAGCAGTCAAAACATATATCAGTGAATGCAGTTCAGTGAAGTGCTGTTAGCAAACCAAATGCTGCAGACAAAATGGATCACTGAGCTATAAGTACTTTTTTCAGTTCAAAAGTGTTATTCAGACATTCACATAGCCAGATACTGTTTCTTCCTCTACTTAAAACAAATGATTTCCAATCGTTATTAGGGAGCAGTAAGAAACATTGTAACAGCGTAGCAAGAAAATTTATCTGTAGCTCTGAATAGACGCCGTGCTGTCAGGACTTGTCTGCGGCTCTTTGCAGGCTTCAATTCCCTACCCCCCTCTGACGTTGGCTGCTTCAGGGATTGGGAGCGACTGTATTCAAGCCGGCACATCAAGTGCTCATAGCACCCACCGCAAATGGTAGAAATGGGGTAATGAGAAGCAGATAAAAGGGAATTCGAGGCTTTTCCTCCTGAAACAAGTGTTTATATGCTGCATGTTCAATTCAAATATTTATCTATCAGCTTTTTTTTGTCATTAAATAGTGTCTGTGCTGGGACCACTGCTTTTTAACATAGTTATCAGTGATCTAGAGATAGGAATAACTAGTGAGATAATTAAATTTGCTGCTAAACAAATTTATTTATTTAACAATTTATATACCGCATAAAACTATGCGGTTTACACATTGGGTACATACATATTCTCCTGTCGCCTTTTAGTTGCCAAACATAAAGTACAAACAAAAGACAAACATAAATTTCCCATCCCCCCAGGAAAAAATAATGCAATATCAAAAACCAACATCAAATCATAAAATCAATACAGTCATTATCAAATCATCATTTCTACAAATAAGATGCAGAAGAGCATTGAATATTGCATTCAAGGCAGGAATATTCTTAACACTAAGGGCCTCTTCTATCAAACTGCACTAGCAGTTTTTAGCGCAGAGAGCCGCGCTGAATGTCCCGCGCTGCTCCCGCAGTTTGATAGAAGAAGCCCTAAATCTTGGAACTAAAGAAGCTACTGAGACATTAGCATAGCATAGTTGATCAAAGTTGTTAAATCCCAAGAGGATTGTGAAAAATTGCAAGAGGACCTTATAAGACTGGAAGACTGGGCATCAAAATGGCAGGTGATATTTAATATGAGCAAGTGCAAAGTGATGCATGTGGGAAGAGGAACCCGAACGATTGCTATGTGATGCAGGATTCCACGTTAGGAGTCACTGCCCAGGAAAAGGATCTAGGTGTCATCATTGAAGATAAGTTGAAACCCTCAGCTCAATGTGTGGCGGCGGCTAAGAAAGCAATTAGAATGTTAGGAATTATCAGGAAAGAAATGGAAAACAAAGATGAAAATGTTATAATGCCCTCAAATATTGTATGCAGTTCTGGTTGCTGCATAGGCAGCGGAACGCTTTTTTGTTTGTAGGGGCTCAAAAGCTCTGCCCTAGACCCCATCCCCATAATAATAGTACTAATTGTAAATACCATTTCTTCCATTCATTTTTCATATACACACAATATAATCTTATTAACAATACACAATGGTAACCACAAAATTAAACTACACAAAGCACACTCTTTTTCCCCTCCCCACCAATGCACAGCATTTCTTCCTCACTCTCCTCCACCTCCATGTGCAACGTCTCCTTCTCTCTCATTGTCCACCATCTTTCTCTCTCTCATTTCCTCCCTTGCTGCAAAGGGAATGGGGAAAGGGAGAGAGAGAGAGGGATCCAGGGTGCCGGGTGCCTCTTTCTAACTCTATCTATCAGCCAACATTTCTCCCTCTCTTATCCCCTGGACTGCATATAGCATCGTCCGCCCCTGCCTACCAGCCCCATGCCCAACGTTTCTCCTTCTATCACTCCTCTCCAGCACCATGCCACATCTCTTCCTCCATGTCCCTTCTTCCACCACCATTATCCAACATTCCTTCCTCTTGCATCCCTTTCCATCAGTCCCACTGTTCCCTCTCCAACACCACATCCAACATTTCTCCCTCTCATCTCTTTCTACCTCACTCCTCTCCCACCGCCATGTCCAACAATTCTCTCCCTCCCCTTGCTCAACAATTCTCCTCTTTCTTCCTTTTCCCATAAACACCATCTTTTTCCCTCTCACTCACACCATGCTCAACAATTCTACCTTTCATATTCCCTCCCCCACCTCAGCATATCTTTCCCTCCTTCACTCCATCCTATGTCCCAAGTTCATGCCCCTCCCTCCCTTCTGTGTCCCCAATTCATTCCCCCTCCCACCTTCCTTCCAGCCTCTCCAAGGTTTGTACCCCCCTCTCTCCCTTCTGTGTCCCAACACGTTTCCTCTCTCTATTCTGTGTCCCAAGTTCATGCCCCCTCCCTTCTTCCTTCCTTTGTCCCAAGTTCATGCTCCCTTCCTACTGTGTCTCAATTCACCCCTCCACCCTCCCTCCCTCCCTTCTGTGACCTCATGTGCCTCTCTCCCTCCCTCCCATCTGTGTCCTAAGTTCATACCCCCTCCCAAGAGCATGTACCTGTGTTCTGGCTGGCTCTAAGGCATCCAAGTAGGCCTCCTCCTCCTCCTCCTTCTTTCCATCCTCACTTATTTATTCACAAAGCCACAAGCAGCAGAGTATGGCCAGAGGTCCTGGTCTACTGGCTGTGCGGCCTGCTACCAAAAGGTGAATGGACAAGCAGTTTAGAGGGAACCTTGCTTTATTCCTTTTCACTTTTTATTTAATCAGCTTTCTATCTCCTTCTCTCATCCCTAGTGTTCACTTTTCTCATCCTCCTATTTCCTTTTATCTTCTTCCCATTACCACATTTCCACCCTTGTATACTCATTATTCTGCTCACTTATCTCCTTGACAACTCTCACGCATGGAAATATATTTCTAGCATCTCCCCTTTTTGTTACTTACTCCACCCTTGTAACCCAGCATTTCCTTCCTTTCTTTCTTTCTCTCTCTCTCTCTCTCCCACAAGTGCAACATCTTTCTGCCCTTCCACTCTCTCCTCCCTCCCTCCTTCCAGTCCATATCCCCTCCACATTTCCCTGTCCATCTCTGCTCTCCCTGACTTCTGCCCCCTGACCCTCACAAATCTGACATCTTTCCCTCCCTCTCTTATCCCATTCCTGAGTCGCACATCTCTCCCGCATTCCCTCATTTGAGTCCAATATCTCTCCCTTCTTCCATTCCCTTCCCCAAGTCGTATATTGCTCCCTCTCTGCCTTCTACCCCTCTCCTGAATATGAAAAGGCTGGGGAGGGGTCTTATTTCTAGGCAGCACTCCGGTGGAAGTGGCATCTTGCTATCAGCCAGCGTACCTGCTGGTCAGGTCTCTGCCGGATCCCTTCCCCGACATCTACTCCTTCCCCCCCCCCCCAGCTGCTGCTGCAGCAGCCGCAACCACATGACTACCTCAAATTTCATGTAAAAACACAGCGCCACCTGACTTCGGCCCTGGCGTCTTCTCTCCACTGCGGCCTGCCTTCTCTGACAATTTCCTGTTTCCACTCAGGCGGACTGCAGTGGAGAGAAGACGCCGGGGCCAACTTCAGGGCAGTACTGTGTTTTTAGAAAAAATTTGAGGTTGACACTCTGCGGCGATGGAGGGGGGTGTTGGGAAGGAGTAGATGTCAAGGAAGGGACGCGGCAGAAAGAGACCAGCAGGTACGCTGGCTGGCAGCAAGATGCAATAACCATACCTGCTTAGGTACACAACTGCAGCTTTGGAAGAGGTATTTCTAGCCCCCAATTTTTGGAGAGGCCATGGCCCCTGTGGCCTCCTCTGTTCTGATGCCTGTGGGTTGCAGCACCTCAAAAAAGATGTAGCGGAATTAGAAAAGGTACAGAGAAGGACTATGAAAATGATAAAAGGGATAGGATGACTTTCTTATGAGGCTCTTTAGCTTGGAGAAGAGATGGCTTTAAAAGTAAAGGAAGTAAGAAATTATTCTAGTGAACAGACTACCCATATAGGAAAGAGTGCTTCTGAATCTGTTCTGAAACCATTTTTTCAGGCCTTACAGCATTTGGGGTTTTGGACAATGGCCAAGCAGCTTAAGAAGTGAATCAAATCCCATTAAACTTTTTCTCTAGAGACATGGGTCAGGGTAAGAGGACTTATTTAGATATGAAGCTCCAATATTGAAAGTAAAGTACCTATTCTATAGTTTCTTCCTTCTCCATTATTCACAGCCCTTCCAACTCATTTTTTGTACATTCTTTCCATGTTAAATTAAACATATATTATATTTAAAATGTTTTGCTTAATGCTTGCAGAATGTATTTTTTGGAGAGGTTTTCCTGTCAGATATTCATTTCAGCCCCTGTGTCAAAGCCAAGTTATTATGTAAGTTGAGGGTTAAAGTGAAGTTATTTATATTATGTTTTATTTTAAAAAGTTGTTCTCCAGCTATTCTTTTCTCTTTCTTCATTTTTTTCTGGCATGTGTTGGGAAAATGTTGGGAAAGAAAATCAGTGACATTGCATTTCTGGCATTATAAATCTAATGCCAACCTTCCATATCAGTAAATAGGAAACTAAATTGCTATGAAAAGTTATAGCAGCTAATAGCAATTTCACAAGGTATCACATGGAAAAAGATACCTTAAAATTATGTACCCACTGAAAACATTAACATGACAACTTTTTCATGAAAAGGCGGGAATAAATCAAGATCAAATATATATGTTAGTAGTATATCATACCTTATCCCAGTGTATCGCAAACTGTGTGCTGTGGCACACCAGTGTGCCTCCTGAGTTTTCAGGTGTACCGCAGCACACTGGCGAGGAGGAGAGTCGTCAATGCTGGCTGACTACCTCAAGGATGTGCCTCTCGTGGTGAGAGGCACGTCCTGTAGAAAGTCAGCCAGCTCAGATGACTCTCCTCCTGGACGGCGTCTCTCCTCCTCTTCCCGCAAGTCCCGGATCCCTCCACCGAAGCGGGTTGCTGCCAAATGGGCCTCCGCACATTTCCGGGTGACTTCCAGCCGGGGCACTGGATTTAGTGTTTTTGTGGATTTAGTGTTTAGTGGATTTAGTGAATTTCTAGCTTGCAGCTAGAAATTTTGTGAGACAATGCCTTATCCTGTGAATATATCTTGTTGGGCAGACTGAATGGACCATACAAGTCTTTATTTACCATCATTTACTATATCATGTGTAAAAAGAAGTATCTTCCCAGCAATCTCCTCCAAACTTAAAAGAAAATGCAAAAACTCAGCCATATTTTACCAGTTGATATTGTGAACTCCCCCCTAGTGGAAGAGCATGAAATTATACCTGTGGAGATAACATTTAACAAGATCTCCAAAGGTATAATTCCATGGTAAGTATTTCATGGTTGAATGGTATATAGGTTCCCCAGTTAAACACAGTACCAACCAAAGGGTGCACAAGAAGATATAGTTCTAGTATTTTTGGAAAGATTCACATCTACCCTTTCTACTCCACTCAACTTTGAACAACTTTTTGTCATCAGCAAATTTAATTATCTCACTAGATATTCACATCTCTAGATCATTACTAAATATGTTAAAAAGCAGTGGTCCCAGTACAGACCCCTTGGTAACCCCACTATTTACTTTTGCTTTTAATGTAGTCTTAATGCAAGTGAAAAAACATGATCACCTTCTTATACCCGGGCCAGCAATCCTCAACTGCCCAGGACAATAGGAGGCAAAACCTCAGATCCCCGTTTGCCACCAGTTGTTAGACTTTGCCAGCAAACCTAAAAGGAAAGATCCTCATTGGTTAAAAAACCACACAGTGAACCATTTTATGCATTGGGTCAGCAAATACAATCGGTCACTAAACCAGTCAAACTAGTTTAACGACAATCGTTAGGCAGAGACTTTAGTGTATCTAGCCCTAAGTGTGCTATATTTACAATTCCAACCAAGTAAAATATAATTACATGCATTCTAAGTGCTCTAGCAATGTGTACCATATTCACTCTGCAGGCAGTCCCCATCTTACGAATATCCGACTTACACCGGACTCGTAGTTACGAACGGGGTGTCCTGTTCCACCTTCAGTGTCCCAATGCACCCCTCTCCCTTCCTCCCGAGTTCCAATGTGACCCTCTGTCTCCTTCCCTCCATTCTGTGCCCCAAGGAAGTGCCTCCCTCCGGCGGGTGTTTTTTCTTCTTCTGGCCAGCTCCCTCCTTCCAGCCGCACAAACCCGCAGCAGTGGCTCCTTTGCGCATCCTTCGGCTGAGCCGGAAGACTTCCCTCTGAAATCAGAGGAAGCTCCTCCCATGCGTTGGAACGTGGGATGGAGATAGAGGGGCACATTGGGACTTGGGAGGGAGGGATCACAAACATCGAACAAAGGACAGAAGGAAGGAGAGAGGGGGCATGAACTTGGGACACAGAATGGAGGGAGGGAGGGGAGTATGAACCATAGGATGGAAGAATGATGTGAGGGAAAGAGATGCTGAGGTGGGGGAGTGAATAGAAAGAGAGAATTGAATGTCTGAATAAGAGGGAAAGAGAGATGGTTCACATGGGGAGATGAAGAAAGAGGAGACTTGTTGGACATAGGGAGGGAGAGAGAATTATTGGACAAGGCAGTGGGAGAAGAGTGAGGTAGAGATGAATAGGGAAGAGAGAGATGAGAGGGACTAATGTTGGATGTGGTGTTGGAAAGGGAACAGTTTGAATGGATGGAAAGGGATGCAAGAGGGGCTTCAAGGAGGTGGAGAAGGTGGGAAGAATACTAGGATCCAATTTACATACAAATTCAACTTAAGAGCAGTTTAAAAAACGAAACCCATTCTTAACCTGGGAACTGACTGTATTTACACTCCTAGATAAATCTAGTTACTGTCATCCTAACTTATTTTAAAACAGTTACTATGTTCCTCATATCTTAAACATTTCTGGAAAGATCTACTATGCGCATTTATGTCATGACCTGTATATGGCAGTACAGTGGGGTTTTGGTGGACTCACATTTTTCACCGGAAGTGTACAAGTTAGGGTGGCACATGGGCCTGGGTCCCCTTCTCTTCAGTCCACTGCACTTCCCACCAGGCTACTTCAGAGACCTATTTGCAGCTCTGCTAGGACTGGCCATAGTATCTGCAGCTGTCATAGAGACAGATACGTACTGTTTCATGCAGATATTTGGGGGTGGGAGCAGGTCAGTGACCACTGGTGGACCGACATATATGATCACTGAATGTTGATTCAAAATACAATGGTCATATATGTCGGTGTAAAGCTTGCTAAGGGATGATAAGCCTTGAAAAAACCTTCTGTGGGTGAAACATGTTGGCTCCTATTTCAAAAGAAGACCACAATTAAAAGCTAAGTACCCTTGAAATAGGCTAGAAGGGTTGTTAAATAAAAAATTTTAAAATAAAGTTTGTGAGTACAACTTGATAGCGACTCCAGTGAGGAGGTAGTACATAAAGCCTAGGGCTGTGAAAGCTTTTGAGCCCAGGTGGTACTTCTGAGGAGCTAGGGATTATACATTAGAGGTGAGGAGTTTGAGGTATATATTGAGCTTCATATATATCTTGGTGAGAGTCCTTTACTTAAGAACATAAGAATTGCAATGCTGGAACAGACCGAGTTTCCATCAAGCCCAGTATCCTGTTTCCAATAGTGGCCAACTCAGGTCCCAAGTACCTAGCTAGATCCCAATTAGTAATTCAGATTTTATGGTGCTTATCCTAGGAATAAGCAGTGGATTTCTCCAAGCTATCTCAATAATGACCTATGGACTTCTCTTTTAGGAAATTAGCCAAACATTTTTTTTAAACCCTGCTAGCTAACTGAATTCACCATATCCTCTGACAACAAATTCCAGAGTTTAATTACACGTTGTGTGAAGAAATATTTTTTTCCGGCTTGTTTTAAATCTACTACTTAATAGTTTCATCGCATGCTCCCTAGTCCTAGTATTTTTGGGAAAAGTAAACAAGCAATTCACATCTGCCCTTTCTAATCTACTCAGTATTTTATAGACCTCTGAGCCATCTCTTCTCCAAGCTGAAGAGTCTTAGCTGCTTTAACCTTTCCTTATAGGGAAATCTTCCCATCCCTTTTATCATTTTTGTTGCCCTTCTCTGGACCTTTTCTAATTCAGCTATATCTTTTTTGAGCTACAGCGTCCAGAATTGCATACAGTATTTGAAGTGTAGCTGTACCAGAGAGCGATACAAGGACATTATAACATTTTAATCTTTGTTTTCCATTCCTTTCCTTATAATTCTTAACATTGTATTTGCTTTATTAGCCGCCACTGCACATTGAGCTGAGGGTTTCAACGTATCCTCAACAATGACACCTAGATCATTTTCCTGGGCAGTGACTTCTAATGTGGAACCCTGTATTAGAGAATGACACGGGGAAAAAATCTGTCCCCGTCACCGCCCCGTCCCCGGCCCACCATCCTCTGCACCGCCCCGTCACCGCCATTCCATTCACCGCCCCGTCACCGTCACTGCCATCCCATTCACCGCCCCGTCACCGCCACTGCCATCCCATTCACCGCCCCGTCACCGTCCCCGCAGCATCCATATAAGCCTTAGTACTCTAATATTTAGCGTATTCCATTCTTATAAATCAAAGTTCCTGCTGCTGAACTAGAGAAAGATGTTCAGCTGGCAGGGCTTTGTTTATAAATTTTTATTAACACAACTAATATACCACCATAATGTTTCCGACAGAGGACAAGTATGCAATAAATGCATTTTGCTGTTTCAATGCCAATGCTCAGCAGAACAACAGACAGCAATATGGACATTCACCTTATGTAGTACTTTTTTAATATATAAAAATAGGCAAAATTAGTTGCTGTTTTATCATTATATTTTCTTGCCATTATAGTATTCTTCATTGATCATTTTTCTTTTTAAATTCAAAACAAATTCAACCTATCTTGTGTCCCAGCATGAATTCATGTTTCACTCAATTGGCTGTTTCAAGGGAATTAACCCTCCAACTTCCATTTGCAAAAATACCCAATGTTGTTCCTTCTATGAGCATTATTTAAATTATGAGGAACAACATTGGGTATTTTTGCTGAATTGTGTGACACCATTTGGGCTGAACATGAAGATTGAAAATGCCTGGTTAGCCCTGGACAGATGATTTGAACAGCCAGGAGCCTGTCCTGGCCATTTAAATCATTTTGAATATCTAGTCCAATGATAACAGAATTAGGGTGATTATAGAAACATAGAACTTTGTTGATCACTAAAAACAGTGGAGACTAAGGGTCTATCAAGCTCAGCATCCTGTCTTTGACACTGGCCAGTCTTGGTCTTTGGAACTGCCCATTGTGTCAGAAGCAATAGGGATTAAGTGACTTGCCCAGGGTCACAAGGAGTGTAGTGTAGCTCTAACCACTGGATTTAGAAGTTGGCTTCTTTTGGGATCTTTAACTCATCATCGCTAGGACTCGAATCTGAGTCCGTGGCACCTAACATAGAATGGAATTAGTATGGCAAAAGTAATGAAGAATGGTCCAGCAGCCCCCACCCTCCCTCCACCTCACCTTATATTCGTTCCGAGTTTGCCGGCTTCCTTTTTCCCTAGCCGCACGCGTTCAAAAAGCCGTGCATTTAGTCAGCTCCGTCCCTCCACCTCACCATAAATTTAGAGTTTTCCGGCTTCCTTTTTTCCGAGCCGCACGTGTTCAAAAATCCGCGCACGCGCGCGAGTCAATCAAACTTCTCCTCTCCTGCAACTTCCTGTTTCCGGTTGCGTCAGAGGAGAAGATTGATTGACTCGCGCAGCCGCGCGTGCACGGATTTTTGAACACGTGCGGCTCGGAAAAAAGGAAGCCGGAAAACTCGAAATTTAAGGTGAGGTGGAGGGAGGGAGCTGGCTAAATGCTACGGGCGGGCGGGCGGTGGCTGCGGGGACCGCGCGATCCTTGATACCTCACTGCGGAGACAAGACCATTCACCGCCCCGCGGGCGGTGAATGGCCTTGTCCCCGTCGCCGCAGCGACTGCTAGTTTTCTTCCCCGTTTTCGGCGGGTGACCCGCGGCTAAAATGCGGTGGCCGCGGGTAAACCGCCACCGTGTCATTCTCTACCCTGTATCACGTGATGTAGCTCAGTGGTCTCAAACTCAAACCCTTTGCAGTGCCACCTTTTGGATCTGTAGGTACTTGCAGGGTCTCAGAAAAAAAAGTTAATGTCTTATTAAGGAAATGGCAATTTTGCATGAGGTAAAACTCTTTATAGTTTATAAATATTTCCTTTTGGCTAAGTCTTAATAATAATATTATGATCAAGAAACTGTTTTATTTTACTTTTATGATTATGATAAACATACCTAGGGCCTCAAAATAATACCTGGTGGGCTGTATGTGGTCCCTAGGCCGCGAGTTTGAGACCACTGACGTAGCTATAGTTCAAGTTCCTCTTTCCCACATTCCCTCTTATGAAATATATAACCTCAACAGGGGCTTAGCCACAGGAAGGCCAAGGCCCACCCATCATGCACCATTCTTGTTGCCGGCAGGATTCCCCAAGCACCACCATCTGAAGACGTCTGAGTTAGCATGGCTGTCAATAGTAGCACTCTGAGCAACTGACTCTGGCTCTTTGAGCATGCTCATTTCCTGATGTAAGAACTGAACATTCTCAAGGTATTAGTATCAGTGGCTCAAAGTGCAGCTACTGACTTAGGACAAATTACGAGGCAGGGCTTTAAGATCCTTGTCAGTTTGTGATATGTTTAATTTTAATTTTGATGGAGGTTCCAGGTAGGGGGAGGGAAGAGGAAATGGGATGCTATTTATATGGCAATTAATTTGATTTAATAGTTGCATTTTAAAAATCGGAGCTTTTTGCTTTTAAAAGGTCTGACTTAGAACAGTGGAAACAAGGCAGATAGAGTGAAGAGGTGAAAGTTTATTATGGAAACTTTGCCTATGGGAAGAATTCTTTTAAATGTTATTCAATTCTCAAGGGTTTTATGATCTCATTTTGACAGGAACCTGATGGGTTGCAGTTTGTACTTTCACAGTGGCCAAGTAGTGGCAAATAGAGAAAGGAAAGAGGTAGGAAGGAAAAAAAAAAAGTCTAGCCTATAGACTATTTGAGTTTAATTAACTTACCTGAGCCTATATGGTAAGCTGGTGTTTGCAAGATGAGTGACTAAGCCGTAGTGCAGCCCCGCTTTAAACCCGTGGGTTAAAACCATGGAGCTGGGGCGGCAAGAGCAGGAGAGTCAGGGCAGCAAACAGGGCGGCAAGAGCAGGAGAGTCGAGGCAGAGAGCAGGGTTTTTGTACAAGCGACTGGTCCTCAGAAGTCGTTTGTTTTGGGATCGGCCAGCCCAGTCGGTGTGCCTGCATTTGTTTAGTGAATCGAGGCTCTTCCTACTATGCATGCTGTTTCCCCTAATTTGCATGTACAGATCGGATTGGAGGAAAATCTGGTCAATACACGATCGCAAACATGATCAGTGGGCTTAGTGAATCTAGCTCTAAATGACTTTTTGAAATTGGTCTTATTATTTGTGTTTGAGTGATGTAAAAACATGTACAATAAAGTAATTATATTTAAAAGTGTAAAGCTTTTTTGGATGTTAATTATGTTTATGATCTAATAGATCTTGAATGATTACTTTTAGAAAAGTAAGCTACATAAATGAATAAGGTGTATCAGACTCTAACATAGTTGTGGATTTAATTAACAGCAGCCTTAATGTTTACCAGATTATTGTGAATTTCTTTCCTAACTGCTTGTTGATAATTGAAATTTCTTCATTTTTTTCTCTCTCCCCATCGCTACGGGCTTATTTTTTTCCTTTTGTCTGGAGAAGGGGAGCTTTATTATAGTTAAAAAATTAAAATAAATGCATGATGTCGTGGGTGGAGAACAGATTAGGACCTTTAATTTAATAGGGGAGTGGGGGTGGCGGCTATCAATCAGTCTGTGGTCTATAAGTACGTATTTACCGTAAATAAGATAAACTCAAAAACTACTAGTTTAGGCATTTTAGTACGTGAAGATCTTTTAGCAGAATTTGCCAAAATCAAGTCAGTTGCTGGTGAACTTTTATGTACAGGCTAGTGCACACAAAAGTGTATATACATTCAGCTGCAATGCTAAATTTTGGAAAAATAAATGCATGACAATGGATTTATCAGGCTCTGTAACTTCCCTTTGCTTGGAAACTCTATTTAAAGGTATAGCCTGATCCCAGGATGTCATGAAATCCTCGGTGAACTGGTAGACCCCAGTAGCATACCTGCGCTGGGCCAAAATGCTAAAAGAACCCCACCCCAGTACCAAGCTCTGCTTCTTGTCAGAATGGGGGGTGGAGAGAGGCTTGAACATTTATTTCAAGTGCTAACGAATAGAGCGCTGTAACCTAAATCACTGGATCATTCCTAAAGTAGATTTTTTTTTTTGTATCCTACTAAGAGTATAAAAGTAATTGGATATTTTAATAACATTTTAATTTTTCCATCGGTTTTTGCTAGTTGAGTCTCTAAAGATGGTTTGGATCTGTAATCTGCTGATAATATTGGTATTAGTGTTTGTTTTAGGGTGCATAGAAAATATTTGATGTTTATCCTTTTTATGCTGGTAGAGAAATTCTCATTGATCAGTTGATTGTGTACAAAAGTCTTGGCCGAGATCATGGTGGTTCATTTTTTTTTAGACCCCGACATTCCAAGTGTACACAAATATTTTTCAAAACAGCATGGTATTACATGAAGTTGAAAACCAGAGAACTGAAACTTGCTTGAACTTTCTTCCTTTTCTTCAGACAGAAAGGGGAGGTGAAAAATTCCTTTGCATTTCTTAGGAGTGCTCAGTCAGGAGGGCATTTGCAGGGGGCAGGGGTAGATTCAAGGCCCATTCTCAGTTTCAGCAGAAAACATTATGGCACATTTTAGGACTTCTGTCTGTCAATCTATCTAGTTTCATGGCTAGATTGGTTCTGATTTGATCACACATTCACCGAGGAATCTTTGTGCTGGTTCTCGTATGTGGTTTCAAAGAAAGAACTTAAATTACATGCTTTACAAAATGTCCTTATACTGCATGCAATTTATATCTTTCTAACCTGGTGTTATTTTATGCGCCTAGGCGTTTATTAAGATCTTTGAGGGCTCCTTTTACAAAGGTGTGCTAGCGTTTTTAACGCACGCACCTGATTAGCGTGCGCTAACTGAAAATCTACCATCCTGCTGAAAAGTAGGTGGTAGCGACCAGGCGCACTATTAAGGCCCTAGCGCGGCTTTGTAAAAGGAGCCCTGAATGATAATAGAGTAGTTGCTTCCCATATTTCAAAGGCTCATCATGCATTGACTAGAAATTGTGCATTTTTTAAAATTTAGTCCCAATATTATGGAACAGTTTGCCGATAGAACTGAGAAAGGAATAATCTTTTCAAAATTTCAAAAGACATTTAAAGGCATATTTTTTTCAACTAGCCTTTTTAAATTGATGAGATGAATTCAGAACTGCAGTTTGCATTTATATAATTTTATAATTTTTAAATTTGTATTAATTGTTAATTTTATGTATTAATTTGGATGTTATAGGATATTATGTATTAGAAATGTTATTTTTTCTTCTTTTCTTTTTCTTTTTCTTTTCTATTTAAATGGAGTTCTTTTCATAATTTTGATTAAGTTATATTGTAAACCGCTTTGATCCTTTTTGGCTATATATAAAGATTTTAATAAACATAAACAATGACAGAATGTCATGAATGTGATGAACTAACATAGCAATTGATGTGAAATAAAGACCAGCATTGTCTATTCAGTGCACCCAATAAGGTGGCTAGAGTTGTGCCTTCTGCTCTATGCATGCTAAACTCTCTAGGCCCAAATATTCAGACCGCAGGATGCAGCCCAGCTATGTCCTTGGTCTGTGGCAATCCTGAATAGTCAATGCCATGGCCATATCTGGCCACCAGCATTGAATTTCTGGGTTAAAGTTAGCCGCTGGGGACTTAGCTGGCCAAGCCAAGATTCAACAGATGGACAGCTAGGGCCTAATGGCTAAAGATAGACCTGCTTTTTAGGTGGTCTATTTGGCTGCACACCTTAGCTGGCAAATCGATGAATATTGCTGGTGACTGGCTATATTAATTGACTGGCAACATGGCGAGTCACCAGTCAATGCGTTGAATGGGATATCCAGCGGAAGATAGCTGGCTATCTCCGGCTGAATATTGGCAGTTAGACAGCTTGGTGGTAACCGTTAGCCAGCTGGGAACCTTTGCTGGCCAGCTGAATATCAGGCAGTAAATGCCTTGGTTTAAGATGTACCTACTGATCCATGCAGATATCCTCCCTCTGTGCCTTAGTTTAAAGTTGCACCTCATAGAAATTACACCTCTCTGTTTTATTTTGAAGTGGGAAAGTCATTTATGGTGGTCTTTGATTCCATTCTGTGTTTATCCCAATCTCTCTGAATTCTGATCCTTTTTTGTTCCCAATCACTTCAAAGTGGAAGTGCATTCTATACATTTACCACCCTTTTCCCTGAAAAGGAAGAGGAATAGTTTAATGGTTGGTGCAGTGGATGAAATCCTAGAGAACTGGGGGGGTTCCTTTTACGAAGCCGCACTAGCGGTTTAACGTGTGTAACAGCGCGCGCTAAACCGCCGGCCGCGATAGCCGCTACCGCCTCCCTTTGAGCAGGTGGTAGTTTTTCGGCCAGCGCAGGGGGTGAGCGCGTGATGAAAAGTTGCACGCGTTAAACCCGCTAGCGCGGCTTTGTTAAAGGAGCCTTGAGTTTAATTCCTACCGCAGCACCTTGTGACTTATCCAAAGTTGCTTAACCCTCCATTACCCCAGGTACAAAACCTTAGGGTTCCTTTTACTAAGCTGCGCTAGCATTTTTAGCGCACGCTAAGCCCCGCGCTAGGTGGAAAAACTAATGCAAGCTCAATGGAGGCGTTAGTGTCTAGCGCGCACGTTAAAACCGCTAGCGCAGCTTAGTAAAAGGAGCCATTAGTTAGTGAGCCCACTAGGGATTGAGAAAGTACTTGGATATAATATGTAAACCACTTTGGTTGTACCACAGAAGGGCACACAGTATATCAAATCCATGACCCTCTATTCATTTCCTAATGTTGCTTTTAAATCACCCTCCTAGCAAATTTGTTCCATTTCCTCTGCTTCTACAGCTTTCCCTTTTTTTAATAAAAGATTATTTTGTACATTAATGTCTTTCAACCATTTAAACATCCTTATAATATCTTCCCTGTCCTCTCTCCCCCAGGGTATACATATTCAAGTTTTTTTCTCATATGTCTTCTGATAAAGACTTATTGAACTTATCCTGTAAACCGCTCTGAACTGTTTTGTGGTATTGCGGTATAAAAAAAATAAAGTTATTATTATTATTATTATTACGTGACACTCTTCACCTGGGATGACCATGCTGAAGGTTATCAAATTACCATTAACTAAATACTGTAAGGATTGATCTCTTTAGATGTCCCTTTAAACATACACATCTAGGGCGGGATGGTGGGGGGGGGGTACGTTTTGGAATTGGTTTAGGGGTTATGTTTAGATTGTTCTTGTAGGTATTTATTGATTAATAGGTGGAAAGGTGGGGGAAATAATTTTCTTTTATATAAATTCTTGTAAGTTTATTGTGCTTTAATTTTAATATTCTATGTAAGTGTATTAATTACTGTGCACAACTGTAGTCTAAAAATTGACTAAAGAATTTAAAAAAACCCAACCCCCAACACACAAATTACCACTGATTATTGCAACTGCTGATTATTTAAAAAACCGAACACTATAGAACTGCAGCCCTGTAGACCATAATCACCCTATGGCAGATTTTTATCTTGCCTGTGAGAGTGAATCACCTTTCAGTCTGAGCCAAGAAGCATGGTAGCTGCAGCGGTAGGATATGCTCCTATCGCTGCCCATGTTCCTGAGTATATTATTTAAAGGACCAGCTATTTTTAAATGAAAGCAAAAGGCTCCTTTGTACTGTGATTTAGTGGTAAGCCTTAAGTCCCTTCTCACCCCACTCCTACCTGCCAAGACATATTAATTACATTAGTGCCTGGTCTAAAGCCATGACCTGTTTAAATAGCAAGGCTCTTCTGATGTCTTCTAGTGGTAGCACCCTGATCCATGTCATAGACCTGTAGGCTGAAACCCCATAATTTTACACAAAGCTATATTCCTCAGCATGATGACCCTTAGTTCAAGATCCTTGGGTGTTGAGTGGGGAAGAAGGAGTGATTTCGATGTACTTCTGCCTTGGTAATCTCATTTTTCAACTTAATACTCCTTGTCTCCACTTTGCCTTGGCTGTTTTTGCAAGTAGTATGTCTCACCAGTGTTGTAGGGAGGGGGGAGGGGATATCTAGTTTACCATTTGCCTATTAGGGATTTCAAAATTACAATGCAGAGGTGCAAGAGGAGGGGGGAGAATCTTCTTTCTTTTTTTTATTTTTTTTTAGTTCAATGATCTTAATTTATTTTGAAAACATATAAGAGTTACAGTATTTCTGTTGGCTTGTCACAGGGAATAGAATGTAGTACAATATATATAGGCAAAGTTGAGAGACAGGAACAGAATAAAAATGGAAAAATCTGTAACAATTAACTTAACTTATACAGACGTAAGCAACAAAAAGCAATGCTAATATCTGTTTCCTCCATAGATGTTACAATGCTCTCTGAGTGTGAGTTCAGGAACATTGTATTTTATACTAATTACTGATGTCATCCTTAGATCAAGTCACATGTAGTAATTGACATATGTGCTGTAAAGTCCAGCCTTTTAAAAATGGTAGGCCTGGAGTGAGAGCTGAGCATGCAATTTTACTATATGGTACCAAAGTGGAATGATGAGGTAGTACAGTAAATCCCAGCGTCATTTTCACACAATTAGACCCTTATTTTAGAAGCAACCCAAAGTCTAAATGCTATTTTTGACAGAGGTCTGTTTACACATGGTGAAGTTCATCGTGTTTACTTTGCTTGGAGGTGTGGTAGGGGTAGGGTGAGGGAATGGTATGGGCAGGCCTGATATACTGACATGGATTCCTTATTTTACAAGGGAATTCCATGTAGATAAAAGAAATTTAGATGTAGCATTTGCATCTGCCCTTGGGGCAGGTGTCAATGCTAAGGTCCAGCCCTCTGGCAGATCACCTTCCGCCTCAATCCCTTCCAGTCCTCCCTGTCTGTTTTCTAGTCCCCCCCCCCCAGCTTCCTCAAGGCATCTGAATCCCATTCTAACCTGTACCTAGAGCCCCAAAAAGCATATCTAGACCTCCACCCCCTGGTAAATGTACAGAATGCACTTCCACTGGAAGTGCTTGGGAGCAAAAAAGGATCAGAATTCAGAGAGATTTGGATAAACACAGAATATCCTTATACAGCAAGAGAATGGAATCAAAGACAACCATAAATGGCTTTCCCTACTTCAAAATAAAAGAGAGGTGTAATTTCTATGAGGTGGTAGGTGCAACTTTAAACTAAGGCACAGGAGGAGGATATCTGCTTGGAGCAGTAGATAAATCCAAGGCATATACTGCCCAATATTCAGCAGTACTTCTTAGCTGGCTGGCAAAGGCTACCAGCTAGCTAACTACCACCAAGTTGGCTAACTGCCAATATTCAGCAGGAGATAGCCGGCTATCATCCACTGACTATCCCCTTCAAAAGCATTTGATCCACCTACATAGGTAATCCCCCACCAAAAAGATGATTCCCACCTTATCCTCCATCAATAATGAATTCTCCTCCCCGAGACCCCCAAGTAGATGGAACCACTCTGATCCCTATCTCTAGCCTTACTGGAGTCCATGGTTATCTATCAGAAGTAGGCGCGATCCCCACTCACTCTCTTTTGACCCTAGGTTCAAAAATGGTCACTATGACCCCTATGGTAATCTTTTAGTAAATTACACAAAATATTCTAAGTAAATAATAATCAAAACCGCATAGCAAAAATATTTATATTACTAAGCCAATAGTGGAAGAACACACCAGAATAAGTGGCTTATACTAAAAAAGGAAACAAACAAAAAACAGGGAGAAAAAAGACTCAATAAGCTGTTGAACTTTATAATCATAGGATTTTAAAAAAACTCCAGTGTTCAAAAAAATGCCAAAATGAGACAACCCACTATTCTTTACAAACCAAGAAAAGAAAAAAGGAAAAAACAAAATTCAAAAAAGAAAACTTAGCTTAATGCTGACAACATCCAATGAAATTCATTTCATATGCTGGCTTTCTCAAACTCATCCCAATGCTGACTTCTCCAAACAGTCATACATTAATCCTCAGCACAGATGCCTATAATTTCCAGCTTCATCTTCATCTGTCGAGTATCATCAGCAAAGTTCCAAATGGAACTTTGTTTCGCCAGCTGTCCTGGCTGCTTCAGGGGAAATCACCAACGATTGCCAACATTCCCTTGAACTTGAATTATAGTTTTTCGTGGGAGTTCTTATGTCAAATTTATAAGTTTGAAAACATTTAATTCTATAAAGAGGAGACATCATAGTAAATTTAAGGAAATTTGGGGCCCATTAACAAATTACTGCAAGTTATGATATATTAATATTATTTCCCCTTTGTTTTGTGAAAGAGTGTTATACACATCCAGGAGGGGAGGTGGGGAGGGAGGTTGTGGGATTTAATAACTGTATATTATTTGATTGAAACAGAGTGCAGTATGCTATATTACTTGTTTGTTCTTCTGTTTGCACTATGTATATGATGTAAAAATTAATACATAATTAAAAAACAAACAAACAACAACATTCCCAAAAAGATATAGCCTTGTAGTATTACCATTAGGGATTATGCTGCCAAAGAGAACATTTTTATACTATGGACCATGGTAAGATGGAGATGGGGACTGGTGTGGAAAGTGAGGGAAATCTTCCACAGTAGGCCTCATGAAATATACATTGTTACCAGGAGGTGTTGAATGGGGGATCTTTTTCCAGAGGAGGGTATGACAGGGGTGATCAAATGATATAGGAGGGATGTGGAGCTCTGATATGCTGGGGGGATGCCAGCTGCCTGGAAGGATGGAGTTGGGCATGAATTTGGATGCCTGAGTAGGATGGAGGTGATATGCTTCAAAATTGGCATCACCATAGAGAGCTGGAACAGTGATCGTAAAAATTTGCTCCTGCACATATATGAGGGAGTTATACATGGTTTTCCCTCTATATGCAGCTTTTAAAGATTACTGTTCCTGCTAGACATGGGAAATATCAGCGTGCAGTCTTGTGATCTGAGATCTGAGTGTGGCAGAACCTGGAAAGTAGCATCATGCCCCAGGTGGCCTCTGTTTTTCAATAAAATGAGAGACCCTGAAAAAGGGAGGTGATATAAGATATGTTTTGCTTTGCAGAATTATAACACAGCATCCTGCAAATGCCAAGGGCAGTATTAAACATAAGGACAGTAGATTTATCCTTGAAAAATTGTATCCTGATCCAAGTATCAGATTTTACAATAAATTATTAGTCTTATTTATGTGAGGTCTGGATTACAGACCTTGGACCCATCACTTTTTTCTGTGGTCTAATCAGGAAATAGGGACAGCATATGAATGTACTTATGAATTTTTATCGAAGTTTGGCAGCTTTTTAAGAGAATATTCCTCTGCCAAAGTAATAAAGCATGACTGAAAGTGCATTGACTTGATTTTTCTTTAATTTTGAAGATATTTGGGTTATGTAAAATAGATGTCATTCAGGTCAATTTTTAGTAGCAGTGATGATTGTATTTTTTTAAATGCCAGCTGAAGTGTTTAAAATAATACACATATAGGCCTTAGTCCCGGATTCTCTAAATGGCTCTGTGATTGGTAGCTGCCCATGTGCCAATTATGTGATGGCGCCATTTATAGAATTATGGCTACGTTACAAGCGCCGGAATCTAGGCCAGGGTTTTCAAGGCCTATATGTCTGGCACCTATCAGTGATGAGAATCGCAACTATGGAGTCGCTGACTAACGCCTAAGGGTACTTCCAGTGTTAGCCATGCCTATTTTACCCTTAGGTGCCAGTAGGCATGAAAGCTTAGGCACACCGTCATTTAGGCCAGGGTTTTCTTGTCCTAAATAAATGTGCCTACGTTAGGTGTCTGTCAGACCATGCCCATAATCCACCTAATCATACGCCTAACCATGTCTACTTGCTGGTAGGCACCTTGGAGTAGACATTTACTTCGAAGTGGTAGGTGCCTAACGAGTTAGCCACCTACCAGCTAATAATTTTTTTTAATAGTTTTTAATTGGTTTTTAAAGATGCTTTTGATTAACAGTGCCAATTAAACCAACTAAAAAAATTAAGTTAGGCACCTAACTTCAGGCGTACTGTTTATAGAATCTGAGCCATAGGGGGGGTAATTCTTCTCAAGTTCTCTAAAGTTGGCCACCAGGATGATACGCACTAAGGCCCTGATTCTGCAAAGCGTGTCTATAGTTAGGCGCTGTTTGGATGTCCAAGATAGGCATCCTTTGTAGAATTGCGCTCAGCAGCGCTCAGCTCTGTTTAGATGTCTAACTTTTTAGGCATCCTTTAGAGAATCAGGTTTTTAGGTGAGAATTAGACGTCCAAACAATGTCCTTAATGTTATAATATTTTATTATAATGACGTAGTTAGAATGGTGATTTTATGGTGTTTTTCATTATAATTGTGATACTGGGAGTTGGATCTGTTTAATATTTTTCTTCATTCAGAGACAGTGACTGGGATTTGAACCAGCAACATTAGGGTAGAAGGCTGTAGGTTTAACCAGTGGGCTACACAGTGAGCTAACAAGTTGCATAGCAATTGTTAAACTAGGTCCTATAGGCATTGTAAAGGAGGTCTACTTTTCAGCATAGTTTGGGCTTCAGATAGACCTGCGTTCTATGGGCGGAACTTAGGCACAATTTGGACGTCCTTAATGCAATCTGCTAAATAGCTTTCTGGGGTTTTATTTTTTCTTTATTAAGCTCAAAATACATTTAATAGGGCACCACATAAACCGGGCACATCAAAACAGATATATTACATGCAAAACCTTCTATTTTTGTGGACAAACATCAATGTTATTTGCTAATTAGAAGAAGAGATCCATTAACTGAAGCACAGCATATGAAAACACAGCTTTAGGTTTCTTGCTAAAAGCTACCCTTTTTTTCTGACTAAACAGTGCTCCAATCAGCTCATTCTTGAAAGCAAAGAAAGCACATGAAAAAATATATAGATTGCATACATAACTTCATTTGCAAAAGCTTAAAAACAAATACAGACCTTAGCATGGCTTCTACTTAATTGCAAATGAAGGTATGCAGCTGCACAATGCTGACCTCATTGTGAGATCATCAAGGTGCACCTGCAAGGTAGAATGCTACAATTAAAATATGTACTGGGATTTGAACCCATGACCTCTGGAAAATGAGCACAAGGCTTTTACCTGGTGACCCACAGCCGTTTCCTTTTGGTTGTGGGGGTTCCTACCATGAGAGCTTAGTGATCCTAGCTATGTGAAGGTGAAAATACCTGAGATCATAGCTTAGCAGATCCCTAAGCCATTATATCAGATGTGAAGAAGAAAGATATTAGTGGAAGCAGCTGCAGCTCAAAGGGTTCAAATCCCAGCACATATTATAATTGTGGCGTTCTACCTTGCAGGTGCACCTTGATGGTGTGCGACCATTTCCAATGTAATATGTATAATAGTTAATTCTTATACTGCAACCTATGTTTAGTTTTTATTCTAACCACCTTGCACCTGTAATCACTGACTGCTCAGTGACCTTTTATCTATTTATTTACTGTAATTCGCTGATTGTACAGCTATTCTTCATTGTGAACCGCCTAGAAGTCGCAAGATTATGGCGGTATAGAAAAATAAAGTTATTATTAGTTATTATTATTAGTACTGCTTCGGAGCTGACGTCAGAGGAGGGGCGGGACCGCGATGGAGGAACCAGCTCCGAAGCGGTACTAAGATTGCTAACACTGCGATCTTGCTTGCAGGCTGTTCCGGCTGGAAGGTAAACAGTGCGGGGAGGCCGGGGAGAGCGGAAAGCCGAGGGGGTGGGAGCCGTAAGCCAGACGCCAGACGCGGGGGGGGGGGAAGCCGACAGCAGCACTTCCCAACTGACCCTCCCCCCTCGCCTTCTAAAGCAGGTGTGGCAGCTTCTGCTCCTGCTTTAGGGGGTGAGGGGGGAGGGTCAGGCGAATTGGGAAGCCATTTTTTTTGAACCGATTCGAATCGATTCACTCGAAGTGAATCGGTGAACCGATTCGAATCGTGAATTGGGTAGCACTACTTGATATGATGTTTTATTGTTATATTTTGATTGCGTATGTTGTGATCCACTTAGGGCTCCTTTTATGAAGCCGCGCTAGGGGGTTTAACGCGCGTGACTTTTCATCACGCGCTAACCCCCGTGCTGGCCGAAAAACTACTGCCTGCTCAAGAGGAGGCGGTAGCGGCTAGCACGTCTGGCAATTTAGCGTGCGCTATTACGCACCTTAAACCGCTAACGCGCCTTCGTAAAAGGAGCCCTTAGGCTTTTAAGCAGAATATAGGTTTTTTAAAATAAATAAATATGGCAGCAACTTTCTGCATGGGTGTCTTTTTCTGATACTTCTATTCACAAAGGTATTATAGGAGGCTGAAAGGCTGGGAGCACTAGAAAATAAACCATGAGAAGCAGAGTACTGCTGTCTGAAGCATTCATCACTGTGACAAATCAGAAAAGAAGGCATAAAGGATACTTTTTTTTTTTTTTAAACTAAGTGTAAGTGCTAAAAAATGCATCTTTTCTTATATGAATACTCAAGAAACACTTTTTAAAAATGCTTCTGGAGCTCTCAAGCAAGTAATTTATGGCTGTCTGGTGCTTACTGTAGACTCTGATGGGTCTTGCACTCTGTGACACAAATTGAAATGACATGCATAACATGTGAGCATGTCGAAAGCGGTATACTCTGATTTCAGGGCCCCACCATACCCAACTGGTGACAGATTGAAACATGCTGGGAAAACTGTAGGGAGCAATTGTTAAGCAGGAGGATATGGACCCTGATTTGGTACAGAAAATACTTCCTACAGCTTGGATGTTTGAAAGTTGAAAAAATGTTGATAATGTTCTTTTAATTGAATCCTTCTGTTGCCTTTCATGCTTATGTTGCATCTTAGACTAGCAAAACTGGGTTCAATTTTCAGCCAGCATGGTCACCAGGTTAAGTTAAGTGCTGATGCATAAGTTTATATGCAGAGATGTTAACCTAAGCAGATAAATTGTCCATTTAGTGTCTGAATATCACCTTTGTCTAGATATATTTTAGGGACATCTCCGCCTGACCCCTAACCTAGCTCATATTTATATGGATAGTATCCAGTCTCTTCATGATTTAAATGGCCCAGTACTATATATATATAACTTAAATCTATGGATTAGCAAACAAAGTTAGATTCTTCATTAGCAACGTAATTGGAACCGACAGGTGGTTGAATAATCGAAAAGTCGGATAATACAGGGAAAGTGGATAAGGAATAAAAGAGAAGCATGTTGAAAGCGTATTTCAAAAGCGGAAACGATAATAAGAGTTTACAAACTTTAATGTGTCCAAAATCTTACCTAGCACTGCTGACTTTTAACTAAGAATGATGGCAAAAAAAGAGAGAGAAACTTGCACGCATCTCATTAATGACGTCTCTGCAGAGACGTTTCTACGTCCTGGTTAAAAGTTTGATCGGACTTTGTTACACCCTGAGGCAGCAAGTTAGTGAAACGCTGGCCATCGTCGGTGTACCGATCAACAGAGATAAGTTGAAAGTTTCTTTCATCTATCAACTTTGCATAGACAGCCCTGCTTATAATTTTTTTCATCAGGGAGTGTAATGGAGGTTTTTTGCCAGTGAGGTTACCACCCAACCACCTGTATCCACCATTGTGGTGGTGGGAGGGCATTTGTCTGAGGCTTTTTCCTCCATTTTTTGAAACACACCCCTTTAAACTGAAGCAGCACTGCCTACATTCGTATATGACATTATCATCATATTTTGTGAAAGTGTGGTTTATTATATTATTGATATTTCACATATCCGAGTTCTTTTGGGATAATCCAGAATGTTACATAAATGAAGGTTGGATAAGTGAGACGTCTGTAATATGGTTCACTGGCAGTCAGTGAAGCACAGCTGGCTCTGAATACTAACCCATAAGAACATAAGAATAGCTTTACTGGGTTAGACCAATGGTCCATCAAGCCCAGTAGCCCATTCTCAAGATGGCCAATCCAGGTCACTAGTACCTGGCCAAAACCAAATGAGTAGCAATATTCCATGCTACCGATCCAGGGCAAGCAGTGGCTCCCCCCATGTCTTTCTCAATAACAGACTATGGACTTTTCCTCCAGGAACTTGTCCAAACCTTTCTTAAAACCAGCTGCGCTATCCGCTCTTATCACAACCTCTGGCAATGCGTTTCAGAGCTTAACTATTCTCTGAGTGAAAAAAAATTCCCTGGAACTTCAGCAAGTGTCCCTTAGTCTTTGTAATTTTTGATGGAGTGAAAAATCGATCCACTTGTACCCGTTTTACTCCACTCAGGATTTTGTAGACTTCAATCATATCTCCTCTCAACCGTCTCTTTTCCAACCTTTTTAGTCTTTCCTCATATAAGTGGAGTTCCATCCCCTTCATCATCTTAGAAAACCCTGGCCTAATATACCGACCCCTAACATTATGACGCCTACCATTGCCTAAGTCGAGTTAGACATGATTCTATAAACAAAGCCTAGTGGTTGATTGACATCTGCTCCAAATGGGCAATCTGAAGAAATTGATAAAGAAATGACGGCTGAGATTAAACACAACTGCAAGGGAGGCAATGCAGTTATCATGGGTGACTTCAATTACCCAGGGATAGACTGGAACCTAGGCACTTCCGGCTGCGGTAAGGAAACCAAGTTCCTGGATGCAGTGGGTGATTGCTTCCTGGAACAACTTGTCAAGGAATATATGAGAGGAAATGCAATTCTGGACTTAATTCTAAATGGACTACGAGGACCAGCGCAAGATGTAGAAGTAGTAGGGACGCTGGATAGCAGTGATCACAATATGATCTGCTTCAACCTGGT
Source organism: Geotrypetes seraphini (assembly GCF_902459505.1). Lineage (NCBI taxonomy): Eukaryota > Metazoa > Chordata > Amphibia > Gymnophiona > Dermophiidae > Geotrypetes > Geotrypetes seraphini. The sequence goes on from NC_047085.1 coordinate 363,499,176, forward strand.
CACGGGGGCGAAACAATGATCCAGAATGACGGCCATGGCACTGAACTTCCGAAAAGGGAATTACGAAGGGATGAGACTCATGGTGGGGAAGAAGATTAAGAAGAGGATAAGTGCTGTAAAAACGATAGAGCAAGCTGGGTTCCTTTTTAAGGACACAGTCACTGAGGCGCAAAATATATATATACCGTGTATCAACAAGGGATCCAAGAGGAAAAAGAACAAGGAACTGGCGTGGCTCACTGTAGTGGTGAATGAAGTTATCAGAGACAAGAAGGTTTCATTTAAAGAATCGAAAAGGTCAAAAACGGATGAAAACTGGAAAAAGCACAAGCAACATCAAAGCAGGTGTCATAAGGTGGTAAGAGGGGCCAAAAGGGACTACAAGGAAAAAATTGCCAAGGAGGCGAAAAACTTCAAGCCATTCTTTCGATACATTAAGGGGAAAGGACCCGCGAAGGAAACGGTGGGGCCGTTGGATGACCATGGAATAAAGGGAGTGCTGATAGAGGACAAAGCCATCGCCGACAAACTGGAGCAGGGGGAGTTCTGGATCTGCTGCGGGTGATGTCAGGGGTTGGGCGGAGTTACCTCTCACCACAGCCCCTCATCCTCTGCCTCCTCTGCTGTTCTCTCCCTTCTGCCTCCTCTGTCCACCTCCTCTTCTCTCCCTTCTGCCTCTCTCCGCAGCCCGACTTCTCCTGCCTGCCCTGATCTATTCTATAAAGCAGTGTTTCTCAAACCTTTTTAGCTCCAGAACACTAAACGGAGCAAATGTTTTTCACAGCACATTATAATTGAAATTATAAAATTGCAAAACCAGCAAAAAATTAATTTTGAGAGTTACCGTATTTATTTAAAGTTCTTTAAGCTATGTTTGAATAATTGTAACAATGATGAAACTAAAGTAGATAGAATAAAATTGCTAATCAATACAAAGGATGTGCTTGTTTTTGAAAAAAAATTAACTCAAAAGGTGGCTTGATAGTCCACCATCATCCACCATCTGCAGTTAATCTTTTTTTTCCCCCCCCCCGATTTAATTTCTATCAGAGCTGAAAATCCAAGTTTGGAAAGATAAGAAGATCCAAACGGTAACAAAGCCTTGATTGCTTTGTTGCTTGTTAGGATAACTACTAAATAAAAAATGAAACTAAAATTACTTGCTATTAATTTTCAAGGTCCAATCACATCAAAGAATGATGCTTGTATCCTTATGAATGCAGATGTTCATAACACTGACAGACTCTTGCGTAGGGGGAAATAATTGCATAGGATTTGAACTCACAGCCTCAGGGTGCTGAGGCTGTAGCTCTAACCACTGCACCACGTACACCACATAATTTTTATTATACATGTCTGATTGTATCCCGCATAGAACCATAGATAATGTAGGCTATAAATATTTTAGCAGTGTCTCTCAAACTGTGTGCCTCCACAGTGGTGTGCCCCAAATTGATTCTGGGAGACAAGCATCATTCTTTGACATAATGGGTTCTTGAAAATTAATGGCAAGTAATTTTAGTTTTATTTTTTATTCAGTAGTTATCCTAACTTGAGCAACAAAGCAATCAAGGCTTTGTTACCGTTTGGATTTTCTTATCTTTCCAAACTTGGATTTTCAGCTCTGACAGAAATAGAAAAATAAAATAAAAGAACGACTGCAAATGGTGGATGATGAAATGCATGTATGCTTGTCTACTATTGAAGCTCCAACAGACTCGATCCTCCTTAGAAACAAGCCACCTGAATGCTAACTTTGATCCTCAGATGCACCACTCCACGTTCAAACCATTTCATCATGTTAAGCTTGATGTGCAAAATCTTCCCTGGACCAGTTCATTCTCAATAATTTAATGAGTTTTAATTTGAAATACTGTAATTTAATAAATAATTATTTCTTAATTTACTCTTAGTTGTAAATACTTAGCTTTAGTTTTGTGGTCACTGTTAGGGACTGCTTTGCCAACATGTTTTGCGACAAATGCTTTTTCAAGGCTGGGTCCCTGTTAGGAAACGCAGCTGAATTAACAGGGCACACATAACAAATGATAAAACAATCATCAAAACTAGCTTTTTGTATCGTATAAATCTTTCATAAATATTTTCCTACCTAGTGGTGAAATGCCATCGATCTAGACCACAACTTTATACAAGTAAAGATGGCGGCGGTTTGGTAAACTCCCTTTTTAACACCCCACGTAAAGAATCAGCTGAGAGTGGCGTGCTGACGTCATCTCTCTTGTTTGCTTGCTGATCCACGGAGGAGAACATTTTATTGAGCCATGTTATGACTTAATTTGCACTCAAAAACAAGCACATCCATCGCACTGATTAGCAATTCTGTTCTTCTATCTACTTTAGTTTCACTGTTTTTTACAATTACCCATACATAGCTTAAAGAACTTTAAATAAATAACTCTCAAATTAAATTTCTTGTTGGTTTTGCAATTTTATAATTTCAGTTATAATGTGCCCCGAAAAACATTTGCTCTTTTTAGTGTGCCTGGAGCTAAAAAAAAAGTTTGAGAGACACTGCCCTAACTTATCAATGCCTGATTTTCTCTCATTTCTATTCTTTTTTCCTTTTGATCTAGTTTATCTGATCCCTTAATTTTCCTTTCTCTTGCAATATCTTTATTTTTATTTTACTGTTTTAGGGATCCTTTTACAAAGCTGTGGTAGAAGTTTCTACTGCGAGCTGGTGAGTTAAATGCTCCGATGCTAATAGGAATTCTGTGAGTGTCGGAACATTTTCCTTGCCAGCTATAGAGACTTCTAATGCAGTTTAGTAAAAGCCAGCATTGGTTATTTCATCTTTCTGTGCTGTCTTTTTGGTTTCTTCTTCCCTAACCAGCCATTTTTCTCTTTTTTCCACAACACCGTTTTCCCTGCACAATTTCTTTGTCACTTTCCGCATTCCATCCTGTGCTACCCCAATCTTTCTTTTTTCCTTCCGCTACTTCCTCTTTAATCTTCTGTCTTCTGCAGTCTCTGCATTGTTTCTATCTCCTCCCTGCTTTCTGTCTTAATTTTTCTCTTCCTGAAGTCTTTCTTCCATTTTCCTTGCATATTTGTTGTCTATATTTGTCATTTTGCCTACTGCAGCTTCCTCTGTCACTTTGTTCCTCTCCTGCATCCTTTTATGCCGCCTCCCATAGTAGAGGAGGGGTGTAGTGGTTAGAGCAGCGCTACCTTAGCACCCTGAGTTTGCGTTCAATTCCCACTGCAGCTCCTTGCGACTTGGGCAAGTCACTAACACATCATTGTCTCAGGTTCAAAATAAAGTACCTATCTAAAATATGTAAACTGCTTTGATTGTAACCACATAGGAAAACAGTCTATCAAGTCCCATCCCCTTTACTCTTATCATTCACTTTCCACCCCCTCTGCTGTTTGTTTTCTCTGATGACCTTAGTCTGATGTTTAATAATGTAGGGTCGGCAAGAGTATGTAGGGTTACCAGGTGTCCGGATTACTCCGGACATGTCCTCCTTTTGAGGACATGTCCTGGGATCTGAACGGCTTTTCAAAACCCGGCATGCACGGATTGCCTCCTGCCCGACCACAGCAGGCAATGGGGGCGGAGCAAGGGCAGGACTGGGGTGGAGATGGGAGGGCCAGGGATGGGTCTAGGGTGTTCGGATTTTACGATCGTAAAATCTGGCAGCCCTAAGATTATGGGACCCTAGGTGTTCAGATGTCAGACTGAAGTCAGCAGAGGAAGCAAATATATGTATGAAATACTCTTCTCCTGCCAGCAAGAGAAGAGAAGTAGGTAACAGAGAGGAGGATAGACCTGTGGGCAGAGGTTCATGTTTAAGAATCCTAGTGGAGCTACACTACTTTGACACAGGAAGGACTTTGCTGCAGCACACCAATGTGAAGTGGTACATTAGTGAGAAGTGTTTCTTTGTGACATAGATTCACTAAACCTTCCGATCCTGTCCTGACGACCGTAAAACCAATTTTACTGGTTCTGTGATCGTTCCCCAACCCCGACCCAATTCACTAAAATGCTGCCCGATCAGTCTCCTGCCCAATCTGATCCACCCATGCAAATGAGGGGAAATGGAATGCAAAAGTAGGAAGCCATCGATTCACTAAGCAGAAGAAACACTGATTGGGTTTGCCAATCTGACAAGAAGTGACTGCTGAGGACCAGTCGCTTACTATCCTTGCTGACTCTCCAGCCCTCTTCCACCCCGAAATATCAGTATCAAGGTTACAACCCCATATAAAACATCCATCAAAGTTAAAAATAAAACTGTAAAATATCTTTACATATGCGTAAGAATTCCTTTTTATATGTTCATGTTCTGTAAAAAGCGCATTGCGAGTCTGTGGTTTTAACCCGCGGGTTTAAAGCGTGTTCTGTTCGATAATCTGGCCGCACAAAATAATTCACTGCGTCGGTCACAAATCATTCCTTTTTTTAAAATGTCCAACTCGTAGGGCCAGCAAAAGTAAACTGCAGCCACCCCTCCCCCTTTCTTTTGAGCTCGCTTGTGCTTTGCTGCCAATGACGTGCGGGAATAAACCCCACCCTCTAACTACGTAGTAAGGGCAAAGAGCTAGCGCATGCGTAAATTGCATCAATAAACAACAAGGATACTCTGCGCATGCGTTTCGATCGCTCTTACAGCGATCGGCGGGATCACTATAGGGCGTGCGTCCGATCAGATCATTTGCATGTAGAATCTGTAGTGAATCGGTCGCTCGGCAAAACTCGGCCAAGAATCGCCCAACAACAATCCAGATTGGTAAGTTTAGTAAATCTAGGCCATAGTGTCATTTAGTAACCTTAATTATAGCAATGTGTACCGTGGTATAAGCACTTTAAGAGAAGTTTCAGATGTGACGAGTTGCACTGTGTGGTACATCATCTTAACTTTGTAAGCATGCCTGAGTAGAATTTATTTTTGTTTGTTTCAGATGTAGTACAAATAAAGTGGTACAATTAAGAATTTATTTTTTTTTCAGTGAAACAAAATAGCACAACATAACACTTTTTTTTTATTCCTCAAAACCTTCCAGTTCTGTGCGACAACAAAATTGGAATTGATGTGGGCAGCGAGCTTTGGAGAGAATTCTCTAACTTAACACCAAAGATCCGATGTTCTAGCAGATGCAAGCAGTAATTAGACTTTCCATTACAAGCCTGGGTGTCAAATGTTCTCCTCTTTTAGACAGAATGTGTGCTGGATGCAGAGCTGGGGTGACGTGCGAGTTTAAAATTATCTTTAATTGCACCTAGTTAGACACTGGGCAGCAGGCCTCGCAGCAGAAACCATTTTTGCACCCTTGTTGTACGACCTCATCTAAAACAAACCCCCCCAAAAAGTGTTCCTTTTTATGAAATGTAGTTGGTCAAAAGCCTGAGCTTTCTCTCCTTTCTCCATATCTACACTACAGTCCCCCGGATCTGCAAAATAAGCTGTATCTATCAGTCGTGGAATTCATTTAGGATTGCTTTGAAGCCAGTGTGAAATGCAATGTGAAGGAAGCTGAATTAAAATCATACTATAAATGTCAGATGCTTCTCTTTTCTCCCTCCGTTTACAACATGGGCCTATCGTCTGAGCGCAGCTATTTTTAGCTTCACTTCTTTCAGAAGAGAGACTTATTAGGTTGCATTGAGGCCTGTGAACACAGCAGTTGGTCTCTAATTACTTGGAAACAGGGGTGTGATTTTCAAACTTTTCAGTGTTATAGGCGCTTGGAAGATGATCCCAATTTTTGCACTGTCTGAGGTTATACAATAATTAGAGGAGGGATGTGTGCAGCTGATTGGCAGACCACAAAAGCAACTTCACTACGACTGTTTAAAATGTTGGGGTTTCTAATTGTTTTTCTTCCATGTTAGAGAACCTTAAGAAATTAACAGACCATCCTACCATTGTTAGCATAGAACCTTTTAATAATAGTGCAAAGTTCTGATAGCTATACTGGTCCCAGAAAAAAAAAAAAAAAAAAAAAAAGGATTATTTGCAGGTTGTGATACTTTTTTAGTGAGCTAATTAAAAAGATGGTGATGTACCTGAGCTTCTAAGACCACACAAGTGTTTGATACCAAAGTCTTCCAAATGTTGTCTCTTTAGTACAAGCCTGATTAAAATATGCAGTGGAGACATAAGAACATAAGAATTGCCGCTGCTGGGTCAGGCCAGTGGTTCATCGTGCCCAGCAGTCCACTCACGTGGTGTGGTGGCCCTTAGGTCAAAGACCCTAATTCACCTTATAGCTTCTCAGGTCAGTTGTCCTCTATATGAATATTCCTGCTAAAATTGTTACTTGTTGGATGGGCGTGCAGTATCATGCTCAGTTGCAAGAGCCACAAGCTGATCTTGCTTGCATTTCTTGCATATGTTACCACCAGATTATACCTGACAGCAAAAGCAGCAAGAGAATGCCTGCAGTTCTGTTTCTCTGTCCAAAATAGGGCTTAGGAGAGCTCAGGACAGGTTTTTTTTCCCACTGAGGGGAAGATTCTCAAAACTTCAATGTGGTTGCTGGTTAAATTCTGAATCTGAATATCGATTTAGCCATCCATTTGTTAGTCGGCACAACAGGATATTCAGTAACAAAGGCCGGACATAACCAGCTGAATATCTCTTAACCCCCCCCCCTTTTATGAAGCCAGGTTAAGCTTTTATATTGCCAGCCATGGCGGTATTATCTCCGACACTCATATAATTCCTTTGAGCGTCAGAGCTAATATTGCTATGGCCAGCAATAGAAAAGCCTAACGCGGCTTCATAAAAGGGGGGAGAGTCTAATTTCTCTGTAGGACATTTGTTTCTGTAAATAGATATTATGTTTCATATATTCAAAAAACCTCTACTGAGCAAAGAGCCTCTTAAAAAACATATATAACTCTCCCCCCCCCCCCCAATAAAAGAAACTCCACAAGCATTTGACAACACAACCATCAGAAGAAGACTTTTACAAAGAGAAAAATATTATTAAAAAGAAAAGAAGATTTGCTTAAGTCAGGCTTTGCATGTTCTACTTACACACATAAGTAATGATTTGCTACTTGTACAAGTAAATAGTGGGTTTTGTAAAACTGCACATCTGAAGGGAAGCAGTTAAGAAGCCAAGATCTGAAACTCCTAACTTTGTATTTCTCTTTGCCCTCAATCACCTGAGAAGTTAGCCAGGGGTTATGCATGACTTGAAGCAGATGTAAATACCAACACTGAAATTATTTGTGCTCTACATGTATTGTTATTATACTATATGGAATACATACATACTTGGAGGACTGTCCAAACCATACCCAGATAGTGCTCTGCCCTCTCTATGGGTCTCTTTAATATCTTCAAGCTGTGGCTTAGTTGCTGAGTTAGCCTACTTTTCAATTTTGGATTTAGGCAGATATGCAGGTATCGTTGCCTTTTGACCCAGTAGCTGGTAATGTTCTGCAACTCAAAAATTGTTTGCCAGTGGAGAAATTCTAGTTAACTGAGAATGGGTATGTCAAAAATAGAAATTCTTTAGGTAGGCAATGAGCTTCCCTCCCTTCCTCCAGGTATTTTGTTGACTCATCAGCAATAGTGCATGATTTACGACAGCGTATCACAAACTGTGCCTCCTGAGATTTCAGGTGTGCTGCGAGAGGCTGAGGAGGAGAGGCACCGTGCCGGCTGACTGCCTACAGGACCTGACTCTTGTGGCGAGGAGGCCCATCCTGTAGGCAATCAGCCGGCACCAGCCCCTCTCCTTCTCTCCATGTGTCTTCCCCTCCGGCACTCCCCACTGGTGGCTCAGGGCCAATTTGGAGGGCCATTTCGCATGCGTGGAAGTCAATATGATGACATCACGCATGCACGTGACATCATTGCGTCGATGTCCACGCACTTGTGGATGCCTTGAGCCGCGGCCACTACGTTTAGTGTGCCACGGCTCAACAAAGCTTGCGAGACATTGGCTTAGGAGTTTGTTTCACTTGGGACTAATTTTGGGGATCTGATCCAGGCAGCATTTATCCCAGCATCTTTTCCGTATTATCTCAGCAACTTTATTTCTTGATATACCACCCATTGGGCATGCTATATAGGTGATATACAATGTCAACACTGAATCTTGATTTGAGCAACATGAGCACATACATGCAAAGAAAAAAAAAATGGATATGACCCAAAAGTTAGCCCAAATATACTTTGATCAGTAGTGTAATGAACCCACCAAAATAAGGGGAAAGCCAACACAAGGACTAGAGAGCAACAAAAGGAACTCAACTAAGGGAAGCAAGACTAAAGGCTCCTTTTACTAAGGTACGCTAGCGTTTTTAGCGCACGCAGGATATTACTGTGCGCTACGCCGCACGCTATGCAGCTAGAACTAACGCCAGCTCAATGCTGGCGTTAAGGTCTAGCACACGGGGCAATTCAGCGAGCGCTATTCCGCGCATTAATGCCCTATCGCAGCTTAGTAAAAGGAGCTCTAAGGGTAGTAAATTTTATTCATTCATAATGTCCCCCTACCTAGGGATGCCCAATGCATTTAGAATGCTTCTTAACTGTTTAGTATCTGTGGAAATGAGTTGCAGGAAAAGTATAGGTAAAATTTATACCTAATGCTAAGCACTGCTGCCTCATAGATATTTGGGTACGCCTAGAAATATCAAGGAACATCCATATTTGCTTCTCCAAGAAGAACTCAGATCTGTAATGGAAAAAGAAACAAATTGTCCAACCCATCCATATCTTGTTCAAAAACATTTGAAATCAAGTGTGTTCTCTCTCTCTTATAGAAACCTCTTCCCCCCCTCCCATTTCAACAAAATTATCAGATTTCACAGAGGCATTTATGTCCTTCTTCTTCTCTGGTATATAATACACCCACAATGTTGATGACCATGTCTTGGCGAGAGTTTTCAGAATACCCAAACAGTATCTTTTCCACATCTCTAGGGAAGAAATATGAGATAAATAAGAAAAGTGCAAAAGCTTCAAGTTTAAATGCGTTTGATAAATTTCAAAGGTTTCCAAGAAGGCAGATATGATCATAGAATCTCTCATCAAAACCATTCTCACAGTTTTACATTCTTTCAACTTCCTTTTCTTTCATTCTTTTAGTTACACAGCCTGACCCTAGAGTATAGTTATAATATTTCTATTTTTTTGTAGCGCCTCCAAAATATTTTTCAGCTTCTCTCAGCAAAAGGTTAACCGAATGAATATATGACAGGGCCAATATCAGATTGTGAAGCCTTATCAAAGATGCATTTATGCAGTTGTGAAGAATCTTGTGCCATCTTTAGGACTGTTTTGCTGATGATGAAAATACTGAATTTACTACTCTAGATTAAAAGAGGAAGGCTTTTTATAACTGGAAAACCATTGTCAAGCCAGAAATAGTTTCTTTTGGTGGTTTAAAGTAGATGTATATTAGTAAAGTTTATTTGTGTTTTCAGATTGTACGCCACCTAGGTATTTACATTGTAGTAAACAGATGGTTAATAACTGCTGTGAATAAATAAATAAATATACAGTCAAAATTCCATATATATGCAACCTCATCTAGTTCTATTCAATGTTCTTACAGGATCTTCGGAATGCAATGCGGTAATCTTTCCTGCATTCTGTTTTTTGAAAAGACGTCTTCAATCGTCATTGATCCTTTCTAAATGTTTATTCATATCTTTTAGTCTATTAAATTTACTTTCTTTTAAATATTCTTAAAACATTGAGCCAAAGCACTTCTCGTATTCTGCTGAAGCTCTTTCGGCTGGGGACTTCTACCGACATGTTTCGCCCCCCCACAGGCTGTATCAAGGCTGTCCCCTCATATATCTCCACACTGTCATCAAGCCCTCTTGCGAACAGGTACTCTCAAGGTGAAGGGCGTGTCCTGAAGGCGCATGTAGTCGCTTTTCTTCTTGTGAGTGAAGCGGTCGATTCGGGGTTTACAGCGGAAGTTTGGAGGCCATATAGGCTGGTACCATGTCACGGAAAATTTAAGGATAAAGGAATCAAAGAGTCTATAAATAATTTTAAATACTATACTATAGATGGCCAGAATAGAAAAATTTGATATGGAAATAGTGGCTCAAATTGCCATGCACACATGTGTTGAATCTACATGTATAAACACTGCTATTTCTATACATAGATGATTCTAAACTGACCTCCTTCGTGTTGAATTATGTGTTGAAAGTGATGAAATGAAGAAAGACTTGGAAACAAGCATTTTCCTGTCCAGGGAAGCATGGTTAACTAAATATTAGGAGTTGTTTAGATGCCCAACAAAAGCCTAGCTTTTCTATCGAGCCGTGTGGGAGCCTTTTCTTAATCTGTGTGCTAGCTGTTTAATATGGCTTTTAGTATGTATTAACAAGAAAGCACATTAATGTTAACATGTACTAATTGCCATATTAAACAGTGAAGATAGATAATTGCCATTGTGAGAGGGGAATGGAGGAAATGGGTCTTACAATTAATGTGAAGGCCATTAACATAGTAGCTTGTGAAGTGTAGCTAACTGCATTTTTTGTTACCAGCTGTGAGGTTAACATGATAATAACTTTGGTCCGATATTCAAAACAATTTTGAACAGTCAGGAGAAGCTCTTGGCCATTTAAATCACCTATCTAGGGCTAACTGGACATTTTCAGTGACACTTAACTGGATACTGCTGCTGCTGAAAATGCCCGGTTAGCAGCTAAACCAAAACTAGCTACTGTATTTTGGAGGTGTGACGTTGGTATGTAGGTGGTTAAATTTCAATTTTCATCACTTAACCAGCTAAGATAACCACATATATAGGACATAAAACACAGTCATGTCTTCTGCGGTTCTTTATAACCAATTAAGGGTTGAATATCGCTATGTTTTCACTGGCTCCGTATGCTTGTAAATTCGGTGCCAGAGCCCAGGCATAGCCTGGCATTGAATTTCTGGGTCATAAAACTGGTGGCAAAAATTTTAACACACGTTAAACATTTAACACGTTAATCACATTATTAATGCATTAACCCCCTCTTTTACAAAGTTGCGCTAGTGTTTTTAGCACCGTTCGTGGCGGTAACACCTCGGATGCTCATAGGAATTCTATGAGCGTCGGAGCTTGGTAAAGGAAGAGGTAAATGGGCAGCCCTATTATTTTGATAATTTTTCATTAAATTTATTTTGATATGCTATGTCAGGGGTCCCCAAAGTCCCTCCTTGAGGGCCGAATCCAGTCGGGTGTTCAGGATTTCCCCAATGAATATGCATTGAAAGCAGTGCATGCACATAGATCTCATGCATATTCATTGAGGCTATAAAGAACCGCAGAAAACCCGACTGGATTCGGCCCTCAAGGAGGGTCTTTGGGGACCCATGTGCTATGTCATTGGTAATGATTTTTATTCTGTTTATTGTAATGACTCATTTATTGAGGTTCCTGAATATCTAGTGATTTTGTTGTATTGTGCCTTGAGCACTTTTATAGGAGGCATACCATAAAATAAACTGTTGTTTAGATTTAGATCATGCCTTTTTCAGTAGTAGCTCACGGAAGGTTACATACATCTATGCTAGGTTATACGAAGCTAAGTTCAAGTTTCAAGTTTATTAGGTTTTAATATACCGACCATCAAATAAATATCTGGCCGGTTTACATTATAATAAAAAATATAGATAAGAAAGAGGAGTTAATATATTCAATATTTAGAAGTACAAACAGTGTATATTAAAACATAAACAAGACAAACTTGATTGTGAGGGAAGAGGTTTGTGGAAGGGTAAAGTTACATTGTTAAGAGAAAAGGGAGAAAGAGGGAATGGGGAAAAAACATTTGGGTGGGGAAAAAGTCTTTTAAAAATAATTTTTGAAGGTTAAATAATTAAAAATAACAGAGAAAGTAGATACTAAACTGAAATAAATGCATCGCGGAATAGAAAAGTCTTTAGGCCTATCTTAAATTTATCCAGTTGTTGTTCGTCGCGAAGAGGTTGTGGTAAAGAGTTCCATAGCGTTGGAGCAGAGACAGAGAAATTTATTTTCCGTGTATAGTAAAAATGTTTAATAGAGGGGATCAGAAGGAGATTTTGATTTGTGGATCTCAGAGTACGAGATGTAAGTTATCTAACCCCTGTGCTTCTCTAATCTTACAGCGAAAGGTCAAAGATGTGATATCACCAATTGTATTTGAAGCAACATACAGTTTAGGGGAGCATGTGATTGGAAAAGAAGAGAAGGAATTACCTGCCCTGAAACCTATCCTCCGATGGAAGAAGGGTGAGAAGATAGCCCAGAGGAACCAGGTCAGTTTTTTAATACCATAATTTATCCATATAAGTTAAGCATTTTTTGAACCATGCTAATGCATTCAAGCTCAAATGCTTCAAATGGCAGCATATCCTTCATTTGGACAACTTATGGGGCTCATAATCGAAACGGAAATACGTCTAAAAACTGGCCTAAATCGGCACTTAGATGATCAGTGAGACCGGTCGTCCAAGTGCCGATAATCGAACTGGATATTAGACGTATTTAAAAATGACCTAGGCCTTCACAGTGCTGCTGAACGACCAGAGCGAAAAGGGGCGTGTTAGGAGGAGTGGTGAAGGCGGGATTTGAGCAGGACGTGGGCCGTCCTAGACTTAGTCGTAATGCATGTATAACTGAAAGTTTTACAACACTGCCTAGACATAACCTGGACGTTGTAACTTAGGCCATCTAAAACCAAGTCTAAGTCACAAGAAGGTATCCAAAGTGACCAGATAACCACTGTAGGGACAAAGTACAGACCCCCACACACTGCCCCAGTGATCACTGACCCCCATAAAAATCGTAATAACAACTTTACATAACTGCCTCCAGAACATCAGCACCTGGCAGCCTGTCATAGGAAAGCCTAGTATAGCTGCACAGAAGTAGTTTAAGTAGTCTTGGGGGTGGGTTAATGAATTATGGAGAGGAGGACCCAGGCCCATAAGCCACTGCATTCATGGTGAAACGTGCATCCCCCCAAAAAACCCCAAACCCTTTTGTACTACCATATAAGTAGCTCCTGTAGCCATAAGGGCTATTGGGGTGGTAGATAGGTGGGTCTAGTAGATTCTGGGGGTGTTTTGGGGGACTCACCATGACCTATAAGGGAGCTGTAGTGAGATGTGTATATGGGACCCTTTTTGTAAAGTTTACAGCAGTGCCCTGTAAGGTACCCCACTACTCTGGTGCCATGTCTGGGTGTCCAGTCCATCACTTTTCTGGCCCCTCCCACACCCAAAAAGTATTTTTCTAGGTGTTTGTGACTTGGACAAATTTTTGGACGAAAATGGGGTATAAAGATAGATGACTTAGCGGTCTGGGCGATCAGATGGCTGGACATACAAAATATTTTGGACATATTTTTCGAAAATGGACCTTTTCCTGTGTCCGACTTTGGGCGATTTGCGACTTAGGCCAAAACGTATTTAGCCATTTCTTTTGATTATGCCCCTCCACCTGTATAAAGTTATTCCTTCTATTTCTGTCTTTAGGCTTGAACACATATGACAAGCACTTAAATATCATCAGTCTCTTTATAACTTCCAGTATCTGTATTGGATCATTCCTGATCAGTAGCGTAGTGAGGGAGGTTGGCACCTGGGGCGGTAGCACTTGACATCCCTGCGCTGTGCATCACCTTACACTTATCCACCTTAAACCTCATTTGCCATGTCCCGGCCCATTTCTCGAGCGTGTTTATGTCACATTGCAGGTCTTCGCAATCTTTCTGCATCTTCACTACTCTGAATAACTTTGTATTGTCTGCAAATTTAATCATCTTGCTCGTTGTACCAATTTCCAGGTTGTTTATAAATATGTGGAAGAGTACAGGCCCAAGCACCAAACCCTGCGGCACTCCACTCGTGACGCTTTTCCAGTCTGAGTATTGTCCATTTACCCCCCCACTCTCCTATCTACCAATCAGTTTTTAATCCACGTGAGCATTTCACCCTCGATTCCATGGCTTGCATTTTTTTCAAAGTAGTCATTCATGCGGGACCTTGTTGAACACCTTTTGAAAATCCAGATATACAATGTCAACCGGGTCACCCTTGTCTGTCCGATTGTTTACTCCCTCGAAGAAGTGCAGCAAGTTCGTCAAGCAAGATCTTCCTTTGCTGAAGCCGTGCTGGCTGGTCCTCATCAGATTGTGACCGTCTAGGTCAGGGGTAGGCAATTCCGGTCCTCGAGAGCCACAGGCAGGTCAGGTTTTCAAGATATCCACAATGAATATGTATGAGATGGATTTGCATGCAGTGCCTCCTTGAGATGCAAATTTATCTCATGAATATTTATTGTGGATATCCTGAAAACCTGACCTGCCTGTGGCTCTCAAGGACCGGAATTGCCTACCCTTGGTCTAGGTGATTAATGATGTGGTCCTTTATCAGTGCCTCTACCATCTTTCCCGAGGTCAGACTCACCGGTCTGTAGTTTCCCGGTTCTCCCTGCGAACCTTTCTTGAAGATCGGCATAACATTTGCTACTTTCCAGTCTTCCGGAATCCTTCCCGATTTGATTGACAGATTAACTATTAGTTGGAGCAGTTCAGCTATAGCCTCTTTCAGTTCCTTGATTACCCTCGGATGGATGCCATATGGTCCTGGGGATTTATTGATTTTAAGCCTATCAATCTGCCTGTCAGTTTCCCGTCTTCGTTTCCTACTTATAGCCTGTCAGTTGTGTATATCTTCTTCGGTAAATACAGATGCAAAAAAATGTGTTTAGTTTGTCGGCAATGGCTTTTTCCTTCTTTAGCACTCCCTTTATTCCATGGTCATCCAATGGCCCCACCGCTTCCTTCGCGGGTCGTTTCCCCTTAATATATTGAAAGAACGGCTTGAAGTTTTTTGCCTCTTTAGTTATTTTTTCCTCATAGTCTCTTTTGGCACCTCTTACCGCCTTATGGCACCTTCTTTGATGTTGTTTGTGCTTTTTCCAGTTTTTGTCTGTTTTTGACCTTTTCAAACGCTATGCAAAATGTCTAAACTCAGATTTAGACGTCATATTGAAAATGCCCCTCCACATGTCTTTATGAAATAGCCTCACAACCGGCACTAACATGGCCTCTCAATCTAAACAACCTGTTATAAAATTATCTGCAAAGACCCTGATAGAAAAATGTCATGTTGTGTTTATCTGCTGCTTCCTCCCTTTCTCTGTCTTATTCATCCTACCATTTGTTTCTCATTTGTCTTATTTGGACCTGAACTTCATGCTTGACTTGACTGTATTGAGCATTCTTTCCCAGGGTCTTTCCAGAAATACACAACGTGCAGTATGTGCTTCTTATCTAGAACTTGAGCTATTTCTGTTTCTTTTTCCTCAAGCCAGTCCTGTTGTTTTCTCTTAACAAAGCTAAGAACATCAGTACTTACAGAGTAAGTTATATCATGACATTTACTCCATGTCACTTCACTGTCTAAACCTGTGAAGCTCAGGTGCTGTGAAGTCTCGTTTTTGCATTCTTAGAACATTAAGTTTAGGGGTGTTTAATTTCTTTGAAGGTCTTTGGATGTGATGCTGGTTTTTCAGCTATACTTGGAGTGACATCTCACTTCTATCTAATCTGAAATAATGTCATCAATCTGCACTTCTCATAGTGTGGGTGAATTTATATCATGAATGTCTCACAGAGGAGGTCTTGTACGTGTTTAGCTCTTGGCGCATGGTGGGGATTGCAGTTCCATGTTCAGTGCGTTTGAAAAGAAGCAATAGGCCGCTTGAAAATGACTTTGCCGATGCCACGGTACCCCAGCACTCTATTCCATGAGGCTACATCACAGCCAAATTTGTTATTGAAGCCACCAATAAGTATCAGTTTGTCATTGTGAGGGATGTCCTTTACAGATCTGTCCAGCTGCTTCTAGAGAGCATCCTTGACATCAATATGAATCATTGTAATGATGTAGGCAGTAATGATTATGGCATGCCCCATTCTTGGAGATTCCTTTGATTCCTTTTAAAAATGCTTAAACTCCTCTCCCATCTCCACCTTTCATTTACTCTTTCTATCCTTTTTCTGCTTTGTTCTCCCTGCTACTTCTCTTTTTCTGGTTTTTCACTGTCTTCTCACTTCTGCATGTTCTCATGCTGTCCACTCCTGGTCTTCCTCCACCTCCTATATCCTTACTTGTTTTTCTTGAATACACATATTTGTCTCTAATCTCAACTGCTATAGTCAGCTGCATTGACATTCAGTACGCAAGTATGAAAACAATGATTCAGCCAATGCTTCTGTGGTCGACCTTCTCCTTTCTTCTGTGTTTTTCCTTCCTAAACAGAAACCCCACAACATAGAAGGGATAGGGCAGTGTGGGAACTGTGTGCATGCTTTGGTTGAACTCATATATATGTATTGAGTAGGTAATTTTATACAGAGCTACCTAGTGGTGTAGTGAGGGTGGGAGGTACCCTCCTTCTGTGCTGCCCCACACCACACTTGCGCCTTCCCCCCGGTACCTCTTTAAATCTTCACCAGGATGAGCATCTTCTCATCCAACTGCTTGCACTAGCGTTGGCTTTCCCTCTGATGTCACTTCCTGGCCCCATAACCAGGAAGTGATTTCAGAGGGGAGCCAGGCCTGCGCAAGCAGCAGTCTGGAGAAGTTGCTCATGCTGGTGAAGTTTTAAAGCGGTACGAGGCGGGAGGGTGCGAGCATGGTGTGTATGTGAATGTGTGTGTGTGGGGGGGGGGTCAGAGAGGTGCTGGCGCCCCCACCACAGCAGCACCCAGGGCGATCCACCCCCCCCTTTACTATCCCACTGAAGCCACCTAGTTTAAGGTGTCAAGAATGTGCATGAATGGTGGAATTTTGTACAATGTAATGAAAGGGTGGTGTAAGCAAAAGCATACATTGATTGTGAAATATGAGACTACCACTAGAATTCAGAGCCACTGTTTTGAATCTGGAGATGGCAGGAACAACTGGGGATTGCTCCTGCTTATCTTACAATATATCACCAAGGCATCCTTAAGGTGCCACTGAATTTAATCCTTTGTGACTGCCCCCACTGTACTCAAACTCCTCCCTTGATCACACCTACACCTGAGTTGCGGGTATGTATGTGCCTAGTCATAGTATATACTCGAATGTGGGGTCATTTTATGAAGCCTTTTATGTGCATATAAAGACCCCATCAAAAGCACTCACCCTCCCAAAGAGCTCCCCCTCAGAAGAAACCCCCGAAGACCCTCTTCCTCAAGAGTATCCATCCCCTTTCTGAAGATATCCTCACTTAGGACTACCATATTTTGAGATGCAAAAACCTGGATATATGGCCCTGCCCAGTTCCGCCTCTAGCCCCCCACCTCCAGTCCCTCCCTGTTCTGGCACCACCCCCACCCCCAGAAAACCTTGTCTGTTCTTCCCCGATCACCAGACTGCATCTGGAGGGCCTCGAGCATGCACGGATATGTGTGACATCATCCACATATACTCAGAGGCCCTTCAGATTCAGCCGGAGCTCACTGGGGTTTTCCAAAACCCTGAGAAACTGCCAGGTTTTGGAAAGTCCATCTAGGCACCTGGTTAGTTCTCTAAAAAGAGGACATGTCCAGGTTTTCCTGGATATCTGGTAACCCTGCCCCTACTCCCTTGTAGGGCACTCCTGGCCTACCTTAAAGATGACTTGGTTATATATTGTAGGATGGGCAGAAGGTGACTCTGAATTCTAGTGGTAGTCTCATAATTCATAATCAATGCACGTTTTGCTCACACCACTCATTTGTTACAAAAATATAAATGCGAAAAAAGAAGCCATTATAAAATAACCCCCAAAGTGGTTACTCTATAGATGTCAAGTGTCCTCTGTTGCAAAAAGATTGAGCATATTCAGTCTTCCAGGGCTTTCTTGTGGAAAGTACCAATTCCATATTCTCTGCTTTGGTAAAATTAATTGTTTTATTGTTAATTATGGGGTCTTTTTACTAAGGCGCGCTAACTGATTTAGCACACGCTAATGTGCTAACGTGCTCATTATATTCTATAGATGGGATTTCAATTTGGATGTGAAGGAAATGTTATTTACCATTACGGGATCAAGTGCATGTATGCATTTGGAATAACTTTGATCAATTCGCATGAGAACTTTAATTCCAAGCATATTGAATGCTGGTTTCTATTAGTGAATGGTGAAAATGTAATATTTTTAATGATGATTTGTTTTAAATGAATGAACTGGAATGGCTCTGTGTAGATGAGATGGAGTATGTAAGATTTATATGAATTGTAAAGTATAATAAAGGAATTATTTATATGATATTTATCTAATATTATTTATATTAAGTGTACGGTTTAATGTATCTGGCTTTTTTAGTATAGGCATTATATTCTATGAGCGCGTTAGCATTTAGCGCATGCTAAATGAGTTAGCGCACCTTGGTTAAAGGACCCCTATAAAATGAAAAAGCTGTGATGAAACACTCTACCCTTACCTTTTTCTTTTTGGCTTTATTTGTTTATGTATTTTGCATAGTGCCCTTTTGTCTTTCTACTTCTATCATAGGCAGGATTACATATAGCTGTAATTGGTGCAGCAGCTGTAACTAATCAGAGCAGTTATCAAGGTCAAGGATCACATGACCCCCTCAGAAGAAGCTGAACTCTGACTGACTTTTCATTCTTCGGGCACTAGCGGAATGCTAGTTAGATTTTGTATAAGTTACTAAAACAATATAGGGCAATTCCACACATTCATATTTCAAATCATCTGCGCCAGATATTTCTGTGTTTTTCTTAGCTGGAGGGATTTCTGACCTGGCTGTTATATTGTTCAGCTGCACGGCTTTCTTTGCACATTTTTAATAAAGAAAATGTGAGTTGTTCTTGGTGCCTGTGTCTACTTCTTTCTGTATTCATGATTGCTCCTTATCCCTCTCTGCTTTTACAGTACATGTAGGTCTCAGAATCCTTAATCCAGAGGATCTGCTGTTTTAATATGATCAGAATTCTTTCTCTTTCCCTCTTACTCCTGCAGCTTGAAAGTATTTGAAAACATAAGTTCAGAAGAGCAGGAATATGAACATAAAAATGTTAGTGGCATATAAGCAAAAAGCAACAACAAGTGCTAGAATAGGTAGACAGGCACTACTGGTATGGAGTACAGCAGAGGTGGCTCGGCAATCTTCTGCCTGAGGTGAGGGATGAGCTGGCATCCCCCTTCCCCATGCATGAAAAATAGAGATGGAGCAAGGGCTTCCCCAACTATTAGGCAAGACTTGCCACCTGCCTATAGCAGCAGCTTCTTAGAGGGTAGTAGCTTCAATAACACTGTAAATGACAGCAGAGCTTTGCACACCACTCCTTTTAGGCCAGGTTTAAAGCAAAACAACAGATCCTGCCAGACAAACTCAAAGAACCATGTTTCTCACCGCACATAATTTAACCCTTTATTTGGCATTGTTGCTCAGAAGCAACATATGTCTTCTATGACTCTTATGGGAGATCTGCATCTCCAAATGCCTTCATTCCCATTCCACCCCATGGTCTCTCATCTCTATCTCCTTTCCTTCTGAGGATTAGGATTAGTTCTGACATGTCCCTATAATCTGTTCAATACCCGTAAATTAATTTGGGTTGGATAGATTTTGAAAGACCATTGCCAACTTTAGTTCTAGTTTTAATATACTGTATATAGGAAACATTTTCTTTTATTGAACAGAGTTTATATTAAGGAAGTCAAGTCCTACAAGGCTTTTGTTTTTGGTGAAAATGTACATTTTATCAACTGTAATTATTTTAAAGTGGTTTTAGCATACTGTGAGAATAAATGAATAGCAGGAATACATATGAAAGCCAAAGTGGGAAAGTGCACTGTCTAAAAGAAGAACTAATGAATGCAATAAGTTTATCGTCATTGGGACAGGAAATAGAATTCCGCCAATTTTTGACATAATACATTTGTTGTTGTTTTTTTTGTGTGTGGTGAGCTTTAAGCAAACAACTTCTTTTCTGAACTGCAGTTTTGTTGAGAAAAATGTTTACAGGAGAATGTTTCCAGTAGTCCTTGGTGCTTTCTCAGGGAAATGGAGCATAAGCTGCCATGTTTTTCTTTAGTTAATTGACCCTTAATGTCTCTTTTTTCACAGATACTATCAACCAGCATATGGTCTGTTGACTTATTTATTTATAAAATCTTTTAATACACTCTTTTTGACTCTGCCATTCAAGATGGTGTACAATATAAAAATACAAACAAAAGTTAAAATAAAACACAAGTAATATGTACAATCAAATCTTAACGCAGGATTAATTTTAGGCAAGATCTTGAGGGAATAAGTACCATTTCAAGATCTTTCTAAACCCCTGAAGAGATGTCATTTTTTTTTTTATATTGGGCAATTCATTCTACCTCTCCATTCATCTATCCCTACTTCAAGTTTCAAGTTTTATTGGTTTTTAATATACCGACCATCAAACGAATATCTGGACGGTTTACAATGAATCTAAAAAGCGATAAAAGTAAGATAAAATGTTGACATTAAAAATAAATAGGTGAACATAAATAACATGGACTGGACAGACTTGAAAGTGAGGGTAAAAGGGAAGGGAAGGGAAAAGTTACATGTTGAAGAAGAAATGGAGACAGTGGGAAAGGGGAAAGAACATATAGGATAGGCAGGGCCGCCATCAGAAATTTCTGGGCCCCTTACTGAGAAATCCTATTGGGCCCCCACGCACCCCTTCCCCACCGACCCCCCCTTCTTCCATGGGCCGAATACACACATACTTTTCTCTGTCGCCGCACTCTTTGACCAAAAGATTTGTAAGCCTGCAACCACGTCAAGGTAGACTCTTTCAGCAGGGCCCTAACCTAACCTAAACTAAACTAATCTATACCTATCTATTCTAAACTAACATATGTCTAATACTGAACTAATAACAAACTAACAAACATCTGCATAATAAATAACTAATAAATAATAGTGCTAGTAGCTATAATTCACTTTTGAATGTAAAATCTCAGTTAAGGATTTCTTTTGACCTTTGTAGGCCAGAAGTAGATCACAATTGCACAATATTTTTTGTAACAAGTATTAAATGTGTTTTTATAAATACTGTAAGCTTAATAAATATATCAGAAAAAACTACACATCTGAGCGCATATCTGAACATACACATCTGTATGATCCCATCCTCCTCTGCTTGCCTATAGCTGCATCATGCATGTTAAAAATTTACGATATGTTGATATGTGCACCTTCCTTCCTTCCCATCCATCCTCCTCAGCCTGTCCTTACACATCCACAGCTGCATGTTAATGATGATGTATATGTTATGATGATAAATAAGTGCATATGAGCACATCATTAACATGCAGCTATGGATGAATATAAAAAAGAAACAATATTCTGTACAATTGTCAATTTATAAATCAGCGTCTTCTCCCCATTCTCTCTGCCCCATTTCCCTTCAGCGTCCTCAGCCCACTCTCTCTCCACTTTCCTTCAGCACACGCACATAAAAACAAGCAAGTAATTTATATCATTTTCATTCTATTCATTCATAGAAATTAAAGTCTAAATAATGCCAATCACATAACAAAACATGATTAAATTCCCTGCACAGTCAAGCCTTCAAGGATTATTAGATGTCTTTCAGCAGTTCCCCTCCCTCCCCCTTACCTTTGTGGCCAAGTCAAAATGATCTACCAACAATAAAAATTTAAAAACACAAAGCACGCTGTACGCAGAGAAAATGTTAATTATCATTTATATTCCGCGGGTTTTCAAAGAGGTCAAGGCAGATGACTTTATGCAATGTCACCTCAGTAACAACTATACAAAAATAGACAAATATTCCCCCTCCCTTTTTACTTTTTTCAATTTAGTGATCAAAATGTGTCTGCTTTGAGAATTTATATATGCTGTCTATATTTTGCACTATGGCCCCCTTTTACTAAACCGCGATAGCGGTTTTTAGTGCAGGGAGCTGCGTTGAATGCCCCACGCTGCTCTTGAAGCTCATAGGCTCCCTGCGCTAAAAAACGCTATTGCGGTTTAGTAAAAGGGGGCCATAGTGCAAAATATAGACAGCATATATAAATTCTCAAAGCATACACATTTTGATCACTAAATTGAAAATAAAACCATTTTTCCTACCTTTGGTAATTTCATCAGTCTCTGGTTGCACTTTATTCTTCTGACTGTGCATCCAATATTTCTTCCCTTCTTTCAGCCTCCTGTATGCTTCCTCTCCTCCAGACCTCATTCCCTCCCCAAACTTTTTCTTTGTTTCACCCTGCCCCTTCTTTCTTTTTCTCTCTCTCCATACCCCCTTTCTTTCTGTATATCTGTTTTTCTCTCTCTCACCCTGCCCCCTTCTTTCTCTCTCCACACCCTCTTTCGTTCTGTATGTCTGTCTTTCTCTCTCTCTCTTTCCGTGCCCCATTTTTCTTTGTTTCACCCTACCCCCTTTCTTTCTTTCTGGCTTCCTGTCCCCCCTTTCTTTCTTTCTCCCTGCCCTCCCCTATGCCACCACCATTGGGAAAATGCTGCCACTGCCACAGGGGAATAGGCTGCCACTGCCGCCATCGGGAAGAGGCCAGCGCCAAGTTCGCCCTGCTTCTCTTCCCCGCGGGGCCGACCAACTCTCACCACCCGATGTCAATTCTAACGTCGGAGAGGACGTTCTAGGCCAGCCAGGCAGCGATTGGCTGGCCCAGAACGTCCTCTCTGATGTCAGAATTGACGCGAGTGGCGAGAGTTGGCCGGCCCCACAGGGAAAAGCAGGGAGAACTTGGCGCCGTCCTGTTCCTGTTGGCGGCGGTGGCACTCAAGTGACTAAAGAGCTGCAGTTTGCCGGCCTAGGGAGAACACTGGAGGGTGGCCAGCTGTGCACTCCCTTGGGACGTAAACCCGGGGCGGGGCGGACCGGGGCGGACCCCCCCCACCCTGGTATGCCACTTTCTGTACCTCACTCCCTCCCTATGACCAAAAATTCTCCTTTCTTCTATTCGCCGTGTACACAACCATCTCTTTCCCTCCCTTCCTCTCTCCCAAGTCCATGCCTTCTGTGTCCAAAAACTCATTCCCTCCCCCACCTCAGTATCTCTTTTCCTCCCTTCCTCTCTCCCAAGTCAATGCCTTCTGTGTTCAAAACCTCATTCCCTCCCCCACCTCAGCATCTCTTTCCCTCCCTCACCTCAGCATCTCTTTCCCTCCCTTTCTCTCTCCCAAGTCCATGCCTTCTGTGTCCAAAAACCCATTCTCTCCCCCACCTCAGCATCTTTCCCTCCCTTCCTCTCTCCCAAGTTCATGCCTTCTGTGTCCAAAAACCCATTCCCTCCCCCACCTCAGCATCTCTTTCCCTCCCTTTCTCTCTCCCAAGTCCATGCCTTCTGTGTCCAAAAACCCATGCTCTCCCCCACCTCAGCATCTCTTTCCCTCGCTTCCTCTCTCCCAAGTTCATGCCTTGTGTCCAAAACGCACTCCCTCCCCCCTTTTGTGTTCCGCGTTTGCCTCCCAGCCCATCTTTGCAACTTTCTCAGCAAAACGAAGCTCAAGCCGCGAGGCTTGTCTTCTCTTTCCTGCCCGGAGCTGACAGGGGGCCCGGGCTCCTCCAGGGTCCTAGGCCACAGTCTAGGGGGAGGGGAGGTCTGCCCCACGTGGACAGGAGAGAGCTGGACGGGGGACCCGCGGAGTTCAATACATCTCGAGCCGTGATGCTCGTCTTCTGTTCCTGCCTGCCCTGCCGCGCACAAATAGCCGACCGGAAGTATTCTCCGACGTCAGCGCTGACGTCGGAGGGCAGGCTTTGCTTAAGCCCTCCCTCCGACGTCAGCGCTGACATCGGGGAACACTTGCGATCGGCTATATGTGAGCGGCAGGGCAGGCAGGAACAGAAGACGAGCCTCGCGGCTCAAGATGTATTGAACTCCGCGGGTCCCCCGTCCAGCTCTCTCCTGTCCATGTGGGGCGGACCGCCCCTCCCCCTAGACTGTGGCCTAGGACCCTGGGGGAGCCCGGGCCCCCTGTCAGCTCTGGGCCCCTGAATGCAGGACTGATGGTACTGCCCTGATGGCGGCCCTGAGGATAGGTCGCTTTGTCAAAGCGGTTGGTTGTAATTAGAAAAGGAAAAAAGAGAGAGAATAGAAAGAGAGAGAAAAAAAAAAAAAGAAAGGAGAGGAAGAAAATAAGAGAAGAAACAAAGAGGGAGAGTTAAAGGTAAGTCTAAACGTAGCCAAAGGCGTCGCAAAATAAAAAAGTCTTTAGGCTTATCTTAAATTTGTCTAAATGTTGTTCGTCACGGAGTTGCTGTGGTAGAGTTCCATAAAGTTGGAGCAGTTACCGCGAAATTTGTTTTCCGGGTGTAATAAAAGTCTTTTATGGAGGGAATGAAGAAGAGTTTTTGGTCGTTTGACCTTAGAATGCGTGGGGAACATTGGGGAATAAGAAGTTTGTCGAGAAATAAAGGTTGGTGAGAGTGTTTTATTTTGAAGGAGAGTAGTACGATTTTATAAGTGATACGGTGGGTAACGGGGAGTCAATGGGCCTCTTTGAGAAGAGGAGTAACATGCTCAAATTTTCCTTTTTTGTGAATGAGTTTTATTGCTGTGTTTTGTATTAATTGTAGGCGTCGGATTTCTTTTTGGGGGAGACCGTTGAGAAGAGAGTTGCAATAATCTAGGTGAGAAATGACTAAGGAATGGATTAAGATATTGATTGACTCGGTCTCTAAGATTGGGAGTAGTGACCGAATAATGCGAAGTTTGAAGAAACAGATTTTTGCAATTGAACTGATATGGTCATGGTAAGTGAGGTCTTTATCAATGATGACGCCTAAGAGTTTTATTTTTGTTTCTATTTGAATTGGAGTGGAATTAATGGAAAGTTGTCCCGGTAAGGGGGCACAGTTTTTAGTTGGAATTAGGATAGCACGAGATTTATCGATAATAAGGGAGAGTTTATTTAAGAAAAGCCAATTATATATAGTGTCTAATTTATCGTTTATGTCTTTTATGTCTGAGATGTTTGTAGTGTTGATTGGGTGAAGGAGTTGTATATCATCAGCGTATGCAAAAATTGTAAATCCAATAGATTGTGCTAAAGTAAGTAGAGGAGACAGGAAGATATTAAATAGAAGTGGGGAGAGAATCGAACCTTGTGGGACACCGTATGTTAGAGATATAGGTTGAGAAGTTTCGTTCTTTACGTGGACTTTAGAGCTGCAGTCGTTAAAGTAGGATATGAACCAAGAGAGAGCTGGGCCTGTGATACCACAGTCTTTTAGTCTGTTAATAAGAAGAGAGTGGTCGATAGTATCAAAGGCTGCGGAGAGGTCCAGGGAAATAAGAATAACAGATTTTTGATGATCAATGATAATAGTGTATCGTAGAGATAAGGCCTAACAGAGACAATTCAGTTGAATGTGAAGCACGAAAGCCAGTTTGGCATGGATGTAGGGCATGAGTTTTTTCAATGAATTCTGTAAGTTGGGTATGAATAATTTTTTCGGTTAGTTTCGAGATTAGAGGTAGATTGGCTATAGGGCGGTAGTTTTTAGGAAAAGAAGGATCTAGATTATGTAGTTTGAGTTTTGGGAAAACAAGAGCTGTTTTCCAAGCAGAGGGTACTAGACTGTCAGAGAGAGACTTGGATATCATTTCCCAAATGTAAAGGCCGAAGAAGGAAAATAATTTTTTGAGGAGCAAAGGGGGAATGCTTTCCAGAAGATTATTGGAACTGTTTAAAGATTGAAGAATGAGAAGATTTGCTAGAGAGGGCATTTTGAAGTTTGAGAAAGAGCTGAATGATATTTGAGTAGAATCATTGGGAATGTGAATGTGAGAAGAGGAAGCAGGAGGTGAAGGTCCAAGATGTGATCTGATGTCCTTAATTTTTCGGTCAAAGAAAAGTGATAGTTCATCTGCAGATGGCTGAGTAGTAGGGGGTGGGTTTTTTTTCTTCGAATATTTTGAAAGAGACTGGGCGAGGTTAAAAAGGGTGGAAGAGTTACGAGTGGTAGTAATGAGTTTCGAGTAATATTCTTTTTTTGCTTGTTGAATGGCTTTTTTGTAATAAGAAGCTTTTTCCTTGAATAGAAGGAGGAAATTGTTGAGGCGTGTTGTATGCCATTTATGCTCTACAGAACGAAGTTGTTTGCGAAGGAGAGCAAGTTTTTCGTTATACCAAGGTTGTTGTTTTGATTTTTGAGTTTTATTTGAGATGGGGTTTTTTCCTAATGAAGGTGCCAGAGAATCTAGTAAGGATTTTGTGGAAGTTTCCCAAAGAGAAAATTGGTCTGTAATGGAAAGAGCAGAGAAGTCTTCGAGGTTTAGGTCTGAGGAGGTCTGAATAGCCGAAAGGGTTATTTTATTAATGTTACGGAAGGTATAGGTATTTACTTTTTGTTGGGCTTGGCTTAATTTTACAGGAAGGTCTAATTGCCAAGTAATGAGAGTGTGATCAGACCATGGTAAGGAATGAAATTGAAAGTTTTGGAAAAGATAGTTAATAGAAGAAGGACAGA
This sequence comes from Geotrypetes seraphini, assembly GCF_902459505.1. NCBI lineage: Eukaryota > Metazoa > Chordata > Amphibia > Gymnophiona > Dermophiidae > Geotrypetes > Geotrypetes seraphini. The sequence continues at coordinate 363,525,629 of NC_047085.1, forward strand.
AAACCATATCTAAAGTGTTACCAGCCGAGTGTGTAGGTTTAGAGATGAGAGGGGACAGTGATAGGTCAGAAATCAAGGTTAAGAGTTCGGAAGTATTGTAATGGTTAGGAGAATTGAAATGAATGTTAAAATCACCAAGGATTATGGAGTCAGGATAAGCAGTATTGAAGTCAGTTATAGTAGAAATAAGAGAAGAAAGCGAAGTTTTGGTTACAGGTGGGGGAAAATAAATAAGAAGGAAATTAAGAGAAGGAGAGTGTTTAATAGAAAAATGAAGAATTTCAATTGAAACGTTAGAGGATAGATAGGAAGTAATGAGCTGGAGGGGGATGGGAGTATGATAAATAACCGCTAATCCTCCTCCTTTTTTATACAGATGAGGTTGGAAGATTGCTTTGAAGTTGGGGGGGCAAGCTTGGGTAATATAGGCTTCTTCTCCCTGGGTAAGCCAGATTTCGGTAAGGCATAAAATTTGGAGATTGTGTTGGGTGATGGCGTCATGGATTAGGTGATATTTGTTTTTTGTGGATCGCACATTTAGGAGGCCTGTGTTAAGTTTTGGGAAGAGGTCATATAAGTTAAGATGAGAGCTAGCAGAGGGATAAGTTGGGATAGTAATGAGGAGTCTTCCTCCACAGTTATTTTCTAAAAATAAATTTATTTGGGACCTTGAATAACTTTCTCTGTGAGGAGTACAAAACATCTGGAGTATAACTCTGCATACATGAACATAATAAATGAGGTACCTGAAATTTTAGAAATATAGAGGAGCATAATCAAAAAACTGTAAGTCCATTTCTCTTATACTAAAATTCAGGCCCAAGTGTTGAACTCCAAAGAAAATCCATACTGTTCCAGACAGGGAAGGAATTTTTTTTTCTTTAACTCATGCTTTTTTCAGCAGTAGCTCAGGGCCTATTTTATTCCTATGAGCCCTGCTACATATAACATGTGATAATTGTTAGTAAAATATCCTCTAAATTTGTACCTAAGGGTTGAGTGATTCCTTCAAGAACTAAAGGAGTTGCAGTGGGATTTCAGCTGGGCTTCCCTGGTTCTTGATCTTCTGCTTTAACTATTAGACCACTCTTCCACTCTATGGCTTATACCTCTTCACTATGCTGAGGTGGTATGATCCTGCTGTCAGGTACATAATGAGCTGGTGTGATCTGAAAAGGATCCTACCTTTGCATACAAAGGGGAGAATATAGAGAAGTTGGTTAAAGATCTGGGAGAGTCCAGATTCCCAAAATGCTTGAACTCCATATCCTGCATGAGATTCTGAACACGATAGGGTAGAGAAGCAGTCCACCTTCTCTACAAACAGATCCCAAGGATTGACTCGGATAAACTTGTATTGTAGCTATGGCAAATTTAACCTGTAAACTGTATATTATGGATATTGGTATTAGATTCTTAGTATGTGTCGAGTTCTTGTACCAGAAAAACTTATACTATAATTATGGCAAACTGTAACCTTTTAACTGTATATTGCGTATGTTGACTTATAACCCGTCCTGAGCTCTTTGGGGAGGACGGGATAAAAAACTAAATAAATAAAAGGGTAAAAGGCCAGTGCACATGCATTAAAATGCCTCATATAACACAGAATAGTGACAGAAGTTTAAAATTCTGAAGCAGAATCCTGAAAAATTTACCAGAGGAAACCAGGGACCTTGCATATGAGGATGCACATAAAAAAGATTAACACTTCATGGAAATATAGTGAGAAACAGGAACTTTTAGAATGAATTATTGAAGAAAGTACACTGTGGTGTACTGATAGACTGTTAAGTAAGAACATAAGAATCGCCTCTGCCCAGTCAGACCACAGGTCCATCATGCCCATCTGATACATGGTGTGTGAGAAGATAGAATATGGTGAAATCAGTTAGCTTAGCGAGGTTTAAAAAAGGCTTGGATAATTTTCTAAAAAAGAAGTCCGTAGGCCATTATTGAGATGGCTTGGGGAAATCCATTGCTTATTCCTAGGATAAGCAGCATAAAATCTGTTTTACTACTTGGACATGGGACATGGGTTGGCCACCTTTGGAAACAGGATATTGGGCTTGATGGACCTTCTATCTGTCCCAGTATGGCAGTTTGTATGTTCTTATGTTAAAATGCAATAAGCTAATTGTGCATATAAGTTATAGAATACTGGAACTGATGCATGTCACTGTAACAATCAAACACGTAAGTACTAACCACCTGCTCAGAGGTATTCTGTAATATAAACACAACATAGCCTCTAATTGCAATGGGGGCGCATGCATGGACAGTCCTATTTTTATGTGGGCAACTTACAGAATATATACTGTAAGATATGCACTAAAGTACCTTCTTTAAGTGTGCCCATTTACGCATGCTGTTGACATAGGCACGCCTAAATGCTGGCACATAAATGCCGGCTTGCGCCAGTATTTTGTAATGGAATCTGGGTGCCCAGATGCTGTTGCAAAATTTAAGGACAGCTCTATAAAGGGCACCTAAATTTACGGAGCAATACTGCATGCTGATTTATAGAAAAGGTGCACTTGCGTGCATGGATGATGCCACAGTTGTCATTTATGTGTATATGTGCTAGGCTCTCTTCAGAAATAATCATCCAATAATGCACCCAGCACTGTGCACATCAATATAACGAAGCACAGATTATGTCAAAAAAATTGGAGAAAAGGCCTCAGTGTCTAATTGGGGGTACAATCAAAGTTCCACACCCACATAGACAAACCTGCCTCAATATGCAATTATTGAGGCAGGAAGACACATCCTTGGTCTGAAAAACTCCAAAGATAAGTGAAAATCCTTTTCATCTAATTCAATAACAGTTGTTTAAATATCATTGCCAAAACATCATCACACTTATCTGAAAAAAGTTGTCTTCATAGTGCTGGGTTGTAGAAGCAGGAAAAACCCACAAAGTGGAGCATAAGCTGAGTGCAAAGCGGCCACTCGATCTCCACCGCTTGCACACTCTTCACCACAATTTCCAACAGGGCCCCCTGTTTCTCTAAGGCTTCGTCAGGGAAATGAGCGTTAATTATCCAGCTTTAATTATCCAGACAACAGGCGATGAAGCTGGATAATTAACGCTCATTTCCCTGACGAAGCTGGCCAGTCGGACGGACAGGCTTGGCACCTGTCCGTCTGACCAATGATTTTTAAGGTACGGGGAGGGAGATTGGGGGTGTGGGGGTCGAGGGGTCAGTGGGGGGGGGGGCGATCGGGGGTTTGGGGGTGTGGTCGTGGGGGGGTTGTGTTGAGGACAGGAGGGCCTGGGATCCCTCTTGCCCAATCGTGATCGGCGGGGGGGGGGGGCCGCCGGCGGGCAGGAGGACTTGGGCTCCCTCCTGTCCGATTGTGATGGGGGGGTTGGGGTGCCACGGGGCAAGAGGGCTTGGGCTCCCTCTTGGCCCGATTGAGTCAGGGGAAGGTGGGTGCCACTAGGGCAAGAGGGCTTGTGCTCCCTCTTGCCCCGATCATGTCGGGGAAGATGGGTACTGCTGGGGCAAGAGGGCTTGGACTCCCTCTTGCCCCAATTGTTGTCGGCGGGGCCAGGAGGGCTTGGGCTCTCTCCTGGCCCGATCGGGGGAGAGGTGGATCGCTGCAGGAGAGATGGGTCATCTATCCTGCCGCTTTAGCAGTCCCAAGTGCCGTGTTTGGCAGCACTTGGTGGTATCGCTATTGTGTCAGAGGAGATGAGGCATCTCTCCTGCTCAATGGTTGCGGTGGAGGGTGGGTAAGTTGCTGGGCCACTGAGCTGATTGCACCAGCTGCGATCAGCTCAGCGGCCCCTTTTTGGCATTTATACCTGTTTTGACTTGGTCTAAGTCAAAATGTATAAGTGCCGACTAGGCAACCTGCCTAACGTTTTGGTTATACCTGTTGTACGCCTAGGCGTAGGTCGGCCCACCCCCCGCCCATTCCCCGCCTCTAAAAATGCCTCTTTTTGCTCTATGCGTTTAGAGGCAGGGGAAAGGCCTAAGTTGGTTTTAGATATGTCTAAAACCAGCTTTGATTATGGGTACTTGAATGATCAAGCTTTTTGATCATCCAAGTACCCATTTAGGTCACTTTTTAGATGGTTGTTTTTTTTTTTTTTTGATTATGAGCCCCTTAGTGTTTTAAAATGGCATTTGAATTAAGTTCCTTATAGATTCTTTCTCTTTTCTTCTTTCTTTCTTTTTTTCAATCCCTTTACCTTATGTTTTTCCTGTTTGTCTTTTCTTTATGATATTGTAAACTTTTCCAGCCCTTGTCCGCCTATTTGTGTCTAGTTTGTTAATTCATCTGCGTCTTTTTGTCCTCATTGGTTTTTAATCTTTGCCCAATGTTTTTATTTATTGGGCAAAGATTAAAAACCAATGAGGACAAAAAGTTATGGTACTGTATATCAAATAAAATAACTGTAATTATAAACTCTTGCCTAAATTTGGTACAACTAAGTGGCCTTGTGCTACTTCTCTATAACAGCTTAGATGTGTCGTAATGCCATTATCAGATTGGCACTATGCGCACTTCTTTGACATGCCAACATTTAGGCACCACTTTAAAGAATTGCCCCCTTAGTGCTTAGGGCTTGCTGCTCAACTCTTGGCGCTCTTCGTAGAATAGCCCCCAAAGATGTCTAGAGAAAACAAATTAAGGCTTACGCTAGAAAATAAGAGAGAGAAATATCTAAGCAGACATATCTCCAGACACCCTGTCTGAAAATATTGACGATAACAGCTATACGATATGGTGACCTTTATCGGGACACACTTTGATGAGTAGCGTATTTTTTTTAATCTATTGCCTAATTCTTTTACGTAACAATATTTAATAACCCAAATAACGAAATAAAATCAATGAAAGTACTATAAAGGAATCCGCATGGATTAGACAAGGGACTTTAATGGGGACTGTCTTCTTGCCAGGAGAAGCAGTGGTTCCATTACTGACTTAGTATGTCAGGGAATGATGTAATGTGGTTAACAACAGGGCAGCTTCAAAGTGTTCACAGCAAATGGGGGTTAATTGAAAAAATGTGCAAGATTTGGTAATAGATGTTGGTTTTACACAAGACATTTGTCATTGGCAAAGCGGCTTCCTCATGACAAAATGAGATAAAATGTAATCAAGCCCCTCTAGGGAGTGTATAACACATTTGAAACATACACATGACTTTGATAAGATATGATCAGGTTCAGACATCATTCTGAGGGGTCAAGAATGAAAGAGGGAAAAACACACACACAAGAGAATGAAATGACAGCAAACTAATGCAAAGATTATATTGTTGAGGAATTTTGTTGACATCTAAATTTCAATAGTACCAGAACCATAGACTTTTCATATTAGTGCTGGAGCTGCCAATCTAGGCAGCTAACTTAGGGCTAGATTCACTAAGGAACCCGATTTTCCTCGTGGCCGATCATCATCAGATCAGATCTGCGCATGCAAATGAGGGGATACGGCATGCAAAGTAGAAAGGACGCGATTCACTAATCAAATGCAGGCACATTGACTGGGCTGGCCGATCCAAAAACAAGCGACTGCTGAGGTCTAATTGCTTGTATAAAAACCCTGCTCTCTGCCCCGATCTCCTGCTCTCTGCTATATTTACATTGTATTTCAAGTTAAGTGTGGTTTATTCCCTTCAACTACAAAATGACACATGAACTACGAGTGCAAGAAAAGCTTTGACAAGACGCCTGAAAACAGACAAAGCTAGAGTCTGCCAGAATCAGAAGCAGCCTTAATTAACACCATCTTAAATAGTCCAACAGGCCCTGCTCTCTGCCCCGACTTGTCGCCCTGTTTCTGCCCCGATTGCTGCCCTGCTTCTGCCCTGACTCTCCTTGCCTTCCCCCCAGTGTGAGCCTGGGGTTTTAACCTGCGGGTTTAAAGTGGGTTAAAACCACGAGCTTGCGAAAAAGTAAAAAACAAAACAAAAGTAGTAAAAAAAGTTTTCTTTAGCTGTGCCGGGCATGGAGGGCCAGCGCCTGCGCAGATCATCTAGAAATGGTTTGCGCATGCGTCGAGATTGCTGGATAGTGATCCATGTGGTTGGTTGGGGGCATGATTCCGATTGCTCTCATTTGCATGAGAGCGATTCGTGAATCATCCCCCCGACCTTGGATCGGATCGCTCACAAATCAGATTTGATCCATGGCCTTAGTGAATCTAGCTCTTAATTATTTAAAAAGCTTAATCGGCACCGATAGCAAACAATTAGCGCCTCATAATTGACTGGAATTAAAATTAATTGGATAGCAGACACCTACCACTTCAAGTAGGCACCTAGCCCAAGGCGCCTACAAGGAAGTAGGTGTGTTTAAGGGCGGATCATGTGTGTGTTTGGCAGTAGGTGCCTGTTTTGGACTTAGTTGCCAGTATTTAGGCCAAGAAAACCCTGGCATAAATAGGGCGCATCTAATGTTAGGATGCTTATTGGTGCCTAGGTGTAATTTAGGCGCTGCTAGGTGCAATTTTGTAAACAATGCCTAACTTAAGATTGACATGTTCTAAGTGCTACGTTCTTCGGTGCTTATGTTTTAGACACCGTTTATAGAATCTGAACCTAAAAGTGTAATTCTACAGTATAAACTATGGGGCAATCCTATACTCTGGCACCCTAAGTTAGGAACCCCAAAAAGCCACAGCACATATTCTATAATGGTTTTCTAGCACATCTAGGTCATTATAGAATATCATGGCAGCTCTCATGGGCTGAAACTTATATGCAACCACTTATATCATGTGCCTTAATTTTGGCTGTCGACAGGCATTAAGTGCAAAACCTTAGTGCAATTTGGTTTATAGGCCCTGAGTAGGGTTACCAGATTTTCCAAATGGAAAATCCAGACCCCTAGACCCACGCCCAGGCCTGGCCAGTTCCAACCATCCCCGCCCCGTTATGCCCCAGTCCTGCCATAGTCCCGCCCCCCACTGCCTGCTCTTGTCGGGCAGGAGGGCATCCGCGCATGTGCGGATACCCTCCTGCTCGATGGCCTTTTGTTGGAAGCTTTTCAAAACCCGGACATGATATACCACCTTTCCTCCACAGATATCAAAATGGTTTACAATACAGTGACTAGTAATCAGGTGCTCGAAATATTTTCCCTATCTGTTCCAGCAGGCTCACAATTTTAACTTTGGTACCTAGGGAAATGGAGGATTACACAACTTGCACAGGGTCACAAGGAGCAGCGCTGGGATCAAACCAGCAACCGCAGGGTACTGAGGCAGCAACTCTAACCACTAGGCCACTCCTCTATGAACTGAATACAGGGACCAGTGTAACATAATGTGCCTTTGCTGTTCATCATTAGGCGTCTAGGCTCATATGAAACATTTTCTGTCTTCACAGACCGTTTTTGAGAGGAACTGCCGATCAGATGATTGTGCTGCTGATTTGAAACTCCAGGGTAAACTCTTGCTATCTAGGTGAGTGAATATTTGCAATTTTCTACGGTTTGAGCTCTTGCTGCATAAGGATTGTCCAAATTGCTCAGCAGACTTTTTCGTATGTAGTTTTGAAAGCGTGCAATAATATTGATGGTTTGGCATAAGTGGAGGAGGATATAATATAGGAATTAACAATAATGTGGCCTATGTACTAAGCATTTTACCATAGAAACTGGATTAACACTATGCCATACACCACACCTTGCATTTACTTTTTTTCTCACCAGTGCCCCTCCCTCACCACCACCACATTTTACCTCTCCAGAAATAGCAGAGAAAAGTGTAAAGTTTCGCTGTGGGCATGGTGACGGTAATAGTTTTTCAATGAGCCTGGGGACTAGGGAAGTACATGCTTGAATGGAATGACCTAATGGTTAGAAATGGAGAGCTTCCAAATTACTCAGCACAAGGAGGGACGTTCTAAGCCAGTTCTGGAATTTGGATAACACTCTCTTGGCACATTATAGGACCCAAAGCACTGATTTCAGTTGATGATATAAAGTAGAACCCTAAATTGGGATATATTCTCAGTTCAAAACCAGGACTTGCCAAAGTTGCTTCTTCCTGGAACTGAGTAGTTTGGCAGGTCAGAAGCAGTGGTCTAAAAACTACCAGGGAAGTTTGATAAATCATTTTCACACTCTATCGCTTCTGGTATAAATCAGAGATGCCAAGAGCAGAATGCCCAAAGAGTGAGATTTATGGATGATCCCCCAATATTCAGCTGGCGGCAGTCAGCATTTTGTAAAGAGCTAATTGTTGCTGGCTAAATTGTGCCCCAGTATTCGGTGCAGGGCCATGTCCAGGAACTGGCATTGAATATCGGGCATAATTCCAGATGGCCTGGCCACCCAGAGCTTATGCATCCCGGCCAATATTCAGCCAGGCCCCCATAAGAAGTACCATAAACTACTGTGAGGGGTTGCAGCAGCCATTTTGAAAAGGCACTGCTAGGAGGCAGGAGTAAGGGGGGCTGCGCTTTGCCCCTGAAGACCCACACTAGACCACCAAGTATGTAGATAGGCCCAGGAGGGGGGCCTACTGACACATTAGGACTAAGCCCTCCAACCACAACCTTCCAGACATGGTCTTTCTCTCCCCATCCCACTGCTGCCATCCTTCTTTTCCATTCTCCATCCTCTGCTGGGCTCACACTGATAAACAACAAGTGAAGATGCACGGGACCATGACTCTCTGCATGCCTGTACCCCAGCACTACCTGGGTACAGGCGATATTCGGTGCACTTAATATCAGTGGTACCAAGCAGCTTCCAGCAGTCACTCTGTATCTACATGCTGCCGCTGCTTCCTCCTCCTCTACTGGTCCCAGATGTTTACATCAAAAGAGGTGGAACTGACAGAGGAAGCAATAGTGATGCATAGAGATTAAGGTCCTGCACATCTTCACTGGTTGTGTACCAGTGCGGTCCCAGCACAGGTATCAATGGGAGCAGAAGTGTAGCCAGGGTTTGGCATCAGGGGGAGCAGGCTGTTTTCAAAATAGGTGCCGGTGTGCACCCCCACCTAGCTACACCTCTGAGTGGAGAGACGAAGCAAATTTGTATTACATGGCAGTGGCAAAGTAGCAGAGAGAAAGAGGCAGAGTCAATACAGGATGGATGGGGAGGTAGAGAGAACAGGGCAATGCTGGGGGGGGGGGGGGGGGGAGAAAGAGAGAGTTGGAGCAATACCAGTTGGGAAGGGAGAGAGAAAGAGCTATTGCTGGATGGGCTGGGTAGAGTGAGAGACAGCAGAGAGGTGAAATACTGGATAGAAAGGGGAGATAAAAAGGAGCAATGCTGGATGGGGGTGGGGGAAAAAAAGAGTCATGGACAGTGCTGCATGCCAGTGGGAGAGAGAAACAGGCAATGCTAGATGGTGGTAGGGAGAGGGGGCAGGAGCAACAGAGAGGAAATGCCAGATGGCAGAAGGGGGAGGGGAGAGGGGCAATACTGCATGGAGGGTGAGAGACAGAAAGATCAGTGTTCAATGATATGGAGAAGGTGAAGGGGGTGAGGAGAGAAAGATGAATAAGAGAGGAGATGCTAGATAACAGGGAGATGAGTGAGGCACATAGAAGATGCTGAAAGGCAAATGGGAGAGGAAGAGAAAATGATAGATGACAAGGGGGAGAAAGGAAAGATTTCGTGAAAACTGGGGATTAAGAAGAATAAAGAAGGGTCAGAGTGAGGGAAAGAGATGGAAATCTGTAGGTAAATTCAGTAAAAAGAGGTATATTGAAAGATGGATAATATGATTGAAATCTGAATGGATAGAGGGGCAGAAAAATGGAAAAAGGCTGAAAAGAACCAGTGTTGGAGATGGATGTACAGAGGGGTGCTGAAAAGTTCTCAGTCCAACCAAGAAGAGAATGATGTGGTTTCAGCTACAGTGGCAAAATAATGTTCATAATTTAGGAAGTTGGTTAGTTGAAATTGAGAACTTTTCAGCACTCCCTCATAGTGGAGGAGGTACATAAATGATCTAGAAACAGGGACAAAGTGCAAAATAATAAAATTTGCAGACGACACCAAACTATTTAGTGGAGCTCGGACTAAAGAGGACTGCGAAGAATTGCAAAGGGACTTGAACAAACTAGGGGAATGGGCAACGAGATGGCAGATGAAGTTCAACGTTGAGAAATGTAAAGTATTACATGTGGGAATCAGAAACCCGAGATACAACTATACGATGGGAGGGATGTTATTGAATGAGAGTACCCAAGAAAGGGACTTGAGGGTAATGGTGGACATGACAATGAAGCCGACGGCACAGTGCGCAGCAGCCGCTAAGAAGGCAAACAGAATGCTAGGCATAATCAAGAAGGGTATTACAACCAGAACGAAATAAGTTATCCTGCCATTGTATCAGGTGATGGTGCGTCCGCATCTGGAGTACTGCGTCCAATATTGGTTGCCGTACCTTAAGAAGGACATGGCGTTACTCGAGAGGGTTCAGAGGAGAGTGACGGTCTGATAAAGGGGATGGAAAATCTTTCATACGCTGAGAGATTGGAGAAACTGGGTCTCTTTTCCTTGGAGAAGAGGAGACTTAGAGGGGATATGATAGAGACTTACAAGATCATGAAGGGCATAGAGAGAGTAGAGAGGGACAGATTCTTCAAACTTTCGAATAATAAAAGAACAAGAGGGCATTCGGAAAAGTTGAAAGGGGACAGATTCAAAACAAATGCTAAGAAGTTCTTCTTTACCCAACGTGTGATGGACACCTGGAATGCGCTTCCAGAGAGCGTAATAGGGCAGAGTACGGTACTGGGGTTCAAGAAAGGATTGGACAATTTCCTGCTGGAAAAGGGGATAGAGGGGTATAGATAGAGGATTACTGCACAGGTCCTGGACCTATTGGGCCGCCGCATGAGTGGACTGCTGGGCACGATGGACCTCAGGTCTGACCCAGCAGAGGCATTGCTTATGTTCTTATGTACAGAAGACAGATGGAGAGAAAAAAATGACAAATGGACATGAGACCTTTGAAAGAGACAGGAAAGCAGTCATCAGAGACTGGGACAAACATATGCTGGGTTTTATTAAACCACGGAAGAGCTTATTACCGCTTGCCAGCGAGGTAAATGCTCCGATGCTCATTGGAATTGAATAAGCGTCTGAGCATTTACCTCATAAGCCCGCAGTAAGAAGCTCTTCCACGGTTTTCTAAAAGGAGCCCATAATTAGAAAACTTAAATAGACAGCAAAGGTAGAAAAAAGAATTCTATTTTAAATTTAGGATGAAGTAATATGGCAATCATGTTAGTCAACTAAACATAAATTGAAAATAAGGTGATACCTTTTTATTGGACTAACTTATTAACAGTCGAGTGAAGGCCATGATAGCACCTTCTGAGCCTTTTATTAATTCAATTGGAATTAAAAGCCCGAGAGCTAGTCTCGATGGGCGAACTTAACGCGGGGCTGGGTGGCCCGCAGGATCGCCCATCGGACTAGTAAGGCCGAAGGGGGGGGTCGGGGTAGCGTGCCCAAAAAGGGGGACGGTCCATCGGAAGGAAGAGCATTGGCTGTCGCGGCCGAAAGGAACTGTGGGGGAGGGAGGGGTTAAAAGCAAGGCTCGCGGAGGACCTGAACAGTTTGGGTCCTCCGAAGCAGCTTTCCCGCCCGCCCACCCTCTAGTTTTGGGGGGTGAGTAAGGAAGTCAAGGTGGCGGTATCCCGAGCTACTGGCTAATGGGCTCATCAAGGGATGAGCGGTGGGCCGGCTGGGAGCTGTGCCTGGAGGGTCGGATGACCCGGGATAATGGGGCATGTGTGGGACATGCCACCCCTCGGACCCTTGCTTAGACGGCGGGGTCGGGGGCCTATTACATCTAATGGTAGCTCGGGATCAAGGTCACAATGGTGATACCATTGTTATGGGTTATTGTTAATGCTTATTTATGGCTGTTAATTTATATATTGCTTTATGTTAAAATGTTATCTGAATATGTTAATATTCAATAAACGGGGCTGCGGCCAGGTCTTACCAACAAAGTGTCTTGTCTCTTTGAGATAGGTAAAAGGTAGGGTGAAAAGGGGGTAATGTGTTATATAGAGGCGGGTCACTCCAGGTCCCGCGGTTATACCATAGATACCAGGTGACTTGTTTTTCAATAAAAACTTTCATTGCTGCTATGACTTCTTCTTTTAAAATATTTGGTTCTTCTTCGGCTTCAGTTTCCAGTTCAATTTCCCCAATGTTATCCTCATTGCCTTGTTTGTATAAATTTTCCATATATTCTTTCCATCTCTTTTTAATGCTTTTTGGATCATTTAGTATCATTCCATTGGCGTCTTTAAGCATCCCCTTTCGAGGTTGCAATTTCTGCCACAATCTCTTAATCTCCTGATTCGCCATGTTCTGATTCAATTTTCTGACAAATATCCTTGAGATATCGTTCTTTGTCTTGCCAAACTCGACATTGAAACACTCGGTTAATTTGTGATACTCTTTTCTCTATCACCGGATAATTTTGCTCGTCTTCTTTCTTCATCTTTCTTTCATCTTTTTTCATCTTTCTTCATCTTTTTTCTGGTTTCTTCTGAGATACAAGGTGATTTCTTGGCTTTATTTTTTTCTGGAATGTTTGTTTTAGCTTCATCACTAATTACAGTTTTGATGCCATTCCATAGCTCTTCGGGCTCACTATTTCCTGTATCTTGTTGGCATGTTGAAGGCCTGATTTAGACAGGACTAGGATAGGTTTATGATTTGAATGTTTTTCTGCAATAATCGAACATTTTAGAAAACAACCAGGGCACAATTTGGACATTGGTGCTAGACCTGTTTTAACAAGGAATAAGTACCAAAAAGATGACCAAACTGAGCAGATCACCAGAGGGATGAAGGCATGACCCTCCCCCCCCCCCACCAAGATGTGAGTGAACACTACATACTTGCCTGTATGATAGCTTCATATGTTATGGCCAGTATGGTTATGGTGAAATGTGTACATGAACCTTTTTATATGAAGTTCACTGCAGTGCCCATAGGGTGTTCCAGTGCTCTGCTGGGATATTTGTGTGGGCAGTCTACGAAAAATGCTGGCTCCTCCTACATCCCAATGGCTTGTTTTGTGTGGGGTTTTTTGGGTATGTGTTTTTTTGTTTTTTTCAAAAATGGTTCAAAAAGAGGTGCACTGAGGACAAGGGTAGCTAAGAAATGGCCATTTCCAAAACAAAAAGAGAGAAGTTTTTCTGTTTCGAAAATTGTTATGTTTACTACTGTATTTTTGTGCATGATCCGCAAAAATGTCCAAACTCAGATTTGGACATCATATCGAAAATGCCCTTCCAAGTTTCTTTATAAAATAGTGCCTAAGTTTAGAACCTACTTGCACTTTTAAACTAGATGCTCCCTTATAAAATTACCTTCTCTATTTTATTTACTTCTCCTTTACAAAGCCACACTAGCTTATTTGGTGCCAGTTGCTGCGGTAACAGCTCAGCCACTCATAGGAATTCTATTCCATTTTTTGGGTCACTGCTTCTTTAATCTGGAACTCCTCCCAATTTATATTAGAGCAGAACAAAGTTTGGACAAATTCAAGAGTAGTTTAAAATGTTTTCTGTTTAAAGGTGCGTACGAATGAGTTTTCCAGTCCTCCAGTCCTTTATTTTTGAAGCCAATCCCTACTTCTTCTTATCCTATTGTGTTATCCTTTTATCTCTACTTTACTTAAAAAATTGTAGTTCTCCCTTTTTTCCCTCTTGTTTACAATTGCCCTTTCCCAATCAAGTATGTCAAATTGTACGACTATCTGTTATTTGTTCCCCCATTTTATATTTTAGCTTTTTAATTGTACAACGCTTTGAATGTTATGATAAGCGTTTAATCAAAATTTTTAATAAACTATGAAACTGTTACCACAGCAGCTGGCGCTAAAAATGCTAGCGCGGCTTTGTAAAGGAGAGGGTTATTTATTAATCAAATTTATAATCCGCTCCATCCTAAATTCTGGATGGGTTACATAAAACATACACAATAGCTTAATAATGCAAAATAGCATACAGTAATACTCTTACAAAGAAAATATGTATATATATATATATATATATATATATATATACATACACATACACACACACACACACACACACACATATATATTAATTAAAATATTTAATGGTATGGAATTGTTTTCTGTGAGGTAGTGGAAAGTTTATGTGCAGTATACTGTATGTAATATATGATTTGCAGTTTCCTGAAAGGCTAGCAGTGTGGCCCATAATTTATCAGCACACAGACTGACAAAGGAACATCTATCCAAGAAATATACAGAATGTTTTCCATTGTTTGAATTACGATAGGGTGGAGGAATAATTAGCTAGTTTCCAGCTGAGTAGTCATGTGTCATAAATCTCTTGGGAGAAAATGTCCATTGTAATAGTTTGTCATTGCCCCATGAGCAAAAAGGTGGTTGCAGCTTTCCAATGTAAGCTCTACAGATGGTAATGGTTATGAAATCCACATGTGATAATAGAACACAGAGCTGAGGACTGCACGCTGAAGGATAGAATGATAAGGGTTACTGAACATTTCTTAGTTTGAGAGATAAAATAGTTTGATTTTTCAAAAATCAAAGATCTTACTGAAGAGCCATGATTTGATACCAAATCCATGTAATCCCTTTCTCATGGCACTCTTTAGTGAACCTGCAGGAACACAGCCCTGGTAGTAGTGAGGCCTAACAGTCTGAGAGATGTGATTTTCCAGAAGGGAATAGATAAATGACTATAAATCTTCTTGCCCTAAATACTTGATAGTCCCCAAAAACAGATAGGCAAGCGATCTGTAAAATCTATAAGATCCAATCCAAAAACAAAACCAGCAGACCAGCATAAAAATATGTTGTATATAACTAAATTATTTTATTGCAACAAACACTAACAATTCTTAAATATACTTCTCCTATTGATCTATAAGTGATATAGAATCTCACATCTAGATGAAATTCAACAGCCAAAAGAACACACATCTCCTGTGAAAAACTGGCCGATTTTCCAAGAGCGATTGATTCACTATTAAGTTTGCATGCAAATGATTTGCACACAAATCCACTGACTCAATCACTCAGTGAGCGATTGACACAATGCAGAGCTTCTGCTTTTTAAAAAATGGGACAGATGTTCTGTGCCCCATCTGTCCCATTAAAAAAGCCCCCCCCCACTAGCACTCCCGAGCCACCATCCCCCCTGAACCCCAAAAAGATGGCAGTAGGGATGCCCACTCCCTCCTGCCATGAAGGAGCTCCCCCTCCACCCCGAAGAAAAAGGCAGGAGGGATGCCAACTCCCTCCTGCCCTTGAAGGCACCTGAAAGAAAATGGCAGGAGGTATGCCCACTCCCTCTTGCCCACAAATACTTTCCCCCTTCCCCCCAAAGAAAAGGGCAGGAGGGATACCCACTCCCTCCTGACACCGGAGGCCCCCTCTCCCGTCCCCATACCTGAAAGTTGGAAGCTGGAGGTACTAAAACAGCTCCTGCTCCTCCCGCGATGACACTGAGTCTTAGGCCCCTCCCCAGTGCATCATGTGATGCACAGGGAAGGGCCAAAGACCCAGATTGGCTCAGATGCCTCAGGCTTCTCCCTTGGGAGGAGCCTGAGGCATCTGAGCCAATCTGGGACTTCCTTAGGAAGGAGCCCAGGGAAGTCCCTGATTGGCCAAAACAAATGGCCAGAGAGCGAGGGGGGACAGGGTGGAGGGCATGGCAAGGCTGGAGCTGGGTGCAGAGCCTGGCAAGGAGTGAGGGGGACTGAGTGCAGAGCCTCCCCTTCCCCGCTTTCTCACCAAAAAATCAGAAGGGAGGATGTCCACTACCTCCTGCTACTATGTAATGTAATTTATTTCTTATATACCGCTACATCCGTTAGGTTCTAAGCGGTTTACAGAAAATATACATTAAGATTAAAATAAGAAAGGTACTTGAAAAATTCCCTTACTGTCCCGAAGGCTCACAATCTAACTAAAGTACCTGGAGGGTAATAGAGAAGTGAAAAGTAGAGATAGAGGAAAAGTAAAATAAAAATAAACATTTTAACAAGACAGCATTGATCTAGATACTTTGGAAGGTAGAAGAGAGGAGAGAAAGGAATAGAAGCAGAAGGGGGAGCCGTTGAACAGTAGAATTCTGGAGAAATTTAAATGATAGAAATAGAACAAAACAAAGACAAAAGGCAAAACAATAGATAAGATTAAAGATAGATCATAAGTTGGAAATAAAAATAAAAATAAAACTTTGTCTTCAATCCATGGTTTCAGCGTCATTGATGAAGTGGAGCAAGTAAGTTTAGGAGGAGGGATAACGTTTCCAGAAAAAGGGCTGACAGTCCCAAGATGCCTATGTCTTCTCCCCTGCGATGGTCTCCTATCCATGTATTCCTTCCCAGACACACTGCCCGTGTCCCAGCCGCTCCAAGTAGGCTGCCCCAGATGAGGCTCACGGTGATTGCAGGATTTTCTCCTCTGCGGGAAAGCCGCCCGGATCTGATTGTCGGTGTGTGCTGATGCCGCTGGAAGCTTGGCAGGTGACTCTCGGTGTGTTTGTAGGTCTAAGACAGCAGGGCCAAAAGCCGGGATGACAAGAGGCTTGGTCACTGCCGACACAGGCACCGACCTCCATACAGTGATCAGAAAAGGAGGTGGGCTCAGAGGAACAACCAAACACAGTCCCAGTGGAGGAAGTAATGACACACCCGGAGCACCACTCTGCACCCCAGTCCTCTCCCGTTTCCTCCACCTGGCTCCTCGGTCCTGAAGCCAAACCTGCACTCCAGACCCTGTCATATCCAGGCTCACTGCCAGTTCCTCCCTCCGCTCCAGTACAGTCCAACAAGCACATCTGGATAGTGGATCTTGCGGAAAGTTCCCTTCAGCTCCTCCAACTGCAGGCTGTCGACAGTAGTGCGGCATCTGCGCTGCCCTCGCTATGAACCCCCTGAACTGATGACCCCCTTCTGCAAACATCCCCCAAACTGACTCCTCCCCTTTTCATCGTTTGGTGACTGGAGATGAGATTTGGGTTTATCACAGAGATCTGGAGTCCAAAATGGAGTCGATGCAGTGGAAGTCATCACCCACCACAGAAAAATCTGCAGGCAAAGTCATGGCAACTGTCTTCTGGGACGACGAAGGACTTTTGCTCTGGAGTTCATGCCACACAAGATAACCATAACCAGGGAGAGTTATGCCAACACAGTGATTACTTTGCAGGAGTCAATCAAGAAGAAAAGATGAGGAAAACTCACAGCAAGCATGCCGCTTCTTAACGACAATGCACCGATGTACATGTCATGACAATCACAGGCTGCCATCTGAGAATGTGGGTTTCAGCAGCTGAACCATCTACCTTACAGACTGACCTGGCTCCTTCGAATTATTTCCTTTTCCAAGTCTTGAAGAAATCTCTCCGTGGACAGCAGTTTTCAAATAATGAAGACATCAAGGAAACTATGACTTCCTAGTCTGAAGGTCAAACAGAAGAATTATTTTCAAAGGGGTTAAAGTCACTGCAGGAAAAGTGGATGAAGTTTATGGAGCTATCAGGGGACTACATTGAAAATTAAAACAAATTTTTTTTTTAAACTCTTTTCTTTCCTACTGAGGTAGATAAATTATTGAACGCTCCTCATAGTTCAGTGGATATTACACTCTGTCAAAGTGCTTGAAACAAATCAATGAATATTCTCATCAGTTTGTTTAAAAACTGCCTCCCTCCAGGCCCGACTTAAACTTCCCTCCGGTCCACCGCCGCTGCTCCTCTACTTACCTTCCTGCCTAATCGCACCCAGAAGCCTTCTTCCCGACGTCAATTCTGACATTGGAGAGGACGTTAAGGGCCAGCCAATCGCTGCCTGGCTGGCCCGAATGTCCTCTCCAACATTTGAATTGACGTCAGGAAGAAGGCTTCTGGGCACGATTAGGCAGGAAGGTAAGTAGAGGAGCAGCGGCGGTGGACCGGAGGGAAGTTTAAGTCGGGCCTGGAGGGAGGCTTTTTTTTTTCCCGCGGTAGGGGAGAAGGAGGTAGGCAGGCAAGCTGGCTTTTGCGGGGCAGAGAGGTAGGTTGGTAGGCAGGCTGGCTGGCTGGCTGGCTAGCTTTGGGGGAGGCAGGCAGGCAGGCTGGCTTTGGGGGAGGTAGGCAGGCAGACTGGCTCTGTGGGAGGAAGGCAGGCAGACTGGCTGACTTTGGGGGAGGTAGTCAGGCAGACTGGCTGACTTTGGGGGAGGAAGGCAGGCTGGCTCTGGGGGAGGTAGGCTGGCTCTGGGGGAGGCAGGCTGGCTTTTTGGGAGGGGAGGGGACAAAGGCTGGAAGTCAATGAGGGGGACATAGGAAGGAGGGATGAAGGAAGGCGAGAAAGAGGCAGAGAAGGTAGGGGGATTGTAAGTAGAACAAAGACTAGAGAGATAAAGGCCTGGATCAAAGGAGAAAGACAGGAAGCAGAAGCAGGACTTTGGGAAGTGCAGACAGAGGGGGAGAGCCCCTGAGGAAAAGCAAGATCATAACAGAGGAGGGAGAGAGAGGGAGACCTGGAACAAAGGAGAACTGACCCTGGATCTGGGGGCACTAAGGACATAGGAAGGAGGCACTGGGGACACTAAGGACATAGGAAGGAGGTGCTGGGGCACTAAGGACATAGGAAGGAAGCACTGGGTGCACTAAGGACATAGGAAGGAAGGAGGGAGGGAATAGAAAGGGACAATTGTTGGGCCTGAGTGCAGAAAGAAATGAAAGAAAAGGATACACAGTCAGAAGGAAACGCAACCAGAGACTCATGAAATCACCAGACAGCAACGGTAGGAAAAATGATTTTATTTTCAATTTAGTGATCAAAATGTGTCAGTTTTGAAAATTTATATCTGCTGTCTATATTTTGCACTATATTTGTCTATTTTTCTATAATTACTGAGGTGACATCTTTGAAAACCCCCCAAATATAAATGATAATTAACATTTTCTCTGCGTATAGGGTGCTTTGTGTTTTTTAAAATTTTATGGTTACCATTATGAAATAAGATATTGTGTGTACATGAAAAATGAATGGAAGAAATTGGGGGCGTGGCTAGGGTGGGATTGGGGGTGGGGCTAGGGTGGGATTGGAGGTGGGGCTAGGGCGGGATTAGGGGCAGGACTGAATTATAATAGATGTCCCGTTTTGATGAAAAAAATAAATGGTCAAGTTAGGTAAGTGCCATCTTTTTTTGGTGCCAATTTATTAGAATTTGGCCCCTAGTGCCCCATGGCCCATAGGTACTAAATAGGATATGCAGCATGTAGCATGTGCTAAACTTTACTGAAAGGGCTCAAAAAAACATTTTTTCTAGTGTTCTTTTTTCATTTCTTTCACTCTCTTTTTTTAAAGTTTTGTGCATACCACAACAGGAATGAATCTCACTCATTATCATTGTCATTATTTAAGAGTAATTTTTAATTGTTTTTTTATTTTGGTTTATTCTTTTCCCTTTGTGACATTGTTAAGAATATTTTAATGTTCATTATTATTATTATTGTTAATAAGAATAAAGGCTCCTTTTACTAAGCTGCGGTAGCGTTTTTAGCGTGTGTTGCAGATTAGCGCGCGTTAACCCCCGCGCTACCCGGAAAAACTAATGCCAGCTCAATGGAGGCATTAGCGTCTAGCACACGCTAAGCTCGCGTTAAAACCGCTAGTATAGCTTAGTAAAAGGAGCCCTAAATGTATAAAATCAACCCCAAAAGTCTGAAAATCAGGAAAAGAAAAGCCAGGTTAAGTGGAGTATGAGCTCAGTTTCTCAAATTTACTGCTAGCCATTGCTTTAATGCCAGCTTTGTGTCAAAGAGAGCCTCCCTCTGGAGCTGGTGGGATGCAATGTGTACAGGCAACACATTGAGGTACATTTGGAAGTTCTTTTTAATCAAGATTTCTAAAAGAACTTTTTACCAATCTACCAACAGCCAATTCTGATAGTAAAACGTATGTTTTATATGTTATTTCTGCAGGTACATGTAGAATTTTAAGCATCCTGGAGGGTTCTGCATATATTTTCTACTGAAAAAACAGGGACAAGATTTGCTAGTGTGGCTAATTAATTCTACTCAAAGGCCAGCAGTGTCAACATAGGTTTGCTTTCCAAAAGCATGAGGTCAGCAGCAGGCCAGAGGAATGCATTTTGAAGCCCAGATAAATGTGCCTTTCTCTCACTGTTTGCTTCATTGAGCATGCTAATTGATTCCGTATTGCACCCTATCTTTCAAGATGTGTACTTCACAGCTGATGCCGTCTACCGGTAATCTGATTTTAGAAGGTCCTTTCTAGAAGGCCTTGGTTCACCTTGAAGAAGTGCTGCCTTAGTGACAGGCTGTGCACTGTGAGGGTCCAGTTCCCCCCATATCTGGGAAGTACATTAGTTTGAAATCTGAAATTGTGCTGATAGTATCAAACGATATCTTTCTTGTTGGGATCTCTTTGTTTGAGGTGATAATAAATTTGTTCTGTCAGTAATTTATCACATTGAAGGCTGAGCGGCATCAAGCAGAAATGTCAGGTGTGTGTGTGTGCATACAGCAACAATCTGAATTGGGAGATATTTGTTGTTCCAATTGACAGATTGATCAAGTTTGACAGTGGGATATGCTTATATATTCTCAGAATAGAAGTTATGGTTTTGAGGTAAATTTTCTCTGAAGTAAGAGCATAGGGACACAGAGGAAAACTGACAGCTGCCATAATTAGCATATTTCTTTCATTGGCATAGTAATTGATATATCTTTTGGGGAAAAGAAACCCATGTAAATTAAAAACACTAGGCATAATTG
This sequence comes from Geotrypetes seraphini, assembly GCF_902459505.1. NCBI lineage: Eukaryota > Metazoa > Chordata > Amphibia > Gymnophiona > Dermophiidae > Geotrypetes > Geotrypetes seraphini. Next base: position 363,546,381 of record NC_047085.1, read on the forward strand.
TTAGCCTTCTATAGTGGAAAAAAAACGGAGTGTATTATTTAGAAAAAGGGAGCAGGAGGTTCAAGCATGAAGTTGTGTCTGCTATTTTTGAACAGACTGGATCAGCCTTCTCAGCTACAATTTATGAACAGGTACAAATGATGATTTTTTTTTTCTTTATCCCTGTGAATCATGAAAGGTCCATGGTTTCTGAGCCTAGTTCAAGTTTCAAATTTATTCATAGCTTGATATACCGACAATCACATGTATCTGGGCGGTTTACAATACCACAAATTAAAAAGCTCAATAGCAAGGTAAGGGCCAGAGTTGATCTGGGGTCAGTATTTAGAGCTACTGGGAGCAGTCTCAGATATTGTGTAATAGCAGCATGTATTCTCCAGGCTCAAGTTGAGAACAGCAGTCTGTAGCCTCCATCAAGAACTGTTCCTTCAGTGACTGGGTTCAGTGAGAGCGATAGCAGGCTAAATATAGCATGTTTTCAAGCTTAGATTTTGCTGTGAGCTCATCTGATGTTCTGGAACCATAAAACTTACCTCTCCCCAAAGCACTACCAGTAATTCAAAGGAAAGACTAAGGCCCTCTTTTACTAAAGTACGCTAAAGGGCTCATAATAATAAAAAGAAAAAGTCTAAAAAGTGGCCTAAATGGGTACTTGGACGATCAAAAAGCCTGATCATCCAAGTACCAATAACCAAAGCTGGTTTTAGACGTATCTAAAACCAGCTTAGGCCGTTCCCCTGCCTCTAAACGCATAGAAGAGGCATTTTTAGAGAAGGGGAAAGGGCTTGGCCTCCCTCCTGCCCCAGTCATGTCAGGGAGGGTGGCGGTTCTTCGGGCAGGAGGGCTTGGGCTCCCTCCTGCCCCGGTCGTGTCGGGGGGTGATGGATCGTGGCAGGAGAGATTGGCTATCTCTCCTGCTGTGATAGCTATCCGAAGTGCCACGGTTGACGGCACTTCGGGATTGTTATCGTGGCAGGGGAGATGAGACATCTCTCCTGCCGCCGTCGTTGCTGGGGTGGGGGTGGATTCTGTAACCAGTGTTCTTTTTGACAGACACCAGTTACAGAATCCAGCTTTTAGGGGAAGGACTGGCTCATCCTTCGCCTAAAAGATCTTGTGTTGGGTGTTTGGGACTTAGGCTTTTTGTAGATTGATTATATGGTGTAAGTTTAGACGTAGTGGTGGTCTGGGCGTTTAAACAGCTGAACGTAGAGGAAGGCCATTTTTTTGATAATGGACATTTTCCCTGCTTCTACTTTCAACGTTTAGGGCCTTAGGCCAAAAGGGGACTTACTTTTTTTTTTTATTATGCCCCTCCAAACGTTTTAGCATGTGCTAAATCAACACGTGTTCTAACCGCTAACAAGCTCATAGGATAACATGCACGCATTAGCGTTTAGCAAGAACTAATGTTTAGCGCCCGCTAAAAATCATAGCGCACCTTAGTAAAAGAGGGGGTAAAAGTTGACAATAGGATTCTGCAATTTTCAAATACTTGGCATGCAGGACTATTATATCTCATTTTAAAAATTTTAGTCTTCTCTACCAAATCCTTGGTTTTTGCAAATTGCAGTTTTTCTTGTGAGCTTCCTAAGAAAACTTAAATAAAAACACCAAAAGTTTGGGTCCTGTAAATGGCAAAAACTGATCAGGATCAAGGTTGGAATGGGCTTTGATGGCAACTCCAGTAGTTGGGAAGTCATAGCCAGACACCCAATTTTGGGTAGGCCTGGATCCAAGTCAGTTAGGCACATCTTTCCCACCTGGGTGATTCAGATCCTGCCCCCAGCACACCGGTGTTTCAGGCTGCCCTTCTCCCATCCGAGTGATCCGGCCTCCTTTCACTCCAGTATCTCAAGTTGCCCCTATCCTGCCCTGGTGATCCCCTCCACACCCCCACCGGCACTCCAGTGTCTCAAGCTTGACGCTGCATATCTTAGAGAGCTGATCTTTGCGAGCAGCAAGCAGCATGACTGATACATCTTGCTTGCGCCAGCCCCACTGTCTTCAGTGAGATGTACTCCATATAGGTTGAACAGTAAGTTGCAGCAGAAGGAAGGCTGTGGGGCAAAATGGTAGAGACTATTATAAAGAACAAAATTACATAGCATACACATAAGCACAGATTAATGAGACGAAGCCAAGATGGATTTAATCAAGGGAAATCTTGCATTTCTTTGAAGAGGTGAATAAACGTGGATAAAGGTGAATGAGTCAATATTGTATATATGGATTTTCACAAGGCATTTGTCAAAGTACCTCATGAATGACACCTGAGGAAATTAGAAAGTCATGGGATAGAAAAGTGGGGTTTTTCAAAAAAATTATGTCAACGGCATCTGGCACGTCTTTGAAACCATCCCCCATTCTACTTTAATAAAACAAACAAACAGTCCAGGGGGCTTCCTGGCCCGGCATGTCCTCCCCCTTCTTCTCCGCTCGCATTTTTGTTACAGGGGAATGCAATGCATTCTGTCCTTTCTACTAATAGTTTTCAAACAATAGTTAGGGCAATTATTTTACCCCCAATAGATTATTGTAATTCATTGTACTGTGGTTTTACACTGAAGTTGAAATATAGGTTGCAATTGCTTCACTACACAGGGACACTTCTGATATTCATTGCTAAAAAAATATGATCAGGTGACTCTATTTTTAAATCAATTGCATTGGTTGACAGTTGAGAAGAGAATACATTTCAAAAAGGTTACATTGAGATATATATAATGTTATATGGTATGGGACCTGAAGGTTTATTAAAATATTTATCCTTTCCAGTAAGTAGGATTTCTTCTTGTTTCCAGCATTCTTTGAAGCTCGGTTATTCAACAAGTAAATACAGTCAAACCTCGGTTTGCGAGTAACGCGGTTTGCGAGTGTTTTGCAAGATGAGCAAAACACTCCCACAAATCTTAACTCGCAAAACGAGTGTTGACTCGCTAAACGAGCTCTCAGCTATGGTGGCCCAGGGGTGGGTACCTACCTGTGGTTGCCACAGCCCCTTCAGTGGGGTGGCTTCCTTCCCTCGGGGTCCCCGTGCGACTGCCCTCCCGCTTCGGCCGATGCCTCTGCTGTTCGCCAGCGCCTCCCGGCTTCCGAGTCAAGCCGGCCGCTGCCCCTACAACGCACACGCCACGTACAAGCACATGTTCGTTTCAAGTTTAATAAGTATTTGATTAATCGCTTATCCTTTTTTACTAAGCGATATACAATATAAATTGATAAAAACAAAAAGAAAAATAGAAAAAACCAAATACAGTGGTACCTTGGAATCCAAACTTAATTCGTTCTAGAACCCCGTTCGAGTTCCAAAACGTTCGAGCTCCAAGACAATTTTCCCATTGAAAATAATGGAAACTAGATTAATCTGTTCCTGGATCCCACAAACTCAAATTTTCACAGTAAATACACTGGATTTTAGGGGCAGAAACACATATACCCGCCCCAAGTTCTGTAACCGATAGCCGCCCCGATTCTGTCTTCTATTTTACTCTTTTGGAATCTTGCCAGATAATTGTGACCTGGATTGGCCACTGTTGGAAACAGGCTACTGGGCTTGATGGATCGTCGGTCTGTCCCAGTATGCAATTCATGTTCATATGTTTTTATTCATGGTTCTTGCTTGGTAGGATTTTTGCCAAAGGCATTTTGCTACAGTTTTGATTAACAATCATGCAGATGTGAAGGGCTGCCTTATACCTTGTAGCAATATGATTTTGTGTCCCAGATAATGGGTCTTTCCGCCAAGCCGCTCAAAACCTGAGCTGTTGCTGTAAAGCAGTGGTCTCAAACTCGCGGCCCGGGGGCCACTTGCGGCCACCAGGTACTATTTTGAGGCTGGTTTATTGGTGTCAGGTCAAAAGCGCGCCGGGACAAAGGCGCGCCCAGACAATTGAGCGCAGCGCGGAGGCGCGCGCCGCTCAAAATTAATGTTTTTAGGGCTCTGACGGGGGGGTGTGGGGGGAACCCCCCCACTTTACTTAATAGACATCGCGCCGCATTGTGGGGGCGTTGTGGGGGGCGTGGGGGGTTGTAAGCCCCCACATTTTACTGAAAACTTCACTTTTTCCCTGTTTTTAGGGAAAAAGTTGTTTACAGTAAAATGTGGAGGGTTACAACCCCCCAAGCCCCCCATAACGCCGACGCGATGTCTATTAAGTAAAGTGGGGGGGGGGGTTCCCCAACAAAACCCCCCATCGGAGCCCCTAAAAACAGTAATTTTGAGCGGCGCGCGCCTCCGCGCTGCGCTCAATTGTCTGGGTGCGCCTTTGTCTTTCGCGCCGTTGTCTATGAACCGGTTTATTTATCATAATCACAAAAGTAAAATAAAATAGTTTCTTGATCAGACATCTTTTTAGCTATAAATGACAATATTATTATTAAGACTTAGCCAAAAGGAAAGATTTATAAACTATAAAGAGTTTTACCTCATGCAAAATTGTCATTTCTTTAAGAAGACATTAACCATTTTTTTTTCTGCGGCCCTCCAAGTACCTACAAATCCAAAATGTGGCCCTGCAAAGGCTTTGAGTTTGAGGCCACTGCTGTAAAGCATCTACACACACCTCTTCTAATGATTTTTCTGAGGTTGTTTTCTTACAATGATAGGCAACAGTTATGATGATTTTTTTTGATTATGCAGCTAACACAGAGCAGATGTTGGGGTCAGATGGCATTATATGTACTTTGTTGCCCAGATCATGCATCATAATCAGTTTACCCATGTTTAATAATCTCGTGCCTGAGAGCAGGAAAAAAAAGTCTTTTCTCCCCTTCTCTTTCTTCCTTAAATATCACCAGAAGGATTCTTTTTCCTCGGTTCACTTCTTTCGAAACTGCGGTTGATTCTTTCAATGTGTACACTAGATTTATTGATTTGGGAAACATTTTTCTTTTTTTTAAAAATGGAATCACCTCTCAACCTCCACCTGTAGAACTGAGCAAGTCTTCTGTCGGAAATCTGATAAAAGATCTTAACTCTCCTGTCAGTGTGTATCACATAAAGTCAAGTTTACACAAAGTTCCCCAAACCTATGAATTTGATACCAGTAAGAGAGTGTTGTGGCGTTACAGTATCTGAAGTAAAATAGAAAACATGCATTCTTACTGTTCACGATGGTTGTGGTCTTTTTCCATAAATACATATGGCAAGCAGAAAATGTGGCTTTTATAAAATCATTTTTATTAGAAATCTGCATTTCCAGAGAAAATATACAGAACAGGAGAGAACAGGATAATAACAAACAAACTGGGAGGCACAAAGAGGCCCCATGTAGGGTATATAAGCAGTGTTATAACAGAAATAAAAATCAACATAGACAAATTTCCCCTATGGAACAGGTCCAACAGGAACCATATCTCCTAGAAATCCTCTGGAATACAGACACATTTTGTTTTACGTTTGGAAATATTAAGTAACCACATCTACCCCAAAGCACCTACCCTTCAAACTAAAAGGAAAAGCACCAAACAATTCCTCCCCCCCCCCCCCGCCGTCGCTTAGAAAATGTTTAAAAATATGGGACCTTACTTTGGGAGATTAAACTCTCTAAATTCAGAATGCATGTTTCTAGAAGAGGAAGCCTATGGTTACAGCTACAGCCTCGGTACCATGAGGTTGTGGGTTTAAGCTTCCTTGTGACCCTGGGAAAGTCACTTAACCCTCCATTGCCCCAGGTACGTTAGGTAGATTGTGAGCCCACCAGGACAGATATGGAAAAATGCTTGAGTACCTGAATGTAAAACTACTTAGTCAACCTCCATTGATAGGCGGTATATAAATAAGTAATAAACTTGGAAAGTTTTTCCAATACGCCGATATGAGATGTTACAGTTTTTGAAGGAGCACATGCTGCATGAATCCTTTTGAAAAGAGTAATTCACCAAATAGCCTTTGTCCTTTTAACGGAGTCTTTGATTTAAAAATAAACGCGGCCAGAACACCATTTGATCACAGATGCTGACTTTGAGCAGTTTCAGGTAAAACCGAGGAACTCCGTGAGCATATCTCTTATTAATATAGGGATCCTTTTACATAGCCGCGGTAGAGGTTTCTACCGCAGGCTGGAGAGATAAATGCTCCCCCGCTCATAGGAATTCTAATCTTTTCGATTTATTTTTAATGGTGTTTTTCCTGATTGATGATTAGACTCTTTCAACCTCTTGTTGAATGAGGTTCTGAAGATTTTAACTGAGGTCGTTTACTCCACTAATTTTTAAAGTGTTTTTTTTTTTTTGGTTATTAGAACTTTTCCATTGTCATTATTTAAGAGTAATTTTCAATTGTTTTTCTATTTTGGTTTATTCTTTTCCCTTTGTGACATTGTTAAGAATATTTTAATGTTCATTAAAATATTATTATTAGAATAAATGTGTAAAATCAATCCCAAAAGTCTGAAAATCAGGAAAAGAAAAGCCAAACAGTTTGAAAATGAAACCAAAATTACTTAGGGCTCCTTTGACTAAGCTGCAGTAGCATTTTTAGCGCGCTCTAACCCCCGTGCTATGCGGGAAAACTAACGCCAGCTCAATGGAGGCGTTAGCATCTAGCACGCATGGCATTGTAGCGTATGTTACGCGCATGCGAAAACCGCTAGCACAGCTTAGTAAAAGGAGCCCATAGTAACATAGTAAATGACAGCAGATAAAGAGCTGAACGGTCCATCCAGTCTGCCCAATAGTCACACTCATTATACATTCATAGTTAAATTCTCTTTTCTTTAATATTTCTGGGCAATAGACTATAGAAGTCCACCCAGTACTGTCTTTAGGTTCCCACTGCTAGAATTGCCATTGAAGCTCACTCCAGCCTATCCTAACCACCCTGTTGCTGGAGCTTCTATCAAAACCCTCCCCAGCTCATCCTAAGCCATACAGTACATGTGACACTGCCCATGCAGGATTGCCCAGTATCTTGTTTTATACCATTCATTTTCTAATTAGAGATCCTCTGTGTTCATCCCACACTTTTTTAAATTCCGTCACCGTTTTTATCTCCACCACCTCCCTCGGGAGGGCATTCCAGGCAACCACCACCTGCTCCTTGAAAAAGAAATTCCTAACATTACTCCTAAGTCTTCCACCCTGCAACCTCAGTTCATGCCCTCCAGTTTTACCATTTTCCTTTCTATGGAAATATTTGTTTCTATATTAATACATTTCAAGTAGTTAAACGCCGGTATCATATCTTCCATCCCTCCTCTTTAGAGTAGATCGATTTGAGATTTTGTCGCAGAAGAATAATAGAACATCTCATGCTCTGTTTACATTTCCTTCGGTCAAGGGCTGTAAAAGCAAGAAATATCACGAACACACTCTCGCTTATCAGGCGGCATGTTATGATAAAGATTTCTGAATACTATTAGTTAGATTTACTTCATACGAACACTTTAGAAAGTTACTGAAAACCTTTCTCTTTTCTAAATTTTTGAATAATTAGATACCTTTGTATTCTTTATAACATATTTTGTTTTTTTCATTAGCATAATCTTTTGTTAACCGCATTGAACTTATGGTTATGCGGTCTAGAAATCTGTTATGTTATGTTATATTCAGGTCTTCCAGTCTCTTAATGTATGTCTTTTGGTGCAAGCCCCATACCATTTTTGTCGCTTTTCTCTGGACTGCTTCAAGGTCTTTTTACATCCTTAGCCAGATATGGCCTCCAAAACTGAACACAGTACTCCAGGTGGGGCCTCACCAAAGTCCTGTATAGGGGCATCAACACCTCTTTTCTTCTGCTGGTTATGTCTCTTTCTATACAGATAATAAATTAAAAAATCAGGAAAATTATATATAAACAATTCTAGATCCTTCTTGTAAAGCCACTACCAAAAAAGTAAATAAATCTATCACAAAAACAAAACAGTTCAATAAATAAATGAAAGGCACTCAGTAAAATGATATTCACCATTCCAAAAGGTAATGGTTCAATCTACCACAGCATAGCACCACCTTCCTCTCAGATCTGAAAACTGTTCATAACCAGACTAGTCTGAAAAATGAAGATATAGAAGAACACTTAGAGGGGCATAATAAAAAAAAACGTCTAAGTCCCCTTTTTGCCAAAGGCCTTAAACATTGAAAGTAGAAGCAGGGAAAATGTCCATTATTAAAAAAACATCCAAAAGGAGGTTTTTTTTAAAATAATGGCCTGCCTCCTACGTTCAGCTGTTTAAACGTTCAGACCACCACTACGTCTACATTTACACCATGTCATCAACCTAAAAAAAGCCTAAGTCCCAAACGCCCAAAACAAGGGCTTTTAGGCAAAGGAGGAGCCAGTCCTTCGCCTAAAAGCTGGATTCTGTAACATCTCACTACAGCTCCCTTATAGGTCATGGTGAGCCCCCAAAACAGCCACAGAATCTACTAGACCCACCTATCTACCACCCCAATAGCCCTTATGGCTGCAGGAGCCACTTATATGGCAGTACAAAAGTGTTTGGGGGTTTTTTGGGGGTTGCACATTTTTCACCATGAATGCAGTGATTAGAGTAGCTTATGGGCCTCTCCATAGTTCAGTAACCCACCCCCAAGACTACCTCTGTGCAGCTCTACTAGGCTTTCCTATGCCAGGCTGCCAGGTGCTGATGTTCTGGTGGCAGATATGTAAAGTTGGTATTACGATTTTTATGGGGGTGGGGGCAGTGATGACTGGGGCAGTGTGCAGGGGTCTGTACTTTGTGTCTGCAGTGCTTATCTGGTCACTTTGGATACCTTTTGTGGCCTTAGACCTGGTTTTAGATGGCCTAAGTCACAACGTCCAAGTTTTGTCTTGGCAGTGTTGTTAAACTTTCAGTTATACATGCAGTACGACTAAGTCTAGGACGGCCCATTTCCTGCCCAAATCCCGCCCTCAACACTCCTCCTGACACGCCCCTTTTAGCTCTGGTCGTTCAGCAGCACTGTGAAGGCCTAGGTCGTTTTTAAATACGTCTAAAACCCGGTTTGATTATCGGCACTTGGACAACTTGTCTTTTAGATCGTCCAAATGCCGATTTAGGCTGGTTTTTAGACATTTTTCTGTTTCGATTATGAGCCCCCTATCTTATAAGGTTGTCCAAATGCATTCTTCTGTCTGGATATAGCAGGAGGTGGTAACCATTACCAAAATTTTCAGGTCCTCAAATAGTGTCCAGTGAAAAGTAAAAAGCAGTGTAAACACCAAATAATAGTCCAAAATGAGCTGTGTGGATTAACTTTTCCTCAACACAAAATCCTGTTTCACAGGTGCTTCACCAGGAAGAAGAAGTATCTCCTGAGAGGAAATGAAAAAAAGAATAAATCAAAAAACTATAATTAACTTATTAAAGTAATCTAAACCATTCAAAAAATACAAAATGTAAACTACAATACTTTGCAGCGAGCTATGTATTAGCTGCAAGATAGACAGGGGATCAGATATAAAGAGGCTGAACATAAATAAGCAAGCACTTAATTATCCCAACGGGAGGTCCGTTGTACTAGTCGCTTCTTCAGGGGAATTATTATGCTGCACCAGCTCTCAAATTGAAACAGTTATAAATGATAAGTTATCTTGTCGAAATGTCCATTGCGATCCATTGCCAACAGAAATCCGCTAGCCGACGGTGACCAGCCAGTGTTTCGCTGAAGCTATGTCAAGGCTATATACAGGGAAATCTTCAGCACTGATCTTTGACACTGTTCCTGTGTGCTCACTCTCATCTTCAACTGATTCACAACCATTATGAAATCATTCGAACCACTTGTAAACCGTCTTCATGGTCACTGCAGCATCACCATAAACTAATTTTAATATTTCATGTGTTTCTGTTGCAGTTTTTAATAAAATTTCATGTTGTTCATGATCCATGATTAACAGCACACTTTAAAACACACCGTCTCTCAACTGTAGCTCACAACAGACTGACTGCACCAAACAAGTTGAAACTTGTCACACACACTGTTACTAAGGTTTGACACGCCGCCTACTGTATTGAAGATCCTTGCCTTTCTGTTGGATGGCGCTCCGCTGCAACATTCACCTTATTTTGTGATCACACCTCATACAATTAGATCTTTCTTCAGCCTTTAATGCTGTAAACCAGTCACAGAACATGGCAGTGACAGGAACCGCGTTGAAGTGGTTTGAAGGTTATCTGACTGGTACATTGCAAGCAGTTCATTGTGAAAATTTCTTCTCTAGGTTCCATTTGATAAGTCAGGGTGTTCTGAAAGGCATACTTTTATCCCTTCTTCTTTTTAACATTTTTTTCTGGCTCCTTTGGCAATAGGTGATGGAAATTTTTTAAATGAAAATATTTTTTCCATTTATAATTTTGCAGATGAGTAGGGGGGTGAGAGATACAGTAAACCCCCCTCAAATTTGCGGTTCGCAAATCGCGGACTCAGTAATTTGCGGTATTTTCCGACCGTCACTTCCTGGTACTAAAGTCATGGTTACACCAATCAAGAGCTGCTTTGACATTCTATCTGATTGGTGTAGCCTGACTTTAGTACCAGGAAGAGGCGGTCGGAAAATGCCGCAAATGATTTTCAGCATCCGCTGACACCCCAGCTGCCCTCTCCTACCTTTGAAAATCATGGGAGTTCCTGGAACAGAACCCCCGCAAATTTGGGGGTAGTACTGTATTTGAATCTTTGGCTTGGAGAAAGGAAGATATCTGGCTGCCTCCCTCCCTCAAATATAGATCAACCCACTTCAGAATGAACTCTATAGGAAAAGGGGCAGCACATAAATATATGATGTTGAAATTAAAAAGGTTAGTGTCTTAATCATTAACCATTATTACCACCTCCTCCTTGATGTTTTGCAAAAATCTTACTGTTGCTAATTTACTTTATGATTGAATTTTAATAAAGCATTGTCACAGTAAGTTTTGTCACTTATCTTTATTATGCAGAATTACTAGCCAGCCTGACAGGACCCGTTTTGCCATACAATGGCTTTATCAAAGGTTCTAATGGAGCTATTTTCAAGCATCAAGCCTCAAAGTTCTGACCTGGTGAAAACTCTGGAAGGGAAATTTTTTCTTATATACGTATTCCCATTGTAAAATGGGAAAGACATTTGTAGATTTTTGGTGTGCCCAAGCCACATTGCCTTGAAATCTCTGTCTGGTGTGAATCTCCTTGCGTAAAAGAGTGCTTTTCTGAAATCTTTTTTTTTTTAAATATATTTAAATACCAATATTCACAAATGGATATTTTTCTCAAATAACATTCTTAGATAGTTATGTTTATAACATGTTTATTATATTGCACATAGATGCTAGCATAGACCCCCCCTTGTGCTCAGAAGGTGCATATTCATGCTGTATGCTATTTCTGGAATTGACTCAAGATTGATATTTTAATACAGTACTTTAAATCATTAACTGAATATTTCTAAATGTTTTCCCATCTTGTGTGTCTAAATTAAGTATAGGCGTTATACTTTTAGCCTTTACCATGTAGTTGCATCATCTTTAATGATGGATCCAGGCTGAATAATCAGAAGTACCATTCCACCTTTAATAGTGACAAGAATGGGGCTTGTGAATGAGGGGGGCTGCCACAGTATCTTCTGAATGAAAAGGAAGGTGAATGATAACTAGTTCTCCTTTCTAATTACAGTGTGGACGAGAAAACCCCTTATCTAGCTTTGGGAGCTGTAAAGAACATTTCCCTCAACATCTCCATCACGAACATCGGGGATGATGCATATGACACGAATGTATTCTTCAACTGCTCCCAGGAGCTGTTTTTTATCAAAATGTGGCAGAAGGTAAGAGAGGACTCAATCTAAGACAGACAGCAGAGCAGATGGCATTTACTACAATGCCAACTCAATGGTGTAATAAAAAGGAGGCCGGAGGGTTGCCCCGGGCGCCTTCTTGGTGGGAGAGACGGCAACTCTCCGCCTCCCCATGCCACGCTCGCATCATCCTTTCCCAACCCCACCCCCACCTCTTTAAAACTTCACCACTGTGAACAACTTTTCCAGCCTGCTGCTCTGTGCCAGCTTGGCTCTCCTCTGAAATCACTTCCGGGGTGCAAGCCTTGGAAGTGATATCAGAGGGAAAGCCAGTGCCGGCGTGAGCAGCAAGCTGGAGAAGCTGCTTGCACTGGTGAAGATTTAGAGGTATTGGTGGGGGTGGGGGTGGGGTGGGGGAAGAGTACGAGTGGGGCAAGGAAGGAGCAGGGGGAGGTTGAGGGGGCGCCATAGGTTCCACCGCCCCAAGTGCCTCCTACTCGTGCTACACCATTGTGTCATCTTGCAGTCTAGAGGCTATAATTCAGCTTAGGACCATTGTATCATTGGAACAAGGATGAGTTGAAAGATTTATGTTCTGTTTCACATGACAAATGGGTGATCCTTTTGAAAAAGCCTTTTTGAAGTATGTCGAACACCATTTTATTGTAGTCATATGGCACGTGGATTTAAATGATAATCTCTCATTAGCAGGAATGTTTTCTTCCATTGTGACTATTATTTATAGTCAGATCTTCTTGTGATGGATGAAATTAATTTTTGTGAGTTATTAATGTTCTTCCTTTAATCCTGTGAACAGAAGAGCAGAGTGGTGTGTTCTCAGAACACTAGGGAAAGAAAAGCAAAAGATTAATTGTTAATTGTTTCCTAAATTTTTGTTGTTGTGGAAGGTCGCAGGAAAAATACTGTAGCAATGCTTTCCAAACGTTTATCTAATATGATTCTATTTTAACACTAACCCCCTCTTTTACAAAGGTGCGCTATGCTTTTTAGCGCGCAATAAACATTAGCGCGTGCTAAACACGAGCTAAATGCTAACGTGTGCATGCTATCCTGTGGACACATTAGCGCGCCTTTGTAAAAGAGGGTCTAAATATTCACGACACCAGGCAATGATGAAAAAAGAATAGACCTCCAGGCTCTTTTCCTCCCTCATACACTTTCTTTCCCCCCCCCCCATTAATCCAAAGTATGAAGGCAGCAGCAGCAGCAGCAGCATAATCAGTATTGGCAATAGTAGCAGCAAAGAATGTTGTGCACTCAAGGACCCTAGTACCAATCTAACATGAAGCCCATTGAAGAGGAGGGGTGGAGTCTGTGAATATTCCTGACTCACAGGCCTCAAAATTGTGACTGGGGGATTTCAGGGCGATGTCAGGGGTGGTTAGGGCTCCGTGGCTCAGCTGATCCTTGCAGAGGGAATCCCCATCAGCTGAGCCACCAGGAATCCCCGAAACTGGCTCAGCTGATGGGGATTCCTTCTGTTGCGATCAGCTGATGGGAAGCCTATGGGGTTTTGTTTTTTTTTTTCACTCTTTGGGTGGTGGGAGGGGGTCGTGACCCCTGGGGGAGTAAAGGGGGAGGGGGCGTCATGTCTTTAATCCTCCAGTGCTCTTCCTGTCAGTTTGGGCACCTTTGTGGAACTTAGATGCAACTCAAATAGGTCTAACTGCCAGCGTCTTAAGTTCCCTCTAGGAAAGCTTTGATTATGGCTGGGGTATGTCCAGGTTGAAGCCCGCCCGATTCCCGCACATAACACACCTTCTAAAATGCCCATTTGCTCACTAGAAGTGGTGCTGCACGTCCAGATAGTTGGTTTGATTATCAGCACTTGGATGTCCCTGCTGTTAGGACTTCCAAGTGCCAACTTAGACGTCCTTTTTGGACATTTAAAAGTTTTGATTATGAGCCTCATAATTTGAAGGTGGATGTACACATGAGTGGAATCCGGACAAAACATGGGCAGTTACACATGCTACACTGGAAGAGACCTAAGGTCTATCAAGCCTAGAATCCAGTTTCCAACAGTGGCCAATCCAGATCATAAGTACCTGGCAAGATCCCAAAAGAGTAAAACAGATTTTGTGCTGCTTATGCTAAAAACAAGCAGTGGATTTTCCCAATTTCATCTTAATAAAGACTTATGGACTTTTCTTTTAAGAAATTATCCAGACCTTTTTTAAGCCCTGCTATTTAACTGCTTTTACCACATTCTCTGGCAACAAATTCTAGAGTTTACACATTGAGTGAAGAAATATTTTCTTCAGTATGCTTTTTTATTTATATTATTACTTATATACCACTTATATCCTAAGTGGTTTACATACAGGTACTTTATCATATTTCCCTATCTGTCCTGGTGGGCTCAAACTCTTTCTAGTGTACCTGGGGCAATGAGGGGATTAAGTGACTTGCCCAGGGTCACAAGGAGCAGCAAGGGATTTGAACCCACAGCCTCAGGGTGCTGAGGCTGTAGCTCTAACCCCTGCATCACACACTACTTAATAGCTTCAATTCATGCCCTCTAGTCCTAGCATTTTTGAAAAGAGTAAACATGTGATTCACGTTTACTTGTCCCACTCTCAATATTTTATAGATCTCTGTCATATCTCCCCTCAGCTATTTCTTCTCCAAGCTGAAAAGTCCTAGCTGCTTTAGCCTTTCCTCTGTAGGGAAGTTGTTCCAACCCTTTTATCATTTTCAGCACCCTGCTCGGTACCTTTTCCAGTTCTGCTATGAGGCTCATTTTCAAAAAAGATAATGGTTACTGCGGATGGGCAGACTAGATGGGCCATTTGGCCTTTATCTGCCATCATGTTTCTAAGTTCAAAAAGTGACGCATAGGGGCAAATTGATGTTTATCTCACCAAACCCTTACAACTCACTACTTTTGAAACCCATTTTGTATACAGATTTCTATGGTGGTTGTCTGCAGTGCATCTAAATCTCAAGGGAGAGTTTTGCAGGCATGATTTTGGGTGGAACTTGGGGGGCTTATGATTTGGATGTTCTGCAATAACCAAATCTTTAAAAAAATGTCCAGGTCACAATCTGGACATTTGAGGCTAGACCTGTTTTAACATTGAATATGTGCAAAAAAGGTGCCCAAACTGAGCAGATGACTGCTGGGGGGATGAAGGCATAAACCTCCCTCCTCTGACCCCCCCTCCCACCCTCTCAAAGATGTGAATGAAACAGTACATACCTGCCTGTATGATAGCTTCAGATGTCATGGCCAGTCCCAGTAGAGCAACAAGCAGGCTTCTGGAGTAGCCTAATGGGTGATGTAGTCAGTCGTAGAGAAGGGGACCCAGACCCATATCCCACTCTAATTACTACACCTATTGTCGAACATGTAAGCCCTCTAAAACCCACCCAAATCCCACTGAATCTACATAAGTGACACCTGCAGTCTTAAGGGCTATTGGTGTGTTTTACAGTTGGGTCCAATAAGTTTGGGGTGGGTTTTGGAGGGCTCACCATAGTGTCTCACTGCTCTTCTGAGATGTCTGTTCGGCCAGTCTATTGAAAATACTGGCCCCTCCTACATCCCAATGGGTTGTTGTGTGTGTGGGGGGGAGGGGGGATGGTTGTTTTTTTTTACATGCTTTTTTGAAAATGGTTCACAAAGATAGATGCACTGAATACAAGCACATCTGAAAAATTACCATTTTCAAAACAAAAAGATAAAGGTTTTACTGTTTCGAAAATGGTGAAATTTGCTACTGGATTTTTGTGTATCTTCCGTAAAATGTGCAAACTCAGATTTGGAAATTATATTGAAAATTCCCTTTTATATCTTTTTTAAAATGTGGTGATCAGAAGTGTACATAGTCTTCGAGCTGTAGGCACTCCGTGGACTGATACAAAGACATTACAGGGTACAACATCCTCATTTTTGTATTTAATTCCATGTAAATTAAAGAATACAATATATAATTTATGCAATTTTTAAAAACAATCTAGGCATGAACATTTACACAAATAACATGTCTGATGTAAGTGGTCATGCTTAAATTATAATCATATATTTGTCCTATTACACTAGTATTCTCTGAAGGAAAGTAGGTTCCTAATAGAGAACTTCTTGACTCTTAAAATAGGCACCCTTTTAAAGAATTACTGTCTTCATGGGAAATACCCTTTATTACATCTGGTTTATAGAATAAAAAGCCATAGAGATATAGAACTAACTAGAGACCATAATCTTGTGTTCTATAGGATAGCAGCGCTTCTTAAAATATTTTTCTAAAGTTCACATAAAAAAATTTTATGGTCCATATTTAAAAAAAAAAATCAAGCAAGTTAGTAATTTATCTGGATAATTTTTTTTTTTTTGGGGGGGGGATTCTCCTTGAGACTTATAGAATATAGAAACATGATGGCAGATAAACCCATCTAGTCTGCCCATCCGCAGTAACCAATATATCCAGATAACTTTAGGCCAGCTTTTCTCCCTAACCAGACTTACCTACATACTTTAGCTGGATTGCGCCCAGAGAATACCACTCGACACCTCTTTTTATGCAAGTGAATTTTGTATAGGCAATGGTAAATTATACATGCTCAGCCATGGCGGAGGGGTAGAACAGAGGGTAATTGAAACACAAAGATTTATCCAGCCAATTTCCAAAGTTAGTTAAATCTTTTGAATATTGAATTTATGGTCTATATGCTGCACTAGAAAAAAATTGTTTTCTTTTAGTTCAAGTTGAGCAATAGTTAGGCAGAAATCTAAATGCTGAATAAAAGTAACTCAAACAGTCCCTTTAGTGGGAGCTTATTTTTTTCATGAAAGAGTTCATTGTTCTCTAGATTAACTTTTTAACCTCAGACTTTCTTATGGATCACACTGGAAAACTTTCACTCTGCTTCCCCCTTAGTCAATGAACATTTTAATTGGAAATGAACCATGTCTGCTTAGAAGTCTTTTTTCTTTTTTTTTAATTTTACAAAGACACTTTGATGTCCAGTTTCAGAGGTGACTCTCTTTTGCTGTGTTTGGCTTTATTTTGGGTCTCTAGAATGTTGCCTCAGTTTAAAATTTATTAGGCTTTATTGTGGTTATAGCTACAAAAGTGGAATATCAGCAGCCAGACACAGGGACGAAAACAAAGTACCTCTTTCGTAATGGATTCTAGACACTTGATTGAATTTGTGCTCTATCCCTATTATAACAGGGACGATTAACGATGTTGTCTTGACATGCCTATGTTATATGTGATAATCGGAGGGAAACAAGATTTTATGTATGTAATGTGGAAAAAGCATAGTTGTATGCGGTATATAAATTTTTTTAATAAATAAATTTGCGGCCTACTGTGGAATTATGCAATTCTACTGTTTACATTATTGGGGGTGGGGGGAGTAAAAAATATAATTAAATTACATTGCTGATTAGAGAATGACACGGGGCCAAATTTTTCCATGTCCCTGTGGGAACTTATTTTCCCATCCCATCCCGTCCCGGCGAGTTCTTTTTTTGTCCCTGCCCCATTCCTGCAAGCTACGTCCTCATCTGCACAAGCCTCAAACACTTTAAAATCATAAGTCGAGGCTTGTGTGGTTAAGGCAGAGCTTACAGGAATGAGGCAGGGACAGCAACAAAACTCGCGGGGACAGGACAGGGAAACTGAGGGCTCCTTTTACTAAGCTGCGATAGCATTTTTAGCGCACGCAGAATTTTAGCGCATGCTAATCCTGCGCTACGTGGCTAGAACTAATGCCAGCTCAATGCTGGCAATAGGGTCTAGAGTGTGCAGCAATTCAGTGCGCGCTATGCATGCTAAAACCGCTATTGCAGCTTAGTAAAAGGAGCCCTGAGTTCCCGCGGGGATGGGGAAAAATTTAGCCCCGTGACATTCTCTATTGCTGATCATTTTCTCTCAAGCTAGGAGGGAAACAGTGACACTGAGTAGTTTCCTTCTCCACTAGTTTGTACCACCAAAAACTCGCTCTGATTTGAAAAAAAAAAATTACTGCAAAAGTAACTTAAGCATTTAAAGAAACAAGTAATGTAGGTTGGGCATTTGACCTTTTTTTTAAGGATTGAATCTTTCTGCTTTTACTTTTATTTGTTCTGACCTGTTTCAATATTTTATGTATGTAACCTTTTTGGAATAAAACGGTATAGAAATTTTAAAAATAAATAAATAAATTCCACAATCAGAGAAAGCTAAGCACATATGAAAGTGTGTCAGGAGCAGATCCTGAATAATAGCTGTCATGAAAGAAAGAAAAAGCACTACAATAATACTGCATTAAACCTAAGCTTAGCACATAGGAAAATCTCATGTTAGAACACACTAAGCCCATTTTACCGCACTTTATTTAAAAAGCTCCATAATGACTACACTAAAGTCTCTTGATCCCTTCCTGCCAGCCTTTGCATCATTTGTCCCCTGTGCCTGTAAAAAATTAATTTGGAAGCATTTACCATTACCAAGTGCTCCCATGTTAACTCTGTGTTATCCAGTTAGGCCCGGATTCTGTAACCAGTGACATCGGCAGCTGCCTTTAAAAGCGGCCACTGATTATGTGTCAATAACACAACGGTACCAGGTACAGAATCGCGCCTCCTGCAAAGGTAGACACTAGAAGTATCGTGCCTCTGTAGGTGCTTTATAGAAACACTAGTATTTAAGTCCAGTATATTAACGGGTGCTAGAATATATGTCTGTATGTCTTTCTGTCTCTCTCCCTCTCGCTGTCTATCTTTCTTTCTTTCTATCTCTCTCTCTCCCTCCCGCTGTCTGTCTTTCTTTCTGTCTGTCTCTTTCCCTGGCCCCCTGTCTGTCTCTCTCCCTGGCCCCCTGTCTGTCTCTCTTTCTGTCTGAATCTCTTCCTGGCCCGCTGTCTGTCTTTCTTTCTTCCTGGCTCGCTGTCTGTCTTTCTTTCTGTATGTCTCTCTTCCTGGCCCCCTGTCTGTCTGTCTTTCTTTCTCCCTGCCCGCTGTCTGTCTGTCTTTATTTCTTTCTGTCTCTCTCCCTGCCCACTGTCTTTCTGTCTGTCTGTCTTTCGTTCTTGTGTGCTGAGATGCTTCAGCTCCTGCCCCTTTCTCCCACCTACCCTTAAATCACTCCTTTTGCCTCCTCCCCAGCCTGAACAACTGCCAACCACAGTCCGGATGCCGAGCGTCAGTATGTCTGCTTCCGTTATTTTTGTGCTCTCCTTGGTCCTGTTAGATGGAGTGAGGGCGGGAGGGGGGAAGTCACTGCAGTGGTCGCCGCCTCCGTGCATCCATGCTTTAAGGTGCCTCCGCATGCGCAGTAGGAGCCAGCGTCACCGAGGAAAGGCGATGGGGAACCGCCGCTGGCTCCTTCTACTGCGCATGTGTGACACAGAAGCACAGATCACGGAGTTTGAAGTGTGCATGCGTGCTAAGGGTTTTATTATGATAGATAGTAACATAGTAGATGACGGCAGCTAAAGACCCGAATGGTCCATCCAGTCTGCCCAACCTGATTCAATCAAAAAATTTATTGTTTTTTTTGTGGGGTTTTCTTAGCTATTTCTGGGCAAGAATCCAAAGCTCTGCCCAGTACTGTTCTTAGGTTCCTACTACTGAAGTCTTTGTCAAAGCTCAGTCCAGCCCATCTACACCATCCCAGCCATTGAAACCCTCCCCAGCCCATCCTCAACCAAATGGCCATATGCAAGACTGTGCAAGTCTGCCCAGTACTGGCCTTAGTTCTTTAATATTTACTATTCTTTTCTGATTCTAGATCCTCTGTTTTCATCCCACGCTTTTTTGAACTCCGTCACTGTTTTCGTCTCCATCACCTCTCTCGGGAGCACATTCCAGGCATCCACCACCCTCTCTGTAAAGAAGAATTTCCTTACATTGCTCTTGAATCTACCACCCCTCAACCTCAAATTATGTCCTCTGGTTTTACCATTTTCTTTTCTCTAGAAAAGATTTTGTTCTACGTTAATATCTTTCAAGTATTTGAACGTCTGAATCATATCTCCCCTGTCCCTCCTTTCCTCTAAGGTATAAATATTCAGGGCTTCCAGTCTCTCCTCATACCTCTTTTGGCGCAAACCTTCTATCATTTTCGTCACCCTCCTCTGGACCGCTTCAAGTCTTCTTATGTCCATCGCCAGATACGGTCTCCAAAACTGAACACAATACTCCAAGTGGGGCCTCACCAACGACCTTTACAGGGGCATCAACACCTTCATTCTTCTACTGGTTACACCTCTCTTTATGCAGCCCAGCATCCTTCTGGCAGCAGCCACCGTCTTATCGCACTGTTTTTTTGCCTTAAGATCTTTGGATACTATCACCCCAAGGTCCCTCTCTCCATCCGTGCATATCAACCTCTCACCTCCCCAAATGCATTATTCTGCATTTCTTTGCATTGAATTTTAGTTGCCAGATATTAGACCATTCCTCTAACTTTTGTAGATTCTTTTTCATGTTTTCCACTCCCTCCTCAGTGTCTACTCTGTTACAAATCTTGGTATCATCCACAAAAAGGCAAACCTTTCCTTCTAACCCTTCAGCAATGTCACTCACACCCATATTGAACAGGATCGGTCCCAGCACCGAACCCTGAGGGACTCCACTACTCTCCTTTCCTTCCTCCGAACAACTTCCAGCATCTGTTCGTCAATCAGTTTCTAATCCAGTTCACCACTTTGGGTCCTAACTTCAGCCCTTCAAGTTTGTTGAAGAGCCTTCCATGAGGAACCATGTCAAAGGCTTTGCTGAAATCTAAGTAAATTACCTCTAGCATATGTCCTCGATCCAGTTCTCTGGTCACCCAATCAAAAAATTCAATCATGTTTGGCACGATTTACCTTTAGTAAAGCAATGTTGCCTCAGATCCTGTAACCCATTAGATTCTAGGAAGTTCACTATCCTTTCTTTCAGCAACACTTCCATTATTTTTTCAACAACCAAAGTGAGGCTTACCAGCCTGTAATTTCCCGCTTCATCTCTGTGACCACTTTTGTGAATAGGGACCACACTCGTTCTTCTCCAAACCCCAGGAATCATTCTGGTCTCCAGAGATTTGTTGAACAAAGTGGCATTAGGAAGCCTAAAGCACCTAAGGAGACACAATTCTGGCGCCGATTTTTTAGGTGCCAATAGGCACCTTGAAACTCAATTAAAAATGTCATTTGAACGGAATTTTTTTTTACTAAGCTTGGACCCTCCCCTAAATTTTTTTAAATGGCTGGCTGGGTTCTTCCTGCGTCCGGCAATGGCAGGCCTGCCCCTTCCCGGTGCACTGGGGAGGGGCCTAAGGCCCTGATTGACCCAGGCGCTTAGGCCCATCTCGCAGTGCATTCTGGGATGCGCTGGGAGTGGCCTAAGATTCTGGTTGTCCCAGGTGCCTAAGGCCACCCCCCCCCTCCCATAGGAGGAGCCCAAGAGATCTGGCCAATTAGGAAATGTGCATCTCTGCTATTTTGAATTTCATAGGATTATAATATGGCTCCAGAAAAAAGAGGATGGATTGAGCAGTGGAAGTAAAAAAAAAAAAAAAAAGCCAGATATCTGAATCCATCCTTCTTTTTCTGGAGCCATATGGTAACCCTAGCATTTCAGTTTCTTCTATTATGACATTTTTTTCTGTATAGGTCTGGAATGTGCTTGCTTTTGCAAGGTTTGTCACTGGGGCTCTGAACTGATTCCTCCTTCCTCTCTCCCTACCCTGAAAGGGTCAGTCTTAATTTTTCAGCTAGGGACCCATTCAGTCCTAGCTACACCACAGGTGGAGAATTCTTGCTTTCTAGGGCTTTGCAGCATTCCAATAGAGTGTGGAACATTTATCCCCCACCCACCCCCTTTTATGAAGTTGTGTTAGGCTTTTTTTATCACTTGCTGCGGCGGAATTATCTCCGACAGCGATTAAAAAAAAAAAGCCTAACGCAGCTTCATAAAGGGGGGTGTTTAATATGCAGTAGTGTAATAATTGTCATTTATGACTGAGATTTAAACTCCAAACTAAGGTCAGCTTTAGTCTCTACTGGTCATGAACATCAGACAGTTCAGATGACTTTCAATGGTTTACTCTTTGTAGAAGGAGGCAGTGGTCTTGCAAGCTTATTTACCTTGTAACCTGATTCTTGGAAAGTTTGCAAGGCTTGTCACTTCCCTCCATGAATTTTTCTTTTTCACAGTGCCAAGAGATGAATATCATCCACTTGGGCATTTTTGCATGCTGGTTGGGTCAGATCCCCTTAGCCGGCTTACTGTGTTGCAGCAGGGTGGGTGACACTCAGTCCCTTTTCAGCTACTTGTTTACATATATCCTGCAGTTTTAATAAAGTCTGTTGGGAGAAAGGAAGATAACATTGTAAAATAAATAAAAACCTGTACTAAGATCTTATTTTGATAAACTGCTCCAAATATTGGAGGCGATGGTTGCAAGTCCAGGGGAATCTAATTCCAGTTCACTCTCTGGAATGTTCTTTTAATTCTCTCTCTTTCATTTGTTATTCACAAGGCACAGATGATGTTTCTTTAAACTCTCTGGTTAATGCCAATGGGACAGCTTCACTTGCCTGTCTCTCTCTTAATTTCTAGTTCTTTGGAGTTTGAGCAGGAAATTCTGTGTATCTTTCACATTTGGGTGGGTACACTTTTGTCAGCAGGTTTTATAGTAATGTTCAAAGTAAAAGTGCTCGCTTACTTTCCTTGTGAAATTTGCCTAAAAAAGTATTCTCAGACTTCTCCTTGTACAGATGTTTTTGTCACTTAAAACAATGTGCATCTTTATGAAAATATGAAAGGCTGTAGCATATAAGGGGGAGTTCAGGAGGGGTGGGCTTTTCTGAGGGGTGCCTGCTTTGAAGAGGAGGGGTGAGGGTTTGGGAAGGGAATGTGTTCATGAGTAGGGGGTTCACGAGAGGGAGATAGATTGGAATTGGGGAGGAGGAAAGAGGAAGAAAATGGCTGATCCCCTTATGCGGGTTCCAGCCCATATTCAACTGGGTCATGCGTAAGTATCTTATGTGGGTCTTTCTGAATATGGGCTAGGACAGGAGTGGACAACGAGGGCCGCAATCCAGTTGTGTTTTCAGGATTTCTCCAATGAATATGCATGAGATCTATTTGCATGCACTGCCTCCATTGTATGCAATGGATCTCATGCATATTCATTGGCGAAATCCTAAAAACCCGACTGGATTGCGGCCCTCGTTGCCCACCCCTGGGCTAGGATCTGCATATGTTCTGGCACCCAGCATATGTCCAGTGAGACTCAGATTGTTCAATGCCAGTGTCTGGATATGACCTAGCTTTGAATATGTGGGTCTAATTCAACCGGCAACAGTCAGTGCGTAAAAAATAAAAAAGAAACATTGACTGCTAGTGGCTGAATATTGGCCAGATAGTTTTCAGAAGGCTTCTCAGAACCTAAATATATTTCTGAAGGCTTATTTCCTCTTATTTTTGTACCCCTGTCTCCTAAAATCAATAGGATCTTCACGATTTTGATAGGAAGGAGTTCTGTGAATAATTAATTGTTTATTTAGGTTTACAACAGGCAAATTGCAGGCACCCTGTGGATCATTCTCAGTGGAAAGACCCAGAGCTTGGTGGGCAATTATTGTAGCTTCTGGATCAGAAGACCGCATTGACTGCTTATATAATGCTCACAATAGTAGAGTAAAGTGAGCAGCTCAGGGGTTTTTGAGGTGGCTATACAATGTGTCATAAATATCCATAAGCATCTGCTCAGAGTATAGAGGGAACATCTAACAAGACAAAGACTCAGATTCAGTAACAACAGCAAGCCTAATAGATTCAAAGCTGGAATTAATAATTTGAAATAGTCTTTTTGTATGTTTCATGGCTGCCACTGCCTGGGCAGAAAAATAAGTATTTTTGGCAGTCCATATTTCTTTAAATAATCGAAAATAAGTCCAATATTCAGCAGGATGAATGCCACATAATGGTAAGTGTATGACTTAGCTACTTACCTTTGTATTGGATTTCAGCCAGCCTCTCTTTCTTTTCTCCCCATCCATGAAACGCCTCCTTACCTACCTCCAAAATGCATCACTTTAGGCTGGATCTCAAGATGAATAATGATTTAAAGCCAAATGCTCATTGTCTAGAAAAGTCTGAATGTTATCCAAGTTCATTCAGTTCTCCCTTACCTGGGAGACCAATTGGATTTACTCCAGCCCCTGAGCTAAAGTTAATCTATGCCAGGTAGAGGCTTTTCAGAAGTGAATAATGAACCTCATTTTTAAAGGAAGTAGGATAATTGTTCTTAAGCCAATACCAGAAAGAACTATCTTGGCAAACAAGAGTTTCAGGGTACCTAGTAACATAGTAACACAATAAATGACAGCAGATAAAGACCCTCATGGTCCATCCATTTTGCCCAACAAAGTGGCCAGAAATGCATCTGCTACTCTGTGGGGTCCCCAGTGTTTAAATGCTGGTTGCCAAGTCTCCCTCTTGCCAACCATATAGGCAGCCAAATATGACGGAGATGATAAATAGTTCTAACCAAGACTCCAAGTATTGTTGACTGTATCAACTTACCAGTCAAGGTGTCTTCCCTTCCCCTCTTGAGCTGCACAGCACCATCACTCGCAGCATTCTCCAACAAAGTGATCTACAACACTGGAGTACTGAACGTCACCTTTATTTTGCTATTTGCAGGACACAGACCATAGAAGTCTGTCCGGCATCAGCCTTAGTTCCCACTACTCTTACCTAACACCACCCTCAACAGCCTTGATGCATTTTTATCCTCTTTCTATTTATTCAACCCCTGGGTCTATCCCATGCACTTTTTAATTCACTCACTATTTTGGACTCTATCACCTCTCCCGGAAGGACATTCCAGGCATCTGCTTCCGTCTCTATGAAAAAATATTTCCTGATGTTACTACTTTCAGCCTCCATTCATGTCCTCTAGTTCTATATTCCCTATGTCTCTGGAAGAGATTTCTATATTAATACCTTTCAAGTCTGTTTCATAACACCTCAATGTCTCCTTTTCTCTAACACACACATATTTAAGTCCTTCAGTCTGTTCTCTTCTTATGGTACAACCCCTATACCATTTTTGTTGCTCTGAACCACCTCAAGTCTTTTTATGTCCTTGAAGAGATATGGCCTCAAAAGCTGGACACAATAATGCAAGTGGGGCCTCATCAATGACTTGTACAGGGGCATCAACACCTGCCCTTTTGGTATTCACCCCAAGTGTATCACTTTTCACTTCTTCACATTAATGTTTATGTTTATTAAATTCTTTATATACTGCAAGTACAGCCAAAAAAGGATCAGAGCGGTTTACAATATAATTCAATCAATTCTTAACTGCCAAACATTTGTCCATTCTAATTTTTGTAGCTCTCAGGATGTCCTCTATTACAAATCTTGGTATCATCCACAAAAAGGCAACCTTTTTCTTCTAACTCTTCAGCAATGTCATTCACAAATATATGGAATATAATTGGCTGCAGTAATGATCCCTGAGGCACTCCAGTACTTACATTTCTATCCTCCGAGTAGACTCCATTTACCACCACCCACTGCCTTCTGTCAGTCAACCAGTTCACAATCCATTTCATCACTTTATGCCCTAACTATTGCCTGCTGAGTTTATTTATGAGCATCCTATGAGGAACCACTTGAAAGAGCTTACTGAAATCCAAGTAGACTACATCCAGCGCATGTCCACTATCTAATTCTCTGGTCACCCAATCAAGGAAATCAGTCAGATTAATTGGCCTGATTTTCCTTTGGTGAAACCATGCTGCTTTGGGTCTTTGAATCTTGTAACTTGTTAGATTCCAGGAAATTCATTACCGACAAAAGACATACAAGAGGGTGATGAAAAGTTTTTAGCCTAACAAAACTTCTTAAATTCTAAGCGTTATTTTGCTACTGTAGCTGGAAAGAGTGTTATTTTATTTTGCAAAGTGCCAATTTGCAGAATCATATGCTATGTTTCAGATCATTGATTGAACCATGTCAATTAAAATGTGGAATTTTCAAATGTGGAATTCCGAAAGTTCCTATTCCTGCAGAAGAAAATTTCAAAGGAAATCCATGAATGTATGATGCAAAAATTGAGTGACAAATGCCCATCATACTCCACAGTGAAGAAGTGGTGTACAAGCTTTCAGCGTGGAGATTTTGAGATTGAAGATGCAACCAAGGTATGGGATGCCTCAAACGGTGTCAACTCCTGAAATGGTTGACCATGTTCATGACCTGATTTTGGCAGATTAGTGAATATTGGCTAAAACAATGGCTGGGACATTACAGATATCTAGGGAATGTGTTGGGTATATAATCCACAAGCATCTAAGTATGCAGAAGCTGTCAGCCAAGTGAGTGCCCAAATAATATAAGAATTGTTATAATTCGACAGATCGAAGGTCCATCAAGCCTAGTATCCTATTTCCAACAGTGGCTAACCCAGGCCCCAAGTACCTAGCTAGATCCCAAGTAGTAAAACAGATTTTATGCTGCTTATCCTAGGAATAAGCAATGGATTTCTCCCAAGCTATCTCAATAATGTGTGAATGCTGATGAGAAACAACATCTAGTGGACTCTTCCAAGCTGATTTTGCAGCATTTTCAGTGAGCTTGTGCCAACGTTTTGGAATGACTAGTTACTGCTAATGAAACATAGTTACACCAATATGATCCTAAGACAAAACAACAGTCCATGCAATGGCAGCACTCAAGTTCTCCTAGGCCAAGGAAATTCAAGACCCAAAAGTCAGCAGGAAAGATCATTGTCACAATGTTTTGGGATCAGTTAAGTGGTGTAATGTTTACCAATAAGGATATGTTTTTGCACAAATGGGCAGCCATTCTTAATAAGTGTTCATTTGACTTAATGATGTTATTGGTGGACACGATCCAGGAAGCTTCACAGGAAGTGAGTGAACAAGCTGCGGCGATACATACTAAACTAACTACGGATCCCACTATGACTCCATTGTTCACACAATGTATGCCGGACATTCAGGTATCGTTGGATCAGTATCGCAATAAGATTAAACTTGGTAAGGTTAAGAAGTTTCATAGGGATGTGAATGACTGTGCCACTGGTCAGGTATATAAGTGGATGTCATCTCAGGATTCTACTACTTCTGTTCAAACAAGTGTCCATACCACGGATGATAGTTCTTCTATGAGTGATTCTAGCAGCACAAGTATTCGTTCTGATGCCTTCCGTTTTTTAGGTCGAGGCAACAGATCCGGCCCGAGGAGACGTGGCCGAGGACGTCGCGGACAAACAGATCGCAACCAGGTGCAAGAGTTCAGCTATATGCAAGGGTACAATCAGCCGCAGGGGTACAATCGGCCACTAACGCGGCTTCAGTCAACGAGAGGTCAGCAATAGTCAATATTTCAGGTACTGTCCTCACTCCTACTCAAATACAGTTGCTAGATAAAGGGTTATCCTTTGTTCCTACCACCTCTCTTGATCGTTTCACTACCTATAGGGATATAGCCCGCTTTATCAGGAGTTTACAGATCAAGTTGTTTTTTTCAGAGAAAGAAAACAATCGGGATGAATCGCTATTCCATGCAAAGTCTCGCTGGGTTCCTCCCGGCGCACTAGATACTCACATTAGGGTATTTCGGGATCTTTTGTTAAGAGATGTTAATTTACTCAACATCTCTCGGGGACAACGCAAGAATGGTAATCTTACCCGGTTACAGTATGAGGCTCTTCAGTTTCTAAGATCTAACCCTGAACTGAATATCAAATCGGCTGATAAGGGCGGGGCGGTTGTAATGCAATCCAAAGCTCAGTACCAGGCTCAAATTCATGCTCATGTGTCTAACACTTCCTGGTACACCAAACTGGATGCTGACCCTCTCCAGCCCTTCAAATAGAGATTAGCAAGGTGGTACAAGCTGCCCTTGCGGATAATATCATCACGAAAATGGAGGCGAAATTTCTCACCCAGACTCCCAGCCAAACTCCTTATCTCTATACCATACCCAAAATACATAAAACCCTTGTCAACCCTCCGGGTAGACCCATTAGATCTCTGTGGTACTATCTTGGAACCCTTGTCTAAAATGGTGGACCATTTCCTTAAACCTCAAGTCACCAAGGCTAAGTCTTTTGTCTTGGATATGACTCATTTTTTGACCCGGATTAGATCTTTAGAGGTTCAACATACTGATGTTTTGGTAGTCATGGACTTAGAAGCTTTATATAGTAATATTCCTCAAACTGAAGCTTTAAACATCGTGAAACACAATTTGACGTCCCTTCCTGCGAGGTGACACCAGGAAGTTCTTTTTTACTGAAAGGGTAGTTGATAGCTGGAATAGTCTTCCACTTCAGGTGATTGAGGCCAGCTGCGTGCCTGATTTTAAGGCCAAATGGGATCGACACGTGGGATCTATTCACAAGGTAAAGGTAGGGGAGGGTCATTAGGGTGGGCAGACTGGATGGGCCGTGGCCCTTATCTGCCGTCTATTTCTATGTTTCTATAATCGAATATCTTCAACATTTCTGATGACCCTCTCTGCTTTTGTGTTACAGAGGAATTTTTTTGAAGTACAGGGCGAGTTTTATCTCCAAACCCTTGGTGTGGCCATGGGGACAGCCATGGCGCCTAGTTTGGCCAATTTATATGTTGCCAATTTTAAAGAACAATTTCTTTACTCTTCTTCATGGATGTCTTGTGTATCGGTATGGTTACACTATATAGATGATGTGTTCCTGATTTGGTCTGATTCTTTGGAAAGATTTCATGAGTTCTTATTGTGGCTCAATACTCTTGATAACAATTTGAAATTTTCTGCGGTAACAAATATGAACACTGTCACTTACCTTGACACTGTGGTCACTAAAACATCAGGAAAATTGACCACTACTGTGTTCAGGAAACCCACAGACCACAACACATATTTACATTATTCCAGTTGTCATCCATCTCGTCTCAAACAATCTTTGCCAGTAAGCCAATTTCTGAGGATCCGTCGCATATGGTCTACCATGACAGAATTTAAAATTCAAGCAAAATTGATGACCCAATGTTTTAAAGCCCGGGGTTACCTCGATTGGACTATAAGACAGGCATATCTTAGGGCTCGGTATGCCAATCCTGAACTTCTGCTTAAACCAATGCAGAGATCTCCCTCTGATCGTCAGGTTTGTGTAATTTCGTTTTCTGACCAGGCTGATCAGGTGGCTAAGATCATTAGAAAGCATTGGAATGTACTGGGGTTTCATACCATCTTTCAAGATCCTCCTCGGATGACATTCTCTCGCCCTAAGAACTTAAGAAATTTATTAACATCTCATACTATTCAAAATGAAATCAATTCAGGGAACCATCAGGCATGTGGACATTGTAACATGTGCCGCAACACGTTATCCATTTCATGTTGGCAGCATCCACAAACCCACCATATGTACCAGCTTAGAAGCCAAACAACATATGAATCCCAGTGGGTGATTTACATAATCATATGCCCATGCAATTTAATAAATGTGGGATGCACCAGCAGGAAAATTAAGATCCGGTTATCGGAACATAAGAGTAGGATCCATATAGCAGTCAGGTCCGCCCCTCTTGTCCCCCATTGTTTAGAGAAGGGCCATGATTATTATTACATGGTTTATCCTGGAACAGCTACCGGGGGACTTCAGGGGTGACAAGACGGCCTATATCCAGCTCAGAGAACAATTTTGGATTTTCCACCTTCAGGCCGTACATCCTTATGGACTCAATGACTGTACTGAGTGGAATACGATTGTTTAATGTTTAGCTCCTCCTTTTCTTTTTTGGATTGGTCTAGTTTATCATGACGTTGCTTTTGCTTGGCTTTTA
This sequence comes from Geotrypetes seraphini, assembly GCF_902459505.1. NCBI lineage: Eukaryota > Metazoa > Chordata > Amphibia > Gymnophiona > Dermophiidae > Geotrypetes > Geotrypetes seraphini. The sequence goes on from NC_047085.1 coordinate 363,575,914, forward strand.
AGCGCCACTGCGCTTCACTCTGTTAGCTCCGCCCCCCTCCCAGCCAGCTCGAAGTTAAGTTATCGTCACTCTTCGCCTTGGGTTCCTGATGAAGGGACATTAAGTTCCCGAAACTGGGCTTGGTTGAACCTGTTCCTGGCATCAGGGCATTGGATTTTTGATCCCTGCGCCTTTTCAGCAAGTACTATGAAGTCCTTCTGAAGATAAGTCGGCTGTTTCATTTTTCGTTGAGAGGAGTTGGCTGGGGGGTTCTCAGAGTGATTTATGCTATTTATTTACACCTGTGCTTTCTAGTGTGAATCGCTGGAGAAGTTCTCCTTTCGCTGACCCTCCACACTGAGGTTGCCCACTTCACTAATATTTATTATTATTGGTTATTTCGATATCTTTGTTCAGCTCAGGTGTTTTTATAGGCAGTTTTCACCCTCAGAACCCTTAAGACTGTTTGTTGCCTTTTATTGGGTGCTGATTAAAGGAGGCATAGAAAGATAGAAAAATAAAAAGAGAGGGAAACTGCAGAAAGAAGTTCTCTTTACAAGACAATGCACCTGCTTGCAATGCCGGCAAAATGATGGATGTTTTAACGCAGTTGGGGTTTCATTGCATAGACCAGGGGTGCCCAATAGGTCGATTACGATCGACCGGTAGATCGCCACGGCAAAGTGAGACAATCATGGAGCCCATCCCGGGCTCCGTGATAGACTCACTTTGTCTTGGTGATCTACCGGGCCGATTAGCCTTCCTCTTCCCAAAGTCAATTCTGCCTTGGAAGAGGAAGTTCTGGCCAGCCAATCACTGCCTGGCTGGGCCGGAACTTCCTCTCTGACGGCAGAATTGACGTCGGGGAGAGGAATGCTAGTCGGCCTGATGCAGGGAAGCAGGGAGAGCCTGGAGTTGCGGAAGCAGCGGCTTTGGGGCCTGCTATGGATGGCGGCGGCGGCGGCGGCGGCTTGGGAGCCTGTTCCCCGATGGTAGCGGTAGTGGCTTGGGGGAGAGCAGGGAGAAAGAAAGAAAGAGGGCAGGCAGGGAGACAGAAGGAAAGAAGAGAAACAGAAAAAAAGAAAGGGGGCATGAAGAGAGAAAAAAAGAAAGGGAGGCAGGGAGAGAGGAAGAAAAAGTTGGGGGAGGGAATGAGGTCTGGAGGAGACGAAGCATACAGGCTGAAAGAAGGGAAGAAAGATTGAATGCACAGTCAGAAGAAGAAAGTGCAACCAGAGACTCATGAAATCACCAGACAACAAAGGTAGGAAAAATGATTTTATTTTAAATTTAGTGATCAAAATGTGTCTGAATTTATATCTGCTGTCTATATTTTACACTATGGTCCCCTTTTACTAAACCGCAATAGCGGTTTTTAGCACAGGGAGCCTATGAGCTTCGAGAGCAGCGCTGGGCATTCAGCGCAGCTCCCTGCACTAAAAACTGCTATCGTGGTTTAGTAAAAAGGGAGGGGGGTATTTGTCTATTTTTGTATGGTTGTTACTGAGGTGACAGTGCATAGAGTCATCTGCTTTGACCTCTTTGAAAAAATCCCGGAATAGGAATGATAATTAACATTTTCTATGCGTACAGTGTGCTTTGTGGGTTTTTGTTTTTTAAATTTTATTGTTGGTAGATCATTTTGACTTGGTCATTTTAAAAGTAGCTCGCAAGCCCAAAAAGTGTGGGCACCCCTGGCATAGACCATCCACCCTACTCACCAGATCTTGCTCCATCTGATTATTTTCTGCTTCCAAACCTTAAAAAGAGTTTGAAAAGAAGACAATTTTCAAGTGATTTGGAAGTGATATGCATCAGCGGAGCAGTATTTCGGTGACCAGACATCAGAGTGTTTTTTGGAAGGGTTACAGAAGCTTCAGACACAATGTGCCAAATGTGTTGAACATAGGGGTGAATATGTGGAATAACTTGTAAGCTTCATGGCTCCATGTCATTCCCTTCTTGATTTGGCTGAGAACTTTTCAGCACCCTTTTGTACTGGCTGGGCCCCAGTTTGTCTCATGCCAGTGCTGAGGAGGAAAACGAGTAGCAGTTTGGACAAGGAAGTAGGAGGTGGAACTGAGCCTGATCATAGAGGGTATAGGCGAGAGTCTACCTCCAGCATACTTCTATTTTTTGGGGGGAGGGAGGGGGGCTCTTCTATAAGTATATAACTTTTAGGGAGTTTCATATCATACTTAATAGGGGACAAATGTCCTGTGTTGTGACAGGTAATATCAAGGAAAAGTCAATATTCAGACATGGTAGGGCCAATATTCAGCGGCACAATATCTAGTTAATCCAGTGGTCTCAAACTCAAACCCTTTCCAGGGCCACATTTTGGATTTATAGGTACTCGGAGTGCCTCAGAATAAATAGTTAATGCGTTTGTAAAGAATTGACAATTCTGCATGAGGTAAAAATCTTAGTTTATAAATCTTTCCTTTTGGCTAAGTCTTAGTAATAATATTGTAATTTATAGCTAAAGAGACATATGATCAAGAAACTCTTTTATTTTACTTGTGTGATTATGATAAACATACCGAGGACCTCAAAATAGTACCTGGTGGGCTGCATGTGGCCCCCGGGCCGCGAGTTAGAGACCACAGAGTTAATCTTATCCAAATGTTTCACAGATATTCAATGAATGTATTTGATTAAGTAATGCTACTAAATTGTATGGCCCAATTTAACTGATTAACTGGATTATGGTTGTATTAGCACTGTCTGGCTTTATGCTAAACACGGCATACTTACATCTTCAACTTCACCCAGACATACCCAATAAATTTTGTCCAGTAAACAATTGGCCAGGTGATTCAAAGTTATTTGGGTAGGGTCTATGATGATTCATCACGGCCGATTCATTGTTGAATTGGCCACAATAAATCATCCAGGGCAGCACTTGACCCCCCTGCATCCCCCACCCCAAGGTAGGAGCGCCCCCCACCCGCCCCGCATACATCTTGAAAAGTTTGCCGGCGTGAACAGAATCTTTCACGCCATGATCACGCCATCCTCAGCTCCTTTCTGACGTCACATCCTGGTCCCATGACTAAGAAGTGATGTAAGAAGGGAGCCAAGGCTGGCCAAGCAGGGGGTAGAATATGCTGCTTGCACCGGCAACCTTTTCACGAGGTATTTGGGGGGTGGGGGGGGCAGAGAGGAGGAGAAGCACTGACGGGGGTGGGAGGGATGGGAAGGAGGAGATACACCGGTATAGGGTTGGAGAAGGAGAATGGGGAGTTGTATATACCACCTTATTGTCACTTTGGCATTTCAAAGTTGACATTCAAAGCGGTGGGCACTAGAACATTAAGTGACTTGCCCAGGATCACCAGGTGCAGCACCGGGATTTGATCTCATAACCTCTGGATGCGGAGGCATTAGCTCAATCAGTGAGCAACAGCCTTGAAAGTAAAGAAACATAGAAACATGATGGCAGATAAAGGCCAAATTACCCATCCAGTCTGCCCATCCTCAGTAACCATTATCTCTTCCTCTCTCTAAGACAGTGTTTTTCAACTTCTTCAAGCCAAGTACCCCGTAAGCCTAACAAATACCAACCGAGTATCCCTGCCCAAGCTCTGCCCCAGACCCCATCCCCATAATAATAGTAGTAATTGTAATGCAATTTCTTCCATCCATTTTTCATATACACACAATATAATCTTAATACATAATGGTAACCACAAAATAAAAAAAAACCACAAAGCACACTGTACACACAGAAAATGTTACTGTATTTTGTGCACCATAAGATGAGCCTGACCATAAGACGCACCTAAGTTTAGAGGAGGAAAACAAGAAAAAAAAATATTCTGAGCCAAATGTTGTACTAATATATTTCATAAAATATACCAGGCTCTGCACCCAGCCCCCCTCACTCCTTGCCAGGCTCTGTACCCAACCTCATACTCCTTGTCAGGCTCTGCACCCTGTCCCCCCTCCCTGCCAGGCTCTGTACCCTGTCCTAACACCATGCCTTGTATCCTGTCCCCCCTCTGGTGATCTAGTGGTAGGCCGGGACAGGGTACAAGGCCTACCACCCATACCTTTTTAACCCCCCCCAATCGTACCTTTTGAAATCCCCCTTAAATCCTAGTGGTCCTGCGCTGCTCCCTGAATGGCTGCCGCCAGTTCTTGCGAGTCCTGCAAGATCTGATGGAAGCAATTCAGGTAGCAGCGCAGGCCCAGGCTGGAGCACTTAAAGCTTGCTCCTGCCTTGTGCGCCACTGACCCCCGACATAATGAGGCAGCCGTCCAGCTTGGGAAGAGCAGGAACGCAGAAAGCTTGCTCCTGCCGATACACCGCTGGACCACCAGGATTTAAGGGGGATTTCAAAATGTATGGGAGGAGGGGTAAAAAATTGTTACATTCGCTCCATAAGATGCACAGACATTTCCACCCACTTTTGGGGGGAAAAAGTGCGTTTTATGGAGCGAAAAATACTGTAATTATCATTTATATTCGGAGGGGGGTGTTCAAAGAGGTCAAGGCCGATGTCTTTAAAATATGCAATCAGTAACAACTATAGAAAAATTGACAAATATGGAGCAAAATATAGATACCAGATATAAATTCACAAAATTGGCACATTTTGATCACTAAATTCAAAATAAAATTATTTTTCCTACCTTTGTTGTCTGGTGATTTCATGAGTCTCTGGTTGCATTTCCAATATTTATTTCTTTCTGCCTCCTGCACGCTTCCTCTCCTCCAGACCCCTTTCTCTTCCCCAAACACCATCTCTCTCTCTCACTGTCCCTCCATGAATCCAACTTTTCTTCCTCTTTCCTCCTCCTATACTGATAATATGTCTCCCTCTCTCTCTCTCTCACTGTCCATTTGTCTTGAGAGATCAAGGCATCTCTCCCACCCCTTCTACTGCCACATCCAACATTTCTCCCTCTCTCAACCCTCAGATCATGTGCAGCTTTTTTCACCACTGCCCTCCAGCCCCCATGCTCATTTCTCCTTCTGTCATCCATCTCCAGCACAATGCCACATTTCTCCCTCCATCACTATGTCCAACATTCCTCCCCTTTGCATCTCCTTCAATCTGTCCCTCTGTTCCCGCTCCATGACCATAGCCAACATTTCTCCCTCTCATCCTTCTATTCATGCATCTCTTCCTCACTCCTCTCTCTCTCTCTTTGCTAAATTTTCCTTTTTTCCTTTCCCCATTTGCACCATCTCTCACTCCCACAATCATGCCCATCTATTCTCCCTTTCTATCCCCTCCCTTCTGTATCCCATGTTCATGCCCCTTCCCTTCCTTCTATGTCGAGTTCGTGCCCCTCCCCTGAAGCCGACCCATTCACAGAAGCCGCAGGCGCCGCTGGGGATCCCTGCCTGCCCCCTCGCTGAAGCTGCCGCCACTAGGGATGCCTCCCTGCCTCAGTCTGCCTGCCCACTGTACTACCCTCAACCCCGAAGCCAACCCGGTTCTGACATGCTCCATCTCCCCCCAGCAGCAACTCCACACAGGGATGGGCCATGGTGCATGCAGCGACTCACACGCTGCACATGGCCAACCCACAAGCCTTCCGCCTGGCGTCAATTCTGATGTTGGAGAGAAGGTTCCGAGCCAGCCAGTCACTGCCTGGCTGGCCCGGAACTTTATCTCCATCATCAGAATTTCATTAGAGTAGACACTCAGAATCCTGCATTAGAGTTGACACTCAGAATCCTAGATGTCTACTCTATTGCAGATTTTGGTATTATCTGCAAAGAGACAAATCTTATTCGACAGCCCTGCAGCAATATCGTTTATAAAAATGTTAAAAAGAACAGGCCCAAGAATAGAACATTGAGGCACACCATTGGTAAAATCCCTTTCCCTCAGAGTGATCTCCATTGACACTACCCTCTGTCGCCTTCCACTCAACCAGTTCTTGACCCAACCCATCACTTTGGGACCCATCCCGAGGGCACTCGGTTTATTTATTAGACGTCTGTGTAGAACTCTGTCAAAGGCTTTGCTAAAATCTAAATACACCACATCTAGCACACTCCCTCTATCCAATTATCTGGTCAGCCAGTCAAAGAAATTGATCAGATATGTCTGACAAGACCTACTTCTAGTGAATCCATGTTGCCTCCAGTCCTGTAATCCACAGGATTCCAGAAACTTCACCATTCTCTGTTTTAAAAACGTTTCTATTAATTTGCTTACCATAGAAGGAGAGGCATCGACAGGAGGGCAGAGAGGAGGAGAGGCATCAGTGGGGAGGTGGGGGGGGGGAGGAGGAGGAGAGGCACCAGCGGTTTGGGTAGAGGGGGGAGAAGAGGAGAGACGTTGACCGGAGGGAGGGGAGGTGAGAATTAGAGGCATGATTCATCACGGCTGTCATGGAGAGGACTATTCATCACAGTCATTTCATTGCGGCTGCGATAAATCGTCCCATTCCGATCTGGGTAGATCTTTTGAATATTGAACTCTGTTCAGCTAATGAAAGTCCAGAGGCATGCAGAGGAAAGGGAGAGGAATGGAACTCTTAGTGAATTGAGCCTTTTGAATCTTCTATCATTCAAGTGATTCATTCCTTCCAACTGTAAATTTGTTGTAGGACCTGTTTCTTGCAGAAAGACCTGAAGGAGGCTAACTGGGCTCCCAGTGTAAATCACATTCAGTTTGGTGAAAGGGAGATCATGGACGAGCACGTTAGCATTGATAGAGTCTTGCCATCACACTATTCTTGTATACCATAAGGCAGAATTATTGGCCAGCAGCTCAGCATCTTGATTAGCAGAATAAGGCCATGTGCAAGCATGTCATAAATGGAGTTCAAAGAGCCACAAATGACTTGGGTCTTTATGTTTATAAAACCTATTAATGAGAATGTCCTTCGGTAAATATTTGCATTTGAACAGATGGAAGTTATTTTTCTTTACTATAATCTCAACAGAGCAACAGTGATGATGTCTGAAACTGAAGTGAGATAGTGTATTCGAGGGCACAGTGAATGTGCTTATCGTTTCTTTTGTGAAAAAGCCAGGAAACCTTTTTAAAAAGCCGAAATGTGTACATAGAATAACCTCTCCAGGTAAGTGTTAACGTTGAAAAGGTCTGCAGTGTTGAAACAGGGAAGAAGAATGGGAGACTTGGTAAGAACATAAGAATTGCCACTGCTGGGTCAAACCAGTGGTCCATCATGCCCAGCAGTCCGTTCATGCGGCGGCCCTCTGGTCAAAGACCATTGCCCTAACTGAGACTAGCCCTATCTGAGTATGTTCTGGTTCAGCAGGAACTTGTCTAACTTTGTCTTGAATCCCTGGAGGGTATGTTCCCCTATGACAGACTCCGGAAGAGCGTTCCAGTCTTCTACCACTCCCTGGGTGAAGAAAAACTTCCTTACGTTTGTACAGAATCTATCCCCTTTTAACTTTAGAGAGTGCCCTCTCGTTCTCCCTACCTTGGAGAGGATGAACAATCTGTCCTTATCTACTAAGTCTATTCCCTTCAATACCTTGAATGTTTCGATCATGTCCCCTCTTAATCTCCTCTGTTCAAGGGAGAAAAGGCCCAGTTTCTCTAATCTTTCACTGTACGGCAACTCCTCCAGCCCCTTAACCATCTTAGTCGCTCTTCTCTGGACCCTTTCGAGTAGTACCGTGTCCTTCTTCATGTATGGCGACCAGTGCTGGATGCAGTACTCCAGGTGAGGGCGCACCATGGCCCGGTACAGCAGCATGATAACCTTCTCAAATCTGTTCATGATCCCCTTCTTTATCATTCCTAGCATTCTGTTTGCCCTTTTTGCCACCGCCACACATTGCATGGATGGCTTCATCGACTTGTCGATTATAACTCCCAAGAAGAAAAACTGTCGCAAATAGAGGTAAGCCATGAGGATGTCCTCCAACAGATAGATAGATTGAAAAGTGACAAATCACCGGGCCTGGACGGAATCCACCCAAGAGTATTAAAAGAATTAAGAAACAAAATAGCAGAAACACTCCGACAAATTTGCAACCTATCCTTGAAAACTGGGGAGATCCCGGAGGACTGGAAAATAGCAAATGTTACACCTATCTTTAAAAAGGGATCGATGGGTGACCCGGGGAACTACAGGCCGCTAAGCTTGACTTCAGTTCCGGGCAAGATGGTAGAAGCGCTGATAAAGGACAGCATCTATGAGCACATAGAAAAAAAATGGACAAATGAAAGCGAGCCAGCATGGCTTCTGCAAGGGAAGATCGTGCCAAACAAACTTACTGCACTTCTTTGAAGGGATAAACAGCCAGATGGACAAAGGGGAACCCACAGACATCATTTATCTCGACTTCCAAAAAGCCTTTGACAAGGTACACCATGAGCGGCTACTTAGGAAACTGTGGAACCACGGGGTGGAAGGGGACATATACAGATGGATTAAACACTGGTTAGCAGGCAGAAAGCAAAGGGTTGGAGTGAAAGACCACTACTCGGATTGCAGGAGGGTCATGAGTGGCGTTCCGCAGGGGTCGGTGCTTGGACCGCTGCTGTTCAATGTATTTATAAATGACCTAGAAACAGGGACAAAGTGTGAAGTTATAAAATTTGCGGATGACACAAAACTCTATAGCAGGGTTAGAACCACAGAGGAATGTGAAGACCTACAAAGGGACCTGAACAAACTGGAGGAGTGGGCTAATAAATGGCAGATGAACTTCAATGTAGAGAAATGCAAGGTCATGCATATAGGGAAAAAAAACCTGATGTTCAGCTATAAAATGGGGGGATTAGTACTAGGGGAAAGTAACCTTGAAAAAGACTTGGGTGTGCTGGTGGATACAACAATGAAGTCAACGGCACAATGCGCAGTAGCTGCAAAGAAAGCAAACAGAATGTTGGGTATTATTAAAAAAGGTATTACAACCAGAACAAAGGAAGTCATCATGCCACTGTATTGTGCGATGGTGCGCCCGCATCTGGAGTACTGTGTCCAATATTGGTCGCCGTACCTTAAGAAGGACATGGCGATACTAGAGAGGGTTCAGAGAAGAGTGACGAAAATGATAAAAGGTATGGAAAACCTTCCATATGCAGACAGGTTAGAAAGGCTGGGGCTTTTCTCCCTGGAAAAGCGGAAACTCAGAGGAGACATGATAGAGACTTTCAAGATCCTGAAAGGCATAGAGAAGGTAGAGAGGGACAGATTCTTCAGCCTATTGGGAACCACAAGAACAAGGGGGCACTCGGAGAAATTGAAAGGGGACAGGTTTATAACCAATGCTAGGAAGTTCTTTTTCACTCAGAGGGTGGTGGGCACCTGGAATGCGCTTCCGGAGGTTGTGATAGGACAGAGTACACTATGGGGTTTTAAAAAAGGATTGGATAAATTCCTGAAGGATGCGGGGATTGAGGGATACAGATAGAGGTAGAGATAGGATTATGAAAGGGTATAGATAGAAGCATAAAGGGGAATAAAGGGTTTTAGACAAGGATCACCTTACAGGTCATGGACCTGATGGGCCGCCGCGGGAGCGGACTGCTGGGCGCGATGGACCTCTGGTCTGACCCAGCGGAGGCAACTTCTTATGTTCTTATGTAGATCTCCTGGTTGGTATTTGTTCTTTTATTTCCACAGCTTTGCTTTTACACCTTAGGTTTACAGCTCAGTTTGAACCAAAACTGGAAGTTGGTTCCTTTAGCCATGATTTGTAGCTACCTATGGAGTTCCCCCAACTTATTTAATTATTTCAGTCACTGGAGTGACCAATGGCATAGCCATAGATTGGCCTGGGTATGCCGAGGCCCACCCCATCTATTGATCCATGAGGTACCAGAACACTTTAGTGATGGTGCCTCACTCCCCTCTCTTCCTCTTCTCCATCCTCAGCCTGGCATCTGTAAAAATAAAAATAAAAAATTGCATTTATGTACGGGGGTGGGGGTGAAAAGGGCCCTCCCAGGTTAAATCTGAGCCCACCCAAATGATAGGTTTGGCTATTCCCTAAGTGACAGTCTTCAGGCCAGAGCCATGTATCAGAGTTCCTACTGAAACCCTGCAGTTATAAGCCCTAAATCTTGCTACAAGGTGTACAGTGACTGTGGGTTCCTCTCTCCAGGCACTATGAGGACTGTCTTTACTGCATCTGCAGCTTCAACTAAACTGGAACATTATCAACGAGCCACAGGGCTTGACTTTGATATTTTTGTATCGGATGCAATACCTTGCAGGCCTTACTTTCAGTATGCTTTTAAATTCATAAAGGTTTGTCACACTGAAATACAGTATTTGCTACTCATCATATTTATTTCAGCATGTGATTCCTGAAAAATGAAATAAAGTAGTTCAGTCGGCAATGCCAGGTTCTCTAAGTGAGACAGAGCCACGGGTTATGCCTGAAGCCACTTGTCAGCAAGGGTCCAGGTAGTGTTCTTCTGCTTCTTATACACAGTTGTCTGTGAACAAAGGAGTGACATGATTTTATCACAGAGATGACATACTTGAAAAGCTGATTCATTTCAAATATGAATATTGCAGTCAGGCCAAACAGCAGCAGTAAACTTAGTGTAGCAATGGCAGGAGGCCAGTTTAAAAGTGTTGTGCGTTAGGCAGCAGCTGCAATCAAAACATTAAGTTGGCAGGAGAAGCCCTGATTCGTGGAATATAGAGGCAAGGTGACTGGGATCCAGATGGCAGTAGAAGAAGCAGGAGCAGCATACGGAATGCATGTGACAAGTAGCTTGTGGTGGGAGCAACAAGTCATAACTTCTGTCTGCCTGTTGATTCTGAAGTGCACACTGAGAGTGAGGTTTGGGTTGTTCAGCTAGCATTTATGTGGTCAGAATTTTGGTTGGGCTATGGGCCATATATCCTACCCCTTCCCAATATCTGTGTTTGAAGCTGAAAGAGAAAATACACCTATAGGACAAATATTTAAGTCTAGAAAAGTGGAGCAATATTCGGTAACACTATGTAATGATCAGGCAAAAAAGACTGGATTTGCACAAGAATCACCGATAAAGTCAGGTTAAGTTGTATAACATAAGATAGCACCGCTTTGGGCAAAATGATCCATAAATTCTGGGCCCTCTGATTTGTGATTTATGCTATTATTTCAAGCTGTCATGGGCGGTGTTATTTAAATCAAGGCTCTGAATCAAATTGTAGACATTGTGGGTCACATTGAAAAATCTGTAAGCCCTCTTTCAAAGTAAACATACAGTAATTAACAAATAAACGTGGCGGAAGGAACAAAATAAACCTCAGAAAACAAAAAAAAAAATAAAAACAGCAGTGCTTTTTACCCACTTGTTAAAAAAAGGTAGATTTGCGGAAAATCAAGTGAAAAAGATGACTTGTTGAAGGAACTGGACCTACACACTCCTACAGTTTCGTCCTCCTAATTATCCTAGAAATTTTGGTTCATCCAACCATTTCCAGAGAAGGGAAATCAGTAAAACTAGAGGACATAAACTGAAGTTGAGGGGTGGTTGACTTAGGAGTAATGTTAGGAAATTCTTTTTCACGGAGAGGGTGGTAGATGCCTGGCATGCCCTCCCGAGGGAGGTGGTGGAAAGGAAAATGGCGACGGAATTAAAAAAAAGTGTGGGATGAACACAGAGAATCTCTAACTAGAATATGAATGAGCAAACTTTTTCAATCTGAATCCCGCAAAGGAGATGGTTTGGATAGGCTGGTGTACGCTTCAAAGGCAACTCCAGTAGTTGGAACCTAATGACAGTACCAGGTGGACTTCTAAGGTCTGTGGCTCAGAAGAAACAAAGAAAAAAAAAAGACAATTTAATCATGAAATTATAATATGTGTAGTTATAGGGCAGACTGGATGGATCGTTCAGGTCTTTATCTGCTGTTATTTACTATGTTACTACCATGTTTGCCCGAAAATAAGACAGTGTCTTCTATTAATTTTGGGACAAAAAAAAACCATTAGGGCTTATTTTTGGGGGATGTCTTATTTTTTTGCATGTACAACAATCATCTCTCCCTTCCTCTCCTCCACTCCAATTCTTCCTCTTTCCTTTTCTACCCCCTTCATGTGCAGCATCTTTCCTCCTCTGTCACCCATCCCCTTGTGCAGCATCTTTCTATCCCTCCCTCCCATCCTACTGGCCCTCCCACCGTGAGACTGACATACCTCTGCTCCAAGGCCTCCAAAAACAGCAGTGACGGCAGCTGTTTTTGGAGGACTCAGAGCAGAGGTATATCAAGTCTCACCGGGGTTGGGATCGCTGAATTGACAAGTCCGATTTTTTTCGGCAAATCAGGCAGCACTAGTGTCATGGATGGAGTCGGGGAGTGTTGAGGACATTCGGAGGGGAAGGAGCTTTGGGGGGTCGATCTTAACTAGGACTTATTTTGGGGGTAGGGCTTATATTAGGAGGTAGGGCTTATTTTTGGGATAGGTCTTATTTTCAGGGAAACAGGGTAGGTTAAATTTCCCTCTCCTCCTGAAAAGAAAACTGTATACTATATATAACCATATACATTTTCCCCCATCATAGCTGATAGGAATGTTTCTTACTGTATAGCAATTGCTGTTAGGAAGTGATTGGATGTCGGCGTTCTGGGTTTTCCCACTCTTTCTGCCACTCTCTTTCCCATTTGGTACATGGTTAAGGATTAAGCAGAATGCTTTTCCTTCCTCTTGAAAAGTGCTGATTTAGGGGCTCAACCCATTTCCTACTTTTCAGATAGTGATTGTCTGGCAAGCCCTGGTTTCATGCAGCTTTACCATTGTAGATAAGTTAGTTATGTTGATCTGTTGACTGGCTACTTCTGTGTTCATGAGACCTGAATAGGGTGCTGTGAAAGTGGAGTTAAATAGACTCACTGATGGCTGTTTTGGTTGTTCGCAAGAGGAAATTGCCTGCATGCTCTCATTTCTCTGGGTGCCATTTTCAGCTGGCAATGAGTAATATTTTCTGCTAATATTTTGTTTCTAGTGGATGATTATTTAGGATTGCAGCTAGCTTTACCTGCTGATGATTCTGGGTGTCAGTGTATACATAGCCTTGCGTCAAACGCTTGAGAACAACTTAGCTCCACACATCCCGCAGGTTCATAGACAACAACGTGGAAGACAAAGGCGCGCGCCGACAACTGAGTGCAAGACGGAGGCGCGCGCCGAAGAAAATTACTGTTTTTAGGGGCTCCGACGGGGGTTTTGTTGGGGAGCACCCCCAGTTTACTTAATACAAATCGCGCCGGCGTTGTGGGGGGCTTGGGGGGTTGTAACCTTTGGGGGGTTGTAACTTTTTCCCTAAAAACAGGGAAAAATTGAAGTTTTCAGTAAAATGTGGGGGGTTACAACCCCCTAAACCCCCCACAACGCCCCCACAACGTGGCGCGATCTGTATTAAGTAAAGTGGGGGGATTCCCCCCCACACACCCCCCATCGGGCCCCTAAAAACAGTAATTTTCTTCAGGGTGCGCCTCCGCGCTGCGCTCAATTGTCTGCTCGCACCTTTGTCCCGGCGCGCTTTTGACCTGACACCCATCCCGCATGCTGTTCTTCCAGTAATCAAATCCACGTCTGGGTTTCTTGTCTGCCTTCTTCACTAGGGTCAGCCCATTAAGTATCATGCTTGTAAGGCACCATACAAATGTCATTTCTTTATCGGTAACAGTGTCACAATATCAAGCGTACACACTACAAACAGTGTCATCACTAGTAATGTTACATGGCTATACTATCATCATTGAGAACCGGAAGCTTATCACCTTGAAAAGCAAAATAAAGTTTCAGAGTTGTTCCCAAGATAAAAAAAAAAAAAAAAAGAAAAGGACTCATCAGTGAGCTGAGAACAAGGGAAGCTGATTATGTCAGTGTGAGCAAGGGCAGGGCCTGGTGCCTTGATAAACATAGTCCCACACAGCGGTTTAAATGTGAAACAAAACAGTTTGTTTATGTGCAGGGAAACGGGCGGCCTGTTTCCTCCACAAGTCAGGAGAAAATAAACCCCCAAATCAGTCCTTGTATTCATAAAGTTCTCTCCTGTGGCTTGCTCCTGCAGGGCCATGGTGTTTATTAGCCTGTCTCTCAAAAGGTTGCAGAAAGAGTTTGTCCCAGAATTAAAGTTCTGTTTTTCAAAAGTGGGCAAAGCTTGGTCCCGAGTTCCAAGGTTACAATTTCAACAGGGTTCCAATCCAAGATAAACTTGATCTACCTGAGGAGAGCCTCTGTAGCCTGTTCTTCTGCGATGGAGGTAGAGGTTGGAGGGCTTCTCTCCTCTCCTCTGGGCCTTCCTGACTGAGCTGTGCTGAGGGGTTTTATCCTGCCTTGATCTTGCCCTCCCTGCTGTGCCTTTGCTAAGTCATCCCATCCCTGCTCTGTAGCTTGACTTTTAACGTGGCTGTGACTGTGAGGGAGTGCTCTTAAGGGGGGATGAGGGACGGTAGCTTACTTTAAACTCCCTCATACTGGTATTCAAATTCCTTTTCTTCCAACTGATTCTCTTTATGACTTTGGGCAGCTCATCTTCCGTTGCCTCATGTATGAATTTGCTGCTATTCATTTTAAAACATTTATCTGGGTAGCAGCACTGCTATCTGGATAAATAGTGTTGGGACAGTATGGGGCGGAGTCGGGGTGGACATACAAGTTATGCAGGTAGCACCAATTTTTAGCACACGCAATGAAGGACAGTAAAAAGATGAATGTCACTGCTATCTGGATAGTGCCGCTGGCTCGCTGCTCTATCCAGGTATTCAGTGGCAGCCAGCATCTGGATGTGATTGCTGACTATCAGGATTTTTTTTTGGCAACAGTGGCCGCTGTTTGAAGAAAAAAAAAAAAAAAAAAAATAGCCTAGTCTGCCTGACGGCTAAGCTTGTTCTTTCAGTGCCCAGGCTGAGAGCGTTGTAGCCATTGTTAAGTCGTGACACCAAAAAGCCAGGCACCAGGCCCATGTTATACTTTACATACCGTTGCGCAAGGTCTGCTATGCCATGGCTGGGCTAAGGGAAATAGGAGAGTTGGTGGCAAACGAAGGCTCGTTGCACCGTAGACCAGAGGTAGAGGTTAAACAAGTGGGAGTTATTGGATCGTTATGATTTCTGAGAGGATCTTTTTGGAATTTATATCTGGTTGTTAATTTATTATATTGTTTAAAATGCTTTTGTAATTTATCTTTGGAAATTTTATAATAAAATGTTTCAGACAAAGGTAGCCAGTTCCAGCTGAGCTAGAGGTCCAAAGGAGATGTGAGAACCTGCCAGAATTAAAACGAAAAGAGAGATGTAATAGTTTAAAATATTGAAGAACATGGTAGTCTACGGTGTCTTTCTCTGACTGATGATTTCCTTATGTGGGGAAGTACTTTAGAATATCCTGCTCACACAAACCTATGCTATGCATCATTGCAAACTAACTGACCTGTTAAGACAGGGGTAACTGTTTGTATGAGTGCTTTCCTTTACAAAGCTCTACTGTATGACATCCAAAGACAAATACGATCGTCCTGGCATTGTTCTACCTGTTATAAAGGGTCTTCATTCTGGTCTCTTGCCAGGAATGTTTTATTAGTTTTGGCTCTGGTAGACAAAGTTTCCTTGGCTTGGTTGCAAATTCATAGTTCATGTTTCTGTAGCTCTTGTGAATACAGTATGAGTGCTGTAGTATCTAGATATATAAAAGGGAATTAAAAGTTGTCTGGAAAAAAACAACAACAGCTCATTTACCAATTAAAGGATCTTTGTGACAGTGCTTTGCCAATGTAATGGAATTGATTCTTAGGGCCCTTATGAGTAAAGTGCATTAAGCAGTTAACTCAGGAATTAGCATGTGCTTTTAGAGCAGTGTCCCGTGCATTTTTTGGCATGGCGGCATATTTAGTGTGACCATATGGCTCCAGAAAAAAGGGGACGGATTGAGACATCCGGGTTTTACTTCCATTGAAAGCAATGGAAGTAAGGAGAACAGATTGAGACATCTTGGCTGCTTTCAATGGAAGTAAAACCTGAATGTCTCAATCTGTCCCCTTTTTTATGGTCACACTAGGCATACTAAACCCAGTGCCCCGGCCAAAAGGCATCTGGAAGTGTGTGGATGTCAATGTGATGATGTCATCACATCGATGTCTGCGCATGTGCGGAGGCCCTCCTGCCGCGACCCCGAACCTGCCACTTTGCCGGTGGGAGATCCGGAAGGAGGAGAGGTGCAGGGAGAAGAGGAGTCGTTGACGCTGGCAGACTGCCTACAGGACGTGCCTCTCGCTGCGAGAGGCACATCCTGTAAGCATTCAGCCTTGTCGGGGCACATTCATTTTTTGGGTTGCTCAGATTGAAGACCGAGAGCTGTTTCTCTTTGGGATAGATTCTGTAATTGGGTGCCTAAAGTTAGGTGCCCATTGCATGTCAATCATACTTAGGCACCTGTGACAGAGGGTATGCTTCCTTGGGTTCAGCTCATGGCCACCATCAGAAATTTCTGGGCCCCTTACTGAGCAATCCTATTGGGCCCCCCACGCACCCCTTCCCCCCCTCCGACCCCCCCCTTCTTCCATGGGCCGAATACACACATACTTTTCTCTGTCGCCGCACTCTTTGACCAAAAGATTTTTAAGCCTGCAACCACGTCAAGGTAGACTCTTTCAGCTGGGCCCTAACCTAACCTAAACTAATCTATACCTATCTATTCTAAACTAACATATGTCTAATACTGAACTAATAACAAACTAACAAACATCTGCATAATAAATAACTAATAAATAATAGTGCTAGTAGCTATAATTCACTTTTGAATGTAAAATCTCAGTTAAGGATTTCTTTTGACCTTTGTAGGCCAGAAGTAGATCACAATTGCACAATATTTTTTGTAACAAGTATTAAATGTGTTTTTATAAATACTGTAAGCTTAATAAATATATCAGAAAAAACTACACATCTGAGCGCATATCTGAACATACACATCTGTATGATCCCATCCTCCTCTGCTTGCCTATAGCTGCATCATGCATGTAAAAAATGTACGATATGTTGATATGTGCACCTTCCTTCCTTCCCATCCATCCTCCTCAGCCTGTCCTTACACATCCACAGCTGCATGTTAATGATGATGTATATGTTATGATGATAAAAATAAATAAGTGCATATGAGCACATCATTAACATGCAGCTATGGATGAATATAAAAAAGAAACAATATTCTGTACAATTGTCAATTTATAAATCAGCGTCTTCTCCCCATTCTCTCTTCCCCATTTCCCTTCAGCGTCCTCAGCCCACTCTCTCTCCACTTTCCTTCAGCACACGCACATAAAAACAAGCAAGTAATTTATATCATTTTCATTCTATTCATTCATAGAAATTAAAGTCTAAATAATGCTAGTCACATAACAAAACATGATTTTACAAAAATAATTCCCTGCACAGTCAAGCCTGCAAGGATTACTAGATGTCTTTCAGTAGCTACCCTCCCTCCCTCCCCCTTACCTTCGTGGCCAAGTCAAAATGATCTACCAACAATAAAATTTTAAAAACACAAAGCACACTGTACGCAGAGAAAATGTTAATTATCATTTATATTCCGCGGGTTTTCAAAGAGGTCAAGGCAGATGACTTTATGCAATGTCACCTCAGTAACAACTATACAAAAATAGACAAATATTCCACCTCCCTTTTTACTAAAACGCGATAGCGGTTTTTAGCGCAGGGAGCTGCGCTGAATGCCCCACGCTGCTCTCACCGCTCATAGGCTCCCTGCGCTAAAAAACACTATTGCGGTTTAGTAAAAGGGGGCCATAGTGCAAAATATAGACAGCATATATAAATTCTCAAAGCAGACACATTTTGATCACTAAATTGAAAATAAAACCATTTTTCCTACCTTTGGTAATTTCATCAGTCTCTGGTTGCACTTTATTCTTCTGACTGTGCATCCAATATTTCTTCCCTTCTTTCAGCCTCCTGTATGCTTCCTCTTCTCCAGACCTCATTCCCTCCCCAAACTTTTTCTTTGTTTCACCCTGCCCCCTTCTTTCTCTCTCCACACCCTCTTTCGTTCTGTATGTCTGTCTTTCTCTCTCTCTCTTTCCGTGCCCCATTTTTCTTTGTTTCACCCTGCCCCCTTTCTTTCTTTCTGGCTTCCTGTCCCCCCTTTCTTTCTTTCTCCCTGCCCTCCCCTATGCCACCACCATTGGGAAAATGCTGCCACCGCCACTGGTGAATAGGCTGCCACTGCCGCCATTGGGAACAGGCCGGCGCCGAGTTCGCCCTGCTTCTCTTCCCTGCGGGGCCGACCAACTCTCGCCACCCGACGTCAATTCTAAAGTCGGAGAGGACGTTCTAGGCCAGCCAGGCAGCGATTGGCTGGCCCAGAACGTCCTCTCCGATGTCAGAATTGACGCGAGTGGCGAGAGTTGGCCGGCCCCACAGGGAAAAGCAGGGAGAACTTGGCGCCGGCCTGTTCCCGATGGTGGCGGTGGCACTCAAGTGGCTAAAGAGCCACAGTTTGCCGGCCTAGGGAGAACACTGGAGGGTGGCCAGCTGTGCATCCCCTTGGGACGTAAAACCGGGGTGGGGCGGGGCGGACCGCCCCCCCCCACCCTGGTATGCCACTTTCTGTACCTCACTCCCTTCCTATGACCAAAAATTCTCCTTTCTTCTATTCCCCGTGTACACAACCATCTCTTTCCTTCCCTTCCTCTCTCCCAAGTTCATGCCTTCTGTGTCCAAAAATGCATTCTCTCCCCCACCTCAGCATCTCTTTCCCTCCCTTCCTCTCTCCCAAGTCCATGCCTTCTTTGTCCAAAAACCCATTTCCTCCCCCACCTCAGCATCTCTTTCCCTCCCTTCCTCTCTCCCAAATCCATGCCTTCTGTACCCAAAAATGCATTCCCTCCCCCACCTCAGCATCTCTTTCCCTCCCTTCCTCTCTCCCAAGTCCATGCCTTCTGTGTCCAAAAACCCATTCCCTCTCCCACCTCAGCATCTCTTTCCTTACCTTCTTCTCTCCCAAGTTCATACCTTGTGTCCAAAACGCACTCCCTCCCCCCTTTTGTGTTCCGCGTTTGCCTCCCAGCCCATCTTTGCAACTTTCTCAGCAAAACGAAGCTCAAGCCGCGAGGCTTGTCTTCTGTTTCCTGCCTGCCGTGCCACGCACAAATAGCCGACTGGAAGTATTCTCCGACGTCAGCGCTGACGTCAACAGGCAGGCTTTGCTTAAGCCCTCCCACCGACGTCAGCACTGACATCGGGGAACACTTGTGATCGGCTATATGTGAGTGGCAGGGCAGGCTGGAACAGAAGACGAGCCTCGCGGCTCGAGATGTATTGATTTCCGCGGGTCCCCCGTCCAGCTCTCTCCTTTCCACGTGGGGCGGACCGCCCCTCCCCCTAGACTGTGGCCTAGGACCCTGGGGGAGCCTGGGCCCCCTGTCAGCTCCGGGCCCCTGAATGCAGGACTGGTGGTACTGCCCTGATGGCGGCCCTGGTTCAGCTCCTCGGACAGAAAGTTTCCTGGAGGAACCTTCAGCACTCCCCCTCCTGGCCAGCTGGAAGAAAGGCAAGGACAACTCAGAAAGGGAAACTGCTTCAGGAGAAGGGGAGGGGAGGAAAGTGCCAAACCAAGAAGTAGAGGAGGAGAGATTTTAAAAGGTAGAGCAGGATCAGAACCAAGGTTCTCAGAGTGAAGGAAGGATGTGAAAGATCAGGAGAGAACTGTAACTTATTCCCAACTGAAGTAGGAACCTGCTGAACTGAAGTTTTTGCTTACACAGGAATAAGTAAAAAGGCTACATCTTAATACTCTCTCGGAGACAGAATCCCTTGAACTGTACTCCTGGCTGGATGAGAAAAACTGTCAGCCAGAACTCTGGACTGACTAAATTAAATTGAGAGGAGCAGTGTATTTTGGGAAAGCAACAGGTTTCTGTGAGGAAAACAGACCCCTAACTGTGTAAATAAAGGTTAGCCTTTTACCTCCCCAGATTGCTTGTTAGCATTTATATGGCTCTTATTTGGGTAACCGGGCTACAGCTGTTATAGCACCCATTATAGAATCGCACTGAGTAGTGCCTAACTTTAAACCTAGGCTACTATAATGTAGGCCAGGATTTTAAAGGCCTACATTATAGGTGCCTAAGTCCTTTACAGAATCTCCACCCCTTAAACACACCTACTTTGGTGTTATCTTTTGTAGAATCACACCCAGGGCAGGATTAATTCATCGAGGGCCCCTAAGCACACAAGTACACTGGGTCCCCTGCCTCGCCCCACCCCACCCCACCATGTGCCCAGGCGGAAACAGGAAGCTGCGTCAGAGGGAAGCTTTGGGCAAGCAGTACCGCTTGCACAATTACAGTTCCCGATGCCTTTCTTAACCGCGTTGCTTGCTTGTCTTACTTTATGTCGATGGGGGGTGGGGCGGGGGGGCCCATCACCATTTGGAAAAAACAATGTTGATGCCCTCCTTCATCGGGCCTCCCTGACCATTTTGGGCCCTAGGCGTGTGCCTACTTGGCCTATTGGTTAATCCTGCCCTGATCACACCTAAGAAGATAGGCACCTATCTCCCAATTAATTTTTATTTTCTTCAATTATGAGTTTGTCAAAGCTCACAAATGAAGCCAATTTACTAATTAAGTTAGGTGTCTAACTTTAGGCATCTTTTATAGAATTTCCCTGTTTGTATTTATGAGAAAGGAATATGAAATACTTCTTCAAGATCTCTTGTCTCTGGCATGGAAAAGCCTTGCCTGCATATACAGGTTATCTTTTTAAGCAGCTGCCTAATTTTAAGCATACTTAAACACAATAAGATAATCACTCATAACTGAAATTCAACAACCACAGTTTCAATTTTGCTTATGAATCTTGGTAGCTATTTGTGCTCAGAATCATGAAGACAATAACTGGGGAGAAGCCCCGACTCTACTGTCTCACCACCCAATCATCGCATCTTAAAGCACCATTTGTAGATAGCATAAATATTTAAATTGAATGACTTGAAGTGCCACTAAGGCAAGACGTCTTCTTCATCTGTATAGGTTTAATCAAAACCGTAACTTATCTTGTAGCTTGCGGGTGTTAGGTTCCGACGTGACACGTTTCGTATCTGCTTCAGGGAATCCACAAAATAGCGAGAAGTTTTTACTTATGAGCAGTGTAGACTCACTGAAAGAACATTTTTTGCTTTATTGATTGACCTAGCATAAACCCTTACTCTTATTCCATTTTGACTTTTAGGACCAGAGTGTATTCCATGGAAAGAAAACCACTTAATAAATTTTGCTATAGTCAGCATCTTTATATATCTGGTTTTAGTCATCCTTGTGGTATAGTTAATCTTCATTAACCCTATGATAAATCTAGCCTAAGTAATTCTTGGCCTCAGTAAACCCTATGGGACATTTGGTGTAGGTGATCCCTGTAGGACATCTTGCCTCTTTGAATTAGGGGTAGGTAAAGCATCTTGCACAGAAAGTCAGAATCTCAATAGGAATAACCATCTAGACGTCCTAGCCTATTTCTCTAGCTGTACAGGCTAACATATTTCATGCTTTCTTTGTAAGAGAAGGGATAGCCTGGGTCATGAATTCTGGCATATACTCAGTCTGTACCTTTTCTGTAAAGAAAGCTTTTTTTTTTTCCTTTTTTGGTATAGAGTAGATGTGCAGACATTTAGCATTTCTCAGATGTTTATTCAAGTAGACATAGGCCAGCAAAAGTGAAAAAAAAGGGAATCTAAAACTTATTTCAGTTGTCAGGCTTTTGATACTGAATGGGGGCTTTGAACCTGAAGCAATGGGGGGAGGAGATAGGAGAACATTACTCTTTCATTTTTTTTTTGTCTTCTCTGTCTCTCTTTTCCTCTTATTATTTTCTACAAGTCTGGCCCTGCTAAATAAGGATAAACCATATTATCTATTATGTTTTTTGTAAACATTCAAGTCAGGGCTCCTTTTACTAAGGTGCGCTAGTGGTTTTAGTGCGTGCTTAGCGTGCGCTACAATGCCACGTGCGCTAAACGCTAACGCCTCCATAGAGCTTGCGTTAGTATTTTTCGTTTAGCGCGCGGTTTGCGTGTGCTAATCTTAAGCAAGCACTAAAAACGCTAGCGTACCTTAACAAAAAGGAGCCCTCAGTCTTCATACATTCTAATCCAGGGATCTCAAAGTCCTTCCTCGAGGGCCGCAATCCAGTCGGGTTTTCAGGATTTCCCCAATGAATATGCATTGAAAGCAGTGCATGCACAGAGATCTCATGCATATTCATTGGGGTAATCCTGAAAACCCGACTGGATTGCGGCCCTCAAGGAAGCACTTAATCCCAGCTTTAGATAGTGATTGCTAGGCAAACAATCGTGAACACTGAGGCCAGGATTCTCAAAAACCCGCGTTAAAAAGCGACGGTCTACTAACGCAGCCATTTTGATAGCGAATCTAAAAAAAAAAATGAGACATTCTCAAAAAATCACGCATGCAAATGAAGTTGGCGGACAGCAGCGAAGATAGCTGGTGAAAGCAATGGGCACATGCGCAGAAAAAACACTGTCAAGAAAAAAACAAAACAAAAACACAACAGTGGGAGAGATGCCCACACTTTCGCTGCCCTAAAATCCCTGCTGCAACCACCCACTGCAGAGGGAGAGATGCCCACACTTTCGCTGCCCTAAAATCCCTGCAGCAACCACCCACTGCAGAGGGAGAGATGCCCACACTCTCCTGCTTAAAATCCCTGCTGTGACCATGCCGCTGTGACCCGACTACCCCCTCCCACTTTCAAGTGGGAGATGCCCACTCCCCCCCACTTTCAAGTGACCCCACCTCCCCCTTATCTCAAAATAGATGACCCGAAGGGATAAGTTCCCTCTAAGCTGAGCAGGTGTCCTCCAGCTGCATTGCTACCACTAGGGGGTGGAATATTTTCAGTCGCTAAGGACAGGTATGTTCCCTGGAGTCCTGCAGAACTTGCCTGTCCCTCACAATTGAAAAATGTGACAGTAAAACAGCACCCTCTATTGGTGAGACTGTGGGTGGAGGACTCCTGCTCAGCTTAGAGGGAACAGCCTCCCTCCAGCTGACTGCGTCGTCTAAAATGGGCCTTCCCCTCCCTGGTGCATCTTCAGCAGGTGGGGTGGGCAACAAGGAGGGATCCACGGCAGCAGGAGTGCAGCTTTGACGGACAGGTGGGCAGGGAATATTCTCTACGGCAGCCATGCCGTGTATGCCCAACAAGCGTTGAGAAACACTGATTTAAATTACATTGAGGACTTATTACCTACATACTTTTACCAAAAAAGTTCAATGCAGGGTACAAAAAAGATGGGTTTATTCCAGCTTGTTTTGAGTTACTCTAGTGAGTTAATATTTGCCCCCTCCAAAGCTGAACACTGGAGAAACATGGCCACGTCAGGCAGCTATTTTTATTCCTGGGAGTTTTAAAATTGAAATAAAGACTACTGTTTTTCTGCAAGATCTGCATCTTTTCTTGTTTCCTGTTTGTAACATTTACTGTAAAAGCTCAAATATAAAAGGGTACCGTATACAGTATTTATTTGTTTAATTCCATAACTTTTGTTGCTTCTGCTGCACTGCTTGTCGATGGAACACTAGTTTGATGGCAGACATTTCCATTTCTTTCTTTAAATACTTTTGTATATAAATACTTTTGCTTATTTATGACTTTGTAATTTCTTTGTGGTAAGATTATTCTGCACCATATGCACATACACAACGTCTTGAAGACTAAAGTTATGGTTCTCTTCCTCAAATTTAATAATTCTTTCCCATGCACTTTTTGACAGCCCAAGTTATCTTTTCTTTTTCAACTTTGTCATTTTCTTCACCAGATTCTTCTGAATAATTTTTATTGTGATCTCTTGATCAGTGAAAGTGGCTGCAACCTCAACATCATCTTTGGTGCATAACCACTCTTCTATGTCATCTTAATCAAGTTGGTTGTAGAAAGTTGGTCTTCCCGAGCAGATTCCATCAATTCTTCCACTTCAAATGCCCTCTGCCATATGAGGAATATTTCAAAATCATCAACATCTTTGGGCTGCTTTTATCAAGCCGTGCTAGCGGGGTTAGCGCGCGTGACTTTTAATCATGTGCTAATCCCCGCGCTGGCCAAAAAACTACTGCCTGCTCAAGGCAGGCATTAGCCGCTAGCGCGGCTTGATAAAAGGAGCCTTTTGTCTTGATCATACTCTTGATCTACAAACATCATGGCTGGCCATAACCTTTGCCACGCTCTTAACAGTTACAGGCTTGACTGTGTTCCTTGCAGTTGCAAGGGAAAATATTGTATTTTTTTATTACAAAACTGCATTGAAATTCCTTAGGGTTGACATTCTTATTCAACATTTTTATCATAAAATCATTTTTATAATGATATTTAAAATTCCTAATGACTTCTTGATCCACGGGTTAATCAGTAATGTTACATTTGGTGGCAAATACCATGCAGAAAGAGTCCCACAATCTGACAATAATTTTGATCCATGCAGGTGGGCCCTACAGTTGTTGAGAAGTAGAAGGCACTTTGGCCCATATTCTATAAATGGCACCCTATCGGCGCTTAAGTTAAGTGAAAAATGCTGTTTGTATATCTAGCAATTTCTAATTGTCAGATAACAAGACAGGTCTTGAAATTCCTATGTCATCCATTACTAAAGTCACACTGAGAACACAGAACCTTTTCACCTACCCACCTCTCAACGGTACTCATCGTAAGAAACTCTACGACAACCTTCTGGGGACACAGGCAGCTAAAATTGACTCTGACATCTCAAAACTACTGACCAAAACAACAGACATAAAAGAGTTCCGTAAAGAAATAAAAACACTACTGTTCAAAAAATATCTCCCATCACTCTAACCACCATCCAATGAGTTCCCAATCAACGCCTTTGGAAACACCCACCTATAGTATCTCTTTGTCTGTGATCTAGAATTACTGTAACTCTTTTACACCCCACCCGATTTAACTTGTTTCAGTTGATATGTATTATCTTCTGTGATATGTATTATCTACGGTGATATATATTATCTTCTGTGATATGTATTATCTTTTGTGATAGGTATTATCTTCCGTGAAATTGAAGTATCTTAATTCTTTACTGTTCCTGTAACTTACTCTTATCCTGTAATGTAATTCTACTGGAAATGCCCAGATATCTTCTATATTGTAATCCGCCTAGAACCGCAAGGCACAGGCGGAATAGAAATCCCTAATGTAATGTAATGATTCAATGTTTATTTGTTCCTTAAAAGACTTTGCTTTGGCAATAAGAAATCACCATACCTTCTGATTGTTTTAACAGAAACCATTCCTGCAAGACTTTATCAAGATTTTCTAATTTTGGCTTATGTAAACTTTTTGGCTTATGTAAACTTTTTCGTTCAGCAGTTTTATTTTAAGGCTCAGAAGGCTGTATATTGTAGAATTTTATTCTTTGCATTTTTATATCATAAATTGTAGATTTACTGTTGTCATAGATTTCCATCAGAACTGTATTTCTCCCAACACTATCTAGTTTCTTAATTACTGTATTTCAAGTTTGTCACTCAATTTAAATGTGTTCTTCCTTCTCTTCTCACCAGAAAGCTTATGTACTTTAGGAACCAATATCAAAGGGTTTTTAAATATAAAAGAGAATTGTACATATGATACAAAATTATGTCGTTGTCACAATTTGATTGCTTGTTCCAAAATGGCATCCATATGGTCCTTGTTGCTTCTTTCTGCTGGGCATCTGCAGGGTTGATTGCTGTATTCAAAATGGCATCTGTATGGTCTGTGTTGTCAAGGGGGTTCAGTTTTTAAGAGAGATATTTTAGTACACAGCCACTAAACTTGGTTGTCCCATCCACAATCACTGTCTCTTTCCCCCATTTCTCTGTCTCCTTTTCTCCGATCCAGTATCTCTCTCTGTCTCGACCCCCCATTCCCCCACCCCCTAGATGGGCAGATTGGATGGGCCATTTGATCTTTATTTGCCATCATGTTTCTGTTTCTATTAGAGAGAAAAGGAGATAGTGGCTACTGCAGATGGGCAGACTGGATGGGCCATTTGGCCTTTTCTACCATCATCAGGGCTGGTGTTAGGGGGGAGCAAACAAGGCAGTTGCACTGGCTCCAAGGCTCTGGGGAGCCCCCTTGGCCCAGCATGTCTTCCCCATTCTCTCTGCGCTGGCTCAATATCAGCCCTCACCTTCTGTCTTGCTGAAAAATCTGTCGGCCTCAGCAGCAAGCAGCAATTCAGAAACATTGCCCACAGTTCCTCTTCTTCCTTTCCATCTGCTGCGGTCTACCCAGGCGGAAACAGGAAGTTGCGTTATTGGGGAACAGACTTCAGCAGACGGAAAGCAAGAAGAGGAACTGCGGCAATGTTTCTGAATCACTGCTGAGCCTGGCGGATTTTTCAGCGAGACAGAAAGTGAGGGCAACATCGGACTTGCACGGAGAGAAGAGGGAGAACATGCTGGACTGAGGAAGCCCCCTGAACTAACTTTTTTTTTAAAGTACAAAGTAAGTACAAAGGGGGTGTGTATTAAAAGAAGTGCCAGACTGGGGATAGGGGGAGAGCTTATGGGGCTAGAAACAGAAGAGAGAGTGAGATGGTAGGCAATGGTCTGAAGGAAGAAAATTATAACCTGGAGAAAGAGATACTTGAAGAGTGGACAGCTGGGAAGAGAAAGGGAGAGGTGGTGGACCTAGGAGAGGGAGGAAGGGAGGGAGGGAGGCAGGCAGGTATGGAGAAATATGGGATGTGGGGCAGTTGGGAAGAGAAAGGGATAGAAGTTGGACCTGGGGATGGAAGAAGGGAGAAAGGTTAGACCTAGGTGTGGAAGGGAGAGAGAGAGAGAGATATGTAGTATCTCTTTTTTCACTTCATCTTATTGTTCAGCATCAAGGTGGGGAGGGAAGAAAAACAGAAAACAAAAGAAAAACAACAGAGGGAACAAATTGTTGACCATGGCAGGGGGGGAGGGGCGCGGAGGAGGAGGAGAGATAGACCCATGGGAAGGCAGGAAAGAAGAGAGCTGGGATAAGAAGATGCTAGGGAATGAAGAGAAAGGGACAGGGAGATATAGCCTAACCAGTGGAGAGAGGGAGGGGAATTCTGAAAGTGGTGAGCCATTTGGATGAGGTCAAAAGGGAGATGACAAGATGAGTGAGAGAACAGTGAGAACAATGGTAGAAATGTGGTAATGGGGAGAAGACAGGAGGAAATAGGAGGCTGGGAAAGGAGTGAGATGGGAAATGGGAGAGGATAGGAAATGGGAGAGCTAGGGACTGAGAGGAGATGGAGAATTGAGAGGTAGGTCAAAATTTAAAAAGAAGGGTGAGAATGAGAGCAAGATTTGAGTGGAAAGAGAAAGAAAAGAAAAAGTTAGGAAAGCTGAAAGAAAAAAAAAAAATCAATATGTTGGAGGCAGGCATAAGGAGGGAATGGAACAAGAGAGAAGAGGAGAAAAAATGGACAGCAGACACTGAAAAGAGAATTAGTAGAAGATAGACAAAAAGCAGAAAGAGAAACTGGGACCAAGATGATGGAGAAACAAAATGTCCAGACAACAAGGTAAAACAAATTGTTTTATTTTGAATTTATTAACTGGAATATGTTAGCTTTGGGATATGTGCATCATAATTATTTTTTGTATTGTGTTCAGTGGCATAGTCATACAGCTGATTTGTGGGAGGGATTGGAGCCCAAAATTAGTGGATGGGCACCTAAGTTTCTTATGACTTGAGTGCAATATATAAATACTTGAGCTAGTGGGGGATTCCCAAGCCCTGCCAACTGAAGACATCTTCCTCCAGTCTGGAAACCAGAAATCTCCAAGCTTTGCAGCTAATGGCAATATCCTCAAGCTGCTACTGCTTTCATGCATGCATGCATGAAAGCCAAGCAGGGGCAGGGAGGAGGGAAGGTGGCAGCAACAGCTCTGCAATATTGCTGCCAGCTGCAGAACTTGGAAAGTTCTGGTCACCGGACCTGAGGAAGGGAGGGGGGAGGGGGTTGAGGCTTGGGGATCCCCACCAGTTACAGCAAGGGAGATGTTCATTTGGAGGGGGACTAAGCTCAAGGTGGGATGTCCAGTCCTCTCTCATGGTTATGTCACTGATTGTGCTCAAAATGAAGTTCAGTACTTGCCAAGTTTAACTTTTTGGGATTTCCAGTTCAGCTTTGGTATTCATATTTCTATTTCAAATTTGTGATCCATTGTTCTGTATTTGGTGAAGGTCTGTCTGTTTTGTGTGTGAAAAAGTCATTTAAAGGTGGGTGGTGAAATTGGGAGCTTGGTAGATAAAAGAGGGGGCCCCTCAATTTCTGCCCGGCATGTCTAAAACCGGCCCTGGCCATCATGCTTCTATCATCCCATCTGTCTCTTCCCCAATCCAATCTCTCTCTCTACATGTCTCTCTTCCCCCATCCAGCATATTTCTTCTCCATCTAGCATCTCTCTGCATCTCTCTTCCTCATTCAGTATCTCTCTCTCTGGATTGGCAGCTGTACAGAGCCCAAAATAGGGGCCTGCACCCCATCCCATAGTCTGACATCTCTTTGTTCACTCCCTGCCCACAGCTCTCTCTCGCTTCCATGTATAACCCTCCAGTAAGGATGTCTTCTTTTATGTAGTGCTAGTGCGCCTTTCCCTCTGACCTGCCCCTTCTGATGCAGGATGGATCAGAGGGAAAGGCGCAATGTAGGCTGGAGGCAGCCTGTACATAAGGCTGCGCTTAGCACTACAACATAGAAAACTTTCTTACTCTGAAAAGTGTAATACTTTACACCGGAGGGTTGCGCGAGGGAGCGTTGGAGAGCCATGGGCAGAGAGTGGAGGAAGAGACACCAGACTGTGCGGGTGGGGAGGGGAGAAGATATGTAATCTGGATTCTTGGGCGGTCAAGATGGTGCAATTTAGATTGAGACTTGGCATGTCTTCTGACAGGATGATAAACAGTATGATCATGTAAAACAGAGCAGGCTCCATAAAGACCAGAGTAGATGGATTACGGGGCTATACTCCAAGTTTCCAAGTTTATTATAATCTTTCTATCCCATATTATGGTAAAACCTCTTAAGCGGCTTACAATCTAAAAAATTTAAGAGAGAGGGACAGGGGTGTGTGATTATAGTAATGAGATGAAAGTGAGGACTAGAGGTAAAACAACAATTTCAAATAGAAAAGGGGTGGTAGGACAAAACATTGGGTCTACTGTGCGTCTAATCTGGATTTCTTCCAAAAGTAGATATGAAGATTTTTGAAATAGGTTATGAATATGCATCCTTAAAGAGAAATGTCTTTAGCTCTGATTTGAAATGGTCCAAAGAGGTCTTAGTCTAAACAGGTGAGGGTAGAGAGTTCCAGAGCTGGGGGCCATATGCAGAGAAAATTGATTGCCAGATATGTTTGTGAACTGGGCCTTGATATGGTGGGATAACTAATTGATTTTGGCTGGTAGATCTGAGAGTTGTGGTCGGAATGTAAGGAATGAAATAACTGGTGAGGTGCGCTGGCTCTCCTGTTTTGAAGATTCGAAGAAGCGTTTTGTAAGTGATCCGATGGGGTAGAGGGGAGCCAGTGTGCCTTTTTCAAAAGAGGAATGATGTGATCAAACCTACGGGCATTATGGATTAATCGAATAGCAATATTTTGAATCAGTTGTAACCAGTGGAGGTCTTTTTGGTGCAGTCCTGCAAACAAAGAGTTACAGTAGTCAATTTGTTAGATTATCATTGAATGGATTAGAATATTTAGTGTGGAAGGGAAGAGAAGCTATTGAATTGATCTGATCATCTTTCATTTGAAGAAGGAACGTTTCACTATCTGGTTAATCTGGGGGCTAAATGATAATTTAGAATCTAAAATAACCCCCAGAATATGAACAGATGTCACCGTGGGGACAGGGACATTGTGGAGCAAAAGTGGGAGGAA
Organism: Geotrypetes seraphini; assembly: GCF_902459505.1. Lineage (NCBI taxonomy): Eukaryota > Metazoa > Chordata > Amphibia > Gymnophiona > Dermophiidae > Geotrypetes > Geotrypetes seraphini. The sequence goes on from NC_047085.1 coordinate 363,605,742, forward strand.
CAGAGTGATATAATCTTATGCAGAAAAACAATAGGTCTCAGTTTATGTTGGCTAAGCCAGTCCATAATAGAGAGAATATTTTTATTGAGAGCGGTGATCTCTTCAGAGCTACCAGAATCAAGTGTGTAGAGAATCTAGATATCATCTGCAAAGACAAACATGAAAGCCAAGCAATTGCCCAAATGTTAGCAGTGATTCTAGAGAATAAAAAGAAGAGGTGAAAGTATAGAGCCCTGAAGAACACCTGAATGAAGAATGAATGGAGCAGAAGTTGAATTTGCGGAAAGAATGGTGTAGTATCAATCAATCAATAAGACAGGAAGTGAATCATTATAGAGTTGTATCAGTAAGTCCAATTTTTCTTAGGCAGTCTGATAAATGAGAGTGATCCACAAGATCAAGGATGCCAATAAATCTAGAGATATCATCAAGACGTTTTTGGAACGATCAAGAGCTTTATATATGTAAGTGGTGATACCTATCAAAGCAGTTTCAGTTCTATGAGAAAGTCTGAAAGCTGTTTGACATGGATGCAGAACTTTTTTTTTTGTGATGAAGTTCTGTAGATGATTAACTGTGGCCTTTGCTATCTTTGACAGAAAAGATAGATATGTGATAGGGTAATAATTACTGGGATCTGCTGTTGTAGTCTTTAGTTTTGGCTTGCTTCCATGGTACTTGAAAATTGCCAGTGGTGAGGCTAGAATGTATCATCTTTGATAGAATGGTAAAAATGTAGAAAGAAACCGTTGAAGGAGTGAGGTGAGAATGAGATCTATGGGTGATGTGGTGGTACTGAGTCCAGAAATTATATGGGAAAGATCTGAAGAGGATCAGAGATTGAAATTTGCAAAAATAATACATTTAGTTATGTGAACAGAAGAGTCAGGGACACTTTGTGCTGAAGGTTCAATGGGGTGTATGACATTCCTTGTCTTGGTGATCTTTGTCTCGAAGTATGTCGCCAATTCTTGAGCAGAAAGAGTTTGGTCAGGTGGATTTACCTTGTGAGTGAAATATGGTAAGGGCTTTAACTGTGGTTTTTTTAAAAAAAATAGAATAGCAGTATTTAGTGCATTTACAGTCTTGGATGTATAGTAAGTCTTTTTTGCCTTGATTATAGCCTGCTTGTAGGAGGTAGTGGTACATTTATAGGCGAAAAGAGATAGTCTAGTAGGAGAGCAGTACCAACTGTGTTCAGCTTGTCACAGTTGGTGCTTAAAAAGAAAAAAGTCTTTGGTGTACCATGAATTTTTAGTCTTAAGTAGATTAATTACTTGAGAAAACTTCAAGGGCACAATAAGGTCTAGGGCTTTTTTAAAATCTGGTGGTCCATTGAGCAGATCAAGTAGGGTAAGTGTAAGAAATGCATCATGTTCAAGTCCATAGTGGACTAGAAGATATTACTAAGGTTTCTTTGGTGAAGGTAAGATTATAATGGATTGGGTTACAAGAGTAAAAAGAAATATGTAGCGGTCAGTCCAAGGGAGTGATTTAATGGCCGTGATTCAAATGAAATATGATGGCATTGTGCCAGAGAGAATGAGACCGATAATGTGGCCACCTTTATGTGTCTGGCCAGTAATGTGTAATGAGATATCTGTTAGGATCATCTATGTGGATGATCCTAACAGTCTCCAAGTATCACAGGTTGGTGGGTGTTTAGACAAAAGTCAACTATACAGTAGTTGTATGTGGGAGTTAAAGAAAGTAAGCAGAGGGAGGAAGAGGATTACAGATTACAGGTTTATTTAATTTGATATATCACTAAATTACAAATCAATCTAAGTGGTTAACAATCATAATAAAAATCACATACTGGAAAAGAACTCCATAAAATTGGATTGAAAAGACACCAACCCAAAGCCATCCCATGCACACAAAACCCAAAATTCATTTTAAAAAAACAAAAAAACTCCACCTTCCTAAACCATTCACTTCCAAAAAGATGGTAAAGAATTAAGAAATCAGTAGGTAGGGTAGGGTTCATTTGAAATTGGAGTGTTTCCAGCAGCAGATGGGGAGGAAATAGAGAAGCGGCTGATATCTAGTTTAGATGAGAAGAGGACAGTGACTCCACCTTCCCTACTGGAGGGGCAATGGAAGACGTAATGATAGCCAGAGGGTATTGCCTGGTTTAAATATACTACCTCTGAGTCAGCAAACCAAATCTCAGTGAGGCAGCAAAGATCCAAATTATGTGCCAAAATGAGGTCATGAATACGGTGATATTTGTTACGGATGAAGCAGCAATTGATTAAAGCTTCTGAGACTGAGGGGTAAGCAGCAGGTAAAAGGCTAGGTAGTAAAATGTGAGTTAAATATCTTACCTCTCTGGTGGAGGAGGACTGCAAAGGAGGAGGAGGTCTGTGGCCCACTGGATAGGAATACTTGAAGGAGACACAGGAAGTAGGTCAGAAGATACATCGTGTAGGCAAGCTTAAAAGAGAGCAAACTTAGGAGACTAAGAAGGGGTACGCACTAAGGAGTGTGATCTGGTCCTTAAGTGTGCTCCTTTGGCGCAACATTTTGCCTCACACAGTAAGAGGCACTAGGGAGCTTTCAGGGAAAGAAACAGCTCTTTTCCTTTTGACTTCTTGTGCTTGCTTCATAAGGGAAACAGAGAAACCTGGTGCCTAAGGGTTGCTTGCCAGTGCTGATGGAAAAAGTGGGAGAGCTAGTTTCACAGAAAAATGGAGAGTTCCAGGAGAGCACAAGACAGTAGTGTGTGTTTATAACCATCTGTTTTTCATTTTAGTTCGTCTTCAAAGGGTGGTCTGAGAGGAAGTGGTTAGAGAAAAAAGGCAGAATGTAAAAGGGCTACTCTAAATTAAGAGAGCAATAATATCCAACGCACATAACAAAAAATATTCTGTACTATAGGCACTGCATTTATGGACGGATGAGAGTGCCTGCATTTCATTATTTTTAGTTCATTTCTGGGGAGATGGGTTTGAGAGCTTTACTTTTTCATCCTTATGTAGAACCCATTGCAGGTACCATCCATATTCTATAACAGTATTTCTCAACCCAATCCACAGGGCACACACGGTCAGTCAGATTTTTAGGATATACACAGTGAATATACTCAAAAACTCTGTGGTACTGGAACTGCTAGATTTGAACACATCATTCCTGTTCTTAAAGAATTGCACCGGTTGCCAATTGAGTATCGTATTCATTATAAATTAATTGCTTCTTGTTTTTAAAACATTGATTGGCAGGAAATATCCAGGACTCCCTTTGTATTTATCAACCAACACAGAACTTACGTTCCTTGAACAGTAATGCCCTGGTGGTTCCATCTGTTCGTGTAATTCACCGTAAGGAATATAGGAAATCTATACATGCATGGACCACAGTTATAGAACCAATTACCCGAGCAACTGCGAAAACGTTTTTGTTTAGAGAAGTATATCAATGCTAATTTCCTACATTTTTTTAAATTAAGTGTTTTGAAGTTTATTAAGTGATTGTTGTTTTAATGTATTTGTTTGTCATAAATTATGTATGTTTGTTGGAATCTGCCTACAAATGTTGACAGAATGGAATATAAATGTTTCAAATAGATAGATTTACACGCACTGTTTCCTTGGTATGCAAATTTATTTGATGTATATTCATTATGGATATCCTGAAAGCCCAACTGGGTGTGCCCTGGGTTGAAGTCTGGGTTGAGGACTGCTACTCTATAACATGAACATGGAAAGTATGAAGACAGGGCAAAAAGTTGACGAGGAATTTTGAAAGGAGGTTTTCTAGAGCACATAGCCCTAATAATAGGGGCACAGTTTGTATTCAAATACTAATTTACCCCCACCCATCTCTTTTACAATACCATAGCGCAGTCATTACAGTGGCTGGTCCCTGTTCTATAGGTGTTTACACTTCTTTGTGGGTGGTGTTGCAAAGGACAGCACATCCCTAGTTTCAGCTGTTGCTGATTAGTAAAATCTAGTGGCCTGAATGTAAGCTCAAGTAGCCTCAATTGAAGGTTTGTGGTGCCAGAGCCAAGTGGATATTAGTTCTCATTTGAGCTGAAGAGCTAAAAAGATCATGAGAAAGCTGCCAAGCCTCAGAGACTCATCTATGTGTTCTAAAAACCCCCCCACAAAAACCCAAAAACCCCTGAAAGTAAAACGAAACAGATCAATTATAATGCCTGTTAAGTTTCTGGGGTTTCTTCGTGCTTTAACCACCTCCCTTTTATAAAACCACACTAGCATTTTTAGTGCTGGTTGTGGCGGTAACAGCTCTGACGCTCATAGAATTCCTATGAGCGTCGGACCTATTACCGCCACTAAAAACCACGCTATGGTTTTGTAAAAGGAGGGGGGGGGGGGGAGGTAAATTAGTTCTGTAAACATGCTCCTCGATATTCAGCTTGCGGTGGTCTGCGTTTTTTAAAGTGCTGATTACTGCAGTTCAATTTACCACTACTTATCATTTCTATAGCGCTGCCAAATACGTACAGCGCTGTACATTACATTAACCATTTAAGATACAATGCTTGACAGAGCTTACAATCTATCTGATTTGTGCTAGAGTATCCATTGATAGCCTCCATCCAGGAATCATCCCTGAATATCTGTGCTCCTGGTAGTTATTTGGGACAAATACGTTGTTGGATCTCTAAGGAAGAGGAGGGGATAGTAGATGGCATGGTTAGGCAGACTAGATAGGCCAAATGGCCTTTATCTGCCTTCATTTTTTCTCTGTTTCTGTGTTAAACTGTCCTTGGACCGCCTGGTCAGTTGCGTACCAAAGGTGGGGCAGCGGGTGCGGACCGCCCCGGGTACCAGCCCTAGGGGGGTGCACAGCCAGCTGGCCGGGTCCGGAACCTCCCGCACTGCTCTAATCGGCACCTGCACTTCAGCGCGGCTGCCATACTTTTTCAGAAGCAGAGTCGGCAGCTGCGCTGAAGTGCAGAAAGGTCCTACGAGGACTGCCTTCTGCTGCCTCTACTCCAGAAGACGTAAGTGACGTTGGAGGGGTTGGGCTGGCAGCTGCAGTCATTGCGGGACCTTGCCGCAACTCCCTACGTCTGCCGGCCCACCCCCCTCTGAGGTCACTTACCTCTTCTGGAGCAGAGGCGGCAGAAGCAGTCATCGTGGGCCCTTTCTGCACTTCAGCGCCCTTGCTGATTTGGAGGGAGAGAGAAGCATAGAAGGGTGGTGGAGGGAAAGAAAGGGGCAGGGTGGTATGGAAGGGTGGTGGAAGGAGAGAAAGGGGGCAGATGCTAATGGAATTGGTGTTCAGGAAAAGGGGAGAGAGACATAAGGGGGAAGGATACTAGATGAAATTGGGTTGAAGGAAAGGAAAGGGGGCAGATTCTGCTGGAAGTGGAGGGAAGGGAGAGGAGAGAGTGAAATGCCAGACTATGGGGGTGTGGGAGAGGGAAGGGAAGAAGAGGAGAGGATAGAGATGCCAGACCATTGGAGGAGGGAAGGGAAGAAGATGGATGCCAGCCCAATAGGGGTGAAGGGAGAGATGGAAGGGGAGACATAAAGTTTCTGGAAGAGGAATAGAAGGAGAGAAGATGCCATATAGAAGGGGCAGAGAGAGGGTAGACAGTGGATGAAAGGAAGGGAGTGACAAGAAGATGAGGAAAGCAGAAACCAGAGAAGACAAGGTAGAAAAAAATTCTATTTATTAATTTTTTTTGCTTTAGGGGAGATGCATCACTGTTTTTTGTGGTGTTGCATTGTATGCAGAGTCCAGCTTCTTGGTGGTTCAATTTAACCTTTGTCTATGTATTTCTATTTTATTCCCCCTTTTACAAAACTGTAGAGCGTTTTTTAGCGCCGGCCATGGTGGTAACAGCTCTGATCTCAGAATTCTATGAGAGTCTGAGCTGTTACCACCATGGCTAAAAACCACACTACAGTTTTGTAAAAGGGGGAGGGGTTAGTTTGTGATTACATATTTCATACTAGGCGAAGGTGTTTTCTGTATTCTGTGTATTCGAAAGACGTGGTTTTCTGTTAGGATTCACTGTGCAGAATTGATCTGTACTAGTCTGGCTTGTTTAGTTTTACAATGGGTATATTGATGTTGTACTTCTCAGTGCAGTATGTAAGATGCTGCCTTTTCCTAGGTACACTCTTGTGTGATGTGTGGATTGTTACTAAAAATCATGTTTTTCCATACAGATGGGGGGGGGGGGGGTCAAAAAATGATGGGCCCTGGGTGTCACATAGGCTAGGTATGCCACTGTGCCTGGTCATTAACCAGATAGAGCTACATTGGTTTCTCTGGATTTTCAGCACCACTATCTGGTAAGTGCAGTTAACTGGGCAAGAGTGTATCCTGCCCAATTAAATTATTTTCAATACACACACATAAAGAGAAAGGAGGTTGTTAGGACTTACAGTTCTTGAAAGCTCTCAGACACGGCACTCCTCTGGGGCAAGGATACTACACTTCTCCCTCCGTATCCGCGGGGGTTAGGTGCAGAGCCGGACTGCGAAGTGTGAAAAACTGCAAAGCTTTTCGGCTGGCTCTGACCACCCCCGCCTCCCTCCTGCGTCCCCGGAACCTTACCTGGTGGTCTAGTGGTGAAGCGGGGCAGGAGCAATCTTCCTATGTTCCTGCCCCGTGCAGAGCCATCACCAAAATGGCTGTCATGAGTTCCTGTTGTAGTCTTGAGACTCACGGCAGCCATTTTGGTGATGGATCTGCACGGGGCAGGAGCATAGGAAGATCGCTCCTGCTTCGTTTCACCGCTAGACCACCAGGTAAGGTTCCAGGGAGGCTCAGACGGCTAAAAAAATAACCCCAAAAAGAAAATTGTTTAAAAAAATAAAATAAAATAAAATTGCGAATAACCGAATTTGCGGATACTGAAACCGCGGATTCGGAAGGAGAAGTGTAAATTTTCTGATGTTGTTTATAAGCTTTTCTCTCTAGTTTACTAGCCTTCTTTGCTTTTTTGACTTTGATCCTGAATTCTTTTGCCCATGCGACCACTCCTTGTCAATTAGAAATACAGAGTTTTGGTGGCAGCAGACAGGAATAATAATATAATGTTGGATGGTGGTTATAAGAGGGGGATAATTTTGAACCTGTCACTTGGGAATTTATTTATTTGGATATTTATCCTGTCTTCCCAGAAGAGCTCAGAAAGGGATACAAGTTTACATATATAATAAACAAAAACAAAAGAAACGGCAGACGAGCGTACAAGATGCAGGCTATGTTTATTATATCAGTTGTTAATTGCGGTTAATATTACCACCTTTTTACAAACCAAGGGACCCGACATAACCTGCATCTTGTACGCTCGTCTGCCGTTTCTTTTGTTTTTGTTTGTGCTGCCTTTTCCTTACTGCAGATTGTGTTGGATTTTCTTATGTTTTTCGTTTTACATATATAATAAGACAGGGTATGCATAATAAGACATAGCAGGGTTTACATAGAGCTTGACAGTACATTTTAGATCATGACATGATAGTACTCAGAAAGCATAGCAATACTTAATAGGATATGATAGGACAAGACCTCATACAGCATGGGGGGTGATGTTATGAGTTTGGTATGTCATTGTGGTAACTATCATAGACAGTATACTCGAATATAAGTTGATCCGAGTATAAGAGGAGGTATCCTTCCCCCCCAAAGGAGAATAAAAGGTTGACTCGAATATAAGACCGGGGAGGGGGCTAATAGTCATGTGACCTGCCCCCTCCCTCCCCTGCCAGGCTCTGCACCCAGCCCTGCCAGGCTCTCCACCCTGTTCCCCCTCCCTCCCTACCAGGCTCTGCACCCAGCTCCCCTCCCTCCCTGCCAGGCTGTGCTGCACCCAGCCCCCTTCCCTGCCCTGTACCCTATCACCCCTCTCTCCCCATATCCTACAAGCCTCCACCGAGCCTGCAATATGAACTGGTGGGCCAAACAGGAGGGATCCTTCCTGCCTCCTTTCCCAGCTGACTCTGTCAATTTTTTAACCACCCCCCCGCCATGTACTTTTTTGAGTCCCTAGTGGTCCAGCAGTGTACCGGGCAAGAGCGAGCTTTCCATGCTTCTGCCCCATGCTGAGCCCCTCCCTGAATGGCCACCTTGAGTTCTTGAGGCCCAGTGTACGGGGCATGAGCAAGCTTTTGCATTCCTGTCTGGTATTGAGCCGCACTCTAAATGACTGCCCTGAGTTCTCATGTGGGGCAGGAGTGCAGTGCATACCAAAAAGTATATAATTTATTTTCTAACATTTATTGTGGAGCATTGAAATATTTTTCTTCACATACTGCCCTTTAGAAGCATAAATTTAATGTTAGAAGACATGATGGGGACTGAAAGTTTTACTATTTGTTAGAATGCTGGTTCACTGTGATGTTTTATTTCTGTCTACTTGTGTGGTTCTTTGTAGGTTTAAGAGCAACATTTATTTCTTTATGAGCTAAAAAAAGAAAACATGCTTTTTTTTCTCTATCCTTTAAGCCACCAATTAATTTGATTCCCTAATGGAAGTGTACTTCACTTGTGCAGATAATTGCAGTTTGAAGTCTGCTACTATTTGTATTATTGATATCCAAGAAGAAAGGACAGATGTATTCTTCTGTGAAAGGTAGGAGGGGCCTTAAACAACCTGGGCCAATCAGAGCCTTCCAGGATGCACCTGGAAGGGGAAGGCCAACCATTTTGAAGAAGCAGGCCTACTGGATGGAGGGAGTAGGCATTGATCCAGCCAGCCCTCATAAACAAGTTGGGGGGGGGGGGGGGGGGTTCTGTGACGGTGGGAGGGAGTGGGCATCTCTCCCACTGCCGGAGAGGGGAGGTGTCAGGTGGGAGGTTGTTTGATAGCAGCGACGGGAGGGAGTGGGCATCTCTTCCTCTGACAGGGGGAATATCGGGGGGGGGGGGGCATTGCTTGGCTGTGGGAGGGAGTGAGTATCTCTCCCACTGCTTTTGGGGGGGATTGCTTGACTGTGGTGGGAGGGAGGGAGAAACTCTCCCGGGGGTGGGTGGGGGGGAGTAGGTATCCATCCTGAAAATCTTCAATTTTTTGGGGGTGCATTTATTCTGCACATGTGCTGATTGCTACTCTCCACAAACCTCGTTTGCATGCACGATTTTGGGAGAATGACTCGCCTTTTTAAAATTGCTACAATAACGATTTCAACAGTGGCCCATCAGTTTTTACCGCAAAGTTTTGAGAATCTAGCCCTTAAGAGTATTTGTGCATAAATTATAGGTGTTGATGTTTCCCTAAAAGGGAGGTTGCTTTTCTGTGATTGCTCAGATGAAAGGTTGTGTAGGCATACGTTTCAGCACCTCATTATTCCTGGAACCAAGCCATGGATACCCTGTTCTGACAGTTCTTTGACTGTTTAATTTTGGGATATCAGGATACTTGCTGGCAAGGAACTATTCTTGATACTTTGCCCTTCATACTGTATGATAATCTTTGAAATTTCCTGTTGTTTCTCATGAAACTTCCATTTCCAATTACTTCATGGCAACTGTTATAAAACTGAAGTGCCCAACCGTTAGCTATTCTTTGTAGAAGCAACTTAAAGGCAAAAACTGCCCTGGTGGCCCTGAGCCTCAATGCTCAAAACCTAATGCCGGTATTAAAGTCAATTTGCACTGGATTAGTACTCACATTAATGTGTTCAGAATGTTCAAAGGGCTCTAGCGGGGGAAACAATTTGCGTGCCAAGGATGGCCACAAATTGTGTTTAAATGTACTCAAATGGATGAGCTCATTTGGTATTCCCTCCCAATGCTCAGGGAACAATGCAAAAATAAATGCTACCCTTAATGCTGAAAACTTGCCACCAGATCGGGGATGGTTTTGGAGGCTTTGAAGAGAGGATTTCTTCAGAATTTCTCGCTTTAAACTGCCGGGTTTGTCTTCTTTTAGAAGTGGAAGGAAGCTCGTGCAGCCTTTAAACCAGTGGTCTCAAACTCGCGGCCCGGGGGCCACATGCAGCCCCCCAGGTACTATTTTGAGGCCCTCGGTATGTTTATCGTAATCACAAAAGTAAAATAAAACAGTTTCTTGATCATACGTCTCTTTAGCTATAAATTACAATATTATTATTAAGACTTAGCCAAAAGGAAAGATTTATAAACTATAAAGAGTTTTACCTCATGCAAAATTGTAATTTCTTTAATAAGACATTAACTATTTTTTCTGCGGCCCTCCATGTACCTACAAATTCAAAATGTGGCCCTGCAAAGGGTTTGAGTTTGAGACCACTGCTTTAAACTCTTCAGTGAGGACCCAAATGTGTGTACCGGTAAGTCCCAGCGAAACCGAAAGTGGAAGCCTACACTAGGACCTGTTTTTCTGTGCATATTTATGAGTTTTTCAAGTAAAAACAGTTTTTGAAAAGCTTATATTTAAAGGCACAGAAGAATGGCGCCAATGTGTGCTGAAATTTCTAGTCTTGCCTAGGCATGCACACAAGAGTTGCGCTAACTGCAAAACTTTTGTGGGCATGCTTGTTCCTCTACCTTGCTTTAGGTTTTACCTATAGTGCACATATAATTTGAATACCATTTCCTTTGAACATTGGGCTGGGGGGGGGGTGGGGGGGGCTAGTTTTCTGCACTGTTCTGGTGGTAATGGGGGTGGCTTTAGCGCCAGAGTCTTGAAAATTGGCTTCTGGAATACCCAGCAGGTATTCTACACTATGTGCAGTTTTTCTCTCTTATCCTGTTTGTTGAAGGCCATCAAAGCAATTTTTTTTTTTTGTTCAGGGGAAGTTTGCGGCAGCTGATTTGTACATTATCGCTTCTACAAGACAAGTTATGAAGATTATGTAAATGAAGTTTCCCTCCAATGAGTGGAGGGGTTTAAAGATTAAGAGCCGGATTCTCAAAAGTCACCGTGCATTTAATGATGGCACTAAACCATCGTTAAGTGCACATATTTTACCATCTGATTATTAAAACAGCTCACTGTGGTCTCTGATTGTACTATGCAAATGTAGTACAATGAGGTCATTAATATTAAAACCGTAGTGTAATGGGGTCATTAATATTAAAATGAACTCTCTGGCCGATTCTAAAAAAAATGAACGCCCCTCCATTTATGAGGAATCGGGGGCTAATATTTACCGACAGGGTCTGAGCTGTCATAGCCTTACTTTCCTGTCAGTTCCTGAAAGCTGATTGGCTCAGGCACTGACAGGAAAATAAAGCAGCTCTCAGACCTGCCACTAACCCCCAATTCCTCATAAATGGAGCCTATAAAAGCCTGGTGGTCTAGTGCCCCCTCCCGCCATTGCTCTCCCCCCAACAGTGCTCCCCACCCCATGTGGATCAGCAGGAAGGATGCACACTCCCTCTTGCCACAGGGTAAAGAGGATCCTTCCCCCCCCCACAACTTCAAGCCATCCCCTCGACAACTCCCCCCATTATCCACCGGCAGGAAGCTTACCCCCACCAACAGCCCACCACCACACAAGTCTGGTAGTCTAGTGGGCTACCTTTTTTAGAAGATCAGCAGGAGGGATGTTCACTCACTCTCACCAGTAGACCCACCTCTTCAAAATGGTGGGCCTTCCCATTCCCAGTGCACCAGGGAGGGGGTCTACGATCCCTCCCATAGGAAGGGTCTTAGGCGCCTGGGCCAATAAAGGCCTTAGGCCCCTTCCTGGTGCACCCTGGTGTGAGGGACCTAAGACTGATTAGCCCAGGTGCCTAAGGCTCTACCCATAGGAGGTGTCTTAGGCACCTGTGCCAATCAGGGCCTTGGCCCCTCCCGGTGGGAAGGGGAAGGTCTGCCATTTAGAAGAGGCAGGCCTGCTGGCAGGAGGGAATTAGCATCAAGTCTGGTTTTCTAAAAAAGATATGGGGTGGGGGTTGGAGTGGGGACGGCCCACTAGACCACCAGGCTTAGTGTGATGGGGAGCTGTTGGGGTAACCTTGGTTCCAGTGGGTACCGGGGGGGGTGGGGGTGGTTCAGAGTAGGGGATGGGCCACTAGATCACTAGGCTTGGTGTGGTGTGGTGTGGTGTGGGGGGAGAGGGGGTGTGGGCGGCTTTATTTTTTATAGGCGCAGTTCTTGTGTGTGTGCTGTGCACCCAAAACAGCTGCATCTGTTAAAAAAGCAGCCCTTGCTGTCCCTGCTTGCCAGTTCAGGCAGGGAGAACTGGAGCTACTTTTTTTTTGACAGGCAGGCAGGAGGAGGAGCTGATATAGCAATTTTTCTTCCTCCCCCCCCTTTTACCAGCAATTTTCCACAACATAGCATGCATATAATTTACTGTATATGCTATTGTGCTAAGAATCGCCAGTAAAACAAAAATCGTTCTCACCATATTTTTTACCGGGATGTCAGAGCTTAGAGAATCTGGCCATCAGTGAATTGACTGCTAATGCTGCCTGACAGGGAAGGAAGTTTCAGCATAAACAGAACTATTAAGGCTCCCGGATGAAATGCCTGTAAAAGTTTCCTTTAGCGTTCCAGCTGCATTTTGTTTGTATTTACTGGATCCATACAGAAATAAAATGCCATGTATTTAGAACATCTTACGACAAAAACTCTTCATAGAAGTTACTTCAAGTTTCAAGTTTATTAAAATCTTATTATACCGCCAAATCAGACTTCAAGGCGGTGTACATACAATATTAAAAGTAACAAGAATATGATTAAGAAGATGTAGCTCATCAGGGTCAAAAAAGGGTGAACAGCATATAGTTGCCGCATATTGAAAACAGACTCTAGCCTCCTCTTTTACAAAGGTGTGCTATGTTTTTTAGCGTGCTCTAAATATTATCACGCGCTAAACACACGCTAACATGTGCATGTTTTCATATGGACGCGTTAGCAGTTAGCGACGCTAAATCTGCACTAAAACGCTTTGTAAAAGAGGGCCTAGATCTGTTTGTCAAAATTCAAGCATTTATCTAAATTGATTGCAAGGGTGTGTGCAGAATCATTCAGTATGCTAGGACAGTGTTTCTCAACTTCTTCAAGCCAAGTACCCTCTAAGCCAGGGATCTCCTTGAGGGCCCTCCTTGAGGGCCGCAATCCAGTCGGGTTTTCAGGATTTCCCCAATGAATATGCATTGAAAGCAGTGCGTGCACATAGATCTCATGCATATTCATTGGGGAAATCCTGAAAACCCGACTGGATTGCGGCCCTCGAGGAGGGATTTTGAGACCCCTGCTCTAAGCCTAACAAATACCAACCGAGTACCCCCGCCCAAGCTCCACCCCAGACCTGCCCCTGACCCCACCCTCATAAAGGTATACTATCAAAAACCCAGTCCATCTGGCAACCCCTGACTGATTTCTGTGCTGATCTATAATTTTATGATGTATCTATAATATTGTCCTATTTCTGAAACACTATGATGTCGCTGGTTTTTGTAGCTGAACGGTCATTTATTATTTCTTATTATTTTTGTTTACTGTATGATTTCCCATCTTTTTCTTTTTTTTTTTTTAAATTCTTTATTGATTTTTAATCAAAAACAGTGTCATACAAATGAAAGAACAAAATATATTCCACATATTACACTATTATCTATACAGGTAACATAAATATCACTCAATAATTTCATTTTCCTGCATATAATAATATCATAATATATCCTAATATACAATACAAATAAAGAATAAAGTTACCCAAATATCACTATCAATATTTATTCCCCTCCCTCCAACCCCCCACCCCCCATATCTCTTCTTTTCTTTGGTTTATTTATCTCTTTTGCATATTTTCTTGGTTTTCAGTAATGCGTTGGCTGTACCTGATTATCCTGATAGATGATAATTTGTTATTGCATTACTATTGTTCTGCTTGAGGTCAAGGAAGATGACTTTAAAATATGCAATCAGTAACAACTATAGAAAAATAGACATATATAGAGCAAAATATAGACAGCAGATATAAACTGACAAAACTGACGCATTTTGATCACTAAATTGAAAATAAAAATATATTTCCTACCTTTGATTTCATGAGTCTCTGGTTGCATTTCCTTCTAACTGTGCATCCAATATTTATTTTTCTGCCTCCTGCACACTTTCTCTACTTCGAACCTCATTCCCTTTCCCAACCAACATCTCTCTCTGTCCCTCCATGAGCCCAACATTTCTTCCTCTCTCTGCCACCTTATTGGCAATATGTCTCCCGCTATCTCTCTCTCTCACTGTCCTTCTGTCTTGAGAGATCCAGACATCTCTCCCAACCCCTCTACTGCCAAAGCCAACATTTCTCTCTCTCTCTCATCCCCCAGATCATGTGCAGAATTTTTCACCACTGCCTATTAGCTCCATCCCCTTGCATCCCCTTCAATCTGCCCTCACCACCACCATATCCAATATTTCTTTCTCTCATCCTTCTATTCCCCATAAATGTCTACCTCACTCCTCTCTCTCTCTATGCACAGTTTTCCTTTCTTCCTTTCCCATGTGCACCTTCTCTCACTCACACACTCATGCCCATCAATTCTCTCTTTCAATTCCCTCCCTTCTGTGTCCAATGTTCATGCCCCTTCCCTTCCTTCTGTGTTGAGTTCATGGCCCTCCCCCTCTCTGCCTTCCATATTTGAACCAAAATTAGGTTGCATGCTGGGGATCCATGCCTGCCCACCCTTCCCCCCCCCGAAGTCGACCCGTCCACAGAAGCCACAGTCACCGCTGGAGATCCCGGCCTGCACTGCACACCCACCTCCTGCTTCAGCCGTTGCCAGCGATCCCTCCCTCCCTGCCTGTCTGCTGTCCACTGCACCACCCCCACCACCGAAGCCGACACTCAGCAGCAACCCTGTGTAGGGACGGCGTGTGCAGCGATTCACATGCTGCACGTGACTGGCCCACAAGCCTTCTCTCTGATGTCAGTTCTGATGTTGGAGATAAGGTTCTGGGTCAGCTACGCAGCATGTGAGTCGCTACCTGCATCCCTGCTTGGAGTGCTGCTGGGGGAGGTGGGAGTCAGTCCAGCTTCAACGAAGTAACAGGGTCGTCTTCGGGGGGTGGGGGGTGGTACAGTGAGCTGGTAGGGAAGAATACCCAGCAGCGGCTTCAGCAGCAGGCGAGCAGGCAGGTAGGGATCCCCATCGGTGGCCAGATCGTGTACCCCCAACAAGCAGCCTGCGTACTCCCAAGGGTACGCATACCACGTGTTGAGAAACACTGTGCTTTGAGACCTAAGATTGCAGGGGAGAATGAAAGTAGGATGTCCACCACTGCTAAGAGCCGGTTCATCTTAATGGGTGGGGAGGAAGAATAGTTGCTCCAGATGCCAAGTCAGGGGGTGGAGGAGCATGACAGTCTGAAAGGGAAAGGATTGCCCAAAGCAAACCTCACCAGAGACTCTTTAGTCCCATGACTTTCCTGGCTAAGAGAATATATGGTGAGTAATGATTTTGCCTTTAAAGGCATTTGCCTGGGAATATTAATATCTCTTTTTCCAAGCTGCCATTTAATCATATAAGATGCTGTCACATTAGAAATTTTCACATCCTGTGGTAGAGAACCATGCTGACAGATTTATAATCTGATCAGAAAATGTGGCTGCTTTTTTATTTTTTAAATAACCACTTTTATTTCTGTTGAAGATGCTTTCTTGGTAAGTAATCAGATGTAAATTTTTCACTTTTGTACCTTACTGAAAGTTCAAACAAGCGCATTATCATTTATTTATGTTGAAAATTACCCTTTTTTTCTGTATTATATACATTCCTTAATATGGTGATGACTTCACCCACTTATTTGTGTGTGAGCTGTGAGCACAGCTTTTTCCATGACATAAGGTTCCCTTGATGTGGAGCCTGTTTTTCTTCCCCACCCAGCAGTCTCCTGTGAAAACGCTGCCTATGAGAAATTAGTTATGATGAAGCATTTAAAAAAAAAAAATCAAACATCCTTCTTGTCACCAGGCATCTGTTTCCAAACACTGCTTCTGATTTCTTGTTTATTATTGTTCTTCACAATTCTTTTGTCTGCCCAGCATCTTCCCTCTCTATTGGCAGCCCTCTGGAGTTTTTCCCATTACCGTATTTTCGCGGATATAACGCGCACCCGTGTAAAACGCGCACACGGGTATAGCGCGCAGAAACCACAATATTATGTATAAAAACTTTTGTATACCACGCTCACGGGTATAACGCGCATGCTGCCCGACTGTCCTTTCGCCCGCCCCGACTCTCCTCTGGCCACCCCGACTCTCCTTTCGCCCGCCCCGACTCTCCTCTGGCCACCCCGACTCTCCTTTCGCCCGCCCTGACTCTCAGAATAGGCCCTGGAGCCTTAGGAGCCTACTGGTGGGGCCTAAGGCGTGTGGGCCAATCAGAATAGGCCCTGGAGCCTTAGGTCCCACCTGGGGGCGCGGCCTGAGGCACATGGTTGGGTTGGGCCCATGTGCCTCAGGCCACGCCCCCAGGTGGGACCTAAGGCTCCAGGGCCTATTCTGATTGGCCCACGCGCCTTAGGCCCCACCAGTAGGCGGAGCTTTGGGACGGATGGGCCAATCCGGCCTCATTCCGTCGTTGGCTGCCTGCCGGACAGGCGGGTTTGGCTCCCGTCTGTCCGGCCAACTAGCAAAGGTACGGGGAAGGGGGGTGGGGGTGTCGTGGGGGTAGGCCAGGGGGGTCGCGGGTCGGCTGGGGGGGCGGTCGGAGGTTCTTGGGGGGGGGCGGTCGTTGGAGGGAGGGAGGGGGGTTTGCGTCGAGGGCAGGAGGGCCTGGGATCCCTCCTGCCCGTAATGTAGTGCGGGGTGGGGGTAGGGGGTTGCCGTGGCCAGGAGGGTTTGGGCTCCCTCCTGGCCCGATATTGTCGGGGAGTCGGCCGGGCAAGAGGGCTTGGGCTCCCTCTTGCTCCGATCGCGGGTGCGGGTGGGAGCGCGTGCGAGCGGTCGTTCGGGGTGGGGGTGCGAGCGGTCCTGCTGGGGGGGGTGAATCGGGCGTTGGGCGGGGTGGGAACTATGTAGAAAAACTTTTGTATACCGCGCTCACGCGTATAACGCGCGAGGGGTATGCGCGGTAGGTAAAAACGCGTATAACGCGCGCGTTATATCCGCGAAAATACGGTATATCTATCCTTCCATTCTGGCCATGACGGCAGTGGCCCTCAGCTGAGAGGCAGGGGTGGGTGAGTCATTTGGGAGCCCCTCCATCACATAAATACATTTTAAAATGTCCACAAATGGGGCCCTGTGTAGTTCTGAGTGCAGAGGAAGAAACAGCAGGTAAGAAGCACGGCTTTCTGACTATAAAATCTTGGGTGAAATGGAACAGATAGATGTGAATTGCTTATTTACTCTTTTCAAATATACAAGGAATGGGGGGCATACAACGAAGCTATTAAAAACCATTGGGACACCCAGACCATCAGGATATCTATCTTTATACCACATTTTCAACCAGTCCCTAATGCCCAGAAAAAGACCATTTGGATGTGGGAGGGGCCAGTCCTGTAATAGACTGGCCACCCAGACATGGCAACAGAGCAGTGGGGCACTGTTGTGAGCTTCACATAAAGGGTGCCAGATAAACATCTCACCAGAATTCCCATATAGGTTATGGTGAGCCTCCCAAAACACCCCCAAAACCCACTACACCCACCTATCTACAACCCAAATAGTCCTTATGGCTGCAGGTGCCACTTATACGGCAGTAGAGTTTTGGGGGGTTGGGCTCACATTTTCCATCATGAATGTTGTGGTTAAAGTGGCTACTCCTCTCTATGGTTCACTAGCCCACTCTCCAGGCTATTTAAGACACCTGTGTGCAGCTCTCTACTAGGCTTTCCTATATCAGGTACTGATGTTCCGGAAACAGATATATACGTGTGTATTCTGATCTTTGTGAGTGTGAGCACTGAAGGGGAATGTGGGGGTGTCTTACCTTGATCCATGCAGTGGTCACCCTGGGCTGGGTATTTATATCAACCCAGACCTTCCTTCCAAAAGATGTTTCCTCTTTAAGTCAAGAGTGAAGACAAAGCCCCTGTTCTAGAAACTGGGGGATAAGAAAAGGGTCAGAATTCCTTTACTCTGGTAGAGCAATTAAATAAACCTGAACTGCTGAACAGGAAGAACTTTAGCTGTCTTTATATTTGAAATATATATTTTTTTATTATTATTCAGTCTGGATGAGTGCAATTTAAAAGCTATGCTTGGCATAAACACAACAGTTATGTTTATTCCATGAATAAATTAACTACTTCCTAATGATCACACCGAGCTGCTTTTTCTTTTCTCCCAGTCCCTACTATTCCTTTTCTTCACACCTTCTTTTCTCCAATGGCTCCCTATATTTAGATTTCTATAAAAAGAACTTAGAAATGGACTCCTTATATAGCCTAACTTATAAAGAAGAATATTAAGGATTTTGTTTATACCTTCTCAATTCTCATGAATGTTATTGCAAAAAAAAGAGTATTTTTATTTTTACTGCTCTAAAAAATAATCACCAGTTCTACTTTTCTTCCTGAATATGAAATTTGTCTTTATCTTCAGTCATGATTGCTATTTTTGCCTTTGTCTGTCGATGAGTTCTGTGTTTTATAAAAGAGATAGGTTAATCATGCCTGTACCTTTCCCTTCTGCCAGAATGTTAGATAGCTATATACATTAATATAAGCCAACCTGACTATAAGTCGAGGTAGCCCCTTTCCCTCCAAAAAGGAGGAAAAAGGGTTGACTCGAATATAAGACCGGGGGTGTGTGTGTTAATATTCAAGTGCCCTGCCCAGTTCTACATCCATCCCCCCTCCCCTGCCCTGTCAGGCCCTGCACCCAGCCCCCCTCCCTTCCTGCCTTGCCAGGCTCTGCACCCTATACCCTCTTCCTCCCTCCTGATGCCTTACAGACCTCCACCTTGCCTGACGGAAGATCTGGTGGTCCAGCGGTGGGCCAGGACAGGAGGGATCCCTTCCTCCTCCTGTCCCAGCCAACTCTAAAAACTTTTACTTCCCTCTCCTCCCCTGCATACCTTTTCATTTCCCTGGTGGTCTCATGGTGGGCCACAATAGGAGGGATCCTTTCCGCCTCCTGTCCCCGCAGACTGTGACAATTTTTACCTCCCTCCCACCTCGACTGCATACCTTTCAACTCCCTGGTGGTCTGGTGGTGAACCATGCAGGAGTGATCTTCCCATGCTCCTGCTCCTTGAAGAGCCTCTAGTTGAATGACTCCCACAAGGGGCGGTGGGAGGCAAGTAAAAGTGAAACTTTTTAGAGTCAGTGGAGGAGGTGGGAGGAATCCCTCTTGTCCCAGCCCACCACTGGACCACACAGGCCTGGGAGGGGAGCAGGGTGGGTACTGACCCAAATAAGCCAAGACTTCTATTTTGGGGCCATTTTTTTGCCCCAAAATCTCAGCTTATATTTGAGTATTTACGGTAGAAAGAAATCTATGTGTATAAATAGATGTTCCAGAAGCCTACCACAGATGGTGGAGGTATGTACTCTATCCCCATTCTGTCTCTTTTGTATTAATCCTCCTCCTAATCTAATTTTCCTTTTTCTTTCTCACCATTTTCATATTTATCAGTTTCTTGTTTTGCTTTGTTTTTTTCCAGGAAGAAATGGGGACTTCCTGCGAAGTGCTGGAGTCGAATTTCGTTAAGTGCAGTGTGGGATTTCCTTTTATGAGATTCAAGTCCACGGTAGTGTTCCAACAAGATTTTTATTTTCCCAACAAATGGCTCTTTGGGTTTTTTCAGCTACCTTCCAGGAGGAAATGTGCAATGAGTAAAATTTCGCAAATCAAAATGATGTGACCATTGTAGGTTTTTGTTGAATTACTACAGGGAGGGCCTGATTCACTGGGCCTCTGGGGAAATTAGGTCCTTGCTCTCTCTTGCCACAATGATGTTGAAATAGTACTGCGTAAATGGCAACAATGCTGTTCCCATTGCACCATGGCTGCAGTGTTAGCCAAGGAAAACCACTTTATAGCCACTGAAACACCATTGTCAGGTGTACTGCGGTTGGCACCCTCTCTGGTTCTGTTTTCCTTTTTGTTTACCTTTTGACTTTTAGTGATTTCCCTCATGTGGATTCCCTTATGCCCACTCCATAGACATGGTAGAGCACACACTCCCTTTCAAAAAAGAAAGAGAAAAATGAATTAATGCACATTTAGGGGCTGATTCTATAAATCAGGGCTGCTCGAGTCCAGTCCTCGAGATCTACTAGCAGGCCAGGTTTTCAGGATATCCACAATGAATATGCATGAGAGAGATTTGCCTGCACTGCCTGGCCTGCTAGTAGATCTCGAGGACCGGACTTGGGCAGCCCTGCTATAAGTGATGCCTGAAATGGCAGGCGCCTAGGAAAATGACATCTGCCATGTATCAGTCAAGTTCAGGTGCCACTAAGAGAATCACGGCTATCGACACCTAATGATGAACTTAGATGCACCTAGGTTCGTTGTAGAATCGGGCTTAGTGGCACTTAGTGACATCTAAGGCCAACTCCACCCCTAAACACACCTACTTAGGTGTGCGGCATCACTATGCACTGCTAGGTGCCCAGATGTTAGCCACCAGTCCCGGGAGACACCTAGATTTTTAAAATTGTTTTTTAATCAGCTTTTAATGGTGCTATCAATTATCATGCCACTTAAAGCCGATTAAAACAAGTTAGGTGCCAGCAAATGCGGACTAGGCACCTCTTACAGAATTTCCCTCTTAGTGCATGAAAAATGCAAAATTACTGAAATACACTTTAACACATTTTGCATTGTGTTATCCCATGTGCTAAGCGTGCATTGGGACTTAAAGCCCTTTAGTAAAAGGACCCCTAATTTGGGGGCATAAATCCTTTTGAATATTAGGCTCAAGAGAATTTGCAGAAGTAAGCGTTGAGTGAGTCAAAGGAGAAATGGGATTTTGGGTTTGGTCTAAAACCTTTATTGTAATACCAGCCAAAGAGTAACTGATTGCATTTGCATCTTTTTCAGTATGATTTTAGTGTTATCTTTGATACCAGCCAGTTATCGGGGGAAGAGGAGATTCTTGAGTTTCTTGCCACTGCTCAGAGGTAAGATCTTAAGAGTACATATTTGTGCTGCATTTGTGTACATTTTCTTTGGTAAGATTTCTTGATTGTCTGTAGAGTAGGTAGGAGGATGTACATAATAAAATATAAACAAATAGTTAAAAAGAAAAGAACAACTCATTTGTCTAAATTTAGGGGTCCTTTTATCAAGGCGCGGTAGGGGGTTTAACGTGCGGAATACCGCGCATTAAACCACCTGCTGCGCTAGTCGCTAAGACCTCCATTGACGAGGCGTTAGTATTTTGGCTTGCCGCAGAGGTTAGCGTGTGATGAAATGTCCGTCGCGCTAACCTCCGTAGCGCACCTTGATAAAAGGAGCCCCTAGGGTCCTAAATTAGGTGGCCAGTGCTATGTTTCTAATTTGTTTTGTCCGTTATAACTATAGCCCACTACCCCCTCCCCGCTTCACACACACACTTGTTAAGCTTCTAAATTTATGTGCTTAATAGAACTGATTTCTTAATTTAGGGCCTTAACCCCAGTTATTTTCAATGGGACCAATTTAGGCACCTAAACCCTTTGAAAATCATCTGCATAGTACAAGATGACAGAAAATATAAAATCAGTCCACCTAGTCCGACTACTCGATATTTCTACTTGGGGGAGAAGAGCATATGAATTTTCATGCTCAGTTAGCTGCCTAAATTAAGCTATCTAAAATAATGGCCATGGTCAGGAGTCGATCAGCTCAGAGGAATGAAGTCGGGTGACTAGCTCCTATAGGCATAGTTTGAGGATAGCATTGGAGACAGGCCACCCCAATTGCTGTGGGTCTGAGTACTGAATTGTTTCCCCCCTCCACTGCCAAATGACTTTCTCACTCTTTTTCTCTATATCACCCCTTCCCCCCATTGGACTTGCCAAAGTGGTCATTAATCTAACCACCTGGATTCCCTCTCCTGTGGGAGTTAAAATTTGAGGCAGGGGAAGAGTAGCAGCTACATTGTCAAGAGCACTGCTGTACATCAAGATCCTTCTTCTGGCATAAGAGAACTCCTTCTGGCATGTTTTGACAAGTAGGACCTTTTTTGATTTCAACCATTTATTAAGAGAAAAATTAGATACAAACCAAACATTGCACTATAAACATCAGCCAGTAATGAACAGACAGAGAGCGGGAGCATGCGCAGGTGCTCAAAGCCCAGCAGATATCAGCAGCAGGCTCTTTCGGCACCGGCACATCCTGTGGGTTGGTGCTGCATGCCAGTGCCTGATCACGGTAAGGGTTTGGGTGGGTGGGGGGGGGCAATGTCTGTTCCCTGGGGGTGGGGTGGAAGCGCGCCAGTGGCCTCGCGGGGGGAGGGGTGTCTTTTGGGGATGTGGAACGAATGATGCGAGTTTCCCTTACTTTCTATGGGGAAACTCGCTTTGATGTATGAGCACTTTGGTTTACGAGCATGCTTCTGGAACAAATTATGCTCACAAACCATGGTTCCACTGTACTTGATACTTTCAAAAGACTTTTAAAAGCAAATTTCCATTTAGCAATATCAAAGGACATGCCTAGATCCACTTCCCACTTAGTTGTTTACTGCATCACTGGGTTTGTACGTGACAAGAGCATTATACAACAAGAAATGGAGCCACGAGAGGACCCTCCATCCAGCACCTGCTCCAAATATGTTATGGGCAAATCCAATTCATCCCTGGCTTTTTTGCATAGAAAATCTCTAATTTGAATAGAATAAAAAGAGACTTTGCTCGACAGTCCAAATTGCTCTTATAATGACTCCCAAGTTTCCATTTGCTTATCTACCTAAAGTTGATTCAATGTATATAGGGAGTTCTTAGCCCATTTCACATAGACCCCCCCCCCCTAAGACAGGAACTGTCTTTCAGGAAACATATGGGTCCATATTTCCTGCCATATCTGGAGGGAAGTTCTAAATATGAAGTTCATCTTCTGGATAATTGGAACAATTGATCTTTAGGTAACCAGGGTAATGCCCAGAGGGGGATATCTGATACTAAATTTTCTTCTGTATATACACACTATTTGGACATTTCCTTAACCCACTGAGAAATGATATGAAGGTGTGCTGCCCTAAGATATTGTTGGAAATTAGGCACTCCCATTCCACCTAATGATTTTGATTAAAATAAGGCCTGCCTATTAACTCTGGGGGTTTCTTTTTCCATATATAGTGGAACATTTTCCAATTTAACCGAGCAAAAAATATTTTTGGAAGGGAAATTGGTAAGGCCATAAAGAGGTAGAGGAGTTTTGGTAAGACCATCATTTTTATTGCTGAAATTCTCCCTAACCAGGAAAGACTGAGTCCTCCCCACTCAAATAATGTTTTTAATTTGGGGGGGGGGGGAAATTATACACATATACCACCCTTTTACAAAACTCTAGCGCAGTTTTTAGCACCAGCCGCAACAGTAACAGCTCTGACGCTCACTATGAGCATAGGAGCTGTTACCGTCATGGCCGGCACTAAAACTGCACTATGGTTTTGTAAAAGGGAGGGGGGAGGGATAGCTTGTCTAAATCATTGGACACCGTGATGCCCAAGTATTTAAGGGCACTCCTAACCCACTGGAAGGGAAAGTCCTTTTCTTGTACAATCCCACTTTACTCCGAGACCACTGGGTTATTTCCCTCTACCTGCCAGGACTTTGTAGGAAGCCTCAGAATTTTAGAGACTTAAACCCCTCCCCCTCATACCTCATCACTGTTCCATTATTCCAGCTCCTCAGTCTTCCTTACTACTAGCCAGGCTGTAGAAGTCTGTCTTTTCTGTTCCTCCTTTTCTTTCGAAAGTGGTTCGATGGAGCAGGACTAGGTGTTACGGGACTTGGACGTGCGCAGGTTTTTATTGTGGTATCTGGAGGTCACTAATAAATTTTGCCTGTTGTGACGAGTCCTGCCCACAAAGGTAGACTGGCTTCTAAGGCTACCATTTCTAGGTGGATTCGCATGGCTATTTCTGTGGCAGCCGGAAAGAAGTCCCTCCCCCTTGCTGAGTGTGTTCATTCAACCAGAGGTGTTTTGTCCTCTTGGGCTGAGTTGTCAGCTGTTTCACTAGATGAGATTTGCAGAGCCGCTACCTGGTCCTCTTTGCATATTTTGACCAAGTTTTGCAGGATCGATGTAGTGGTCAAACAGGATGCTGCTTTTGGTACCTCTGTTTTGGCAGCGGGCTCATCAGTCCCACCCTGATTTTTCGGGACTGCTCTTACATTCCACTGGTCCCAGAATAAAGCAGGATTGCACAAGAACAAAAGATTAGGTTTTTACCTTTGCTAATCTTTTTTCATGTAAATCCACACTTTATTCCAGGAACCCGCCCTATTCTTTGCTGATTCACCGATTGTCTTCCTTTACAAGTACTGGTAAGCTGGATTTCTGTTTTCTGACCAGCCTTTATAAGAGTGTCACCAGAATGGGTTTAGCACTTAGTTGGGGGTAGGAGTCCATGGTTCAGGCACCCCTTTCTGACAATGCAAGCTGTGTCTCCCTATAGCACTGTTTTGTCGTTCAGGTTTATACTATTTAATGACCTGTTCTCTTGTTTTTCATTGTTGCTATTTTGCATTTGTTGATATGAGCAGAATTGATATACTTGTTGGGAAGTTCTCCCTGTTTCCCTCTCTCTTGTTGTTGTCCTCTACAGATGTTCCTGGCTGCTTTTATACTGATTGAGGAGCTGGGATAATGGGAGGGGGGATGGGGGGAAGAGGCAATTCATCAAGGTGCCTTGCCTTCTCTCGCACCTTGATTCTCTGCGGAATTCAGCAACCTTATATGGAAATATGACCCTAGCCTTAGTTGCACCATTTTGGAACTGGTTCTGAACTGAGTAAGAATGACCAGGCATTGCTCTTACTGAAGACCCCTGGACCTTCAAAGACACCTGCAGGCCCCCTATCGATGACTAATGATCACAAGGTAGTCCCTATTGTGGGAGGGGGGAGCTTGAGCTGAGGGCGAGAGAGGAACCTTCTCTGTAGACTTGGAAGCATCAAGCTGCAGCTTGAAACTCCCAGACAGTAAAATAACCTCAGCAAAAAGCTGCAGATTTTTTTTAAACTGAGATTTTTGGGACCTAATGTAACTTGTCAAGGTGTAGTGTGCAAGTGGGCATACTGGTGATGGTGGTTGGGGACGCACACTTAATTATGTGCTTTTCACTGGCCTTGAGGTGCATGGCAGTTACCAAAACACAATGGTGCTGTATACTGCTTTGGGTGAATTTCTTCAGAAAAGCAGTAAATAATTCCAGATAAATAAGTGTACTTAAGTGTACATTTGTGCATATCTCACCTCTTACACTAGCACGAGTATCCCCTATAGGAAAGTAGGTGGAATAGAATAGGTTCCTACCAGGCTTCCTCTCCGTGCTGAATTATAGGCACATAGTTATAGAACTATGCTCTAAATACATTGTTTTCCTTTATGTGAACAGCACTGCTCTGGGTATGACTTCAGGAAAGGAAGGGCTATGTGAAGGGTTGTGTGGGGAGGGGAACTTGAGTCTGCTGGCACGTGCCTTTGTTTATTGGCACTCATATCAAAGAAGCTGATCAATGGGAGGCTGAGCTGTATGTATTCAGCAGTTCATGTTTATATAGTCATTTTGAACAAGTGCCATCACCTGCGATGCCGACCCAGCATGATAGCTGGATGGCCCCCAACACTAGTACAGTATCAGTAGCACCACCCCAATAAAAGATAAATAAAAGAACTGGGAATGGCTGAGCTTGCCAAAAATGTTAAAAAACATTCTGATATACAAAACGGTAGAGTTTTCTTTTCCTGTTTTGTTATCCTGCCATCTGCAGTTTGTGGGACTTGAATTCAAATTCCTCTACTTGTTTTTATACTTTATGTGGAGGTTTCTTTGTTGGTCCAGTATTCAAATAAAAGCTGCGCTCCTAAATCTAAGGGGTAATTCTGTAAAAGCATTTTTGTTCCTATATGACAATGCCTCCCCTATTATTCACTGGTTAAATAGTTTTGGCCGGCTACTGCTAACTGCTAATATTTAGCAGGAGCCAGTTATCTCCACTGAATATTCGCAGCTAGTTGCTACGTCTAATCCGTTCACTTTCCAAGTTTCTACAACCCGAATCCACTAATATTCTTATCCATTCTTTAATAATCTCTAAACTAGACTACTGTAATTCCCTTCTCATTAATATCACACAAAAAGAAAAAAGAAGGCAGCAATTGATTCAGAATACTGCCGTTAAATTAATTTATAACGCTAAAAAATACGACCATGTCACTCCCCTGCTAATCAAATCTCATTGGCTCCCAATAAGTCATCGCATTACGTTTAAATTATTACTCTTAGTTTTTAAAACCATAAATTTTAATGAGCCACAATTTGTCAATAGATGGTTAATCCCCTATAATACTACACGATCGCTCCGCTCCTCCTCTTTGAACCTCCTCTCGGTCTCCTCACTGAAGGTTATCGGTACCAGACGAAATGATATGTTCTCCATTATGGCCCCTCAATCTTGGAATCTCTTACCTCAACACATTAGAGAATTAAAAGATCTAACCATATTCAAAAAAACACTAAAAACATTTTTCTTTAAAGATGCCTATGATTCTTAATATTATATTCCTTTTTTATATTTCCGGCAAGCTTTTACCTCCCTCCCATTTGTTTTTCCCATTGTTGTAACTCTTTCTTTCCTGTTCAAACATTGTAATTTCTCCCCTATCTATCCTCACGACTCATGTATGTTTTTTGCCCAAAACTAATATTTTTTTATCATGTATGTATTCTTGTATGTTAATTTTTTAAAGTATAACAAAAGTTAGTTTATATATTACCACCTATGTTTTAATTATATGTTTAATTGTATTGTACATCGCCTAGTAATTTAAAATAGGCGATTCATTAAGAATAAATAAACTTGAACTTGAACTGTTAGCTGGCTAACCATGAATATTTCAAACTAGAGGTCTGCACGGGAATGGGGATTGCGGGAATCCCGCGGGAATCCCTCCTAACCCACGGGACTCCCACGGGGACCCCCCTCTGACCCGCGGGACTCCCACGGGGACCCCCCTCTAGCCAACGGGACTCCCACGGGGATGGAAGGCTTTGGAAGCAGGGTTCAACCATATAATATAATGGACACGTCAGCCTTAGTAAAAGAGGGGGTTTATAAGTTAATTACCTGAACAGAAAACAAAAAAGGGTTCCACCAAAGAGATTCCACAAGAAAAACAGCAGCGCAAACACAAAAGAAACTGTGGAATAGATGATCCTGTCAGAAGTAATTGCTGCTTTTTATGGGGATGGGCGGGGATGGAGGTAATTCCTTGCAGGGACAGGTGGGGATGGAGAGGATCCTGACAGGGATGGGTGGGGACGGAGAGGATCCTGGCAGGGACGGGCGGGGATGGTGGGATTTCTGTCCCCGTGCAACTCTCTAATTCAAACATTGGCTGGCCGAGTTTAGCAGGCAGATTGGACCTCATAAACAGCAGTCCTATCTTTAACCATTATTAACTGGCCAGTGCCGAATATTTGCTTAGCTGGTTAAGTTAGAGCCAGCCAATAAAGAATCCTGAATATTCAAAACCGGTTGCTGGAAATTGCCCGGCAATGTATATCTGAGTTGAGTGCTGGTGTTTGGCCCACAGGGCACTGCCCGCTACCAGCTGAATAGCGGACTCTGTATATGTGCTTAAAATGCTGCTTATAAAATTACTCCCTGATTAAAAAGTACAGGCGATGACAAGAGTGCACTCTTTAGTAGGTATGTTAGGCTAGATTTTGAGCAGAGCATTGGGGTGTGGGGGGGGGGTGAGTGTCACTATTTATATGTATATTTTTTTAAATAGGAGCTTATGCTTATACTTCACATGAGAGTATCTACAATTGCTGCCAAGCAGGTGTAAATGTCCACAGTTTCATTCTAGCTGTGTGATTTCTGCAGCTTTTGCGGGGCATTTTTTTTTAGAAGTACACAGACATCTATCTGTCTTTATAAAATAAGCCCAAAATAGGTGCCTGCCTGTCCTTCCTACCTTTATGTATTGCTATTTATTAACCGCCTTACGAAGAGCTTCACTCAAGGCAGTGTACAACGGGTAGGTACTGTTTGACGTAAAACTTACAGCTTTAACAACATAGCAGTAGTAAAATTATCAAATGTAAACAAAAATAAAATAAATGAGGTAAACTTGGAAATCTGCAAATTGAAACCTAATGATAGAACTAAGATGAAACAGTATCAGAAACAGTAGTAAGGGGGGATGGTAGACCGCCTTGAGCGCTGTCTTCGCGGGAGCACCAGCACCTCTCCTCCCTTCTGCCCCTCCTCCCTTACCTCTTTAAACATTCACCTGTATGAGCAGTATCTTCCATCTACTGCTTGGTCTGGCCGCGGCTCCCTTCTGACATCAATTCCTGGTCACAGGACTAGGATATGATGTCAAAAGGAAGCCGAGGCTGGTGCAAGCAGCAGCTGGAAGATGCTCCTCATGCCGGTGAGCATTTCAAGAGGTGCATGGGGCGCATGGCGTGGCAGGAAATAGTAGGTGGGGGTGGGGGTGCCACCCTGCCTTGCACTACAGAGCAATCATATGACAGAAACAACATAAATGTCAGTAGAAAACAAAAAGATACTATAATAGACTGCAGTGATGAACATTCAGACAGCCTAGATATAATTCAATCTCAGCATAATACCAAAAAAATACCATGTTTTCCGAAAATAAGACAGTGTCTTATATTAATTTTAGGCCCCTAAAAGGCACTAGGTCTTATTTTCGGGGTATGTACATGATCATCTCTCCCTTCCTCTCCTTCACCCCAATTCTTCCTTTTTCCTTTCTCTCCCCCACATGTGCAGCATCTTTCCTCCCCTCCCTCCCATCCCTCATGCAGCAGGACCCTTGCCCAGCTTCCCTTCCCTCCCTCCCATCCCTCGTGCAGCAGGACCCTTGAGCGAGCACCCCCGAGCACCAGCCACATAGCCAAGCAGAGTTCACGGCTGGACAAGGTCGAAGCAGCCTGTTAGAGTGCTGCCGGCCCGACGCTGCTTAGAGGTAAGTAGGGCTCGCGGCCAGGTTCCGATGGGAGGGAGGGAAGGATAGGGATTTGGCTGTGTGGCGGGTGCTCAGGGGGGGAGGGGGGGTGCTCTTTAAAGGGTCCTGTTGCACAAGGGATGGGAGGGAGGGAAGGGAAACTGCTGGCAAATCCCGGGACTAGGGCTTATTTTGGGGGTAGGGCTTATATTAACACCTACCCCGAAAATCCTGCTAGGGCTTATTTTCGGGGAAACACGGTACCTAATACACATGCATTAGAACATTCAGATAACATAGATATAACGTTACTCTTTTGAAAAGAGGACTTTATAAGTTGCTGCCTAAATTTAGGTGATAATAGCAAGTGTATGTTACCTAATACTAGCACTTATGCATGTAATTGGTGCCAGCAATGGAAAGTTACCTACATAAGTGCTAGTTGATATGGACTCTTAAAGCGTAGTGTCCTGGCCTTGATCCTGGACTCTTAAGGCAGACCTGAGCTATAATTTCCAGAGAGTAGTAACCTTAACACACTAGCGCTCATAGCTTAGCAGGGTTTTAAAAAAGTTTTGGATATCTTCCTAAAAGAAAAGTTACTCTTTTGGGATCTTGGCAGGTACTTGTGGCCTGGATTGGCCACTGTTGGAAATAGGATACTGAGTTTGATGGACCTTTGGTATGTCACAGTATGGCAATGCTTATGTTCTTACGATTCATAACTAAGCACATGCAAGTTAATGTGTACCTTTCATATGTAAATGCACAGAAAAGTGCCATGTTTGCATGTAAGTGTGACTTGCACTATTCTATAAGATAGCACATACTATAGCATGCATCCTCAAGGGGACGTATGCATGAGTAGAGCATGGAGGCATAGGTGGGGCTGCTACTTATGCACACAACTTACAGAATACAGTAAATTTACACATAGTGCCTGCCCCATTTAGGCACATCCATTTAAATCTGCTATAGATCTGGCATACCTGGGTACATCTACATTTAGGCAATTGCAGGTTTACATCAGTATTCTATAAATGAATCAGGGAGCCCAAGTGCTGTTATAGAATAGACACTCCCCATGCAGCATTGGGCCACCTAAAAGGGTTATAGGATTGTCCCCATAATCGTATCATTAGAACTTACTGTTGGATCTAGAAGACCCAGTAAATTGTGCCCACTTATCAGAAGATGAGATGCTGTTATGTGGAATCTTGGGGGGGAAGGACGGATTGTGATACTACAGAATGGAGGATCTGTCTTGATCACACAGATGAGTATATTCCAGTTACAGCTGTTCAAATTGTTGGTCTGAAAGACAGCCAACCTAAACTGTAGTTTGATATTCGTTTGCAATGTGTACTTGCATGCACACCAGAGGGTCAGTTAAATCGCTGTGTTTAATAAACTTATTTTTCCTTTCCATCAGCGGGAACCTTGAACGCGCTGAATCTCTGCACGACAACACCCTGACTCTGACCGTGCCGCTGATGCATGAAGTGGACACATCGATCACAGGGTAACTGGCCCAGTCACTGCAGAGCAGGAGCACAAAGGAAACGCACATATCTCATCCCAGTGGAAAACTGCATTCTTTTCTTGTTTACATATTAGTGGGCAGGCCAAAAGTCTGCTTTCATCTTGCCTTGAATTCCCAGGCTGTGAAAGCAAGCTGCAGTTTATCTAACTTTTTTTTATTTTTGCATCCTCTATTCGTACTTCGTCACAAACCTTTGTTCCATAAAACATATATGCTGAACAAATCACCGATAGCCATCAGATGGACAGAAGGGGCAGGTTTATCATAGAGACCAGAGAAGGATCATAAGACCCAATTGGTCTCTGGCTTTTTTCTCAAATTTCTTTGCGACCAAAGGGAAGGAACAGATGAGAGAAGAAAGAGAAGTACAGGTTGTAGGGCGAGGGGAAGCATATGTAGGGAAGAGAATACGGAAATAATGGTTGTAGTGAGAGATGGGCAGGAAGGAGAATAGAAGGGAAATGGCAGGTGGATGGGTATTGTTTTTTTTTGTAAATGAAAAGCAGAACTATGTTATTGGCAGCTGGTCGCCCTGCTTATGCCATTTTCTGCCAAATGGGCAGAAGGGGGAGACAGATTCCTTACTGGGTACTGATAACAGTTAACAGCATTCTTGCATATGTCTGTTTTTCAGCATTCTGTGGAAAATGCAGAGAGTAAAGACACCAAGCTTTTAGGAAATAAGAAGGTAGCTGCTTGGTGGCACAGACTGAAATGGACGGAGGCCTAGGGAGATCTATAAAAGAGGATTTGGTTTCTGCAGGGGAAGATTTAAGACTGACATGGTTTGGCTATTATCTGTTTTTGTTTTGTTTTTTTTGTAGGTCTGTGACTCCGACTTCTTTCGATTATGGTGAATCGGTGGAAGCCACTCGCTTTGTTCAGCTGGAGGATCTGGAATGCCATTTTCAACCCCTCAACTTCACGTTTCAGGTATATTGCCTCTCAAAGACCTTGCTGAATTAGAACTTCCCTTGCCTGGGTATATAAGGATCCCTTTGCTTTGTCAGAGCTGATGTGTTGTCTTGCAGGGCAAGTACTTTTTTTGTGTGAAATGATAGGCCCATTGGCTCTATCTCTTTCTAACATCTACCCCCTGATGCAGCCTGAAGGTGAAATGTGGCCACATTGGGTTCTGCTTAATAAATCATAGTATTCCTGATACTTGGTCTGCTTCATGTCTTCTACTTGCATAGTATTAACAGTGCAGGATATCATCATTTAGCAGCCAGACAAAATTTCCTACAACAGTGTGAAGCAGGTTGAAAGGCTTGCTTTAATCTGTAGGAGGAGCCATGGAGATCAGAGGGTTTTCCTGTGATCCTCAGGAGCACAACAGCCATACAATCTATTTTTCTGACAGATTATGCTTGGTGGTTTTTATTTTGTCATTACAGTTGCGCATCTGCCCTGTTGAATTTACTATATTATTTTTTCATCACTTTGCCTTCTGATTTCTGAGTCGGAAACCAAAGGGGAGATTGTAGTGTATTAGAGCCAAGGATTTTTCTTTACTAGCTCTGCTCCTAGGCAGGATACCACCTCGGTCTTAATAGCTAACACATGTCTATGTAGATAATAGAGCAATTAAGTTTCTTCTGCCAATCCTGCTCTGGGGGTGACAGGCTTCGGTGTTCAAGATGAAATGTTAAGACTTCTTGGGTTACTGATTAAAAAGAAAATAAAAAAAAAAATATCTTGCAATACTGAATTCATTCTTAAAGATTTACAGTAACTTTTCCGCAGTCATGGTAGGCAGGAATTCAAGTTTAGAGATCATCTCTACTATGCATACATTCGAACATAAAGATTTGTTTTGTTTTGAAGTATGAAGTTGTGTTGTAGGAAAATAGGGCATGCGGCCTTCTATTTCTTCTTCCCTGCCCCATCCCCCATTTCCACATTCCAGCACGTGATTCTAAGATGCCAGAGAAGAATTAGAACGCAATTCATCTGATCACTTTCTTTGTAAAGAGTTTTGCAATAAATCCCTAAGTTTTCCTTGTCTTAAAAGCCAGTTTTCTGTTCATTCAAATGATAGAATTTACACTCTACTTGAGGTGGGGGGGGGGGGGGGTCTGTATGCATCTACAGGGTGAACATTTTTTATGTAGCCATCTTTTTTAGTGCTATCTGACTCCTTGTGCGAGGACGGGCTTGGAGCACAGATAAAATCAGGCTAAGGTGAACAAAACTAACATTTATTAAGACTGTTAGGAAGAGGGGGGGGTGGATCCTGTTTGGGAAGGAGAAATCAAATACAAAACTACACCTTGAATATAGGAATGTCCTCTATAGCCTACTCCTGCGGGACTGCTGCAGGCACTACATTTTCTCGATAAAGCAATACCTTTTTTTGGGGGGGGGTCTGGTCTGGTTTCCCCAGAGTTATCATTATAGTTCTTAGCATTTTACCAGCCAATCTGCCTTAGGATTGATCCAATTTGCCAAACTACAAAGTCCCAGTTAAACTGGGACTAACTGATTGTTGAAGTTTGGGTTCATAGGTACTTGGTGGAGGCATAAGCAGTAGAAAAAACCCCCCAAAAGTCCAACAGGGCACAAAACCACAGGAGCAATACAGAAAAAACAAACAAACAGTGGGAACAGACAATGGGCTAGAATCACTAACCTTCCCGATTCACTCCAATCCGTGTCCGATCCGAGGCAGGCTGGCTGATTCACAACCGGTCTGTATTCAAATGGGGGCGATCAGAGGAACGCCCCCCACCGACCACACGGATCGCTTGAGAGCGATCCTGACGCCTGCGCAGACCATCTTCTTTGCCTGTAGATGGTCTGCACATGCGCTTGCTCAAAGAGATGTGCTTTTTTTTTTTAATATGCCTTTCTTAACTGACAATTTTCTGTTGTTTGGATAGATTGCTCTCCTTTTAATGTCATCCTGAATACTGGAGGGAGTCCCACCAGCCGCCCCTCTGCCTTTCCCTGTCCTCCCCACCGGAGCCCGGTCATCAGCATTGCTCGCCACTCTCCCCTTTCCCTTTCCGCTAGCTCAGCTGATTGTTGCAGGCAGCACTCGCTCTTCCCTTTGAGTTTGAGATGCTTGATCTACAGCAGGGGTGTCCAACCTTTTGACTTCCCTGGGCCGCATTGGCCAAAAAAAAATGTTTCTGGGGCCGCACAAAGGTGCAAATGCTGCAGCAAGACAGAGGAGGGAGCCGGCAAGACGGTAAACACCTGGGGGCAGCAGAGGAAAACATTGCATTGCCCTCGACCGGGGCTGCACAAAATACTTCACTGGGCCGCATGTGGCCCTCAGGCCGCAGGTTGGACACCCCTGATCTATAGCATAAAAGTTGCAGAAAAGCACAATGCAAAATCAGTCACCGTTTGCCGCTCTCCCCTTCCCTTTCCTTCGGCTCAGCTGACCATTGCTGGCAGCGCTCGCTCTCACTGTCCCCCTTCGCCGTAGTGCAACCCCATTTTAAACTCGCAGGTTAAAACCATGAGCTCGCACTGCAGGAAAGGGCGGCAGAGAGCAGGAGAGTTGGGGCAGCAGGAAGCAGGAGAACAGTTGTTATGTGAAAGCTGAGTGATAAATGCTGGCAGGACACCATTGGAAACTACTATAGAGTTGGGGCAGGAGAGTCGGCAGGGACGTGAGCGACTGGTCCTCAGCAGTCGCTTCTTTTTGGATCGGGCAGCCCAGTTGGTGTTCTTGCTTGAGTTTAATGAATTGTGTCCTTCCTACTTTACATGCCGTTTCCCCTCATTTGCATGCATGGATCGGAGGTTGATTGGCCACGTGGTTAGTGAATCGGATCGCAAACACGATTGTTGGGCTTGGTGAATCTAGCCCAATGAACAATCCACGAGAGCCAGCAGGATAAAATCAATGTATATCCTAGCCTGAAATAAACAAACATTGATCTTATCCTGCTGGTTCCCGTGGATTGTTCATTGTCCGTTCCCACTGTTTTCTTTATCAGCATATGCAGTAGGCCTTGGCTCCTTCCCCCTTGGTCTCCCTAGCCCAGCTGTTCCCTGAGCTTTTAAACTTCCTAGTTCCTGTCTTCCTGACTCCACTTCTCCCTTGTCACTTCCCCCATGGGTGAAACTAGGGATTTTAAGGTGGCTCTGACACTGTGAGGTAGTGTTTTTAAGAGAAAGTGGCAACAGCCTATAGATTCTATCACTTTCTTCTATTTGGTCTTTTGAGTTTTTCTTCCTTCTTAGAACCTACCAAAATGGAAAAGGGAAGCAGCTCAAGTGTTTATTAGGACTAGCGCCTGTAGCTTTTGGGCTGTGTATGTTTCAGCTGTTGTTCATTTTTAACCTAACTACAGCTTGTATTATTGAAAAAAATGTAGCCTCTCTCCCTCCCCTAGAATTTGTTTACCACTTGTCCCTATACAAGACCATACAGCTTATCTTTAGGGTCTCTAGGAAGATGGAATATTCCCTTACTCCCTCAAATGAAGGTAGGTCCAGTCCAGGTTTTATTTATTATGTTTATCATTTTTGTAGCTGTTGATTATACGGAATGCACAATGTGGTTTACCTCCGAAGTCCAATATAAAGCAAAATAAAAGGAAAAAAAATGGTGACGAGATAATCACGCACCAGACACCAGCGTGCCGACAATCCAGCGCAAGAAAAAAGCGCGCTGTCGAAAAACTTATTTTTAAAGAACACCGACGGGAGTGTGGTGGAGAACCCCCCCCCCCCACTTCAATGCATAGTGTTTGCGCTGCCGTTGGGGGTGTGTGTGGGGGGGGTGCAACCCTCCACATTGTAGAGAAAACGGAACTTTTCCTGAAAAAAATCAGAAAAAGTTCTGTTTTCTCTACAGTGTGGGGAGTTGCACCCCCCACACCCCTCCAATGGCAGCGCAAACACTATGCATTAAAGTGGGGGGGGGGAGGTTCTCCACCACACTCCCGTCGGCGCTCTTTAAAAATAGGTTTTTCGGCGGCACGCTTTTCTCTTGCGCTGAATTGTCAGCACTGGATTGTCGGCGCACTGGTGTCTTGCGCGCCACTGACTATGAACCGAAAAAACCTTCAAAAGCATTGAGATTCTCTCTCCTTCCTCTGGAGATGACTCCTTCTAGCTCCCAAAACAGAGATCTTCCTGTTCCAGATGCCAGGACTCCTTTTAATCCAGGCTTTCAGCCAGAAACTCACCCTTCTGACCTGCAAGACACTTCACAGTTTCTTCCCCCATCCTATTTCAAAGCATTCTGCCCTGCTTGGCATGACATTCCACAGAATTCACAAGTCCAGACGGCTCCTTGTTTTAATCCCACAGGGTCCATAGCTTCTTCAGTCCTACAGAATACATGGTTGGATATTTATTCCATGCTACTTAAAATTAATTTGCTACAAAATTTTTTCACGCACTGCAAAATGAGATTTTATTCTTTTTTATTGACATATTTTGAAATAGGGGGGGGGGGGAGGAAATCATAGATATGCTAAAGAACAGAAGTGAGAAATATCGCCAAAGCATAATATAGGTTTATCTGAATATCAAGTCCACCTTACTGGGGAGTAAGAGAAAAATCAAGCAAACAATACAAAAATCCAAAAGGAATTGGTGAACTCTATGCCTGAGAAAACTAGTACCTTTGTAAAGCCTATTCCTACAACCCTGATCATATCTTCTTATCAATCAAAACCTTTTCAAAATGTTCATAATCATAAAAAGCAAAATTAGAATCTTGAAATTTAACCAGCCACTTGTATGGAACCTCTACAAAAATAAAAGAAAAAATAGCTCTCAATACAGGTACCCAACCCTTTATCTGAAGAAGTAAGTCCCCCTGTAATTGAGTAGCCTTAGTCAAATGTGGAGATACCTGCAACTTCTGACCACAATACAGTAACAGGTCAATATATTCAGTCGGCAGTCAGCATTTTTTCTAAATGTTGGCCAAGATATTTATATCCAGATAAGGCAATCAGCACCAGAATTGATTCTGCTAGCAGCAATTTTCAGTTTGTTGTCTAGATAACTTAGGGACATCCTTCTGACTAGCCAGAGTTATCTACATAGTAACATAGTAGATGACGGCAGATAAAGACCCGAATGGTCCATCCAGTCTGCCCAACCTGATTCAATTTAAATTTTTTCTTCTTAGCTATTTCTGGGCAAGAATCCAAAGCTCTACCCAGTACTATGCTTGGGTTCCAATTGCCGAAATCTCCGTGAAAACCTACTCCAGCCCATCTACACCCTCCCAGCCATTGAAGCCCTCTCCAGCCCATCCTCCCCCAAACGGCCATATACAGACCGTGCAAGTCTGCCCAGTACTGGCCCTCTGTGTTCATCCCATGCTTCTTTCCCCAGATCCTCAACGGGGCCACCACATACTCAAATCATTCTCATAGTATGTGGCTTTATGCTCCAAATCGTCACTAGATCAATTTTATATTATTTTTTTAATTTTTAACTTATTTATCACAATTATGTACTAAAAAGTACTTAGCTGAATGGTCTCGCCTCACACAGGGATAGATACACCAACATGTTTCACCCATTGAACTTTGTATAGGTTTTTTTCAAGGCTACTATTCCCTATATTGCTTTCAGCTATCTAGATGCTGTGGTCTGTTTGAATGGCTGAAAGCAATATAGGGAATAGTAGCCTTGAAAAAAACCTATACAAAGTTCAATGGGTGATTACATCAAGCATTTTTAAGTGGTGTTTTGGATATTGCCCTTATTTCAATTTACCATTTAAGAATTAGTGCCACTAGCCAATTATATTATTGAATGGACACAACACGATCTGTGTTTCGGCACAATGCATCTATATCAGGGATTAAATGGGTGCTGTCTGAATTCATATACAGTAGTAGGTAAAATAACCATAATATAGAACCTTGTAGGTATAAAACCAATCTTCTGAGTACAGCTTCAATGTGAGTACTGGAACTCGGTATTTTCCAAGAATGGCGCCATTGGTTTGAAGTACTTTGACCTTCTCTATTGCTTCCTTGTTTTATAGTGCAAATTATATAAAATACATATCACAGTTTACAAAAGCAATAAATTGCAATATGTATTACTCCAGATCAATCATCTAAACCAGTGTTTCTCAACTCGGTCCTGGAGTACCCTCTTGCCAGTCAGGTTTTCAGGATATCCAGATTGAATTTGCATAAACTTGATTTGCATACACTGCCTCTGTTATATGCAAATGTCTTTCATGCATATTCATTGTGGATATCTTGAAAACCTGACTGGCAAGGGAGTACTCTAGGACTGAGTTGAGAAACTCTGATCTAAACCATCAACCCATCTAATGTAAAACATTCTTAATAACCATCCAAAACCAATTCAGAATAAATGAGCTTTCAATTTCTTTCTAAAAGACATGTAAGTAGCCATTTTCACAAGTTCACAAAGATCACTGAAAAAGTCTGTACTGTACAACAAATAGGCCTGCTGGCTTTGGAGCTGCTTTGTTAACCAAGTAAGTTCTGGGCTTTGCTTTTTTTTTTTTTTTATTTATTTTTTTAACATTAACTTTAATGAGCATCTGAACACTTCTTGCAGGGGGCTGGCATGGGTAGGATTGGACTGAAGTAAGGCTACCTGATTTCTGGTGGGTGAATCCAGGATGCATTTTGCCCTCTTGCCAATAGGCAGTAGTTCATGTGGGGTGAGGAGGATGCAGGGAGGAGTACTCTAGTGCAGTGTTCTTCAACCTTTTGACACCTATGTACCGGCAGAAATAAAATTATTTTGTGGACCGGCACCGGTCCACGGACAGGCAGTTGAAGAACACTGGGTTAAGTTGTGCTCTTCTCCACCCAATCTCCGCCCCAGACTCTGCCCCCATAATAGTACTAAGTGTAACACCATTTTTTTTATCCATTTTTCATCCATTCACACATACAATATAATCATATTAACAACACATAATGGTTAACCACAAAATTAAAATACACAAAGCACACTGTATGCTTTTCAACATTCATTCCTACCAGAAAACAGATAACCCCATGCAAATGCAGGACCAAAAACTAAAAGTACTAATATTCACAAACAAACCCTAAGATGCAAGACTCTGCAAGCAGTACAACCCCCAGAGAAAAACAAACAAATGCATTTCTTCCTGAACAGACAGCAGATGTAAAATCACTAAATAAAAAAATAAAAGCATTTCTCCTACCGTTGTTGTCTCTCTCCCTCCATGTGCCTTGCCTTCTGGCCTGGCCCCCAGTGTTAGCTTCAGGCCGGTCCAAGGTGCGATCAACGCAGGGTCTTCGGGCCGGCTCCTTGAGTGCTGCATTGCACAAAGCTGTGGGAAGCGGCTCCTCGCGCGCATCCCGCGCCTCATCTGGAAGTCTTCCCTCTGACTTTGCGACATCAGAGAGAAGGCTTCCGGGTCAGGCGCAGGCCGCGGTTAGGATCCTTTTCCCACGGCTTTGTGCACTGCAGCACTCAGAGAGCTGGCCTGAAGACGCCGCATTGATCGCACCGAGGACTGGCAGCTACAGAACAATCTCTTGGGCCCGATGGAGGTGCCGGCCCTGTGGACCAGCAGAAAATTTCTGGCACCGGTCCACAGACCGGCGGTTGAAGAACACTGGTCTAGTGAATAATTCCCATGGAAAACTGTAGCAATTTACTTTCAAAATATATCTCCAAACACATTCTTTAAGTTTTGTTGCAACAAAATATTTTGAATCCAGCATAAAACCATCAATGCTGGGGGTATGTCCTGGCCATGAGACAATTCTAGTAATTAGGCATTAGAAGAAACCAGATCAGCCAGCATCATTTAGCTGTTCCCAATATGTAAATTCTCTGTCCAAGTCAAACTTTGAACTGAATCCCAAACATTTTACACCGATGAGTTATTAATATTCTCTATCAGACAATAAAACGTGCCAAACATTCATGTCTCTGGCTTGATTTTCTGGCCCAGCATACCTTTTTTTTTTCTCATTCCCTTGTCTTGTTGCTGTTTAAATTTTCTCTCCCTTTCTGATATCCTTTCTTCTATTTGAGTTTTCACAGTTTCCTCTCTGCCTCTTTCCTCGTATGAGGGGATAGCTGTTTTTTTTCCTTCTTGCTTTGCTTCCTTCTGCTTTCCTGCTTTCTTTTCTTCCTCCTTGTCTCATCTTTCTATTCTCCTCTTCCTTTCTGTTCTTCTTTCCCCATTCCTCATCCTTTCTCTCCTATACTTTCTCCATTCCTTCTCATCTTTCTCCTACATTATTGGGTTGTAAGTATATTTATGAGAATGTAGAGACCACTTCCCCAGCAATGGGTGAGGAGGATAGGTCAGGCTTCCTTTCCAGTACCTTATTATGCACCAACCTCACTAGTAACATCTGCTTCATTGGCTGGTTCAGCTGTGTGATTCATCCTCCCTAAGCTGCCCCTCTGTGCAGATGTATGGGTGGCACACACGGGTTGCACTGACCCTGTAATCCGTACATTTTTTTATAATAATTGGCATGGGAGTTTGTCTAAAAATAGGATAATTGATATAAAGTAATATGCCCTTATAAAGGAGGGTTCATATTAAAAGAACTTTATTTCTCTGCTCATCCTTGTGATACCATCTGATAAGAAGACGGCCACTCTCCTAATCTCTATGTGCTTCAGTTCAGACCACTAAAACTAGCTAAAGCCAGGTTTTAGAATTGAACAAAAGGAAGATTAAAAAAAAAAAGTGCAGAGAGGTAACAAATCTGTTTTCTTCCATAATCTGGAAATAAATTTATTTATATATTTAACCTTGTTTTGTATTGCAGATACTGTATAAAATATACCCATCCCAGTTTAGAATTTTAACTAAAATACAGATCACATGTATGAAGTAGAGCAAAAATATAACATATAATATAGAGGCCCTTATTTTGGAAGCATCCCCATGTGTACATAGCAACATGGACAGACACATGGAAAAGCCATTTTAGAAAGCTGCCATTTGTTCATGAGATTCACGCCATTTGGGAAAGAAGCGTGTTGAGGCATATAAAGGGAGTGGTGGGGGGGCCGACCAAGAATAGCAACATATATTCCTCTTTTATAAGAGGAATGGAATATTGGCCTTTAACACCTGCATAATGGCCTACTGGAAGGGCAGATGTAAAGGCTGAGGTCAGCATCACCATCTGATACACCCACCCTAGTGTGGCAACAATAAGCCTCCTTCCACCATCATGACTCCATGACATCCAATCCCCTCCCACAGCATCCAAGTTCCCAGACCTCCCTGAAGCCTCCCCTGAATGACCTCCTCTTCCCTATTGACAACCAGCCTTATCACTAGTCCCTGATGTCTTGAAGTATTACCGCATAGGAGCAGCCTTTTGAAATTGCTGGTCCTGTACTCACAGCTGTCTTGCTGTCTCCATGGCATTCTCCCCCCACTCCTCCACAAACATCCCCTCAGCAATATCAATCCCCACCCTGGCTTCAAGATCCCCTACTCCAACATCTGACCCCTTCCCAGCAACAACATCCCCCTTGAGGCCCCTTTCCCCATGGTATTAGCATCCTCCACCACCATCCCTGGCCAGACTGCGAGTCAGTGTCGTAGTAAGAGGGGGGCGGGGGGGGGGAGGGGGCGGATCGCCCTGGGTGCCTTCTTGGTGGGGGTGCCGGAACCCCTCCTCCTCTCGTCTCCCCCTGCTCCTGCCACTTCTCTCCTCTCCTGCCGCTCATGCGCCTTTCTATTTCCCAGCATCATAACTCTAGTTCTTTGCCGGCATGAACAGCAGCTCCAACCTGTTACTTGTGCCGGCCTCGGTGCTCCCCTCTGTCATTACTGCTGGGTTCCATGACTAGGAACTGACATCAGATTGAGAGTCAACACCAGCAAGTTAGAAATGTTGCTTGGGCCGGGGAAGCTAAACAGGTAGGAGGGAAAGGGAGCAGGGGAGGCAGGGAAGGAGCGGGGGGGGGGGGGGGGGGGTAGAGAAGAGAGCGAGGGGGTGCTACCACCCTGGGTATCTCCCACCCTCGCTATGAAACTGCTGAGAGTCACTGGTGTCTAACAGTTGGGATGCCACTCACTCTTGCTTCAAAGACCTTGGGTTTAAACATGGCTGTTGGCAATCTCGTTATACATACTCTTTAGTTATTCATTTTACCATAAGAGATTGTTCTAGTGCAATGTGTCTAATGGTCCTGAACCATAGGGATTTCCATCTGAACCCACAACTTGCTCTCAGAAAACTGTCAATCATGTTTTCAACTCCATCTCCTTCCCAGGAAGTTGTTCCTGCCCCCTCAATTTGTGGATTTTTTTTTCAGACAAATTGCTCAGAAGTGTTTCTGATCTGCTCTGCATTTTTTTAAATTTTGGGGTATTTGTTCTGTGTTTTTTGGAGGCTTGGAGCCCAGAGGTTTCCACTTGTTGGGACCTCTGCCTGGGATAAGATGCTGACTCATGCTATGGAAGTTTGCTGCTAGCAGGATCAGACCCTCGGGGACACCTAGCTAACTAGCCTGCTGGGATTGTCCCCTGCGTAGCTGCTCGCATCCCTGGTGGAAATGACTCCACAGTATGCCGGCTTTTTAAAGCCTCGGTGCTTTCCAGCATTATTTCTGCCTTGCTGAGGGAACTGAAGCTGAAAGTTCCTCTAGCTCCTTCAACTCAGTGCTCAGTTATAAGCACCTCTGTTGCTAAATCAGTGTGTTTTCCCTCGCATCCAGACATCATTAAGTTGGTCACGGACCACTGGGAGTCTCCAGAGGGGTTCTTTGTGGTGGCTAAGGCTGTGGCCATGCTTTACTGAATGGCTTCAGATTTCCAGCAACTGTTTGTTCAGCTGAAGCTGGATTCACTGATGGCGCAGGTCACTAAACACATCTCCCTGCCTGGTGAGAGTGGTGTGATGTTAAAGGATCTTCTGGACCATAAAGTGGACTTGCTCCTCAAGAGGCAATTTGAAGCCTTAGCCTTAGGGATTAAGGTGGCAGCTGCGATTCTTTGTGCCACGTGCTAGCTACACATGATTGTCTCAAGCATCAGTCCCAGAGGATGACGAGGATTCCCAAATGCTCCTATCTGGAGTGAATTATGTAGCAGATGCTCTGTATGTTCTCATCAGGGTGTTGGCTTATGTGATCTCCACTCGCCGGATGCTTTGGATCAGACGGTAGGCAGGAGATTCTGCCTCTAACGCCATGCTGAACAGACTCCCCTTCAGGGGCAGATACTATTTGGCAAGGGTCTGGATGACCTGATGGCAAGCATTGCAGACCATTGCCCCAAGGCCTTACCAGACAGCAAATCCCGAATGGCTCAGGGTCTGGGAAGGAGTAATTTTTGAGTTTTTGAAGATTCTGTTCTTCTGCAGCAAGCCAAGCAATACAACAGTCCTTTCAGGGATCATGTCTGAGATCTAGTGGAGGTAGGAGATAGTAGACCTTGGGCTCTTGCGTCTCTCCAGCCTTTAAGAAATCGCAATGACACCAAGACAGGAGCAGAGCTCCCCCAGATAGGACACAGGCTGTCGGCCTTCTGGTCAGTCTGGGCTCAGATTGGAAGTTGTTTAGGGTGGTTACAAAATCAAATTTGTTACCCCAGTTCCAGACCACTTTGTAGATTCTCCAGCTGGCCAACCAGAGTCAGGGCAACGGTTCAAAGGCTACTGGACCTTCATGCCATAGAGCCAGTCCTGGACCCTGAATCAGGCTTGGACAGATCCTCCATATATTTTATTGTGCCAAAGAAAGGCTCAGAAGACTGGAAACCATTTCTAGACCTCAAGTCAGCCATAGCGGCAGTGGTGCCATGGGAATTCCTTGTTTTCCTCAACTTCACGGAAGCCTATCTCCACATTGCCATTTTCCTGCCCCACAGGAGGTACTTGAGGTTTCATGTTCTGGACCAGCTTTTTCAGTTCTTGGCGCTCCCCTTCAGCCTAGCAAGGGTACCTCGTACCTTTACTAAGGTGATGGTAGTGTCCCGCAAGGTTGGGATCCAATCCCACAGTTGGACGATTGGCTCGTCAGAGCTTCGTCCAAGAAGGAAGGCAAATGAGCTGTTTCCAGAATGGTACAACTCTTCCAAGACTTGGGATGGATCATCAACTTCAAGAAGAGCCAGCTGGAGCCAACTCAGCACTGGAGAACCTGGGAGTCTTGTTTGATATGGCTTTGGGCCAGGTCTTTCTTCCAGAGCTACACAGACTGAAGCTCCAGAAGCAGATTTTAGATCTACCTCAGGGGCCGTCTCCCACACCATGGCACTACCTGCAGGTCATGGGGTTGATGGAGGCAGCCATAGAGGTGGACCCTTGGATGAGACCG
This sequence comes from Geotrypetes seraphini, assembly GCF_902459505.1. Taxonomy (NCBI): domain Eukaryota; kingdom Metazoa; phylum Chordata; class Amphibia; order Gymnophiona; family Dermophiidae; genus Geotrypetes; species Geotrypetes seraphini. The sequence continues at coordinate 363,649,503 of NC_047085.1, forward strand.
CACATGAGACTTCTCCATGACTCTCTCCTCTCTTGCTGGTCTCTTCAGACGGACTCGCTTCAGCAACTGCTTCCATGGTTGCTGGTAGTGAAAAGCAGCATCGGGTGGAGGCTGCAAATGGCTGCCCTCTCCAAGGGCATGCCTCATTGCATTTCCTCCTGATGCCCGCCTTTACGGCTGGGGGGGGGGGGTCATTGCAACTGTCACTTAGTGCAGGATCGTTGGATATTGGCTTAACAGAAGTGGTCTATAAATTCCCTGGAACTCAGAGCCATTTGACTAGCTCTTCAGGCACTGAAGAAATCTCTGCAAGGCATAACAATCTGAGTCTTCTCGGACAATGCAACAGTGGTAGCCTATGTCAACAGGCAAGAAAGCACTAGAAGCACCTTGTTGCGTCTAGAAGCTCATCACCTCTTCTGGTGGCATAAGCTCATTTGCAGGCTCTCTTGGCCACACATGTAATGGTAGCAGAAAATATGCAGGCCAGCTTTCTCATTCGGCAGAAGCTCAACACAGGAAAATGATCTCTGTCTCCCTGGACATTCAACACCATAGTTTAACGATGGGGGCCTCCACAGATGGATCTGATGGCATCAACAGTAAACACAAAGATGATTCGCTTCTGCAGCCAGAGAGATGAGCCCAGAAGTGAGGGGTTGGATGCGGTGGTCCAACCGTGGCTGGAGAAAGAGCTCTGATGTGTTTCCCCCATAGCCCATGCTCAGTTGATTCTTTTGCAGGATTGTGAGGATCTGGGGTTGGTTGTCTTAGTGGTGCCCAATTGGCCTTGCAGGCTGTGGTATGCGAACCTAGTTCGTCTCATAGGCAAAAGGCCTCAGGTTGCCGGTTCAAGTGGACCATCTCACTCAGAATTCAGTTTCTAACAAGAATCAGGAACACTTTGGGCTTATGGCATGGCTCTTGAGTGGGCGTCCCTGACGATCAAGGGATATTCGGACATGGGTGTCACCAGTTTGCTCAGTTTTATGTGCATAAATGACTTTTAAAATTATCCTTAATACTGTACTAAATTAGTCAAATTAGTCCAGGTTTTAATCTTCAAATGGAATTTCTAACATCAACAGCACTATGACAGTTTGAGTGAATAGTTGGAGAAGCAGCCTGAATGAACTTGAACTGGGAAATAAATAATGTATTCTGCATTTATTCTGCTTCTCAGAATCAATCTCCTCCCTTTTACTTGTGGGAGAGGGCTCCTTAATTGATGGACATTGTGCACTTCAGCCCCAGTTACCTTTCCTTTTGCTATAAATAGAAGAGGTTTACAGAACCAATTTTTTCCATTTAAATATTTAAACCCGTACATATAAAAAAAATGCACTTGTATGTCGCTGTGTAATGGAAATGAGATTGTTTGAAATGAAAAGCCAAGAGGGGGAGGGAAAGGACTATCACTCATTTCTGTTTATTACTTTCTGTTTTATAGCGGTGACCCACCTCAAGGATGTTAAATGCAATGCGCAGAGACTGCTTAGATTACTGGAACCATCTATCATGCAACTCGCAGAGCAATAGGTGGTGTTTTATTGTATAAATACAGTACTATTCTAGCCACTATAAAATATTCAGAATGTACATTTGCTTTGGTTGCTGGGCTCTGCAGAGGAGGCAAGGGGACTGGTTAAACTTTGCACCCATGGGCAGCAGAATGGAGTCATGGACAGATCAATATTTTGCCTCGCCTGGGGGAAGGCTTGGAAATTGGTTTGTTAATCCTCTCCAACCAGAAAAACCTTCCTTCCATCTGCTGCACTATATACCTAGAATAGCCTCGCTAGACGGCACACAATGCTCTGTCTCTGGCGCTATTTAAACCTAGGTTAAAAATCTGCCATTTTGAAGCTGCTTTTAACTCTTTGATATCTACCCATTATTAAAATGTACATGGGCAGATTCAATGCTTATTCCTGGGATAAGCAACATAAATCTGTTTTTACTCTTTTGGGATCTTGCCAGACACTTGTGACCTGGATTGGTCATTGTTTGAAAAAGGGTACTGGGCTTTTTTTTTTTTTTTCATGCTTAAATCTTTATTGATTTTCAATTTAAATTTCAAGTATTACACTTGTACAGAAAGCAATAGTAGCAGAGATATTAAATACAATGTAAATATAGCTCATAAATTAATAAAATTTACTATTTATGCTCAAGTCCTCAACTTAGGGTCCAAGAATCAAAAATTGGCGAAACAAAAAGGAAACTACTAATAATCACACAAGAACTGAAAGCTATAGCACTGAAATGAGGTCATCAATAATCAAATTATAGGGCTCAAAGATTACTTGCATTCAGATGAGACATTGCCACAAAGTTTGTCAGTTGAGATGGTTCAAAAAACACATACTTAACAGTACGGTAACACACAATACATTTACACGGATGTCTTAAATAGAAAGTTGCCCCCAAAGATATAACCCCAGGTTTCAAAAGAAGAAATTCACGGCGGCGCTTTTGCATCTCCCATGCCAAATCTGGAAACATTTGTATTTTGTAACCAAGAAAACTTTTTTGTCTATTTTTGAAGTAAAGCTTTAACAACCATGTTTTATCAATTGGTAAGGCTAAAGTAATGATCATAGTGGTTGATGATGCAAAGTCCTTCTCAGATGTCTCTAGGATTTGTGAAATATTTAGGGGTTCTTGGTCTGAAGATTTTTCTTTTAGTTGTTGGTTTTGTCCTTTATCGGGCAAATAATAGACCCGTGAAAATTGTGGTAACAATTCTTCAGCTATCTCCACTAGATATCTCTTAAGCATATCTCTAGGTGTTACCAAATCAAGTCTTGGAAAGTTAATTAACCTTAAATTATTATTACGTGCATTGTTCTCAAGCATTTCAATTTTCTTCCTTAGGTTAATATTATTTTTAACTAAAGTCTCTTGCAATTGTTTTGATGTTATAATTTCCTTTTCAATTTTCTGAATAGATGAATTAGAAGTATTTATTTCTTTTCTTATGTCCTTCAAATCTTTATTATGTTCATTAATTGTCCCCTCAATTTGTTGAAAGGTAGGAGAAATGGTCTTGACAAAATAAGCCATTAAGTCCCATATAGAATCAATACAATTGGAGCTTGTGTGAGTGTAAAGTGCTCACCGTTCTGAAGATTTTCTTCGGGGCATGTTTTCTGTACTTCCCCCTCATGCTGAGATGGTGTTGCCCCAGATATCTCCATTAGGGCCCTTGTAGTAAGAGCCCCAGCCCCCAAGCTCTCCTCGAGATTCTTACTTGCCTCAGGAGAAGAGATTACCACGGAATCCGGGGTTTCCCCACCCCTGGGAGAGCTGGTAATCTGAGGCTGCGGGGCCGGTGCCCTGACATTGGGGCTTAGAGTGGTGTCGGGCCCAAGAGTGTCCACCGCTGGTTCGCCTCCCTGTGTCCTCAACGGGCCGCCATCCGATGTTGCTGAGACCTCCTGCATGCGCCTCAGAAGATCCTGAATATTGCTGAGACCCGGAGCTCCAGAGCGCCGTGAGGCAGAAGCAGTGCTTCGGCCCCGTCTCTTAGGCATCGCGGTAAGTAAAACTACCGCTAAGAAAATCCTTCAAAAATCGCTATCCTGAGATGAACAACTCAACGCGTCCTGCTCTCAGTCGCCATCTTGGATCCCCTGGCCCTTCCTACAGGATACTGGACTTGAAGGACATTTCAGTCTAATCCATATACACCAGTGAGATCTCTTTGCTGTATGTCAATGAGTCTACTTAATGTCCCTTCCCTTCATACTGTCTACCAGGACTTTATCTGAGCTCGTATATTTAGCATAATTGGTCCCACCCTTTGGAATGCATTACCTTCGCCCCTTCATATGGAAAGTTCAGTTATGAAATTTAAGAAGAATCTTAGAATCTTCTAATTTCTTGATGCATATGGCACATGACATGTCGCTGTCCTGGCTTTTCTGGCTTCTGGCCTGGGGTTCAGCACCTAGGTACTGCATCCTTCATTCTTAGGGTTACCATATGGCTCCAGAAAAAGGAGAGAACAAAAAAGAAGAGACAAAGCCTCGAACTACTATGAGGAGAACAGCAAAAAGAAGCACTGGAGATGTCGCAACCAACGAATGGAGCCAAGTCTTTTATTGAAAATAAGACACTAAAATGTGTAAAAACAAAGTCTTTGTTTGTTTTTACACATTTTAGTGGCTTATTTTCTATAAAAGACTTGGCCCCATTTGTTGGTTGCGACATCTCCAGTGCCTCTTTTTGCTGTTCTCCAGAAAAAGGAGGACGGATTGAGACATTTGGGTTTTACTTCCATTAGCACCTCAATAAATTAATAAATAATACATGCAGCTGATCTTATTTTATAACTTGTGCATACAAATTTTCACACTAAGCTTGCATTTGGTGGCAAATGCTTTTAGTATATCCAAAATGTTAAAATAGTACATAATTGAGTGGATGAGTCACCACATATTTGCTCGGTTGGAAATACTTGATAAAGTCATTTCCTGGCTCAAAGCAGGTTGTCTAGTTTGTGGATTTCCACGGATCATTTAATCAACATAAAAACATAACATAAAAACTTATATCTATACCACGACACCATAAAATTCTATGCGGTTTACAAAAGAGATTCAAATTACAATTTAATGGAAATTTCAGGTATAGTTACCCAAGAAACTAGCAAACAGATACAGTTTTAGATTTCTCCTAAAATGTTGGTAGGTACTAGAAGTCACTATTAGAGATTTCAAGTCCTTATCCCATGATGCTGCTTGATATGAGAAGAAGCGTTGGTATCCCATGATGCTGCTTGATATGAGAAGAGGCGTTGGTGATATTTTTAAAATTTGCATCCTTTGACAAATGGAAAGACAAAGAGAGCATGTGTACGTCTTGAACATTTCGATTTGACAAATGCAAACAAATTTGTTAGCTAATTGGATGCAAGGCCAAACAACACCTTAAAGCATGGGCAACCAAATTTGAACCTCACTAGGATCTCCAGTGGTAACCAATGGAGCTCTTGGAGGAACAGAATAACGTGATTGAACCTACTCAAGTTAAAAATTAGTCGGACTGCAACATTTTGGATAATATGCAATCTATATAGATTTTTTGGGATGGCAGCTAGATAAGCTATATCCCAGTAATCCAATTGACTCAATACCAGAGACTGAACCAACAATTTAAATGATGATGCATTTGAATGTGCTCTAATTGTGTGCAGTTTCCAGAGTATGGAAGCTCTTCTGTACCAAGGCATCAACCTGATTCTTCATGGTCAGGTTCTGGTCTAAAATTACACCTAAGGGGTCCTTTTACTAAGGCGCGCTAGTATGTCTTAGCGCGCGCTAAATGTTAACGCATACCAACACGTCCATTATATCCTATGGACGTGTTAGCATTTAGCACACACTAATTTTTAGCATGCGCTAAGATGCACTAGCGTGCCTTAGTAAAAGGACCCCTAAGATTCTAAGCCAGCAAAATAGTGAGAAAGGGGCAATATGAAATCCAAAATACAAGCTGCAGGCCTATCATTTGTTTATGAGCGTTTACATCAAAAGTCCAAGTCTATAAGGTCTTTCCCCCTAAAATGTATCAAAATTATTCATATTTATACAGATGACATCGTTATAAGCAGAGTCAAATCTAGGAGGGATTTCTTTATGCATATAAGTCATATGTCACCAAACAATACTTGGAGATAATATGCATTTGAATACTGTCTCACCTCCAGTTCTCAGGAGCCATCCTGTGAATACAGGAAGACTACAGGTGACATACTGATCTGACCTGTATCAGCTATGTTTGAATAGTAGATTTTTTTTTTCTTCAAAGTACTAGCTATAGGTTTACCTCAGGTTTGCTTTCTGAGTATAAAAAATAATACATTCCTAGACTGGACTTTGGTTGGAGTGCTCATAATGGTAACACTGTGATATAGCTTGATAAACTGACTTTGATTATCTTAAGTAGATGATTATAACTTAAGACTTCCCTATGGAGAGACTTCTTATGAGAGGATATGAAGTCACTGGGATGGCCTTGTGAATTCCCTTATTCATCAAAATATGAGCTCTTAGAGACTTTTTTGAGCCGGTCAATTTGTTAACATATATTTTGGGTAAGTCTAGATTTTATTTGTGTTTCCCTTAATTTTGTCTGCATTATTTTAGCATTTTTGGGGTGTGGGGGGGGGGGTAATTTAATAATAGAGCAAGCAGGTGAAAGTCCAAATGGGTGCCTATTTTATAAAAAATTGTATGACAGCGTATCTCAATAAAGATGAGTGAGTATAGAATCTAATATTTCGAGAGTAGCCTGATTTTAGCTACCTCCTAATCCTCATCACAAAATTACTAATCACCCAGACCCTCAGAAATGCCACTGAGATACTCAATTATGTTTCATAGTGTCTGTCTTTATGCATTTAATCTTCACCGGGTCTTTATAATAACTTATGCTGTATTCTTAGAATGTAGTTAAGTCTTTCAAAACAATAAATAATGTATAATAAATATCTTTTGTGCTAGTGTTTCTTATATATAATACTTAGCTTAAAGTGGTCAAAGCCGACATGTTTCACCCCAAGGGTTTCTTCAGGGCTGCTATCCCTATGTGAAGCTTGATAACAGGAACTCGGTGGAAGATAAGCTCCACATAGGGACAGCAGCCCTGAAGAAACCCTCAGGGTGAAACATGTCGGCTTTGACTACTTTAAGCTAAGTATTATATATAAAAAACACTAGCACAAAATATATTTATTATACATTATTTATTGTTTGAAAGACTTAACTACATTCTAAGAATACAGCATAAGTTATTATAAGAGACCCGATGAAGATTAAATGCATAAAGCCAGACACTATGAAACATAATTGAGTATCTCAGTGGCATTTCTGAGGGTCTGGGTGATTAGTAATTTTGTGATGAGGACTAGGAGGTAGTTAAAATCAGGCTACTCTCGAAGTATTAGATTTTATAAAGAAAGCATAGGTGCATATATGCCTTTATTAAAGGAATTATGGATTTAGCACATACCTTAAATCAGGCATGTTGAATCCTTCCCTGCTGTGTTAGTATGTACCTGAGGCACTGGAGTGTTCTGATATGTCTAATGTTAAAAGGAGGAGCAGTATTTATTTATTTATAGCATTTATATTTCACTTAAAGCCTAAGTGGTTTACATTCAGGTACTCAAGCATTTTTCCCTGTCTGTCCGGTGAGCTCACACTCTATCTGATGTACCTGGGGCAGTGGGGGATTAAGTGACTTGCCCAGGGTCACAAGGAGCACCCACAACCTCAGGGTACTGAGGCTGTAGCTCTAAGGAAAAGGGGATTGAACAGTATAGATAGAGAATTATTATACAGGTCCTGGACCTGGTGGGCTGCCGCATGAGCGGACTGCTGGGCGCGATGGACTTCTGGTCTGACCCAGCAGAGGCATTGCTTATGTTCTTATATTCTTAAGCACTGCACCACACACTTCTTCCCTGATTCTCAACTCACTGCACTAACCACTAGTCTACTCCTTCACTCTAAAACCAGCCCTGGCAATGTGCAGATGCCCATGCATGTCTCCACCTAAATTATGCTCCCCAATTTCTGGGTGAGCCTAGGGGTGAACTGGGTGGGCACAGCCCACACATTTGCTCCCCAATTTCTGGATGAGCCTAGGGTTGAACTGGGTGCCCATACATTTGCTCCCCAATTTCTGGGTGAGCCTAGGGGTGAACTGGGTGGGCACAGCCCACACATTTGCTCCCCAATTTCTGGGTGAGCCTAGGGGTGAACTGGGTGGGCACAGCCCACACATTTGCTCCCCAATTTCTGGGTGAGCCTAAGGGTGAACTGGGTGGGCACAGCCCACACATTTGCTCCCCAATTTCTGGGTGAGCCTAGGGGTGAACTGGGTGGGCACAGCCCAAACATTTGCTCCCCAATTTCTGGGTGAGCCTAGGGGTGAACTGGGTGGGCACAGCCCACACATTTCCTCCCCAATTTCTGGGTGAGCCTAGGGGTGAACTGGGTGGGCACAGCCCACACATTTCCTCTCCGTCCACTACCTTGCCTAGAGGAGATCCCCAAGTCTTACCAGCTCAGGAGTCCTTTCCAGAGCCTTCTGAGCTGTCTCAATCTCAGATCAGTTAGTGGCGCCTTTCCAGGTACAGATGCCAGCATCCCCTGTGCATGCTCAGTTCAGTCAGCACCTCTGAACTGAGCATGCATGGTGGTTGCTGACCTAATTCTGTAAATAGCATTCAAAGAGAGGCTGCAATTAATCAGGGTCCCTTGCGCACATAAACTAATTGGCTCTTGGTGATAACTTAATTGTCCTTAACAACGCTAATTGGCACTTAGGGTTATGCATGTATCTGATCTATGCTTTGTTCTATAAACAGTGCTCCTAATTTCTATAGCGCACATCTCCTAAGTGGGTGTGGCCATGGGAGGGGCATGATTCAGTCAGGAGCGTGCCCAACATTTAGGCGCAGTTATACTGCCTAATTGCCAGTAGATGCATGCAAGAATGCAGACATAAGCTATAATGACAGTTCTGCTCATAACACTCTATATTTTGGTGCCTATGTTTGGGCACCATTTACTGAATCTACCCTTAAATGCTAACTCCAAGTACAGAAATACATGATATCAGCAGATTTAACATGGCACCTATAAGGGCAGATGTTGGAAACTTCCCCAGTAGTTGTATTGAAGTTGCAGCTACTGCATGGCAAAGACTCTTTACTGCAGATGAGTAAAAAGTTCCCCTTTTACTAGGTTAGACAAGAGGGCTTCATATTGGTGCTATCTGGCAAGCTCTGGCACTATTTATTTATTCAATTTTCCATACTGTTCTCCTCAGGGAGCTCAGAATGGTTTACATGATTTTCTTTTTTCAGATACTCAAGCATTTTTCCCTGTCTGTCCTGGTGGGCTCACAATCTATCTAATGTACTTGGGGCAATTAAGTGATTTGCCCAGGGTCACAAGGAACAGGGTGCTGAGGTTGTAGCTTTAACCACTGTGCCTCCCACTCCCCTATTGTACTATCTGGACAATAGTCAATATCTAGATATTGATGTTGACTATCTGGATATTTTCAGCCATGGTGGCTGGCATTTAAAGAACGTTGACTGCCCTGTCTGAATTGAACTGAGTAGAATTAGTAACATAGCTGACTTTGATCTTTGTGCTCTTATAACAATACAAAGGTAGAGTCCTGAGATCTGAGATATTTTATCCTTTGCATGTCTCTTTACTGTTTCCCAATTAGTGTTTTACTTAACAGCTAAATGGCACCCATTCATTTCATGTCTCGTTGTTAGATATATTACTTTGCCAAGAATCATTA